>NC_059118.1:21227115-21838365 GCF_020740685.1 Jaculus jaculus
AGAGCAAGGGCCTCACGAGGGAGAGCTCCCAGTGCCCTGGCAGATAGTAGTCATAGCATTCTGATTGGACAGCTAGAGGGAGGATCGGGGGTGAAACCTAGCTGCACTCTTAGCCACCTCCCCAGACCTCAGCTCCCTGAATGGTGCTGCAGGCTCTTGTCTTCCTATCCATTAAACAGTCCTTTCTCCTGCTCCTGCTTCTTGCAGATCGATGACACGGGCACATTCCAAGTTGTTATGGTTCCCACCGGGACCGACGACATGCTAGCCTTAGAGAGACTCCAGCGGTGCACTTTCTGCTACGGTAAGACCCATGGAGAGAAAGTCATTTCATCAAGCCTGCTAAGTGCATTGAGTCAGTGTTGGCGGGAGCAGCTGGAATTTGGCCTCAGGGATGTGCATGACCTGGGGAGGACCTCCCTGGAGCTGGGGAGCACCTCATCACGCTGCCTCTCCCACGGATGAAGCCTCTCAGCTCAGCCTGCAGGGTCTGCCCCTATGCATCCCAGCAGTGGGGTGGGGGTTACAATCCTGGCCCCTCTGCTTAGTACAGCTTCCAGGAAACAGTAATGGTTTTTAGGAAAACTTCATCTGTGTCATTGCCAAGTTTTTCATGTTGTAAAGTATTTTATATGTTTTCTAAATCTCAAATGTTCACAGGCTCTAAGAAATGCTTGAAAGAAATCTGGCACCCTCCTACCTGGAGATGTTTTTTTTTTTTTTTTACTATAGTAGAAGTGGAAAAACAGCAGACACTCATGCATTTCTCATTGAAGAGAATCTACCTAGACTCCCAAGGGTTAAGCATCAGAAAGATTTGCAGTATTGATTTTTCTACTGTGTTTTTACACACTGTCTATAGGTCTCACCTTCCATTTGATTGCTCTAGTTAAGAGCAGTGGAAGCCACTGAGCTTACTGGTAGATGGAATAGCTGAGGCTTACCACGTTTTTGCCATTGGCTATGCACTGTTTGAGTTACACTATATGAAACTGCTAATGGCCTTGACAGTTGAGACTGAAGCTATTGGCCTGATTCTGTCCCAAGCATTGTTCTAATCAGCGTACTTTTCTAGCTTTGTAATCGCCTCAAGACATTTGAACGATCATTAGCTCCACTGTACATAGGACGAGAGTAAAGTTTAGACAGATGCGGTCATTTGCTCAAGGCCTCATGACCAAATCACACTCAAGAGAGCTGGCTGAGGTGCCTGGGGTTGGGGGTGGGGGGATGCAGGTCTCACTCTGCTCCCCAAGCTCTTCATTTGGGCATGGAGAAAATGTCTGATTCCATCTCTATGTGCATCAGTGAGATGCTAGAGTTGGTGGCACAGGTGACCTCACGAGGAGAGGGGATTCTGAAGAAGGGGGATTTTCCCCCAGGCGGCTCCCACTACCTCTAGTCTGACCTCCACATCAGTCTAATCAGCTCCTCTGCTCACACTCCTCAGCCCTGTGCATCACACTGGGTGGGATTGGGCCCCTGCAGGTATTGTATTGTATATATTCCCACTTGCACCTCCAACATGCCATTTCCAATGGCAGACTGGTAGGTTGCACAATACGAAGCTGCACATATGTGACTGGGGATAGATTTTTTTTTTTTTTTGGCTCCATTTCTTGGCTTAAACCCATGTTTTGTCTCTTAGGCATATAATGGAAGATATCTTGGCTGTCATTTCTCACAATTAAAACCCCACAAAATGAAGCAAATGGGCAGCCTGCTGTCCCTGATTTTAGAAATTGCCTTGTGCACAGGTGACTCTTCTGTCATCTGACCATTATACAGGGTCATTAAATTTCAGTCAGGGACCATGGAAGAACCATCTTTATCGAGTCTATGAACAATAGTGAATTTAGGTAGTTTGGTACATCCATAGAATCTGCATTCTGACCATCAGGTTTTTTTATTTAATAGTTTTTATGTATAGCCCATGCCTATATCTAATTTATCCATATCTATGCAGCTGTCTGCATATGTTATTCCATTTCTCTCTTTAATTTTTTGTTTGTTTTGTTGTTTTCTAAGGTAGGGTCCCACTGTAGCCCAGGCTGAGCTACCTCTATCCTCCTACCTCTGCCTCCCGAGTGCTGGGATTAAAGGTCTGCACCACCACGCCTGGTCTTCTTTTTAAGTGTTTGCATGGGAGTGTATAGAGGAAGTGTTTACGCATGTATGTGTGAGGGTGCATGCGTGGCTGCAGGTGTGTAGACATGTACGTAGAAGTCAGAGAACCAGAGGTGTTGTCCCCAGGAACACAGTCCAGCTCTTTTCCCCCTTTTAAGACAGGGTTTCTTACTTGTCTGGATCTCAAGCACTTGTACTCAGTTGGCTAGCCAGGATTCCCCTGGCTCTGCCTTCTTGGCACTGGGATTACAGACATGGGTCACCATGTCCAGAATTTTTAATACAGAAACTGAGGATTGAACTCGGGTTGTTCTGCTTGCAAGGCAGGCACTTTACTTTCTAAACACTCTCTCTAGCTATACACTGGTTTTTAAACAGGCATTCTCATCCTCAGTTACCAACTTGACTGAAAAAGTAGACAGAATGTTAGCCTTGCAAGAACCTGTGGGTCAGTCTGACGGCAGTTAGGTACAATTACCTAAAACTGCAGGAAGACCACAGAATTGAGGCCAAGAATTAACTTAGTTAGAGGCAAAAATTCTTCTCCCCCACTTCTTTTCTCATGCCAAGACCAGAGCCCAAATATATCCCAGCTCTCTCAAACCAAGGAACCGCCCCATGACCTCACCTCATGGTGTCTTATCTAATGATCACTGTCTTTGTGGGTAGAAACTTCTACTAATAGGACAGTGCATACTTTGGTAAAACTGATATACTTTCCTGGCTTCAGTCTGTTCCACAAAATTAGAGGATTAAATGATCTCTAGGTTCCTCCCATTGCCAATTTATTTTATGCCTCTGAATATTCACTGTGGTCATATTCAACAAAATCCACTCTGTTTTTATTACTGCACATTCTTAATGAGATTCACATACTTCTGAAAGCGCCCTCATATTTTATGGAAGATCATAAATAAGTGGAAATTCTATTCATTCATTTAACAAATGTCTTGTGCTTTCAGTGGATAAGCACTGTGGCGCATCAAAGTGAGATGTAGTTCTGTGAGGAGTAGACACAGGTGGACATGAATGGAAATAAAATATGTATTTTTTATTTTAACCAGGATTTAAATTCTTTTTATTTTTATTTTTATTATTTATTTATTTTTTGGTTTTTCAAGGTAGGGTCTCACTCTAGCCCAGGCTGACCTGGAATTCACTATGTAATCTCAGGGTGGCCTCGAACTCACAGTGATCCTCCTACCTCCGCCTCCTTCCAAGTGCTGGGATTAAAAGTGTGCGCCACCACACCCAGCTTTATTTAGTTATTTGTTAGAAGGAGAGAACCAAACAGAAAACGTATGGGCACACCAGAGCCACTTGCCACTGCAAACAAACTCCAAGTGCATGTACCCCTTTATGTATCTGGCTTTATGTGGGCACTGGGGAATGGAACCCAGGCCGTCAGGCTTTGAAAATGAACAACTGTAACTGCTGAGCCATCTCCCCAGCCCCAAAATTTTGTTTTTCAAAGTCTTTTGTTTTTTGCAATTTTTAATGCTTTATTACTTACAAGCAGAGAGAGAAACAGACTGAGAATGGGAGAATGGGCACACCAGAGCCTCTTGCCACTGCAAACAAATGCCAGATGCATGTTCCACTCCGTGCACCTGGCTTTTATGTGGACACAAGGCAATCTAACCCGAGCCCTTAGTCCTTTTAAGCAAGCGCCTTAACCACTGAGCAGTCTCTCCAGCTCCAAGATGCATTGTTTTTGTTAGGCCTTCTTTCTTACTGCAGATTAGTTTATCACAGAAAAATAGTAAGCATAGCAATAAAGGCCATTGGTTTAAGCTATATATTGTCAACCTAGAGACTATTATGACACAGCATATTCCAGTGTGCAAGAGATAAACTGCTCCCTTCAGACTTTATAAAGGTGACAACCAATATCAAATTTCTGTTGAATGTAACTTAATCTTAAAAAAAATAAAATACAGGCCAGGGGTGGTGACACATGCCTTTAATCCCAGCACTCAGGAGGCAGAGGTATGAGGATTGCCATGAGTGCAAGGCCACCCTGAGACTACATAGTGAATTCCAGGTAAACCTGGGCCAGAGTGAGACCCTACCTCAAAAAAAAAAAAAAAAAAAAATACAGGGGCATGAAATGAATGAAGCTCAGTGTACTCTGTACTTTTTGGCAATAGAGAAAATCTTGCTTTTGTTGATATTTAAAGTCACTTTATAACTATTTTAACATCAAGGCCTATGAAGTTCCTAAATGTCCAGATAGCTGAGGTATGAACTTTCTGTTTCTGTCCATGTCTGCTTAATAACCGTAAGTGACTTGGTTTGCAGATATATGCAAGCCAGATGCTTCCTGTGACCAAGAGAGACCACCTCCTGTGCAGTCCTACCTGGACGCTGCCTTCTTGTTGGATGGCTCCCGTCATGTGGAAAGTGTGGACTTTGAAGACATAAGAACCCTCCTGGGGGCACTGTTAGATCACTTTGAAATCACCCCAGAGCCAAAGACCTCTGTCACTGGAGACAGGGTGGCCCTATTGAGCCATGCTCCTCCAGACTTCCTACCAAATACTCACAAGAGTCCTGTCAGGACTGAATTCAACCTTACCACCTACAGCAGTAAGCGCCTCATGAAGAGGCATGTGGAACAAGCTGTCTACCAGCTCAATGGAGATGCTTTCATTGGCCATGCCTTGCGGTGGACTCTGGACAATGTCTTTTCAAGCACACCCAATCTGAGGAGAAACAAAGTCATATTTGTGATATCTGCTGGGGAAAGCAGCCACTTGGATGGGGAAGCCTTAAAGAAAGAGGCCTTGAGAGCCAAATGTCAGGGCTATGCCATATTTGTGTTCTCCTTGGGCCCTGCTTGGAATGCCAAGGAACTGGAAGATCTAGCCAGCCACCCCGTGGACCATCACCTGATCCAGCTTGGGCGAATTCATAAACCTGACCACAGATATGGTGTGAAGTTTGTGAAGTCCTTTATAAACTCGATCAGACGTAAGTCATACAATTGTTCTTTCTTG
The DNA here is from genome assembly GCF_020740685.1 of Jaculus jaculus. Taxonomy (NCBI): domain Eukaryota; kingdom Metazoa; phylum Chordata; class Mammalia; order Rodentia; family Dipodidae; genus Jaculus; species Jaculus jaculus. The sequence continues at coordinate 21,232,242 of NC_059118.1, forward strand.
CACATTACGAGTAAAATTATTCCCCCAGAAAAGGGTTGATGAGCTGACATTACTTGGAAATCTCTTGTCTATCCTCAAGGGCACTGAAGGGGTCAGAAAGGAAAATATGTAATGGATGGTGGGAGGGAAGAAACCTTTGCTTCCTAAGTGTTTAATTTTCTGGCTTTTCTTATGCCTCTTGTTCCTACGGAGACACAATCATAACAAGCAGCTGTTTGCACATCTGTCTGCATGGAGCAATGTAGTCTGGGGGTGTGAATCACAGCCTGGACTTTGGCTGCAGAGTAGAACCCTTGCTATGTAACATCAGCATGCTGTCCTTGGATGGAAGGTTTCATCAGTTGACACACCAGAAAAAGCCAAAAAAGAATAAATAAATAAACAATTCTTGGCTTGCTTTTACCAGTTCCAGAGGCAAAGCTTGGAGTGTTCGGGAGATACCATTTTACCTGTCAGAATGAAACACGCAGGCTCACAAAACTTTCTTGGCCTCATGACTTTTTATGATGCCAGGAGCGAGTAAAACTGGTGCCCATAAAAAGCAAACATGGGCTGTTTTTCTTGGAATGAGCTTTCTTGAAAAATAGGCAATCAGTTTTTTTTTTTAATGCAACAGGATGGTTAACAAAAAAAAAAAAAAAAAAAAAAAAAAAAAAAACTATGCCTGGATCTAAGTCTAAAGGCTAAAAAGCATGGGATACAATTTCTGGATGCTTTCAGGGTAAATGGTCTCTTGGAGTTCATGTAAAGACTAGTTAATGTCTAGGCTAAAGCATGCTCAAGTGAGTCCTGACTGTGTCTCAAACTTGTCACGTGTAATAAACAGTGAGACAGCTAAGGCTTTACAGACAGTGCAAGGCGAGGGGGACAGCAGATAGGGCTGATGTCATGCCCCCTTTTATCCAGTGGGAATTCCTACAGGACCAGCATTACCTAAGAACTGGTTAGAAGTGAAAATTTTAGTCCTTGCCCTAGACACTCTGAGCAGAATCCATATTTTATCAAAGATCCTAAGGGGACTCATATATACCTTATGGTTTAAGAAAACTGGTAGGCTCCCAGAAGGAAGTTTATTTTGATGTTTTCTGGAATAGAACCCCCAAATAGAAGATAAAAAAAAAAATGGGGCCAGCTGTCATTCTGAAGTAAGTCATCACAAAACTTTCCTAAGTGTAAGACAGAAGACCACCTGAAAATTCTTTGCTACACTTGAAAAGAAACACTCCTTATGAGGCCAGAAGTCTTGATGGAATTTTTTTTCTGGTACCCCATACTCTTGGTGGCTGTTCATGGCAATTAATCCAATTATATGACCAGATAAGGTACTATCCCCCTCAGGTAAAGGACAAAGATTTCAAGAAGAAAAAACAGAGTACATGACATACACAGAGTACCTTTGAAAAGATAAAGCCATGATGCAGCCAAATACCTTCTTTCTAGAACTTAGATATATAGAACTCTCTTGTCCTTAAAGCATAGCTATAAACATGTAAGAAATCAGCTCCACACAGTCACACTCACCTGTTCAACATTAACAGATTTATTTAGATCTACTCTGAGCCCCTCACAGTTCAGGCACAGCACTTAGGGAATGAGCGGACTGACTTGCCATGCCCTTCTGGAGCTTTGGACAGTGTCTGGCACCTATTTGAAAACACTGCTGCACCAAAAACCGGCTGGGGAGTGCCTTTCATAGTCCCTAAGAGAAGTGAAACCGTGGACTAGCAATCTAACTTAAAACACAAAAAGCTGGGGCTGGGAGGATGGCTCCAGGGATAGAGCACTTGCCACACAAGTGTCAGTACCTGGGTTTGGATACCTAGACCCCCACCTAAAATACTGGATGCTGTGGTGGGCTTCTGTAATCCCAGCATGCCTACAGGGAAGATGGGAGGCAGAGATAGAATTTCCTGGAAGCACATGGATCATTAACCCAGTCAACAGGTGGATGAGAGACCCTGCCTCCAAACAAGGTGGAAGGCAAAGACCTACCCGAAATTTGTCTTCCTTTGGTCTCCATGTGCACACACATTAAAAAAAACAAACAAACAATAAAGAGCTGGAGGGATGGCTTAGTGGTTAAGACATTTGCCTGCAAAGCCAAAGGACCTAGGTTCGATTCCCCAGGACTCATGTTACCCAGATGCACAAAAGGGTGCACATGTCTGGAGTTCTTCTGCAATGGCTGGAGGCCCTGACACACCCATTCTTTCTCTCTCTCTCCCTCTCTCTCTCTCATATAAATAGGTAAATAAAAATATTTTTAAAGAACATTAAAATTTAAAGCCACATATGGTGCATACCTGTGATCCTAGCTGTTGGGAGGCAGAGGCAAGAGGATTGCTACAATTTTGAAGCCAACCTGGACCACACAGAGGTCCAGGCCAGCCTAGAATACACAGTGAGACACTATCTCAAGTACACATCCAAATCAGCCCTAGAAGTAAGGCACATCAGTGTTAAGTCATTCATTCCACACAGCCCCACACAGCAATATATAGGTAATGTATTTTAAAGTTTTCTATAAAAAGTACCTTTTAAGTTTTAAAATGGCATGAGGCATGCTTTGTTATAGAAAATTAGTGCACTTCCAGATGCAGTGAGTAATCAGTTGAACCCAAATGGTGCTAATGATGATTCTGACACAAAGACCATAAAGTGAATAATACCCCTTTCCATTTGTATCTTGATAATTTGCAGGAACAAATTTTAAAAAATCACTTCAGGGGCTAGAGAGATGGCTTAGCAGTTAGGGTGCTTGCCTACAAAGCCAAAGGACCCAGGTTCAATTCCCCAGGACCCACATAAGCCAGATGCACAAGGTGGCACATGCAGCTAGAGTTTGTTTTCAGTGGCTGGAGGCCTTGGCATGCCTGTCCTGTCTGTCTATCTGTCTGTCTCTCTCTCTCTCTCTTACACACACTGTCTCTAATAAATAATGAAACATATTTTTTAAAAATCAGATCAATTATAGTCAAGGTCATTAGAACTGGCTCATGTCCTCTTTTATAAAGGATAACAACTAGGACCTAAACATGTCTTCATGAAAACTTAGTTAAATTCACCCAAAATTCAAGAGAGACTTTCTAAATTAAACTTCAAGGGTTTCCCTGAGGTTCCTCTCACTTCACATGACTATCTTTGGGTGGTTGTTGGAAACCCTGAAGTAACACTGTACAGAATGGACGATGGTCATATTAATAACTTAAGAACGAGACTCACACAGCCTTTTCTTTGTCCTAGGTGCAGTCAACAAATATCCACCAGTAAACTTCAAGGTCAAGTGCAACAAACTCAGCTCCATGGACCCAAAGCAATCCTCACGGCAGTTTCGAAGGTACTGTCTGCTTGGCATAATATAAATGAATACTTACTAACTACCCTTTCTCTATTTTTTCCTCCCTTCTTTCTTCCTCTCCTCCTCCCTTATTCTATTTAGACAAAAAAAAAAGGTTGCTGTATCATAAAAATATAATCAGAGGGATGACGAAACATTTTTAAATGTCCACGGGCTCTGGAAGTAACCAAATAAAAGGTTTACTTTTTTTTTTTTTTTTTTTTTTGGTTTTTCGAGGTAGGGTCTCACTCTGGTCCAGGCTGACCTGGAATTAACTCTGTCATCTCAGGGTGACCTTGAACTCATGGCAATCCTCCTACCTCTGCCTCCCGAGTGCTGGGATTAAAGGCGTGCGCCACCACAACCGGCTCTAAAAGGTTTACTTTTAACTGGAAAGTCAAACTGTTAAACACCCAGTGGACATCCCGATGGTTATGAGCATGCCCAGTGGCCATATCTTGGTTTCTAAATATACCATTCCACATCAAAAGGAACCAGAGTCTCTCGGCTCCTTACTCAATTCTGGGATGTGCTGTGGGAGTGGCAGTGCTGGCCTGCAACACCTGGTTATCCCAGGAAGAAAGACAATTCTCAGACATTAATCATGTTTGCTGTGCCAGACAAACCCTTGGACAGATTCAAACAGGTCTCATACTGGATAACCCAGTAGACAGAATAATGCAAGGGCCGGAGTGATGGCTAAGTGTGTGAAATGCTTTCTAGGCCAGCATGAACCCCTGAATTCGGATCCCCAGCACCATGTAAAATCTGGGCATGGTGCCATGTACCTCGTAATCCCAGTGCTGGGGAATCAGACAGGTGAGTCCCTGGGCTTGCTGGCTCTAGTCTGGGTGAATCAGTGAGTTTCTAGTTTAGTAAGAGAGCTTGTCTCAAAAAATAGAAAATGATTGAGGAAGACATCAATATTGACCTCTGGCCTCCATATTCACATACATGCATGCGCACCCACTCATGTATGTGCCCACATGTGCGCACCAAATGTATACATGCAAAATAGTAAACAATAATGAATTATAACAGCGTTTTAGATCTACAAATCTATGTAGAGACTCAAGAGGGGGAAGAAAGTAAAAGTTTCATATACAAATATCACATGAATATGTTCATACATTAAAGTTCTCAAAGACAAAACAAAACAAAGAATACTTGTCAGTAAACATCAGGAAATGCTAAAACTAGAAAAACCACCAGTTGATAATCACAATGCTAATTACAAATTAGTAAGAGGTCACTAATAGATGTGACGATAACAGATGACAGGCACTGATGGGTGTGCCTCCTGAGGTCCTGCAGTGGGACTTAACATAGCAACACCTGTGTGAGATGTTGGAGCCAAGTCTACTGAGAGAATCAATGGATGATCTGAGGGTGTAGAGCGTCACTCAGAACTGTGCCTGTGATCTCAGGTCTCATGTTATGAAAAAATAAAGGGATGTGGATGACTGTACTAGAATAACAAGAAACTACAGAGAAAAAAACAGTTAAGTGTAATTCTGTGAGCTTTGACTGGATCCTGGATCAGAAAGAAATAAGAGCTGATGTAAATGTAGAGGGAACAATATATTGGTTGAAGTTATTTATGTCTTTGGTTTTTCAAAGCAGGGTCTCACTCTAGCCCAGGCTAACCTGGAATTCACTATATAGACTCAGGCTGGCCTCAGACTCACAGTGATCCTTCTACCTCTGCCTCCCAAGTGTTGGGATCAAAAGTGTGAGCCACCATACCCAGCTGGTTGAAGTTACTGAATTTGGTGGTTTTCCTGTGTGTGCTATGAGTCTCATGTTTTTATACAGAATTCCTTTGTTTTGAGAGAGGTGGACCAAAGTATTTAAGTCATGCATACGGTGGTTGCAGGCTACATTCAGATGGCTTTCTAAAATAAAATGGTGTTTTGCACACAGACATGATATATACGTGTACATAGGCACATATACAGAAAGAAAATTGAGGTGAAAAGTGTACAGATTTTACTTTTTGTGAACTTCACAATTTTCAACATTAAAAATAACAAAACTCAAGAGTGACACAGACATACTTGAAGAAAAACAACTAGCAAAACAAAAGAAATACTCAAAATCAGATGATGGCTATACATTTAGAAACAGAATGGAATGGAAAGGCCTAACCTCCATTAAGTTGGAATTCTAGGGAAGAAAAGAAATGAGAGACAATATTGAGAGCTATAAAGGAAGGATTACTGTGCAGAAGTTATGTGAGACATGCATTCAAAGATGAAGAAGAGCTAAAACATAGAAGACAGAAGAAATAAAAAAGCAGCACAAATGTACTTTTAACAAAACCATTTTGTAGGGATAGTCTTCATACAGTAACAAAGTGTTAGTGAGGAATATAAAACAATCCTAAATTTCTGTGAGGGTCATAAAAGAGCCTTAAAATCCAGAAAGTAGAAACTAGGCAAGGACAGGAAGAAATTACCCTTGGGCTGTCCTCAAAACTGAAGCTTTTGGTATATGGATTGATGGATCAGCCTGACAGAAACTAGCCAAGACATAAAAGATTTAAATGCAAGTCACACACTTGAATTAATAAACACATACAGTGCCCTGCAGAAAAACCTGGCATTCCTCTGAAGAACCCAGGGCACGGAATGTTGACAACGGCTGGATGGAAAGCAGAGTGTGCAGTGTTCTGATCACAGAGTATGGCCTATACAGCAGGTACCAACAGACCTCTAAGAACTGGTGTTCCATAACCCACTCCGTATCACCACAATGCAATGGGCAGAAATGAATAACTATTTTTAAAGTCCACATTTTCTACTAAAATCACATTTTAGAATAAGTAAGAGAGGGTAACAAATTTTAAAATGCTTAAAAATTGGACTAGAGAGATTTCTCAGTGGTTAAATGCTTGCCTGCAAAGCCTAATGACCTGGGTTCAATTCCCCAGTAGTCACACAAAGCCAGATGCACAAAATGGCACATGCATCTGGACTTCATTTGCAGTGGCTAGTCCTCTCTCTCTCTCTCTCTCTGTGCTTGCAAATAAATGAGGGCTGGAGAGATGGTTTAGTGGTTAAGGCACTTGCCTGTAAAGCCAAAGGACCCAAGTTCAATTCCCCAGTACCCACATAAAGCCAGATCACATGTGTCTGGAGTTGGTTTTCAGAGGCTGAGGCCCTGGCGTGCCCATTCATCTTCTCTTTCTCAAATGAAATATTTTAAAATAAGACATTTAAAAAAAAACACCTAAATAGTGTAACAATTAAAATGCTACGTGTCAGTTGGAGATTGTAATTCTAGTACTCAGGAGGTGGCAAATTTGGATGACTCCATTTTTTTCCAAGCTATTTGTCAAAACCTGTGTAATGCATCAGAAATTCTGATTTAATAATGTGTATAGTCATATTGCTATGTTAGAGAAAACTTTAAAAACTCTTTGCCAAAAAAGGGAAACCCTAAATCCAAAGAAAAGAAAGAATAGAATTTTTTTTTTAATTCAGGACATAATATCAACAAGTGCAAAAGTTAGTGCTAACTTTTATGGGTATCGTATATTTTACCATGTGAGATCACTTACATTTAGAAGACATGTGAAGTCAGGTATTCAGGAGTGTCCCCGTGATAAATCATTCTGTGCTCATACACATTGCCACCCAGCAACTGACCACAACACACAGCAACAGGCTGCGCTCACACCTAGCTAAGTGCCTTTGTAAGTGTTCAGCGTGCACACTCGTGTGTGGGCGGGCGGGCACGTCCAGTGTAGGCACCTGGGGTGGACACCACTGAGAAGCCCCTGCCTGGGATCTCAGGCTCCGCGTGCAGCGGTGAGCTGGCCAGGGGAACTGTCCAGCACCAAATGCCTCCTGAAGTACAGCCAGAACTGGGTCTCTGCAGTCAGTCCAGGAAGAGCAGGGCTCCCCCTGCTGCAGGTGGCTGGCAGTGGGGAAGAGGGCATGGGATGTTAAGGCTGTGTGACTGACGAAGCTGGCATCTGGGGTGAACACGGTGCTGAGGACCGTGTGGCAGGCATGACAAGCTAGCCAGTCTCGAGGTCAGGAGGGTAGTGTGGTTGTGCTGAGTGTTCAGTGATTGCCGATACCTTTAAATGTGCAAGTGCAGGGCAATGGAAAGACAGTGCACTCACTCACGGCCTTTGTTCATTTCTCTCACCTACTGCTGCCTCCCTGGCAGGCAGCCATTCTTTCAGTCACGTGTATCTTCTGGCTCCCCAGGCCTCCCCCTCCCTACTGTCTTTGAGGGAAGGCTTGGAGTTAGGAACATGCAATCTTTTTTAAAAATTATTTTTAATTTTATTTACTTAGAGAGAATGGGCGTGTCAGGGCCTCCAGCCACTGCAAACTCCAGATCTGTGTGTCAACTTGTGCATCTGGCTTACGTGGATACTTGGGAATTGAACATCGGTCCTTAGGCTTCACAAGCAAGCACCTTAACCACTAAGCCATCTCTCCAGGCCAACACACAGTCTTGAAACCTTCTGGCCCAAGCTGGTGATGCCAGAGTCTGGTAACCTTCTATCTGTCTCCGTCCATGTACTCAGCGCGTCTCAGCAAAGAGGTGGTGATACACCTGGGGTCTGCCTTCTGGCAGGAATTAGGACGCTGGTTGAGGAAAGGAACGGGGCTTGGCTTGCAGGCTTCTGTTTAAGAGACTGCTGAGAGGAGAAATCCAACAGCAGGCTGGCGTGGGGCAGGGTCTCCACAAGGGCCCATACTGGCCTGTGAGAATCCCTTTGCCAGAGGAACTCAACATTAAATGACAAGTGAGAACTCCTTCATGGGCAGGCGGGGAGAAAAAGATCACAGAAACAAGCTAGCTTTTATTTGAGCCAGGGGCTTGAATTTGCACTCTCTATTGGGCTCTGCATGTATGTAGTCAGCTCTGGACACAAAGCATGCTTTCTGATGGAGATCAACAAGAGCAGGAAGAACAAGCCACCGGGGTTTTGGACATTTTTCCCCTCTTCACAGCCCGATCCACCCCAGAGGCTCATCTCCGTCAGTCGGAAATGGGCAAACAGCTGAGGCATCAAGGAATAGCGATGCAGGATCTATTCCCGCTGCCTGTGAACTCCTGATGGTATAATAGCCGGACTTTGTGGGCTTTCTCTAAGTGACCAAAGACTGTAGCAAAAGGTAATGAGTCACACAGCTGCTTCTGAAGCACCCTGCCTGAGCCTTTTAAGAGAAGTGAGGCAGAATGGAGCCCAGGACTAAGGGGGAGAGAATGACTGCTGGGCAGGAGGGCCGGCAGGACAGCTGACTTGCTGTCCTGAGATCGGGCCGCAAAGGAATTAGAGCGCTCTGCTGTGGGCTTTGAGAGAAGCCTGTGGAAGCTGGTTTGTACCAGAAGGGACAAAGGAGCTGCATCTAACCACAGGCAGCCAAGGCGACAGATGGCCGGAGGGGGACACTACAGGGCAGTTCTGCATATGCACTCAGATCTGCCTGGAAAGAATAAAAGGCAAAAAGCCACCTGCGTGCCTGCTTCATGCAGACAGGGGCACACTTCAGCCCTGCTCCAAAGCGAAGGCAGCCAGACCCAGAAGCAGTGAGCTGCAGGAGCAGACAGCCCCCACTGCGGTGACTGATACGTCTGCTTCCCACGGTGTGGTTTCTGGACACACAGAGAGCACACTGACTCATAGAGAATTCTGGAAATAGGAGCAGCCACGCCTGGAGTGTCCACTCCAGCGCAGCCAGTCACTAGTCAGGTAGCCCGGCTGCCTCCGGAGGAGCTGCGTGGACGGGCGATCTGCCCTCTGGCCCGGAAATCGACAAGCCCCACCCACCACTTGTCTACACTGACCACTGCTTTTTTCTCCCACAAGCTTTACTGGAGCTAGGTGCAAGTTGCAAAATGAGTAAATTGTGACATTCTTATTAAAAAAAAATTTTTTTTTGAGAGAGGGAGAGACAGATAGAGAATGGGTGCTCCAGGGCCTCTAGCCACTGCAAATGAACTCCAGAAACAAACACCACCTTGTGCGTCTGGTTTATGTGGGTACTGGGGAAATTGACCCTGGGTTCTTAATCTTCGCAGGCAAGTGCCTTAATTGCTAAGCCATCTTTCCGGCCCTTACGACCTTCTTTATTTCTGTTGTTACCAATCAGCAAAGAATTTCCTAAACTGGATATCAAAGATTCTTATCAAGTACAAACGCCTACATAGACTAGCCCGGTGAGGGAGGAACACTGTAATGTGTTCGACTCCTTTGAAAAGAAAATGATCTGAGAAAAGATGGCAATGCAAGTTAGAAGCAGTTGCCAACTTTTTGTTTTTCTTGACAAAAATAACTAGATGTGTACTGTAGCTTGAATGTGATAGTTTGCATGTCTGGCCCCACAGACTCAGGTGTTTTATTAAAATGGAGCCCCTAGCAGGCTGACTCCTGCCACGAGGGGCGTGTCCCCGGGGTAGCTCTTGAGTGTAGCCCTCAGCGGTGTGGAGAGCAGCTGGAGCTCTGGGGGTCTGGTGGTGCTATGTCTCTGCTTGGATCTACAGAAGGAAGCCAACCTCCACTACTCATGGTATTCCATTTGTAAGCCTGGGAGACGTCCCTTCCTCCCATAAGCTGCTTCTGCTTGGATGTTTGACTCAGCAAGGAGAAGCTGACTGCAACAACTAAACAGAGGAAAGAGTTCTGTTGAGAGCTTAGTGGCTGAAAGGATTGCCGACAAACACGAGGACCCTATTTCAATCCCCAGCACTTAGTAAACGCTAGATGTAGCCATGCATGCCTGTAATCCCAGTGCTGGGGAGGCAGACAGCTGATCTCTGGAGTCCACTGGCTAACCAGTTTAGCTTAGCCAGTAAGACCAAGGCCAGTGAGGGACCGTCTAAAAAGAGGTGTATGCATACTTGAGGGTCATACCTGAGCTTGTCCTCTGGCCTCCACATACACGTGCCCACACATTCACAGGCAAAAGCAAAAAAGTGGGGTGAGCAGAATATAAATAATCATGAAAACAGTACTCTTTAGTCTTGGAAGATTGCCCTTCCCTTCATCAAGCAGAGCCACGTTCTGTGCATATAGACAATCATGATTTTAGAAAACTGACTTTATAATCTTCCATCTGGAAATTAAGGCAACAAGAGCAAAAGATGGAGGTAGATGAGGAAACTGGCATTGCAGTTTAGCTAATGGCTGATGTTCTTGGTAAGTGGAGCTTGGTCAATTTGGCCCTGTCCAGAAAGCACATGCAGAAGGGAGCTGAGCACCTCGTGAGCTGAGTTTCAGAAACCCAGGCATATAGTACATCATGCAAGTGGACCTTGGGATATATTTGTACCTGAGTAAATGGTTTTAAGTATTGTTTCTTCCACCTCATTTAAAATATATATATTTTAGCCGGGTGTGGTGGCACACGCCTTTAATCCCAGCACTCGGGAGGCAGAGGTAGGAGGATTGCCGTGAGTTCGAGGCCACCCTGAGACTACATAGTGAATTACAGGTCAGCCTGGGCTAGAGTGAGACCCTTCCTCGAAAAACCAAAAAAAAAAATATATATATATATAAATATATATATATATACACACATACACATATATATATTTTATTTATTTATTTGTAAGAGAAAGCGAGAGAGAAAGGGAGGGGGTAGAGAATGGGCACCCCAGGGCCTCCAGCCACTGCAAACAAACTCCAGAAACATGCACCACCTTGTGCATCTAGCTTATGTGGGAACTGGGGAATCAAACCTAGGTCCTTAGGCTTCATAGGTAAGCACCTTACGCACTAACCCATCTCTCCAGCCCCTACACCTCTTTCTTTACAGGTAAAAGAAATAATGCGTAAGGTATATGTGTTTGTGTGAGAGAAATAATTTTGATTTAAATATGCTCCACATTTTCCCACTGTACTCATTTCACCTGTGTGCGTACGGGCACGTGCCTGTCATAGTGCCCTCACGGAGGTCAGAGAACAACCTCGAGGTATCTGTGCTGTGCTATTTTTTTATTTGTCCCGCTGTAACCCAGGCTGACCTGGAATTCACTGTCTCAGGCTGGCCTCAAGCTCACAGTGATTCTCCTACCTCTGCCTCCTGAGTGCTGGGATTATCTGCCTTCTTTTCAAGACAGAGCCTATTGCTGCTTGCTGCAAATGAAAGTCAGGCTAGCTGCCCAAGGGAGCTTGATTCTCCTGACTCTGCCCCCCCCATCGTTGTAGGAGCACTGGGACCCCAGACTCACACCACTTGCACTCAGCTTTACAAGGGTGCTGGCAATGAAACCCAGGCTGGCAGGCTCTGCAAGCAAGCACCCTTAACCCCGGAGCCATCTTCCCACCCTCACTGCACTCACTGTACAAATCCTGGTGTTTTGGGAGAGGCTGTGTTTTATAGCTGGGGAAAGTAGACAGGTAAAGAAATGGATCACAGTGATTACTTCCATTGTTGTCCTAATCCCAACACGTTGAAGTTCTCTTGAATGCTCCCTGGATCACAGTTTAGTTCTGTTCCACACCATACTGGGCACAGCCCCTTTCATAGAAGGGACAGATGGGAGGGAGAAGAGAGTGGTATACATTTAGTTTTTCGTTAAAGAAATATTAGCCAGATGTGGTGGCGCACACCTTTTAGTCCCAGCACTAGGGAGGCAGAGGTAGGAGGATCGCCATGAGTTCAAGGCCACCCTGAGACTACATAGTAAATTCCAGGATTCCAGCTCAGCCTGGGCTAGAGCAAGACCCCACCTTGAAAAAAAAATTACTCGAAGATTTCCACAGCAAAAACATTTCACATGCTGGGCATGGTGGCACATACTTTAAATCCCAGCAGAGGCAGAGGTAGGAGGATTGCTGTGACTCAATAGTCTAAAACTACATAGGGCTACAGAGACACCCTACCTCACAAAACCAAAAAAAAAAAAAAAAACTAAAAAGTCTCATGAGACTTACCTTGTTTGGATGAGAAGAGTAGAATATAGGACATAAGGTTGATAAGCAAAAACTCAGGGGGAAAAAAATTCAGATCATGCTGAGTGTTACGAGAACAAACTAAGAACATTCTGTAATGAAGGACTAGAAGTGGAAATGGAACTGGGAAAATTCTAGATAGGCAGTTCCCAATGACAGCCCATCTGAACGCACTCTGAGCAATCAGATCACCACAGGAAGATTGGGAGGATCCACAAAGACATGTTGAAATCACACCTACGCACTTTATTTAATGAGATGTCTCGTTTATAGCTTCTGATGTGTGGGTCAAGGTAAATCTCCAGTTTATTAACTTTTTGTACGTGACCATGGAGAAAGGCGACAAGGAAATCGGGGAAGTGGTCTAAGGAGGGAGGTGACAGTGAACCGGACTGAGTGGGCGTGGGGCGTGCCTTACCCGCTGCTCTTTCTCGCTCTGCAGCTTCGCTCCTGGAGCACCTACAGCCGCCCTCGGAGAAGACGCCCGGCAGAAGGCCAAGCTCTTCCCCGACAGAAAACCTCTTTCACGAGTGGTGAGAGGTGGCAGAGACGATGCTGTTCGAAGTATTTCCAGGAACATATTCCATACTTTAAAGGAAAAAGGAGTGACAAACACTCTCAAACCACACGGGAAAAGAAGTGCTTGAACAACTTACCCGTACAAACACAGTCAGACTCCGGGCTTTGAAGTGACCAGGTCACTCCAAAACCTGAGGCCCTTCTGTGTTGGATACATACTTGCACCCAGAAAGCCGCTGTGGGGGGGTGAGAACGCCACAGGTCGTGAATAATCGGGTAACTTGACCTCCTGCACGCCCTGGTATAAACATACAACTCATTCCTTTGGCTATCCTAAGTCCAGCACTCTAAGACTGGTGTGCTCAACTGTTACCATTAGAAGATGGGAGAAAGAAAGTCGTGTTTTGAAAAGTTTAATGAAGATATAAATTTTACAAAATGTATGCATGTGTGGACATGAGCCAATGTTTCTCTTGACTGCAGTTCTGTTCCATTTTCTATGAACAAAGCTGTCTTAGTATTGTTTAATGCTCATCTGTTTAAGCAAGGTCGCCAATGTTGTAGGCTAACAGCTGGGCTAGAAGTTGGTGCTGTTTCTTCGTCATGTTTTGGGGAAACTGGCCGTTGTGGCTTCTGCTTAAACGTGCACTGTCTGTGTAGCTGGTTCTCGGAGGGGCTTTTGCTGTAAGACAGCCCCTCTTGTTCTGCAGCTGTCTGCCTGGACTGGTGAGAAAGATAATCCTATCCATCCTAAATGCTCTTCACCAAGTCTCCAAGAATATGAATCACCAAGTTGGAAGTTCTCTGTATTATAGAACTTTGCACCAAGCCATTTCTGAGGCTTTCCTGTCTTGTCTTCCTTGTGATGGGCATTTATGAAGTTTGACCATTTCATATGTTCCTTAGACAAGAAGAAATGCAACTCATGGGTGAAGCTCTGGGTTACTTTTCCTCACAGCAAACAGTAAGTACCAAAACAGGATTGGCAGAACTCTGAAAGAGGCTTAAATAGCCACAGAGGTTGGAAATGGTAAGAAAATGCTATTTAATCTATAAATCCACATGGATTGAAATGCAAATGAGACTGAAGTTAGACCAGGAAAGGTCTTTGAGGAGCCTAGCCTCTGGGAGCATTCTGATGGCTTTATCTCATCATCCCCACCTAATTTTTCCTCTTAGGTTGGGGACATTTTCAACAACTTAATACCAATAGCGCAGTATTCAGACCTTACCTCAGTCTAGAGCTGGCTCCACAGATGGTAGCAAGTAGCAATGGCTCTGCTAGGCAGGATGCCACACTGTCTTTGGGGAGAAAGGAAGCCCTGTGGTCATGTGGAGCAGGAGGGACTGAGACCGAAGGCCAGTAGAGCACACTTGGGTTTTTCTTTCTATACCTCTCTGAAAAGAGGAGCCATGTGCAGTGCTTCTTTTGACCACTCTGCCATCTTTCCTCAGGCAGCTCCCAGTGTCTTCAGAGAGATGGTCAAGCAATAAATGCCATGTTCATACTCAGGTAATGGAGAAAGAAGCACATCCGGTTTCTTCATCTGTTCTAAACGGTGCTTAAAGGTTCAGGAAAATTTTGTGTTCTGAGAACAGGAAATTGCTGAACAATTCTTAACAGGCATTTTAATAAGGCTTTTTTAAATCAATTTAGGAGAGAGATTATCTGTGCTTAATCCAATTTATTGTTGGAAATATCCTGAAAATATATTTGTTTTTTCTGTGTTAGTAAATAAAGTACATAAAAATATTCCCTTGGCGATTAGGACTATTTTAGCATCTTGAGTCACGTTTTTAATCATTGGTAGGTGAAGGGTCTGAAGCTGCTACAAGTGGAAGTTCCTTTATAAAAACAAATTCCTAATATTAGCATTTTCTGTGACTGACCTCTTCCTCCAAAGGGTAGAAAACAAAAACAACAAAAGAATGTAAATTTAGTTAAACTGTATTTCAATAAAAAAATAAGCATTGATGATTCTTAGTTTTAAAATGTTAATTGTAACTGATCTTAATAATCTGCCTCCCCATTATTTCTGTACTAAGCTCTAAGTCTAAATTGTTAAAGGGAAAAAAGTAGAGGTCAAAAACAGGCATAATTTAACATGCCCTCAGTAATAAATAAGAAATAATGAAGGACTGACTGACCCTTGTCAAATGGATCATTTGTGGATGGGTGTAAGGTGAGGGATGACAAGGACCCTATCTCTGTCAGCCCACTCCATTTAATCCTCAGGACTCCCCGCATTTGTCAGACTTGTGGCTTATTTAATACTCAAGGCTTAAGGCTCATTTTTCTTTTTTTTTTTTCCCTTGAGGTAGGGTCTTACTCTAGCTCAGGCTGACCTGGAATTCACTCTGTAGTCTCAGGGTGGCTTTGAAATCATGATGATCCTCCTACCTTTGCCTCCTGAGTGCCGGGATTAAAGGCGTGCACCACCACACCTGGCTCTAAGGCTCATTTTTTTTTTTGTTCATTTTTTTATTTATTTGAGAGTGACAGACAGAGAGAGAAAGACAGATAGAAGGAGAGAGAGAGAATGGGCGCGCCAGGGCTTCCAGCACTGCAAACGAACTCCAGACGCGTGCGCCCCCTTGTGCATCTGGCTAATGTGGGACCTGGGGAACCGAGCCTCGAACGGGGTCCTTAGGCTTCACAGGCAAGCACTTAACCGCTATGCCATCTCTCCAGCCCTAAGGCTCATTTTTGATGGAAGACTTTATAAACTTTCCCCAATCCCAGTGAATTCTGATGGCAAAGAGCTTAAACCTTATAAATGGTCTTTAAAAACACACCACCACATGACAGTGGCAATGCCAGAGTTACTCATCCACTAAGCTCCCTGGTCTAATTGGAGTTGGTTCATCACTACCAACTTCAACTGGCGTTTTCTGACAATTCTGTGCACTGTAAACTGCCATGTCCCACAACTAAGGTATGCAGTAATAGGAGTATTAAAAAATGTTAAAATTTCAGAAGAGCTAGTCAGCTTTTTTGGGTGTGTATTCAACTGACTTGGTACAACAAACATTTTTATAAAGAGATGAATATAAAATATAGAGTGGGAATTACATCTGTTTATAAACAGGAATCCATTATCTTTTAAATTTTTTTTTTTTTTTCAATTTGCGAGTATGTGTGAGAATGAGGCAGAGAATGGGTCCATCAGGGCTTCTGGCCACTGCAAATAAACTCCAGATGCATATGCCACCTTCTACATATGGCTTCATGTGTGTACTGGGGAATCAAACCTGGGACCATAGCCTTTGTAGGCAAGAGTCTTAACCACTGGTCCATCTCTCCAGCCCAGGAATCCATTATATTGAATGCTTTTCTTAGTGGAAAAGGCTAATTTGGGGGGATGTTTTTAACTTGATCCTTTTATTTTTCATGCATTTAATCGACACTGGATAAATTCAGGCTGGTGGGCCAAGATACAGCACTCACAGTAGGGCTTGTCGCAGCAACGAGGCAGAGCCCCACCTCTGCGGAGTGGGAACAGGAAAACAGCTCTGCACGGTTAGGTTAGTCAGCCAGCAAGGCCAACTGCAAACACAGGAAGACCAGCAGAGCAGGAGCCCAGCCCGAGTTTTGTGGGGAGTTTACCCTCTTGCTTCCCCAAACAAACCACAACTCCTAGGGTGCTTTGATATAGTTTACTTACAGGTTTGAATAGCATTTACAATAGCAAAAATGTGTTTACATAAGAGCTTACAACCATCTTTTTTCAATACAAAATAAATGACATCACACTCATCTGTGCTTTTTACACTTCTCCCCTGTGACGCATACAGTGAGAACTCCAGACAGTTCTGTCTTGCTGGGTCTTCAGAGATGCGGGAGTAACTCGCCAGCTCAGCTTCCCACACCACTTTGGACGGGATGTTTAGCCAGAGTAATATGTACATGATTTTAAAGACTAGAAAAATGAACGTCTTCATGTCTGTTCACTAGAAATACCTTTTCTCCTGAATTATGGTACATTTAGTACTTCAAACAATTTATACAAGGTAGCAGGTTTTATTTCCACACCTTCACAATCCCATCTCTAGAAGCAGTCACGATGAAGCCTTGAGTTGTCTGAAAGGTGGCAATATCTGTGATAATATCATGGTGTCCTACAGGCAGAGATTCTGGGCCCCTTCGAGGGGTGTCATCACTTGATCCAACCTTCTGCTTATTCTGAATTTCCTGGTTAAAGGCAAGAGGTAAAGGAAAAACCCAGAAGTTGCATAAAGTTGTCATACTTTTACAGATACACTGAACAAAAGTCCCCAGTGACATCCTAAGACTGAACGAGTAATGACTAACAAGGTGAGCAGAAGTGACTAGAGCACTCTCCAATGCTCGGGCACCCTGTCTGCAGAAAGGACATGCTCTTTCTATTATGAGGCACCTTTAGGTCAAGAACACAAGCTGTAAAGGGCCAGCAGCCAGGTCTGGATCTGTTTTGATAAATTACTGGTCTGTTCCTAAAATTTTCAAGGGACCCAGGGTTTGATGCCCCAGTACCCACATAAAGCCAAATGTACAAAGTGGCACATGAGTCTGGAGTTCACTTGCAATGGCAGAAGGCCCTGGCACACCCATTCTCAGTCCTTAACTTCACTTTAAGCTATACTTATCTGTACTGAGTTATACCTTGATAAATGGTCATGTAGAAAGTGAGCCAAGTATACTGGCATATAACCTCAGCATTTGGGAGGCAGAAGCAAAACACTAAATTACAGGTGAGACACCATCCCAGTGCTCTGCCCTCACACACACAAAAAAAGTATGTGTGTGTGTGTATGTGTATATATATATATATATATATATATATATATGTATACACATATATATACACACACACACACACACACACACACACACACACAATTACATATATACATATACATCCCAGAAATTCAAAGTGTTGGCCAAAGCCTCTTTGGTGTCTACAAAAGTTGAAAGAAACAAAGCACGAGGTACGGTACCTGTACAACTTCGGTGCCTTCTATTACCTTCCTATAGTACGACACCGACGGCGAACTGGAACTTCCTGCCACAACATAGGACCTTTCTGGGTAAGCCAAGTCCCAAAACCTAGGGGAGAGGAAATGGCTGGTGACAATCTCTACAGGATAATGGGAGGAGCTGCCCCTCAATGCAGTGTGTGCTTTCTTTTGCCTCAGGAAAAGCTCTTTATAGGACCATTAGCGTAACACTAGTAACCATTGAGTTTAAACATTACAGCGTCCTCCAGATCTAGGCTAACACCACCTCTCAGAAGCAAAAGGACAGTGTCAAATGTGGAGCATTCTTTACGAGACGTCTCGCTGTACCTTATTTTCGTGTCTGAGCCAGCGGTCAGCAGGATCGGGTTTCCATCTGCAGGACTGCAGTAGATGCCATGGACACTGTGAGGAGAAGGCTGCAGAGAAAACATGGAGTCAGGGAAGACATCAATATATTCCATAACTGATACTGCTACTTCTAGAAGCGATTTAATCACCTGAAGAAATGAGAGACCAGTTTTGTGGGGACTTTAAAGTTGAAGAGCTGGGGATACAGCTTAGGGCAGAGCACTTACCTAGCATGGACACTGGGTTCAATCACCCACTCCAAACAACCCTGGGCCTGAATGTGGAGGTGCACACCCATAATCCCAGTTTGTCCAAAGAAACAAAGTGTAAAAATGCAGATGCTCAACTTCCTAATATTTTCAGGACCACCTTAAGCAAGACCCAACTAAAGGGACTTTTAAGACATCAAGTCCTTCCAATATTTTGTTACAACATGGCACTCTTGGCAATGTCACTATTAAAAACAAAATCCTTAGCACTCCACAGATTTCACAAGTTGAAAATATACTTAATACTCCTAACCTGGCACATCGGTGGTTCATCCCTGTGACCTGACCTAGGGCTCACTGTTGAGCACTACAAGACAGTACTACACCACCTACTGCTAGCCTGGGAAAAGGTCAAAATGCTACACACGTTTTCTATAGCACGCATACTGCTTTCACATCACCATGAAGACAAGAAGAATCTTGTTAAACATTACAGGTCAGGTCTCTCTGCATATATAAGAGGGTTAGAGTCCATGCATTAATAACCTAAGTTTCAATCCAGGCTTTGCCTAATGAACTTAGAGCTACAGAGGTTCCAGTGAGAGAATATGAGCCTTATGGATTAGCAGACAGACACTGGCAAGATAGAGGAATTAAAAAACACCCAGGCAGAAGCGGTCACATGATACTTGATATTAAAAATCTAAATTTAAACATAACTCCAGAAACCATTTGCTAAAATACCTGAATATGCTCAGGATATACACAATAATACTTTCCTTTACAATAAATTGGAGACAAACCTGTAGCTCAGAAAGTGGCGGTGCACTGCTGGCCCAGAGAGTAAATCTTCTGTCACCAGTCTCCATGTCCCACATGGACACTTCGTTATTGCCCTGAACAGCTACGGGGACAAAGGTCAGAACTGTCAGAAAGGGAGGCGCTTGCC
Source organism: Jaculus jaculus (assembly GCF_020740685.1). Taxonomy (NCBI): domain Eukaryota; kingdom Metazoa; phylum Chordata; class Mammalia; order Rodentia; family Dipodidae; genus Jaculus; species Jaculus jaculus. Next base: position 21,251,525 of record NC_059118.1, read on the forward strand.
CTCAGTTTCACATCTCGGTCCGTAACACAAATCAGCCCCCATCCATTTCCATTTTCCACCCTACAAGCAATACTAATATTTTTAAACAACAGCATGACCTCTCACCAGACTGGATGAGTTTAAACAGTTTTATTCCTTCTTAAAAGCCTAATGGATAAACATTGGTCTCCACACAGATTTGGCATGAACTGTGGGATTAAAATGACAAATCACATACAGGTTTTGCTGTAAGAAACCTACAATCTACAAATGGGATGGGTGATATATGGAGACAAAGAGAAAGTACAAAGTTCCACCAGAACTCGGAGCTTGGGGAAGAAAAGCATCCCATCCAGCGGGTGGGTACCAAGATCACTTCATGAACAAGATGGGCTAGCCTAGACGGATGGGGGTGGCTGGTGGACTATTACAGGTTGAAAAACTTAAGCAGCAAATAAATCTATTTTGGGTAAATAGAAGTTTCTGCTCTAACTGGAAAATATTTGTGACAGGGAGCAGAGGCAGACTATTGAAAGTAGAAGTGACAGGCCTGAGAGACTGTCCTTTAGGTACTATGAGGCAGGAAAAGCAGTGTCCTCTGAGTCATATCTTCTACAGGTTTGGCAGTGAGGAAAAACTGGCAAACCCGGCAGACATTCCCTGCAGCATGGAGCTTCCGTTCTAGAGGCACACTGAACAGAAAAATACAAAAGCCCCGGAGCTGATGAAGGAAGGGAGAAAGGACACAAGTGCTTGTTACTCTATACTCGCCACACTGAGGCTGGCCTGCAAGGCCCACACCATAGACTCTTGTACCTCTGGCTTCCAGGGGGATTTGGCCTGTGGCGGGCAAAAATGGTTCTCAAGAGATTCAAGTTCTACTCCCTACAACCTGTGGCTGTTGCCTTAAGTGACTTGGAAGAGGTGATGAAGTGTAAGGACCTCAAACAGGAGATGATTCTGTGACCACAACCACCCTTGTGAAATGGAGGCAGAGGCCATACAACGATGAACCATGCTATGCTTCTGACTCTGAGGACGGAAGGTGGGGCGTTTGCCATGGAGTGAAGCAAGCACACAAATTCTCACCTACACCCTCCAGAGCTGTTCTAAAACAAGTTTGTGTCAAGTTGTCAGGTTTGTGGTTGTGTTACAGGGATGATTAAATGCACACATGTGCACGCGCGCCTAGGAAGAGCCCCAGGAGCAGACAAATGGAGAGAAGAAAGAAGTCGGCTGGCCTGGCCACCACCCTCATGTCACTGCTCCTCCCAAGGTGGTCTTCTGTACTTCTTTTCAAACTCCAATGACCACACCTTTCCCCAAGGCCTTCTGCCAGTCTGCTATCACTAAACCTATATGCTTTGTGCCACCCCTGTCTCCACTTTGGAAACAAAACTGCCTTAGAAACGCCATCTGTGTCTTACTGGAACCCTGAGCAGTAAGAAGGCCAAAGAGGGGGCAAGAGCCTTCTGGACCAGTGTAAGGAACTAGACTTGTTAAGTCAGATTTTCTGTCACTGAGAACCGGGCAAACTGACTTAAGTGAGGACGGATTTGCTTGACGCGGGAGGATCTCATATCAGTCCATCACAGCAAGCAGGATGTGACAAAGCAGAGCCCCTCACGCCGGGGAGGGAGGAGGCAGGGGACAGAAATGTCTGTGCTGGGCTAGCTGGCGTTCTCCTTTTCTCTTTCACTCCATCCATGTTCCTCAAGGGTGAGACAGTATTGCTTTCATTCCAGGCAGGTTTTCCCCCTTAGTTAATCCTCTCTGCGGGGACACTCACACCTCAGTCAATTTAACCATCAAATTTGAAATGAAAAGCTACTGTGAAATATGGAGAAGACAAAAACAACCTTGGCAGGTAGAAGAAGGAAGATGGGAAATTGAAAAGGGCAAAAGATTATGGAGGTTCTGACTAGGGACAGTGATGGCCAAAAGGTCAAATTCTGGACCTATTTGAAGGCAGAGCTCACAGGGCTGGCTGATGGGCAGGAGGTAGGATGAGAGGAAGAGCCAAGGACAGCCCCAGACATTTGTCTCCACCCCCAGCAGGGAAAAGCTTCTGTCCCCTGAGAGACTGCCATAGTAAGAGACAGTCTGTCCCCAGGAAGGAGATGGTGAGGACCCAGTAGAGAGGAAATTGAGGGGACTGTTTCACCATCAAAGTTTATAAAGTAGACAACTTAGGAAGACATTAAGTACACAGATAAAATAAACCTGCGCTTTAGAGCCTGGGACTGGATGAGAGCTTACACAGAGCCAGTGACATGGAAGCAAAGATAAAGACCAGACAGCATCAAAGCAGGTCACAATTTAGGTCAGGAAGAAAGAGAACCAACAGAGATGACCTTGGAACCAGGTAAGGAAAGTATCTTAAAAAGAGAAAATGGGTCCGGGTGTGGTGGCACACGCCTTTAATCCCAGCACTCGGGAGGCAGAGGTAGGAGGATCGCTGTGAGTTCAAGGACACCCTGAGACTACAGAGTTAATTCCAGGTCAGCCTGGACCAGAGTGAGACCCTACCTCGAAAAACCAAAAAAAAAAAAAAAAGAGAAAATGGTGTCAACTGAGCAAATGGTGTCAGACAGGAGGGCTCAGGGCTCAGTAACGGCAGTGCGGATGACTTTGACAGCCCCAGGGCACTGCTAGACCATGTATATGATAAGGGCCACACGTCTGCAGACAGGACTAACGAAGGAACCTAAAAATGGCAGCTATTATCTAGTTAGCATGTAGCATACGCCAGACGCAGCCCTAAACATTTTGTCTCAAATCATTATAACTTTACAAAGTATTTTCAACCATATTTTATACATGATTAAATTTCAATATCTGCCCAAGAAGTCATTCTGAAAAAAAATGAGCGTTCAAAGAAGGAAAGAAAACGGAGCATGTGATAAACATAAGAAATAGGGGCTGCAGATGGCTCAGTGGGTTAAGTGCTGGCTGTGCAAGCATGAGATCTTAAGTTCAGATTCAAAGAACCCCTACAAAAATGCAGGTGTAACCCCAGTGTGGGGAGGCAGAGGCCTGGGACAAGCTGGCTAGCTCGACTAGCAGAACCAGCAAGCCCAGGTCCAGGTGTGAGACCTTGCCTCAGTAAGACGGACAGCAATCAAAGAAGACACCCAGTGATCAACTTCTGGCCTCAACACACTAATGAGCAGGTACGTACGTGTATACACACACACACACACCAAAAAAAAGTCAGTTTCTAACTTACAGACTTACAGTTCTAGGAAGAGGGGTGGCAGCAGTTTTCATAAACAGGATACTCAGGAAACCCAATTGAAAAATAACAGTAGAAAGGTATGGAAGGCAGAAGTACTGGTAACATTACTTTTGAACATAATATGAAGTGACAGTAGAGACACTTTCATAATCAAAACAATGAACAGCCAGGCATGGTCGTGCACGCCTTTAATCCCAGCACTCAGGAGGCAGAGGTAGGAGGATCGCTGTGAGTTTGAGGCTACCCTGAAACTATATGTAGTGAATTCCAAGTCAGCCTGGGCCAGACAGAGTGAGAGCCAACCTCGAAAAACTTGAAAACATTTGGCTCCTATATAAAATAGAAGCTTGGGCTGGAAAGATGGCTCTGCAGTTAAGGCACTTGCCTGTGACACCTAAGGACCCAGGTTCAATTCCCCAGCACCCACATAAATAAATAAAAGCCTTTCTTCAAAAAAAAAATAATAATAATAAAATAGAAGCTTTACAAACATGAATCTTAGCAACACAGTATGATATACCTTCCAAGCTTACCTGCAATTACCCAAGACTGATACAGGGGGTGCATTGAGAGGCGCCTGATTCGAGCCCTGGAGGGATGACAGTGACTGGAAATTGGTAACTGGAACCTCATGTCCCAACATGCCATGGTACCATTGCTTGTACCTTAAATTTAAAAAACATGAAAAACATTGCCACGTAGTGATTAAAGCACATTGAGCTGCATTTATACACAAGATAAACAGCATTAGCTTTATTTTAAAACCACCTTAGACATTTAGAAAAGGGCCTTATTGCTAGGCCTATAATCCTACCTACTCTGGAGGCCAAGGCAGGAAAATTACAAGTTCAAGGTCTGCCTGGGCTTCAGAGTGAGTTCAATATAATAAGACCCTGTCTCAAGAAGAAAAAAAGGAAAAGAAAACAGGTCTAGCTCAGTGGTCTAGCACTTGCCTAGAGTGCACAAAGCGCTAGGTTCAATCTTTAGTACTGCCAAAGAAGAAAAAGGATCTGTTCTCATGAGACTGTCTCCTCACTTTCAAAGAGCACCTACAGTTGTTAAATGACAGACATAAAATATTTATCATAATATGAACTACAGTATAGTCTAATGAATGTAAATTCAAAATGAATAATTCATTGTTATTGACACTTATTAATTGCCAAAGACACTCATAAAAGTAGGAGCTGTACAGAAGACATAACTGAATTTAGAAAGTCAAAATGTTCAGCCAGTCTTAACTAGCAGCTGTTTTACTGCTACTGAGAGATCACTTTCACATCCAAAGTGGGAGCAGTTTTGCAGCTGTTATCAGATTCCAACCATCTCCATGTGTTCTTTTCTCTAAGCACTCTGAGGACAAGCATGGGCGCCCCTTGCAACTTGAACTCCATGAAAGGAGAAAGACCCAATCACAAAAGAACAGCAACTATCCCAATGCTGACCAAACAGTCACAGGTAGGGTGAGCTGCCCTCCTCAAAGCTGGTCAGGGTGCCTAAGACATTACTACTGTTTGCCAATTTGCTGGTTATGTAAATACTTACTCTTCAATGTCACATATTCCTGTGCCTACATAAAAATATAGGAAAGGGCAGATATTTCATAATGTCACACTGTAAGTTAGAGAATCAAGACACCAAAATTCAAGCACAGAAAATTACAATCCTTCTGAAAAGGGAGGAAGATGACGTAGTGTCTTCTCAAAGGCCTGTGGCTGAAGACATAGCTCAGCTGTAGAGTGCTTGCCTAGCATCCTTGAAGCACCGTGTATGATTCCCACTATCACATAAACAGGGTGTCATGGTGCATGCCTGTTAAGCACTTGAGGTGGAGGTAAAAGGTTCAGAAGTTCAAGGTCATCTTCAGCTATTTTAAGGCCAGCTTGGGACACATCAGACTGTCTCAAATGAAAAAGTGCATGATTGGAGTCAAGGTTGATTTCAAAATAGAGAAAAAAGAATATAGTCCAGTGGCACACAGTTTCTCAGGAGGAATCGCTTTTATGCCTTATTGTACTGAATGTATGTATTTGTCAGTATAATTAATGATAATGTGTTGTATATTTCAAAATTGCTAAAAGGTTTCAAATATTTTCAACATAAAAAAAATGCAGTATTGGGGCTGGAGGGATGGCTTAGCAGTTAAGGCATTTGCCTGCAAAGGACACTGGTTCGATTCCCTGGGGTGCACATGTCTGGAGGCCCTGGAGCGCCCATTCTCTCTCTCAAATAAATAAAAACAAAAGTTTAAAAAATGTGGCAATGGATTTTCTAAGTGTCTAATTTAATCATTCTACAATATAAACATCACATTGTATCACATAAATACTATTATTGTAATTAAAACTAAAAAATCAGCAATCCCACTTGTGGATATGTACTTGAGAAAAATGGAAACATAATATTTCCACAAACACCTATTTGAAAATGTTTGCAGCAGGTTTACTCAAAAAAAAAAAAAAAATCCCAAACTAGAAAGGACTGGATAATGGATGAATATACAAAATTATGCACAAACTAGAATTATTACTGAATAATAAACTCCTCTAAATGCAACCATATGAAAAAGGCTCAGTAGACTTAATGCTTAGTTATAAAAAAAAAAAAGTCCATGTGATTCCATTTATATGCCATCCTGGAAAAGGCAAAACTGTGCAAACAGAAACTGAGTGAGTGGTTATAAACTGGTTAGAGTGAGAAAACAATAGAAATGTTTGCATTCTGCTTGTGGAGAGCATGGGCCAGACAATGGCATATAATTTTCAGCACTCATCAAATTATACCTTAAAGAACAAATGATGACAATAACAACAATGAAAATAGATGAAAGAAACAAAGTCAATCACAAATACATCTTCACTCTTTGGGGGAAGGGAGTGGGAAGATAACAGAGAAAACCCTTGTTCGGGTCTTCCACTAGGCACTGAATGGCTGCTTTTAGCTCGTTAAATCTTCAAAGCAGCCCCTGAAGGGACTGTCCCATTAGAAGATGAAGACGCTGAGACTTGCAGCTCAGTAGCTTGCCCGAGGTTACTACAATTTAAAACTGTCCCAAACTCCAATGCTATTTGCCTTAAGCCTGCTGCTTCCCCAACAGAATAAGAGAACACCAGCAAATTTAATCAGTATGATGATTACAAAGTAAAGAGGCTCAGTGAACAAGGAGAAAGAAGAGATTGATTTATGCTTTATGATAGTAATTTTGCCCTTCTTTCACAATACTGCTTTTTTAAATTTTTTTACTTTATTTGAGAGAGAAGAAAAAATGGGTGTGCCAGGGCCTCAAGCCACTGCAGACAAACTCCAGGTGCATGCACCACCATGTGCATTTGGCTTACCATGGGTACTGCAGTATTGAACCTGGGTTCTTAGGTTTTGGAGGCAAGCACCTAACTGCTAAACCATCTCTCCAGCAACCCCTCCTCTTTTTATTGTTTAAGATACAGGGTCTTGCCCAGCATGGAGGCATACGCCTTTAATCCCAGCACTCAGGAGGCAGAGGTAGGTAGATGGTGAGTTCGAGGCCAGCCTGAGACTACATAGTGAATTCCAGGTCAGCCAGGGCTAGAGCGAGACCCTACCTCAAACCCCCCTGCAAAAAAAAAAAAAAAAAAAGAAAAGAAAAAGATACAGAGTCGCAAGTAGCCCAGGCTGGCCTTGACTTGCTATGTAGTTAAAGCTGTCCTTCAACTCCTGTTCCTCTGCCTCTACCTGCCACATGCTGCGGTTACAAGCTTGTTTCACCACCCACTGCTGCTCAACTATGTCTTTTAAGGTGTGTGTGTGTGTGTGTTTTATGGTGTTGGTGATTGAAACCACAGTCTTGGGAATGCTAGTCAAGCTTTCTCACTGAGCTACATTCCCAGCTTCATACATGCCTTCTAAGTAAAGTAAACTGGGGCTGGAGAGCTGGCTCAGCAGTTAAAGGCACTCACTTACAAAGCCTGACAACCTGGGTTCAATTCCCCAGTACCCACATAAAGCCAGATGCAAAAAGTGGTAAATGCAGTGGCAAAAGATTCTGACATGCCCACCTTATTTTTATTATCTCTACAATAAATAAAAATGTTACCAAAAAAAAAAAAAGAAAAAAAGAGGGACTGGAGAGATGGCTTAGCAGTTAAGGTACTTGCCTACAAAGCCAAAGGACCCAGGTTCAATTCCCCCGGACTTATATAAGCCAGATGCCCAAGGTGGCACATGAGTCTGGATTTGTTTTCAGTAGCTGGAGGCCCTAGCATGCCCATTTTCTCTCTCACCTCTCTCCCTCCCTCTCTCTCTCTCTCTCTCTCTCTCTCTCTCTCTCTCTCTCTCTCTCTCTCAAATAAGTAAATAAAAATATTAAAAAGTAAAAGTGCCAAGAGATTATAACATAGCAGTTGAAATTAAAGGAGATGGGAGAAAAATTACCAAAAGAGAAAACAGGAAAAATCAGCTTTCGTAAGTCAGCAACTGCTGGCATCCTATAGGCAGCTAGTGACTCACCAATGCAGAGCCAGCACTGGTGGATGTCCACAGCAAAGGAAGTGATGAGGCCTGACTTCAAATCATGCTTTAGTGTCCATGCATTGCTGGAAGACCTCAGGTCCCAGCCCACCAGAGAGCCATTCACAGTGGCATAGGCAAGAATGGACTGCGCCCCAGAGTTGAAGTGATGCATGTCCACCACACAACCATCTTCCTTCTGATCCAGAATCCTGCAGAAAGGTACAAAACAAATGCTAAGACTTTCCCAGCCACTGGTTTTGACTTCATATATGTCCTATCCATGGTCAAGAATAAAAAATCATGTGACCCTAAGGCAATAATATACATATAGCCAAGCCATTTTTAAAAGATAATTTTAGACACATAGTATTATAAAAATAGCACAGAATTTCAGTATATCTTTCATTCACCTTCCCCTGTTACCATCTTATATAATAATTAGAAAATATTCATTAAAACTACACAATTTACCTTTGTCACATCAGGAAACTTCACTTGCTTTGTAAGTGGATTATGACAAACACATCTACATATCGTCCATCACAGACACACACGAAACTATCTGGCATCCTCCCAACTACTTTGTGTGACCCATCTGTATTCCAATTTCCTCAAACTGTGGTGCCAATCAATCTGGTTCCTTGCTATAATTTTACATTTTCCAGAATGTCATAGATTTGAAAACATACATTAGCCAGGCTTCTGGCTCAGACTTCTCTCATTAACAAAATGTACTCAAGATTCACCAATGTTGCAATGAGCCAATACTTCATTCATTTTCATTGATGGGTGTAATGGTTTGTTTTCTTCAAGCTGAAGCACTTTTAACACTAAAAAGAGCATCATAGTGCTGGGGATGTAGCTCGTCAGTAGAGCATTTGTATAACAAGCATAAGAACCTGTGTTTGATCCCAGAACCGCAAAGGTGAAGGAAGAGGAGGAGGAACAGCATGGTAACACGTACTGACCTGTCTCCATGACAAGTACATATCATGTTTTGATACATACTGTCTTATTTTTATTTCCATCTCCGAAACTAGAAGTCAGCAAATATTTTCTGTAACATCAGGTGGTTAAGTATTTTAGGCTTCCTGAGTCTTATACAACTCTGCTGCATATTCTTTATTCATTTTTATTTTGAGCAAGGCAAAAGTAGATTAAGGAGATGAAAGAAGAGATAGACACAGAGGGACAGAGACAAAGAATGAATAGGAGGGGTCACCAAAAGAGATGTTGCTCTCTTCCTTCTTAAAAATGTAAACATTCCTATTTTATGGGTCATACTGTAGTGTATGGTTTCTGATGTCTACCTTAATTAAACAATTGCATTTATAAATATTCTGATTATATTTACACACAGTGAAATGATTAGTCCAAATATTAAGTAAAATGCAAAGTGGTTCACTCCACAAATTCCACAGTTGGTATGGCTGAAAGAAACAAACCAACGAACGGCACAAAGTAAGGTTTCTTTAGAGCACGCTGCGGCCAGGCACAGTGAAGTCCAAACTTCCCAGCAAGACCTCCCAATCTTGGTAGTAAATATTTGCTTAGGGTAAAGGATAACACTCACAGTAAAACTGCTGTCAGTTGAGAGACAACCATGTGAAGAATGTCTGTCTATCTGACCTGAAGGCCAAGTATTGTAGGTGAACTCACAGGTGTATTACTATACAGCCGTCCTCTGCTGAAACAGACTTTAGAGAAAGCCGGAAGGCATTCTTTGTTTAGTTAAAGGCCACACATCTATAACATCTTAGGTAAAAGCCACTCAAATCTGCCTAGTGATTATGATGAAAATAACATCCAAAAGCAAAGAAAAGCAAGCAATACAAATGAAAATACCCAAGCCAGGTGTGGTGGCGCACGCCTTTAATCCCAGCACTGGGGAAGCAGAGGTAGGAGGATCGCTGTGAGTTCAAGGCCACCCTGAGACTACATAGTGAATTCCAGGTCAGCCTGCGCTAGAGCAAGACCTTACCTCAAAAAAAAAAAAAACAAACAAACAAACAAAAAAACCTGAAAATACTCTAGGTGACCCAACAAATATCCTAAAGTGACACAATGGCCATGAGCCAGTGGACCCTGAACTGAAAGTCTTTTTTTTTTTAAGATTTTATTTTTATTTATTTATTAGAGTCAGAGTGAGAGAGAGAGAGAGAAAGAGAGTGAGCATTCATGTGCCAGGACTTCTAGCCACTGCAAACGAACCCCAGGTGCGTGTGCTATCATGTACATCTGGCTTATGTGGGACCTGGAGAATCGAACCTGCGTTCTTAGGCTTCTCAGGCAAGCACCTTAACCTCTAAGCCATCTCTCCAGCCCTGAACTGAAAGTCGTGTTTTGCTCGCATTCTGCAGACACCACTGCCCAGCGAGCCTCCTCACCCACCTGCTTCAGCAGCTCACTCAGCTCTACTCTCTACTATCCTTTTCATCCTTAGCTCATGCTAAGCAGGTTACATGGAACATTACCATAGTGCAGTAAAGTTGTCTGTTCACTTGTCACCTTCTCTCCCACAAGACAGCAGAATCTTAGAGCTCATAATATAACTTAAGAGTTTACAGTGTAAATGACTTGCTGTGAATCCTCAGTGTGTAACACATACTGGTTAGCAAAAAAAAATAAGTTTGTCTTGTATTCATTTAACATGTGTTTAATTTGTAAACAATGATAACTTATAAGAAGTGAGGGAATTCCTAAATAAATTCAGTTGGCATTTTGTTTTACAATAAATATGCAAACCCTTTGTGTGGAAACTGGTGCTACCAACCTCAGAGACTTTCATGCTAAGGAAGAGAATGCTGATATTTAAATTGTCTTTAATGAAGAACGTTCAAAACTCTCAGGATCAGCGGGACTGGGATTTTTGTGGACAGAAGACACAGAAGATGGTTGTTATTCAGATTCCAGACTAGGATGAGCCCCGAGAGGATCAAAGCTGCCCTTCTGATCTTTTGACAAACTGACAGAAAATGCAATGTAAAAACACTCTTCTAAAATTAACCACATCTGATAGTTTTGAGTTAGAACCAAAATTTTAGTCATGGCATGGATTTAAAAACTACAATATAAGCTGGAAGTGGTAGCACACGCCTTTAATCCCAGCCCTTGGGAGACAGAGGTAGGAGGATGGCTGTGAGTTCGAGGCCACCCTGAGACTATGTAGCAAATTCCAGGTCAGCCTGAGCTAGAGTGAGACCCTACCTTGAAAAACCAAATACACACACACACACACACACACACCACCACCACCACCACCACCACCAATTAATCCAAACATTGCAAGGTATAGGGAAGGTTTAAAAAGACAACAGACAGATACCTGCTTTGTAGAGGATGGATTTTAGGAGACTTGGGCAACTTGGAAGCCTCAACCCCAAGAAGCTGGAGCGCACCATTATCAGAAGCGATGGCCAAGTAGTGGGAGCCTTGGCAGAACGTCAGGGTCCTGACTCGTCCTCCAATTCGGCTGTATGTCAGAATAGACCTGAATGAACAAGAAATAAGATCTCATTTCTGAAACAGCCATGAGCACCTTATTGCTGATGTTCAGTAAATATCCACATGGCTATTAACAGACAAAATTACTACTTCAAGGTCCATTTTATCTTCCTGATTGCAAAACACCCATCTGGCCAGCATCCACACCTTTACTTTAATCCTGGCACTCAGGAGGCAGAGGTAGGAGGATCACTGTAAGTTTGAGGCCACCCTGAGATTACATAGGGAATTTTAGGTCAACCTGGGCTGGAATATGACCCTACCTCTAAAAAAAAAAAAAAAAAAAGTGTCTACCCTCAAAAGCAATGGCACAAAATCACCTTTCATTTTCAAATAGCCATTTTCACATACTACATACTTTACTCAGCTATAGAAGACTGACCCTCCTCTTTTTCTTTTTCGTTTTTTTCTGGTGGTTTTTGTTGTGCTAGTTCTCCATGCTATCTTCTTTTGTGCTGGGTACTTTCTCATATAACATTTCATTTTCCTTGTTTCTGAGTTTTACAGAAAGTTTTCAAGTTCTGATAAATATAACTAACAACCTAAAGCAATCAAATAAATGCCAATTTAAATGCAAAATCCATGCATGTGTACATGGGCTCACACACATGAGCCCACACATGCATCTTGCTAAGGATGGAACCTAGGGTCTTGGGCATGTTAGGCAAGTACTTTCCCACCAAATTACAATGGCAGCAAGCCAGTCTTGTAACTATCTCTTTACGCAGATGTCCTTTCAGATAAAAGGAGTTAAAAACACATAACCCACAATCCCATGGGGAATACCTGCAACCCCACTGAGGAGGGTCGCCAACAGAATGGGGGCAGGGGATGAGGGAAAAGAGGGCACCAACACATGATATATCCACATAAAATATGTTTCTAATAATAACAATTTAAAAATAATTTGGATTTTATTTCATATTTCTTTTTGTTTTTACTTATACTGTTTTTCTTTCTTTCTTTATAAGAATTCAAGCCGGGCGTGGTGGCGCACGCCTTTAATCCTAGCACTTGGGAGGCAGAGGTAGGAGGATCGCCGTGAGTTCAAGGCCACCCTGAGACTACAGAGATAATTCCAGGTCAGCCTGGACCAGAGTGAGACCCTACCTCGAAAAACAAAAAAAAAAAAGAATTCAAATTACAGTCATATGTGCACTGGTTTCAACAAGACTCCCTTTAATATTTCTTTTAGGGAACATATACTAGCAATAAATTCCTGTTTTTACTTATCTTTGCTTCTGAAGGACAGTTTTATTAGCTATAAACTTTAACTGGTACTGAAAACCTAGTCTAAAAAGCCTATGGCTAGGAAGGTCATAAGCCTTAGGGGGAAAACTACTACTGCTGTCTGGCTAAGCAGATATACTATGTCTACCAAACTGGCCTATAAACACTTATGTTTATGCCCATATATTAATGCTACTCCCACTTTTGATTAAAGAAACTTCTCTTTTCAGATAGCAGTGACCACTGGGTGACTCAAAACTCACCATAGGGCTGAGAAAAAGTGACAGTGGAGTGTTCAGCACTAAGAGAGTCAACTCTATCATACCCATCAAGGCTCCATTGTGGAAGAGATAGCAGAAAGAATATAAATATCCCTTATAATGCAATCTCCCAGGCACAAAGTGGCCTTGATACTCATGACCTCACAGTGGCTGACACTACCTACATAAGACCTGCATTAGGGGAAGGGGGGCAGCGGCTCAAACAACGACATCAAAATAGAAGAGAGACTGCTTAGTAAGAAGGGAGAAGGGATTCAGTGGAGGGTGGATTTGGGAGGGAAAATGGGAGTGTTGGGAGGGGATTATGATCATATATATTGTCTATACTTACGGAAGTCTTCAATGAAAAGTGTTTTTTTAAATCCTGGGGAGATGGCTCAATAGACAGCTGTTACCACATAAGCATGACCCCAAGTACAGACCCCAGGGCCCATGTAAAAAACTGGATTCTGTGGCAGGCATCTGTAATCTCAGTATGCTTATAGGCGAGAAGGAAGACAGAAACAAAATTTCCTGGAAGATTACTATTTCTAGCAAAGGTGTATTATAAGATTCACAGAGAAATAAGAACTTTTAAAAAAGTATTTACTGGCATATATTATGCTCACCAAACTGCTCTATAATCACTTCTCTAAATGTTCATACCCATATATTAATGCTACTCTCACTTTTGGTTAGAGAAGCTTCTCTTTTCAGATGGCAGTGACCTTGGGATGACTCAGAAGGCACCATGGTGCTGAGAAGAAGTGACAGAGGAGTGCTCAGCACTGAAATATTTCTATCACATCTTCCAAGGCTCAGGGTCCATTGCGGAAAAGGTGGCAGAAAGAATGTAAGAGCCAAAGGGTAGGACCCCTTACAATGTGCTCCACCAGACACAAAGTGGCCTGAATATCTATGACCTCACAGTGCCTGACATTACCTACATAAGACCTTCATAGGAGGAGGGAAAGTTGATGATGACATCAAAATAAAAGAGACTAATTGAGAGAGGGAAAGGATATGATATAAAGTGGATGTGTGAAGGGGAAAGTTAGGTAGGGGAGGTAATTATCATGGTTTAGTGGCTATAATTATGGAAGCTGTCAATAAAAAAGTTTTTTTTAAACATCTGTTTGTTTGTTTGTTTGCAAGCAGAGCAGGAGATGGAATCAGACAGAGAGAATAGGCATGCCAGGGCCTCCAGCCACTGTAAGCTCCAGATGCAGGCACCACTTGGAGCACCTGGCTTTAGGTGGGTACTAGGGAATCAAACTCAGGTCATTAGGCTTTGTAGGCAAGCACTTTAACCACTTAGCCATCACTCTAGCCTAAGAAGTAAAAACATTTTAAGATAAGCACAAACTAAGGCAGTTCTTGATCATCAAGTGAACACTATAGAAGATACTTAAAGTCAGTCTGAATCATGAAAGACAGGAAAGAATGTATTTGATGAAAGAAATTGCTGAACAAAGGAAAGCTATGAAGGATCCATCATATCCAATGCAATCAACCAGCAAGCTTTTGATACTGATGGGAGAGAAGAAGAAATAATAATCCAACCAGATAAACCAGCAAACATCTCCCAATAAGGACCTTAAATGTAAATGGCCTCAACTTGCCAATGAAGGGGCACAAATGGAGACTGAATGACTGGATTACAAGTTTGGTCCAACTTTCTGTTCTTGCTAAGATATATGCCATACTGGTAAAGGTACCCACAGATTGAAAGTCAGAAAGATAGAAAACATTCTACCAAGCAGACTGAAACTGAAAACAAGCTGGTGCAGCTATTCTGATAGCTGTTAAAACAGACTTAAAACCAAAATTGGCCTGAAGAAATAAAGATTACTCTGTATTAATAAATGTAATAATTCATCAAAAGATAGAGCAATTGTAAAGACAGATGCATCAAATTCTGAGGTTTCTATTTCATTCTCTTTTCAGATGGCAGTGACCTTGTGATGACCAAGAAGGCCCTATAGTACTGAGAAGTAACAGGAGTGCTCAGCTCTACAATATCTCTATAACACCTTCCAAGGCTCAGGTTCCATTGTGGAAGAAGTGGTGGAAAGATGTAAGAGCTAAAGAAAGGGTAGGACCCCTTACAAAATGTTCCTCCAGACACAAAATGGCCTGGATATCTATGACCTCACAGTGTTTGACACAACATACACAAGACCATCATAATAGGAGGAAAAGTTGATGACAACAAAAATAAAAGAGACTGAATGACAGGGGGAGGAGTTATGATGGAGAGTAGAGTTATGAAAGGGAATGTGGGGGGGATTACCATGGTTTATTGTCTATAATTATGGAAGTTGTCAACAAAAAAAAAATTTTAAGAAAAAAATGGAAGAGAGACTTAGAAGAAGGGATTCAATTGAGGAAGAATGTGGGAAGAGGGAAAAGGGAAGGTGGTGGGAGGGGATTATGATCATGGTATACTGTTTATATTTATGAGTTATCAAAAAAGTTTTTAAAGAAACAAAACAATTGGCTGACATAAAATGCCAGATAAGTACTAATACAATAATAATGGGTGCTTTCAATACCCCATATTCATCAACAGTTATGTCACTCAACCAACCAAGAAATCTTAGAGTTAAACTCTACCATAGATCAAATGGACTTAACAGATACCTACATATTATTCCAGGCTACAGAAATGCAATACACCATCGCCTCAGCAGCACATGGAACTTGCTGAATAGTGAAACCACATTCTAGGTCAGAAATCAAATCATAACCAAATATAAAAGATCTGAAATAATCATTTGCATCTTACCAAATCATATTGCTATACAACTAGAAAGCAACAGCAGGAAAAATGACAAACTAAAGCTACAAAAGTGCACAGACAATGAAAATCCACTTTTTTTTGTTTGTTTTTGGTTTTTCGAGGTAGGCTCTCATGCTAACCCAGGGTGACCTGGAATTCACTATGTACTCTCAAACTCACAGCGATCCTCCTACCTCTGCCACCCCTTTCACACGGGGCTTGAAGAGATACTCGTGAACGGCAGTGCATTGTTACAGCAATCAGGGAGGAACTCAGAGTTCCTAGACTCACAGGAAAATGAAGGCACAACTCTCCAGAACCTCTCGGATACAGGTAAGGCAGTTCTCACAAGAAAGTTTATAGCTAAGGGTGCTTCCATTTAAAAAAGAATCAGAAATATCTTTTTTTTTTTTTTTTTTTTTTTTTTTTTTTTTTAGTTTTTCGAGGTAGGGTCC
Organism: Jaculus jaculus; assembly: GCF_020740685.1. Taxonomy (NCBI): domain Eukaryota; kingdom Metazoa; phylum Chordata; class Mammalia; order Rodentia; family Dipodidae; genus Jaculus; species Jaculus jaculus. The sequence goes on from NC_059118.1 coordinate 21,267,461, forward strand.
AATAACAATCAACAAGACTGCAGCAGTAATAAAAAGCCTCCAACAAAGAAAAGCCCAGGACCAGATGGATTCACTTCCAAATCCTATCAAACCATTAGAGAAGAGCTAATAGTAATGTTTCTCAAACTATTTCGCAAAAAAGAGAAGGAACATTGGAGCTGGAGAGATGGTTCTATGGTTAAGGCACTTGCCTACAAAGCCTAATGACCAGGGTTAAATTCCCCAGGATCCACATAAGCCAGATGCACAAGGTGGTGCATGCTTCTGGAGTTCATTTGCAGTGACTGGAGGCCCTGGTGTGCCCATTCTCTCCCTCCCTCTCCCTCCCTCCCTCCCTCTCTCCCTCCCTCCCTCCCTCTCCCCGCCCCTCTCTCAAATAAATTACAAAACAAAAAGACTACATAGTGAATTCTAGGTTATCCTGGGCTACTGCAAGAGCCTACATTGAAAAACCAGGAGAAAAAAACCATGAAAAGGAACATTACTGGGTTTTTTCCATGTTATGTTTCCAGTATTACCCTGGTACCAGTGTACCTGACATCCTCATACCAGGGAGGAATACCCCAAAGGAGAGGCACTACAGATCAACTTGTCTGGTGAAGATAAATGACAAATTTCTTGTAAATTAAATCAAAGAACACATTAAGATCATATGCCATAATCAAGCTGGTTTCATTTCAGAGATACAAGGTTGGTGTGACATATGCTAATCAGTAAGTATAATTTAACACATATGAAGACTTAAGAGCAGAAGTAACATGATCATCTCAATTGATGCAGAAAAAGCCTCTGACCAAGATCCCTTCAAAATGAAAAGCCCCAAAGAAACTAGCAATGAAAGGGGCATACTTCAAGATGATAAAAGCATGATGCAACAAATCTATAACTAAGATTTTACTAAGTGAGGAAAAACTAAGAGCATTTCCTCTAAGATCTAGAACAAGACTAGGGTACCTGCTTTCTCTACTTATTCAATGTAGTACTTGAAGACTTTTAGAGGAAAAGAAATGAAAAAAAGGAAGACAAATTGAAGAAATCAAGTTATCTCTGTTTTCAGGCAATATGATCCCATATTTAAAAGTTCCTAATGATTCTGCCAGAAAACTCAGTAAAATAGGATATAAAATCAGTAGCTTTTCTTCATGTCAATAATGAATTGGCCAACAAAGAAATCAGGGGGAAAATGTCCCACTCACAATAGTTTAAAAACAAAACATACAAACAAACAAAAGACCACCTATGTATGAATAACCCCAACCAAGGAGTGACTAACCTTCACAGGCATGAGTCCACTGGCATAGGATAACATGCAGCCCAGGAGAACTATGACTGTAACCTCAGTGATCCAGCCTCAAACTTGGTATGTATCCAAAGATAACCCTGCACTTCTAATCCTCTTGTACCACCATGCCCAGTTTATGTGGTGTTAGGGATCAAACCCAAAGCTGTATGGTTGCTAGGCAATGACTCTACCAACTGAGCTACATTACCCCACCCCTGCAGCCTTCTCATGTGCCTTTTATGTTCTAACTCTTCACTGTAACAAACTCCACTTGGATATCTTAATATCACTTCAAGTTGAAAAAGTACCAAATGGATCAATTTCCCCTAAAATTGCCAAGCTAAATGAGTCAGAAATAAGATAGCATAAGACGTGGGAAATATTTTTAAAATACTATAGTGGAATGAATCAAAAACCATTTGTTAAAGTTTTGAAAGAGCAATTTTTCAAAAATTAGTCCATCAGGGCTGGAGAAATGGCTTAGCGGTTAAGCGCTTGCCTGTGAAGCCTAAGGACCCGGGTTCAAGGCTTGGTTCCCCAGGTCCCACGTTAGCCAGATTCACAAGGGGGCGCATGTGTCTGGAGTTCGTTTGCAGAGGCTGGAAGCCCTGGTGCGCCCATTCTCTCTCTCCCTCTATCTGTCTTTCTCTCTGTGTCTGTTCCTCTCAAATAAATAAATAAATAAATAATTTAAAAAAAACATTTAAAAAAATTTAGTTCATCATAGACAAACTAAAAGTGTAAATTCAAATAACAAATGAGCAAATGGCAAAGCCAAGATGGAGATAGTGTGAATCACCCATCATAGCCTATGAGAAAGTCCCAATTAGGAACTAGGTGATGCTGTACTGGGGAAAGCTCTGGTGGTCAGAATGCACACGTCACGTTTCCTGAGAACACACATTTGTGTCTTGCTGTTCTTCCTCTGGTACCAGCTGCTGCCCACTTGGCTCTGGCAATAACAACTGCTTCCCCTTCCCCCTCCCCGCCAGTCCTGGAAGACATGCAAAGAAGGTGACACATTCTGTTCCCTTGCCTCTTTCTCACTCTGGAACCTGGATGAGGACCACAAACCAAGGCCCACTACCCTCCACAAACAAGACAACAGTGTTACAAGAAAGCAACAGACTGCTATTAATCCTAATACACACACACTTCCCACAGCCTATACTCTCAGAATACCACTCTTTAAAACGTGACAGTGAATGGAAGCTGCCTCAAAATATGACACTGGGATACATGACTCTAGTAAAAATAATCCGGGCATTAACAAGCAAGGTTCTTGCAAAATAAACAGATGATTCTAAGTTCTTAAGTATTTCACTTCTGTTAACTAAACTTCTAATGAAGGAGATAAGGAATCCAACTAGTAATAGTAACAAAGAACCATTCAGAAAACAGTTGTCAGGAGTGTTACAATGCTAACAAGCAAGACGACTCTGATGATGGTGGGATTTAACAGAGCAAGAGTGAAGTGTAAAGGAGGGAGTTAGATGGGGAAGGGATGGTTATACTCCGAATCTTCAGGGGAGTTCAGTTTGCGCAAGTGTATTCATGAGAATCCAAGAAATGGTCCACTGAAGATCTGTGTACTAGTGCACTTAGGATCTAGTGCACTAGATCTATGTAGCCTGTGCACACCTGTAATGCCAGCAGTCAGGGGAGACGAGGGCAGAAGGATTACCACGAGTTCAAGGCCAGCCCAAACTACATAGCAAGACTCTGTGTCAAAACCCAAAACAAATAAAAAAGGTCTGTGTACTTCACAGCATATAAATGTTATGTTAAAAAGAAAAACTATAAATGTCAAACTCGAGCAAATGAAATGCACACTGAAATTTTAGAGGATTAATACTGTTTTGAAATAAAAACTAAATAGGGGCTAGAGGCATGGCCCAGTGGCAGGCAGGAAAATGGATGGTTATGACAGCAATATTACTCTAAGACAGTAAATTTATTAACTATAGTTACAAGTACATAAATGTTTACTGTGAAACAACTATTCTTGTAGGCGTAAAAGTTCTGTAATATCAGGCATGGTGCTGTATAGCTTTAATCTCAGTACACAGGAGGCTGAAGTAGGAGGATCACTGTGAGTTTGAGGTCACCCTGACAAGAGACTCTACCTTGAAAAAAAATTATAATACTAGATTTTAAAAATTGCTATGTAAAAAAGCAAAATTTCTACAGAAACCTACAGTTCTTTTACTTATTCTTCATTTATATTCTGACCAATGCAATAGCAAGAGAGAAGGCACAAAAAAGCAGTAATAAGGCACAAAAAAGCAGTAATCAGACACAATGGGAAAACACAGAGCCCTTTAAAAAGACACATAAGGGCTGGAGAGATGGCTTAGTGGTTAAGGTGTTTGCCTGCAAAGCCAAAGGACCCAGGTTCGATTACCCAGGACCCATGTAAGCCAGCTCATGCAACTGGAGTTTGTTTGCGGTGGCCACAGATCCTGGTGTATCCATTCTCTCTCTGTTTCTCTTCTCTGTCTCTCTCTATTTGCAAATAAATAAATTTTTAAAAAGACAAATAACAGTACAAAATCTTATCGGCTGGTAAGAAGATGACTTTTAAAATATCTTAATTATCAGGCTGGAGAGATGGCTTAGCGGTTAAGCACTTGCCTGTGAAGCCTACGGACCTCGGTTCGAGGCTCGCATCCCCAGGACCCACGTTAACCAGATGCACAAGGGGGCGCACGCATCTGGAGTTTGTTTGCAGTGGCTGGAAGCCCTGGCATGCCCATTCTTTCTCTCTCTCTCCCTCCCTCCCTCCTTCTCTCTGTCTGTAGCTCTCAAATAAATAAAAATAAAAAAAGAAAAAAGAAATAACAATCTTAATTATCAATGATACTTGGTTTGATGATATTTTGATTAATAATGGTTAATGAACTGGTAACAAGGAAAGGAGAGTGTTCCTCATATTCTTTTAATGTAAATCAGATTCAGTTTTGATTTCTAAGACCTTTTTCAAATCAAAGTAGGCAAAAAATAAATAGAAACTTGTTAGAACTGAAAAACAGAGAATTACAGACGGAAGTAAAGAAAGACTGAAAATGAGGAAGGGACATAACCAGTAAGTTACACAAATCAAAAATAGTTATAATGAGCCGAACATGGTGGTGCACATCTTTAATCACAGTACTAGAGAAGCAGAGGTAGGAGGATCACTATGAGTTTGAGGCCACTCTGAGACTACATACTGAATTCCAGGTCAGCCTGGATTAAAGTGAAACCCTACCTCAAAAAACCAAAAAAAAAAAAAAAAAAAAAAACCCACAAAAACCACCCCCCACACACACACACTTACACTAATCATCTGCATCACAATGACATCATGAGCACTCAAAGCCTCAAGGACGGTGGCACAGTACTGACTTCCGCCATCGGCACTGCTACCACTCTGGCGGCTCCTTCCCTCGCCTTCACACCTGTTAACATCCCCTAGCTGCTTCTGCCTTGCCTCTCCTTCCCTCTGTTCTCAATACAACAGCAGACTCACCCTGTTGAGCTCCAATGTCCACCATGACTCTCCCTGCTCACAACCCTCCAGAAACGGCCATGTCACTCTGGGTCTAAAGTCCTCTACAATAGCCTACAAGACCCTAGCTAAGCTGCTCCTCCTGCCTCCCTTGCACTACGACCCTTTCTGTTCAAGGTGCCAAGTGGACTCTTCCTGCAGCACCTTTGAAATTCTATTTCATTGACTGGAATACTCAACATCCCACATGACTCTTCCCAGAACTTCTTTCCCAGCTTGCCTCAAACACCATTTCACTATATAAAATTCTACCCCTAATGCATTGCTTCTTCTATCTACATTTTCAAAAATTACTTTATTTATTTATGAGAGCGAGCGAGGCAGAGAGAAAAAATAAAAATAAAAGGTACACCAAGGCCTCTAGCCATTGCAAATGAACTCCAGAGTCATGTACCACAGAGTGTAGCTGGTTTACAGGAGTCCTGGGGAATTCAACCTGGGTCCTTAGGCTTCACTGGCAAGTGCCTTAACCACTAATCCATCTCTCCAGCCCTTTATGTTTTACATAGTATTTTTTGCCATAAGTATGTATTTTGCTTATTTATATTTTTTACGGACCCTCACTTTCCACCAGGACAGCTCCACAGGACTCCTGCCGTCAGCACGAATGTGTCCCACGTGCCTGACACAGGCCTGTCAGGGAGGCAGCACTCAGTCTTTGTTGACATCAATGAGGAAACTGGTTCATTCCTGATCACATTACCTCGTGGTGGTGGTCTTCCCCTCCATCTTCTGACTGTTCCAGATTTTCACTGTGCCATCGTTTGAACAGGTAGCAAAAAGGGAGTGTTCATCAGAGACTCTAATGCGATTCACAGCAGATTTGTGCTCGTGAAGATGTGCAACCAGGAGCCCTTTAGGACGCCACCCTTGAGAAAAAGCAAAGCAGTGCTCCTTAAGGTTAGGTTGCAGGCACCCTCATCCTCTCTCTACCAGCGGTCACCGACGACAAGCTCAAGAACACCAGAAGAACTAAGCCGTTAATGTGCCCGGAGCTGGAACGGAGTAGTCTACTGGACCAGGGCACATTACTGACTCAGACATCAGATAACCAGTGCTGCTCAAACAGCTTCATGAAGACTCCACCTTGGAGCCTTGTCAGGATGCGCACAGACAAGGCAGTCAGTTGCTTCTCCGTATAATGACTGACTAGTGCTTCAGCAGGCTGGAGCACGATCACAGTGGCCTAGAGAAACGCAAGGGGACACAGCCCGAGAGTCAAAGTTGTCCCCCAGCACATCCTGACAGGTGATCCTGGGCTTTATGTTCCTAAATTGTAACGTGAGGGGCACACTGCTAAAGGCAGGGGTGCGCACATGGACAAACAAGCTATGTGAGGACAGCACTGTCCCTGCCCACATTGAACACCAGCTCTTGGCTGATTTCCTCTTCATGACTAATCATGTGTTCTATGGTATAAACATGACAGGACTAGAAATTACAGTCTCAGAATGTATACCAACTTTTAAATGATATCTATGATTTTCTACATCTTATTATGCATAGTGTTTTATGTGTAATTTCCTCAGTTAAATAATAAATTCTCAGCCCAGAAACCATGTCTTTACCCTTTCTGAATTATTTTGGTACCTGACAAAGGTCCCTGTATACAACTGTCTTCAACAGTTAATGAATGATTTTTTTGTATTAAGTACAGTATCTTTTAATTTTTAATATACTTGGGTCTGAAATAAAATAGAAAGCTGAGCTGAAGACCATACTGTAGTGGGTGTCAGCACTATGCCTGGATTCTAACAATGTCATTTTAGAAATGACTTCATTTACCAAGAAACAAAAATGAAAACAAGGCCAGGTATGGGGGTTTAATCCCAGTACCCGGGAAGCTGAGGGAGAAGGATGGCTGTGAGTTCGAGGCCAGCCTGAGACTTGATAGTGATTCCAGGTCAGCCTGGGCTAGACCAAGACCCTACCTTGAAACTCACCCCTGAAAATAAGACCATTGCCAAACCTGATTACCCCCCAAAATTATATATTATTATATTCATATACATACATACACACACACACACACACACACACACACACACACACACACGAATGAATGATTCCTTTGGGCTTTTAGGCGCTTGTGTGGGAACAACAGCTAAATGTGATTTCCAAAAAGGATATGCTGCATTTGACTGACCAAAAATTACTTTGCCATGTAGTCTACATACCCTACCAAGTTAGAGTGGGCTTTTCTCTCTATAGAAAAATTAATTTCACACAACCACTCAAGTGTAGAGAGTGAAAAATTAAGAGCGCAATAGTCACTGCACATCTTCTGAACCGTATCATCATGCATACACCTTTTCTGTGACTGCTGAATAAAATGTGTAAGTCCACTATGCATAAAACCTACCTGTAAAGAAAGACTTTCATCAAAGTAGTTTGTGGTCACCTTTTTGTAAGCACAGTTAATAAATAATATTGACTTATATTACATAAACAACTTAAATATTCCAGATATGTACGTTGATAAGAGTATTTGACTACAGATTCTGCTTAACACTTAAAAACACTTTCTTGCTGGGCATGGCAGCACACGCCTTTAATCCCAGCACTCCGGAGGAGAGGTAGGAGGATGGCTGTGAGTTCGAGGCCACCCTGAGAATTCAGAGTGAATTCCAGGTCAGCCTGGGCTAGAGTGAGACCCTACCTTGAAAAAAAAAAGAAAAATAAATACTGAGTCCACATAAAAAGCTCATCAGAATTCAAAGTCTACACATAAGTATACGATAATTCTTCTTAGAGTTTGTTAGATTTCCATTATTACAGTCTACATACAAAACTCATTAATTTTTTTTTTAATCTACAAATATAACATCAAAGAGTAGCTCTGGGGCTGGGAAGATGGCTCAGTGATTAAAGGCCTTTGCTGGCAAAGTCTGTAGGCCCTGGTTCAATTCTCCAGTAGCCCTGTAAAGGCAGATGCACAAAGTGGAACATGCATCTGAAATTCATTTGCTAGGGCAAGAGGCCCTCGTACACCCATGTTCCCTCACCCTCTCTCAGTCATTCTCTCTCTCCCTCCTTCCCTCCTTCTCTTGAAAACAAATAAATAAGAATACTACTCTGATACACTACATGAGGCAAGCTTGCTAACACAGGTGAACCTCTCAACACTCTCAATTTCTATGACCCCAGGCGCGGGCGCATAGGAGGGTACACAGCCCATCCTGAACTGACCAGGTGGAGGTGGTTTGCTCTCCCATTCAGCGTCCTCCATCATCTGCTTGGCTATCCGCTCAGCGTTACACTGCTCCCGCTTTTGCTGGATGAGTTGCTGAAGCTCAGTTTTACAGGTTGTGATCCGAATCTGGTAAGTAGACGGCAAAATGGTGCTGCTTAAAACCTGTATTACTGGTTTTTTATTTGGAATATTTGTTACTTCTGAAACCTGTAAAACAAACAGAAGTGTTGGTATCTCGTGGCCTGAGCAAAGTGTATTTGGAGATAAAAAATGTTTGCATGTTATGTCTATACAAGTGCAAGTTTGTAACAATTTTAACACACTTATGTATATGTGGCTGGTTGGTTATTTAGGTTTCTGTTTGCTGGAAACAAGGTCTCACTGTGTAACACAGACTGGCCTCAAACTTGTCATTCTCCTGTGGCTAACTTCCTACATGTACTAGGGTTAGAGGTATGGGCCACATGCTCAGCTGCAAATTCTACATTTCTAAACCTCAACACTGCATTTTTTTTAATTTTAGCACAAATATAACATTCAGCCTTAAAATGCCTCAGTAAGCCAGGTGTGGTGGTGCATACCTCTAATCCCAGCACTAGGGAGGCAGAAGTAGGAAGATCACCATGATGAGTTCAAAGTCACCCTAAGATGACATACTGAATTCCAGGTCAGCCTGGACTACAGTAAGATTCTATCTCAAAAAACCAAAAAAGGAAGAAAAAAAAAAGTTCACGGTAAACTAAGTGAAAAGAAGAAAGAAACTTCAATTTAACAGTCTGATTCAATTAATATTTTTCAGATAAGACATAACTGGTTTGGTGGCGTCATCTTAAGTTATAAACTATTCAAATATAAGAAAATCATCATGACATTTATCATATATAGCCAAACTTGGAACTTTGTCCCAAAAGTATTTTTGCTTCTTTATTAAAGGAGGAATAAAAAGATTTAAAAGGCTCACTGTAGCCTAATTATAATCTCAGTTAATGTCTGCAACCCACAATTCACTTCACAATGTTGGCAAGGACTCTTAGGCGAGACCTTTTTGGTGATTTCCATAAATGGATTTCCTTTTAGGGGTAAACTTAGAGCAAACCTGTCTTAGAAGGAAATAAGTCTTCTTTTCTAAAGGACAATCACCATATTGATTTTTCTGGCACAATACGCAGCCTTTGAACATCAGAAACAGCAGAGTGGAATTCAAAGATTCAAACAGAATGACCATGGCCTCGGGTGACAGTACCTGAGGAGAAGTTGACAAAGGGACACAGACGGCTGCAGAGGACTCGGAACGTGGTGGCTTCCCAGCCTGAATCACCTCATGGTCACTGGCTTTAGGCAGGGCCTGCGGGATAGTTGCTGGTTCCAGGGACCCAAACATGCTTTTCCACTCTTCATTTACATTTGCGTCTTGTTTCACATGTTTTCTAGCTATGAAAATATATTGACAAGTTAGTTTGAAGGTACAAACAGAAACTGTGACTTGCTCTCCTGTTCTGCTGCTTTCTCCAAAGGGGAAGCAGTAGGCTCACTTGTGTTTGCTCCTTTGGCTCTCGGCTTCACGCAGAGACCTGACTTGCACGTCTTCAGCTCTGCTATGTTCAGGTGCTAATCTCGGCGTGCGGAGACGCTCCTTCCCCTGCAGCTTTGCCACCGCTACGTGCCATCAGTTTATGATTTACTTCTACATGTCTAATCTTCTTTCAGCCTTGCTTTTCCTCTGGGGTCCTTGCTTACTTGTATAAGGCATTATATACCATAGATGTAAGCCATTAAAAATTAAGTGGCAAAGATGATTATTTACTTGCTGTCCTCAAAATCTAATACCGGAACAGAGGGATTTTGAAGGTATATAGTTGACAGTGAAATATATCTGCAGAAGGGGTATGTACAAGATCTCATAAACCCACAGAACCAATGTCATTGTCACAAGGGAAAACAGTTCCAAATCTTGAGTCTTCAAATGACTAAGAGTTCTTTGGTCTCTGCTCTTTTGTATTTCAGCGTTTATAATAAAAGCATTATTTTATATTCAATGGGCAGTAGGATTAGTAACAAATTAGAAAGTTCTGATTTTACATAGACTGGCTTTCAGTTGGTTAAGGATGAGAAGACAGCACTTAATCTTTGATCATCCGCTCATAAAGAGGCCATGCCATTGCACTGCTAAGTGTGGCACTTTGGAGACACAGCCAGCGCCATAACTTGGGCAGGTTGTGTGGCTCTGAGCACACTGTGCCACTTCTCCTCCGCTGCATCAGCCAGTGACTAGTGCAGTGCTGAATTTGAAAGTTTTAATTCTGAGAATGAGGCCTTTTGTTTTCAATCTTAAGAATTAACTAAATAACAAGGTAAACATACGTCAATGTACTAACCCCGTTTGTCATCTGGCTCTTGTTTAGTCTTAACAAGATCAACTTGTCTCCCTGTTATGCCTAATGCTGCCAAGTCAATCACTCCTTTCTGGCTACTATCATGAAGGTGGCTCTGGTCTACTATATTTGCTTTGGCTCTATTTGATTTCATCATGAAGTCTTTCAGCGCCAGAAGTTTGTCTTCTTCTTCCTCTGTCATTCCCTAAAACCACATAAAAACATACATTTTAGGTTATTTACAAAAGGAAAAACAAGTCTCAAAACAACTAACAAATGAAGACTTTACTCAATTTAAAGCTGAAAGAATAAAATAATGAGAAAACCAGAGTAAAAGAAAGTGCCACTACAGAGCAGCTATCCCTCCTTTGCATCACAACTGACATCTGAAATTCGATCTTACACTGGTCTACAGGTACAGGTCCTAGCACTACAAGAAGGCAAAGAAAAGAAAGTAATTCAAGACTGGGGAAAATGAATAAAACTGTTACCATCCACTCACTATACAACTAAGAAAATATAAATGCCAAAAATATAGACAAGCAAATTATTAGAACCAAAAAGTTTTATAAAGTGCCTGGGTATAGTGTCCATCACGTAAGCCAGATGCATAAGGGGGCAAATGCACCTGCAGTGGCTGGAGGCCCTGGTGTGCCCAATCTCCCCCCCCCCCCAATCTGCAAGGCCTAGAGGCCCTGGCATGCCCATTGTCTCTTTCTCTCTCTCTCTCACCCTCTCTGTCTCTCTCAAATAAGCATTTTTCAAAAAAATAAGAAACCCTAATTTTCAGATGTAGGAAAGGGGTCCTGATAGATATACTCCCTAAGGCTGAGAGCTGAGTCCTACAATTGTCCTGGAATACTCTCTGGAAAGCTTCCAGGCCATGTCCACGGAGAAGGAACTGAGGGCAACAGAGCAGAGTTAAGGACTAAGCAAAGCTGACGAGAGCCCATGAAGTTCAATTTGGGGGAAGAGAAATGAAGAGGTGGGATCTGGACACAGTGACCGCTCAAGAGAAGTAGAGGGGTCTCCTCCATTCTTTGACTGAATTTAAATCATGTCTTAACATGAGGAACATACAAATGGAAAAGCAGCAGGCCAATAATTCCCAGAGCATATTCAGAGAATAGTCCACTTTCTCTCAGCCAAAACAGAGCTGAAACAACTCACAGAGAACACCATGTACTTGTATCCACAGAGCACAATATTAGCAGGCTAAATCGACCAACTATAGTGTGCTCTGGAGCTGTCCTAACAAAGCTTAAAAACAAGATTTAAAAAGATGAAACTCATTCCAAGGGACTTGTCAACGGATCAAGTCCAACATGATATAAAGAAGTTCAACACCCAGCAACAAAAAATTTACTATCATCAGAGAAAGAACTGGATGCCTGATGATCAGATTTTAGAGGAAAAGTCATATTCCATTATGCAGCCTCTCATACCTTTTCAATTTTATACTTGCATTTATGGTACTCAGCCAAAATACAGCTAAAAGTATACTTATTATTTTTTAAAATAAGGAATAAAATCATTCTGCATTCTTTACTAGCATCCGATTAAATGAATACAAATGAAGCAGGTAGCTTTGGTCCATGAGATCCCTCCTAAAAGTCCTGCGTGGGCCACCTCCTGTCAGTGATGTAAATGCTACTGAAAACTGAGTCTGGAAATGTTCTAGAAGTGTGCTTCAAGTGCGCTATCAGAACCTCAGAGCATGCGTCATAAAAGCTGGTCTAGAAATGACTGCTTTATCAGTGACACACCTCTCCAGTACAGAGCTATGTAAAGAACACTGCTGAACCCCGAGTGAAAACCTACAGGCGTTTGGAACTCCCACTTGCAGGAGCTGCAATCTCCCTCCCTTCTGCAGTCTGGACATTACGAACAAGGACACCCATTTCTATCTCCAACGTCTCTCCTGGCTCCAAACTTCTGCTGGCAATCCTAAGTAACTCAGCAATATAGGGGCCCAGAAGTAAAGGTAGAGAAAAGCCTTGCATGAGGCCAGAGGAGACAAAATTCACATGGGCTTCCTCCTAGTCTATTGCAAACCGAAGCAAGCTTATCAGTCTCAGCCGTCTCCATGGCCGAGTGAACAGCGTGGGTGGTCAGCAGGCTAGGTTATGTTGAAGTGCCACCTTTGAAGCTTACTGTGGAAGCACAGACAAGTCTCTCAGTTTCCTTATCTGTGAAGTAGAGATCACACATGCTGCTCAACCTTCTTTTAAGGACAGTCACAAAATACGGAAAGCATAAACTACAATGGAACACACTGTAGGTCTTCACAAAAATGGAAGCTAATGTTAGTGTATTGCTATATTTTTCTAAGGACATCAGAAATTCTGGCCTGTTCTCCTTCCTTCTGGCAGGGAGTGTCCCTTAAGCAGAGGACAGTCTCCTAACCATTGTGAGCCCCCTAAGGCTGTCACCCTCAACAACATAAAGGCTCACTTGTTCCTTTTCTCCCTTCAGATATGTGCTGACACATGACACCCTTTAGGTGTTGAATTTCAGAGATGCTCTGTCATATTATTGGACTGGCTTTATCACGCAGCCCCTGGAGGGGGATGACATTGCAGGAAGTACCAGACGGCTATGGGAACTGTCCCTTCCTTTCATCCAAACCACAGCAAGGTGAGAAGGAGGGGGGAGATGGAGTGGCTCCATGAAGTAACTATCAAAAACAGATTCGGAGTAGAGGCTTTTAATGTACTGTATGTCCAAGCCTGAAGAGACATTTAGATTTTGACAGTTTATGACTTGCTGAAATCTTTTTGATGAGGGTGACTTTATTCCAGAGAAACAATAGAAAAATGTGACTCAGAATCCAATTTTCCAAAAATTACTGTCTAAAATCCAAATGACATCTAAAGTTAAAAGAAAATTGAAGAAAAAAGCTGTTCAGAAATGTAAGTCAATCAACTTAAGTATTCATGAGCACAAGAAACAACCACCATCCTGGAAGAGAGACTCTGAGGGAGCCGTGGCCCCAGGCAAACCTGGATCTGAAAACAGCAACATAAAACAAGGAAAAGCCCCAAGTGTTCCAGCCTCCCCAGGACCTGGTTTCAATTCCAGTCAACCCAAGCAGCTGCTGCTTCCCAAGCAGCAGTGGGGGGCCTGGAGACATAGCTCAGTGGGGAGCACTTGGTCCAGCACACCCTAACCTACCCCCCAAGAAAAGAAAATCAATCCAACAAAAGAACACTGAGTATTCAATGTCAAGTAAAATACATGAAAAGATCTCCACTGTAAAACTCATTCCCTCTGAAACAGTCTGCATTTTCTCATCTTATTCTTGGATAAATACTCTAAAACCAGTCTGCATAACTAAAGACATCATTAAGGGTGTCCCTAAGTCTTCCTCATATGGCTCATGAAACATATATACAGTAATTACAGTCTTTACTCCTAAGCATCTTTATTCCTGTTTTGACTCTCTAGGTCCCATACACGCCCCATAAAATAGGAATGTACCTAAATTTAGTATTTCTAATGTGAAGTAGAATGAAAAGATTACTTCATAATTTTAACAAGATTTGTTAATTGATCCAAATTCATATGCTCTTAAGACAAAACAGTAAAGACCTAGTTTAGTTAACCGAAGGTGCCCCGCAATCCACGATGCCTCTACTGTCTCATGTGGTGAGAACCGAACTTGGGCTGAAGTAAAACAGAACTTTTCCATATTGTACCCGTGTTTTGAGATGTTGCTTCTACATGAATCTCACTGTGGGTGAGATGTACTACTGAACCAAGAATATTACTCAAATCTAAGGCTATTTTTACTCTATCTTTTATTTGACCAGAAATCATAGAAAAATGAAGTAGGTCTCCACGACTCCTTTGATTTACTCAACCTGGCACCATGTCATCACCTGGCACCTCTGCTTACGCACCACAGCAAGTGCAGAAGATGTCTGCCAGGCTGACTGCACGCTGTCACATTGTAACCTGATGCAAGCTCTTGTAACGTCTGAGTGCATGCTTCCCTATGTTCACGAAACGGGCTTAAATGCAAGCCATGAGGAAGACAAGACAACCTGTGAGAGGAGTTTCTTCAGCAGCTGGGCTATGGCCGGGTCCTCAGGTGGGGGGCAGGCAGGAAGACAGCCGCTCCGCTTCTTCTGGCGCAGGTGAAGATGTCGGAACAAGCTAGCGATGTCCTTGGACCTCAGAGCGTAATCAAAGATAGACCGACTTACTGGCTCTTTTAAAACACTGAGTAGAACAAGCTTCCTTTCAATCTGTGTTAGGAAAAGAAAAAGAACTGATGAAAAATACAACATATAGTAAAATTATTTTCAAATTCAGTAAGTAGAACCTCTACAAAGCTAACAATGTGATTTTCTAAGAAAACATGATTTTTGAGAGACGGTGCTATAGTGTACTTTAAAGAGTTGAGGTTTTTCTCACTGTTCATTATTACCACTAAAATGCCCATCTGCATCTATCCTCAGAAGACTAGTAAGTTTAATAGTTTCAGAAAGTCAAAAGGTGCTTCCTTCCAGATGCCAAACAAGTTACAGTACTTCCTAAAACCTGGCTAGCCCATAGATTTCAGTAACCATGGGCCTGTGAGTCTACCCCTCAGTCTTACAACAACATCCAATCCCCAAGAGACTCAACTATTTCGTGAAACAGTAATCTCTCCATAGAACTCAAAAGTCTTCCTTTTATTGCCCCCTAAGGAAACTTTTCTTGTCCACACGCCTTATAAAAAGGATGAACACTGCTAAGTCACAAAGGACCTTCACTCTTCTCTTGTTCCAGTGCTGGGTGGAGCCCAGAGCCCTGCACATGCGCAACAAGTGCTCTGCCAGAGCTGTGCCCGCGGCCCGGTTTTCTGAAACAGATCTCACTATGTAGCACAGGGCAGCCCTAAATTCTCTACGTAGCCCAGATGACCTCAAACTCGTGGTTCTCCTGCCTCAGCCTCTTTATAGGGTTATAGGTATGACCACCACACCCAACTCAACAGGTTTCTGTAAACACAGTGGAAAGTTAAAAGGGTACCTTTTATCTAGTCCAAAAAGAGAAAGGTAAGGTAATTATGTGATAGATGATCAATAACCCCTCAACTTCTGATCCCAGCCTTTCTGTTCATAGAAGTCCATGGCAAAAGCAAAATTTTTTTTTTGTTGTTGTTTATTTTTATTTATTTGAAAGTGACAAACAGAGAAAGAGGCAGATAGAGAGAGAGAATGGGCACGCCAGGGCCTCCAGCCACTGCAAACAAACTCCAGACACTGTGCCCTCTTGTGCATCTGGCTAATGTAGGTCCTGGGGAATCAAGCCTTGAACCAGGGTCCTAAGGCTTCACAGGCAAGTGCTTAACCACTAAGCCATCTCTCCAGCCCAAAAGCAAAGTTTAATAAACTAGGCGGAATGGTCAAAAGGAGTGGGTATCTATAGCTGATTCCCAAGAAAGCATCAGTAAACCCTTAAATAACAAAGAGCATTTTGCCAAGTACGTGGTTTGGTGGTAGAGGAGAGTACTGGCTTAGCATGCACAAGGCCCTGGGTTCCCTCCACACAGCACTGCAC
Organism: Jaculus jaculus; assembly: GCF_020740685.1. NCBI lineage: Eukaryota > Metazoa > Chordata > Mammalia > Rodentia > Dipodidae > Jaculus > Jaculus jaculus. The sequence continues at coordinate 21,283,408 of NC_059118.1, forward strand.
ATTTTCTGTACTGTTAGCCATCTTTTAGGTATACAAAAATTGCCATAGTGGCAAAAAAACATTCTACAAACTCCATGAAGTAAAGAATGATGATCCCCAGAAAGAGACAAATGTGTGAGGAAAGTTAACAACGGAAGGCCTGGCATAGCCACAGCCTCCTAGTCTCCAGCACATCCAAGGCTACTGTCTCTACCCAAAGGGAGGGCACATAGATACTGATGTAGAAGGCCAAGATACGTGTCCATTTTCTATTGGAATATAGGATATTTCAGTAAATACACTTTAACAGCCAGGCTCATCCTTCAATATTCCACTCAATTTAAATATTTACTTCTACGGTTAACTGTCCAATGAAGAGTATAAAAAAGATGAGTAAATAAATTTGCTTTGCACAAACCAAAGAACCACTAAACGCTACATTGCTGGAGGTGAGGGAAAGGAATCAGTAGTTTTGAAGGAAAGAGGAAGGGAGAGGAATGGAAAGAAGGAGAGAGGAGGAGAGATGTTAATGACTCAAAACAAACAAATCCACAAATACCTGAAAGATTTTTTTTCTAATTTGTAACAATGATCTTGGCTGAGCAGTCCTACTTTCTACCTTAGTTACACATAGTTTACAATTTGACACAAAGAAAATAAAATATGAACTACTACACGCTATATTATATGTGACATCAGAGTCCCTTGAGTTTTTCTCAGAAGGAGCCCTGGCCCCAGGCAAACCTGGACTGAAAAACAACAACATAAAACAAGAAAAAGCCCCAAATGGTTCCATGTGTTTTCCATGAGCATTAATTAAAATTAATTAATAAAAATGTTATAGCCCAACTTAGATATTTTTAGTAAATGTTTAAAAGGACTCTAGAGATACAATTTGAAAGGACTGACTACCAGGTGGAACACGCATACCTGTATGATTGGTTGGGTGATATAGGGGTCAAGATAAGGCATCAGTTTGCAGTAGACATCAGCTGTACTTATTTGGTGAGCTACCACTGTAATAAAGCCCACAGCACCGTAACGTATCCACAGATTAGGATGACACAGGAAGGGGGCTAAAGCGGAGAGAGAAATTCGGATCAAACAAAAACTGTAAACTATCAGGACATGTAAAATTTCACATTACAACTTGACAGTAAGATTATAACTCAATGTTACTATAACATTCCTTCACATACTCAATTAGCCTAAATAAATTAGTTATTATAAAATGTTTTATCACAGATTTCAGCAATACCATAAAGCTAACTTCCTTTCTGGGAATTTTAAGTTTCTACTTTTTTAGCCATAGTAGAAAATGTGTTAGTACCTACTCAATAAAAGCTGGCCAGAGACATAAAATTCCCAAAAACACACAGAGAGCTATTCTTCTACTTATACCCTTAAAGAAGTACAAGTGTAGGAAAGATATCTACCACACAATGGGCAAAAAACCCTGAGAAGCTGTGTCTTCTTCAAGCTATAGCATCAAGAAAACAGGATGGGGTAGAGAGATGCCTCAGCGGTTAAGGCAGTTGCCTGCAGAGCCTAAGGACTCAAGTTTGATTCCCTACTACCCACATTAAGTGAGACACACTAGATGGTACATGTATCTGGAGTTTGTTTGCAGTGGCCTCTCTCTTAAATAAATAAATTATGAAAATAGTTTTTTTAAAAAAGAAAATGAGATGACCCATCTAACATTGCTTTAATGCCAAGAATTTGATCAAATCAGTATAATTCATTATGTCAAAAGGCACCTTGAATGAGAAAGTAAAAATAACATATGCCTATATTAAAGTTCAAAGATACAAGATTAAGCCATAAATTAAACAAATGTCTTCATCTCTTTTAAGTTTTATATACTATTAATCAATCATTTTAATCCATCAAAGTTATACTAACCTGATTTAGAAAAAAATTCAAACATTTGAAAGTACAAATGGGGCTGAAAAGATGGCTTAGTAGTTAAAGTGCTTGCCTATGAAGCCTAAGAACACATGTTCAAATCTCCAGGTCCCGCATAGCCAGGTGCAGACACATAAGCATGCAATGTCGCACATGTGCCACAAGGGGGTGTAAGCACATGGCGTTCATTCACAATGGCTGAAAGATCCTGGTGCACCCTCTCTCTCTCTCTCTTCCCCCCTTTTCTGTCTCTTTCTCTGTCACTCACTCAAAAAAATAAAATTTCAAAAAGGCACAAACAAAAAAATTTATCAATCTGAGCTTATAAAGATATCAGTAAGGTAGAAGCTATTGGTTAGAAATTCTTGGTAATAAGTCTCACCATGTACTAAGAATATTTGTGTAAAAGGGAAAAGGAGAAAAGATATATTCAAAATGTCTTTTCAAACTCTGAAATTTCCAGTTCTCCTCATTACACATGAAGGTTTTGATTATGTCATGAACAACCCACAGCCTCTGATCCATCAGACAAGGGGGGTATGTCTCCTTTCACAGGAGACCAGCAAGGGGCTGAGGTTGTATCTCAATGGTAAAGCACCTGACTAACAATGTCCACAACCCTGCACTCGACCCCCAGCAACAGTATGTGAAAGTAAGAACTAGACAAGTCCTGAGGACCTCCAGGAAGAAGACCAAACCATAACTGCACAGCAGGACTGAACGCTGGGCCACAGTCTGCACTTGCCGACACCACACACGCACGTGCAGACCTGCTATGCACTTGTGCTACACAATCTACTTCTCCCGGCCCTCGGTGTCAGCTCAGTTACGCTGGCTGCTTTGGCCAATGGATGTCAGCAAACATGGCAGAGAGGGAAACCTGAAAGCCGCTGCACAGCTAGGCTTGCCTCCTGTGCCTTGCCTTCACCGTGAGGACGTAACCTGGCCAGCCGCAGCCACTCCAGCCAGAGCCCCAGACCACAACAGTCAGATCACAGGCACCAAAGAGCCTAAACAGAACCACTCAACCCCACTGACTGACTGACACCAGCATCGTCATGTCAGGGATTAGCTGAGACAAAGCACATCAGATCCTTAAGAAGCCCGAGTGAGAAGAATTTCCTGTGAACTAGTGCGCTCCGTCTTTTCTCTAACAGACTCCAGTTCTCTGGTGATAAGCATAAGGGAAGGCAAGTACTTATTATTATCTCAGTAAGAATGTTACAGTTTTTTAAAAAAACAGACATATTCTCTTACAAATCTCTATACCAAACTGAGTGGGGTGAAGCATGCCTGTGATCTCGGAACGGAGGCTGAGGCAGGAGGATTGTGAATTTAAGGCCAGCCTGGACTATAAAGCAAGACCTGGGTAGAGTCCATTGGGTATATACCCAGGAGTGGTATGGCCGGGACATACAGCAGTTTTAGCTTTTTGAAAAACTACACTGATTAGCACACTAGTTTGCACTTCCATCCACAGTGGATAAGGGTTCCCTTCTCCACACATTCTTGCAATCATTTGTGGTCATTTGTTTTCTTATGATAGGCATTCTGACTAGGGTGAGATGGAATTTCTATGTGGTTTCAATTCCCTGATAGCTAAAGAATATCGAGGATTTTTAAAATACCTGTTGGCCAGTTTTGTTCCTTCTTTTACATGTCTGTACATTTCATTAGTTCACTTAATGATCAGCAGTTTTGTGTGAGTATGTTTAATTTTTGCAGGTCCTTATATATTCGTGATATCAACCCATGACTAAGGTGTAGCTGGGGATGATTTTTCTCCCATTCTGAAGGTTCACTCTACTGCTTTTATCAGTGTCTTAATGATTTCTTTGCAAAGGTCTTTCACATCCTTGCTGAGGCTTATCCCTAGGTAATTTAGTTTGGGGAGATATTGTTTCTAATTTTTTTCTCAGCAAGCCCATTATTGGAATATATGAACACTACTGATTTATGCATGATCATTTTGTATTCTACAACTTTACTGAACATATTTATTATATCTAAGAATTTTCTAGTAGAGTCTACAAGGTCACAAATATAGATTCATATCATCTGGGAACAGGGATAATTTTTTTTTCCTTTCCTATTTTTATCCCTATTGGATCTCCCTCTTGTCTTATTGTCCTAGTTAAGACTAAACAGTTGATGGGGTGGAGAGATGGCTTAGCAATGAAGGTGCTTGCCTACAAAGCCAAAAAACCCAAGTTCAATTCCCCTGTGCCCACTAAAGCCAGATGCACAAAGTGGTGCACACATCTGGAGTTCATTTTCAGAGCTGGAGGCCCTGGCATGCCCATTCTGTCTCTCTCTTCTCTCTCTCTCTGCTTGCAAATAAATAAATAAATAAATATAAAGAAAAAAAAGTGGAGACAGTGAGTACCTTTATCTTAACCTGGATTTTTCCTCCAGTGCTCACAGAAACTTAATTAACAGATGAAAATAAATGACAATTTTTCCCAACCCTGGGCTGGAAGCTGGTCAAGTAATCCAGCCTGTGTATTTAGCACATGTATGTAAGCGTGTGTATATGTCCATACATATATACACATACATATACACAAAATAAATCAGTAGCTGAAATGGTAAAGTTGCAGTTTTTAGTCTAATTACACAGAAATTTTACAAAGTTATTCCCATGTTCCAATTCTCATTCTATGTTTCCAAAACAGAAACTCACCAATATCACTGGCAAACTCGTAGACATGGGGTTTCTGCAGCAGCCCTAACTGGCACATGCAGGTAAGGGCATTGAGCGCTTTCACAATAACAAATTCTTCAGCATCACTGAGACCTTGCTGGAGCAGGGGCTTGAGGATTGAAGAGCTCTGCCAACCAACATAGGCAGCAACACCTGAAAATCAATAACAACACTGCATCAAAATTCAATGTCTGAAATTCACATTATCAAGTAAGGTGTTAATATTAACCACAGCAAACATAACGATCAACACCCAGGAAAGATCACGCTTCCTTCCCAGAACAGTAAGTGAAAAAGACCTGCACAAAAGCCAGTCATCAAGTAGCTCTGGGGCACCAGGGAAACAGGCCCTAAGAATTTACGAAACAAAAAACTCAGGTCTAAAAAGAGAGACCCAGACTGGCATCAGAAGATCTTCAGCAATAATGGAGGAGAAGACAACAGAGCAAGTCCTCTGAAGTTGTGAAATTCTATTCCCAGACCATCCACTAAATAAGAAAACAAACTAAATCATTTCAATACAAACCTTTTCAGAAACTTGCCTGTGACAGCAAAACAAAGAGGAATATGAAAAATGTACAGAATGGTAGAACCAGCCTAGGGATTCAAGAAGGGGGGATGACAGCTAATAAACACCTAGAAAAATGCACAGGATGGTAGAACCAGCCTAGGGATTCAAGAAGGGGGAATGATAGCTAACAAACACCTAGAAAAATGTACAGACTGGAAGAACTAGCCTAGGGATTCAAGAAGGGGGAACGACAGCTAATAAACACCTAGAAAATGCACAGAATGGTACAACCAGCCTAGGGTTTCAAGAAGGGGGAATGAAAAAAAAAAAAAAAAAAAGAAGGGGGAATGACAGCTAATAAACATCTAGAAAAATGTACAGAATGTAAATATTACCAACTATGGCAATGAAATTGTTATTAACTGAGAAGTCAACTATTCAGGTGAGGGAAGTGTGGAGGCAAAGGGAAATTAATCTCTTTACACTACAAATCAAAAACGGAGCAATAAGAATTATGCTGAATTACTAAAACTTAAAAAGAAAGAAAGAAAACACTCTGGGGCTGGAGAGATGGCTTAGCAGTTAAGGCACTTGCCTGCAAAGCCAAAGGACCTTGGTTCCATTCCCCAGAACCTACCTAAGCCAAATGCACTAGGAGGCACATGTATCTGGAGTTCGTTTACAGGGCTGGAAGCACTGGCATGCCCATTTTCTCTTTCTTTCTCTCTCTCTCTACCTACTTGTGTATCTATCACTCTCTCTCAAATAAATAAATAAAAATAAAATATTGAAAAACAAAACACTCTGAAAACTGAATTACACTGAAAACAGTGACAAATATTTCAAAAACTAAGAAGAGAAGAAAAGAGAATCAAGGCATGCTTGTGAGCCGGTTAATTCTTCCCCTGGAGCCAGGGTGGAGGAACATGCATGCCTGTAACTCCAGCAATGGGGAGGACGAGGCTAGAGGGCGGTGAATTAAGGCCAGTCCTGTTTTTTGTTTTGCTTTTCTTTTTTTATTATTTTTTGAGGCAAGCCCAACAGACTGGCCTTTTTTTTTATGCAAGCAAGCGCACGCACACACACGAAAGAGAGAGAAAGGGAGAGAATTGGCACACCAGAGCAACCTTGCATCACTGTGCATCTGGCTTACGTGGGACCTGGAGAGTAAACATGAGGCTTCATGGGCAAGCACTTTAACTGTTAAGCCATCTCTCCAGCCCAAGGCTAATCTTAACTAGTCAATGAGACTATGCCTCAAAAAAACAAACAAGTACTTTGTAAAACATTTTAAAAATATATAAAAAGCAAGGCTAGAGAGATGGCTCAGCAGTTAAGGAACTTGGCTGCAAAGCCTGAGGACCCAGGTTCGATTCCCCAGTACCCACATAGGCCAGGTGCACATGGTAGTACAGGCATCTGGAGTTCGTTTGCAGTGGCTGGAAGCCCTGGCAGGCCCAATATCTCTTTCTCCCTCTCTATATATCTGCCTCTCTCTCTCTCAAATAAATATATAAATATAGTATTTGTTAAAAATATGCCCGCCCTGAGACTACATACTGAATCCCTGGTCAGCCTGTGCTACAGTAAAACCCAACCTCAAGAAAAAAAAAACTACACACACACACACACACACACACACACACACACGCATACATATGTATGGAGAGAGAGAGAGAAAGCACGAGAGTGAGTGAGCACATGCGCACAAAAATCAAAATCAAGTTAAGGGCTTCAGAGATGGCTCAGCAGCTAAAAGCACATGCTTGAAAAGCCTGCCAAGCCCAGATTCTATTCTCCAGTGCCCACATAAAGCCAAATGCACAAATTGGCACCTGGCGTTCATTTACACTGGCAAGACACCCAGGTTCAATCACTTTCTCTCTCTCTCTTTCTCTCTCATAAAAATATTTTTTTAAAAAATCAAGTTAAAACAAACCTGAAGCCAGGCATGGTGGCACATGCCTTTAATCCCAGCATTCGGGAGGCAGAGGTAGGAGGATTGCCGTGAGTTCAAGGCCACCCTGAGACTCCATAGTGAATTCCAGGTCAGCCTGGGCTAGAGTGAGACCCTACCTCAAAAAAAAAAAAAAAAAAAAAAAACCTGAAAAAGTATTTGACTTCAAAATGATAAAAAGTTAATTCTCTCTCTCTCTCTCTCTCTCTTTCTCTGTGTGTGTGTGTGTATGTGTGTATGTATGTATGTATATCTATTTTATTTATATATATATATATATACATACATATATATATATATATATATATATGACACAAAAAAAGAGTAAGTCCACCAAAAGAATATACCAAAATAAAAGACTGAGAAAGTCAGCCGGGTATGGTGGTACACACCTTTAACCCCAGCACTCAGGAGGCACAGGTAGGAGGATTGCTGTAAATTCAAGACCACCCTAAAACTACATAGTGAAATCTGGGTCAGCCTGGGCTAGAGCAAGACCCTACCTCAAAATCCTCCCACACAAAGAAAAAGTAATAAATGTGAACAAGTAAACAACATGAAAAGCCCTTTCAACTTGATGGATAAGCAAAAACATACAAAAGGCTGGAGAGCTGGCTTAGCAGCTAAGGTGTTTGCCTGCAAAGCCAAAGGATCCCGGTTCAATTCTCCAAGACACAAGTCAGCTAGATGCACAAGGTGGCGCACGCATCTGAAGTTCATTTGCAGAGGCTGGAGGCCCTGGCACACCCATTCTCTTCCTCTCTCTCTCTCTCAAACAAATAAAGTTTTTTAAAAAAAACAAACAAACATGAAAATCAGTTATTTTACCCTTCTAACAAGCAAAGATTAAATAGAGGCCATTCCTGGCTGAGTGTTGGGGGAGGGGGGAAGGGGAATGCAGCACCTAATGCTGATGGGAATGAAAGCTAGCATAGTCTTTCTGAAATAGTCATAAATGTATGAAAAGTTTTCAATGTATATTCATATTCTATTTTTTTTTTTTTTTGGAGTCTTGCTGGCTGGCCTCAAACTCACAGCGATCCTCCTACCTCAGCCTATATATTCATCTCAGCCTACATATTCATATTATTTTTAAAAAGTGATTTAGGGGCTGGAGATATGGCTTAGTAGTTAAGGCACTTGCCTGTAAAGCCAAAGGACCCAGGTTTGAGTCCCCAGGACCCATGTAAGCCAGATGCACAAGGTGGCACATGCATCTGGAATTCGTTGGCAGTGGTTAGAAGCCCTGATATGCCCATTCTTACTCTCTCTCTCCCCTCTCTCTTTTGAATAAATGAATAAATATTTTAAAATGGTTTTTGTTTTCTCTCTCTCTTTCTCTCTCTCTCTCTCTCGTTTGTGTGTGTGTGTGTGTGTGTGTGTGTGTGTGTGTGTGTGTGTGTGAGAGAGAGAGAGAGAGAGAGAGAGAGAGAGAGAGAGAGAGAGAGAGGGAGACTCTCACTCTGGTAGCCCAGGCTGTATTCAAATTTGCTATGTAAAATGTTATACACTAGGGACTGGAGAGATGGCTCAGTGGTTAAAAGTCCTTGGTTGTGAAACCTGCTAACCCAGGTTCAAATCCACATTCACCTACATAAAGCCAGACAGGCATCCATTTGATATGGTAAGAGATCTTGGAAGGGCCCTGGAGAGGGTGAGATAAAGCCTTACCTTAAAAAAAAATTTTGGAGCCGGGCATGGTAGTGCACACCTTTAATCCCAGCACTCAGGAGGCAGAGGTAGGAGGGTCACCATGAGTTCAACACCACCCTGAGACTACACAGTAAATTCCAGGTCAGCCTGGACCAGAGTAAGACCCTACCTCGAAAGAAAAATGTTTTTTGGGAGCCAGGTACTGTGGCACACACCTTTAATCCCAGCACTTGAAAGGCAGAAATAGAAGATCGCCATGAGTTCGAGGCCACTCTGAGACTACATAATAAATTCCAGGTCAGCCTGAACTAAACTAAAATGAGACCCTACCTTGAAAACCAAAAAAAGAAAGAAAAAAATAAAAAAAAAAGGTTCTGGCCTGTAGCTCCCAGTACCCACAATGAGCTGTTGATCGGAGACCTATGAGGGCCCCAAAACAAGACAGGCTTCTGTCAAAGCACTTGACTACCTGCATGAGATAAAAGGTAAGACCCTATTGCTGAAGATACCACATGCTGCTGTCATAGAATACAGAGTGACCTGGCTAGAATCCAGAAGGGAGCCAGTGCCCAGAAAGTTAGTCCATCTAGAGCTACTGGGGAAAAGTGGCCAAAAACAGTCTGAGCAACCAGGGATCTAAGCTACTCAGGAGCAAACACCCTGACAAGTGTTCACCTAAGTGCAATCAATAGTGGCACACAGCCTCAGTGGGTAACCAAGACTTTCTGATTGGCTAAGAGATCCACTCAGTGGAATGGAACCCATATCTGGAAGTGGGAACCAGATTAGAACCCTATGGAGACAAAGATTATGCTCTCCAGTGTCAAGCTCCCATGAGTTTTTGGCTAAAAGAGGGGTAACATCCATCAAATTCTCCCTAAATTAATAAGGTTTATCCCATTTAACCTAGGCTAACTTAACTCTCCATTGGAGAATCTATTTTTTTCTCTTTCAGAAGGTAGCAAGACCCGAAGAGACAAACTACCTCTCAGCTTCAGCAGAGCCCCAGCTGAAACCACAGCATAATTAGGGAGACGAGCAAGAATGCAGCTTCCAGGGTGAGCCTGACAGTCAGCACCAGAGTGAGGGAGACAGATGCTGCGGATACTCCACACTTACCAAAGCAGAGATCCAGAAGCTCCTAAGAGCTCATAACTGAAGTAGACTTAAAACACACCCAACAAGGCTCAGGGGACTTTGAGGAAGAGGAAGTGGAAAGACTGTAAGAGCCACAGATTGGAACATCATGTCCAGAGGCATTGCCTCTGACTGCTGCTCCCACAACACATAACCCACAACCCCATGGGAGGAGGGCCCCAGAAGGGGAACAGGGATGAGGGAAATAATGGTACCAACTCACGATGTATTCATACTAAGTATGTTCATAGTTAATAAAGAAAGAACAAATGGAAAACATAAAAAAAGAGATCTTGGGATTGCCCATACATGTGCATGCATGTGTGTGCACATGTGCAAATAAGTAATGTTATATTAAATTGTATTTCTACCCTTAGTAAGTAATCAGAAATATAGTCATGTACCAAATAACAACCAGCTGCAGTACATGACAGTGGACCCACAGACCACATCACCTTGTGATGATGCAGTGTAAAAGCATACTCCTTTAAACAGTCACTGGATCACCTAGCATTATTTCTCAAGACGAACCTCTGTCACTGAGCAGCACACATGACTGTACTTAAATACTTAATTATTTAAATTAATATGTAAAATGTTATCTGCATAATATGGTTAAATATAAAGTAATTTTATCTGGACATGGAAGCCACATAACTATAAGGCGACCAAGGCAAGATGATCATGAATCTAAGGCCAGCCTGGGCTACATAGGTGAGACCCTCTCAAAACACAAAGCCAAAGAAACAAAAGAAAAGTTGAAGCCGGGCGTGGTGGCACACGCCCCTAATCCCAGCACTCGGGAGGCAGAGGTAAGAGGATCACTGTGACTTCAAGGCCACCCCAAGACTATATACTGAATTCCAGGTCAGCCTGGGTTAGAGTGAGATCCTACCTCAAAAAAGCAAAAGGCTGGAGAGATGGCTTAGTGTTAAACATCTGCCTGCAAAGCCTAAGGACCCAGGTTGGACTCCCCAGAACCCACATAAGCCAGACGCACAAGGTGATGCATGCAGAAAAGGTCATTATCTGGAGCTTGAGTGCAGTGGCTAGAGGCACTGGTGCGCCAAGTCTTTCTCTTTCTCTTGCTCACACTCTCATAAAAAAAAATTAAATATCCAAAATAAAGATTAAATGAATTTTAGTAAAATTACATAATGGAGTAACTTGCATCTATTAAATTATAGTTTCAGGGGTGGAGATACAACTTAAAGGCTAAGGCGCTTGCCTAGGGAGCCTAAGGACCCAGGTTCCATTTCCCAGAACCCACATAAGCCAGATGCACAAGGTGGCACATGCATTTTGAGTTCATTTGCAGTGGCCAGAAACCCTGGCATGACCATTCTGCCTCTTCCCCCCCTACACAGCTTCCCTCCCTCTCTCAAGTAAATAAAAAAGTGTTTCGAAGAACTTTTAATAATATTAGAAATGTTTAGATTTTTAAAGCTTTAAAAATGACTAAAAAGTATTATTATGGCTGAAGAGATGACTATTATATAGTGTACCTATGTGTCCAACCCTATTATGCAGAACTTAATTTATCTCACAACAACAAATGAGTCAGAAAGCATAATTATTCCCACTTACATATGAGAAAATAAAGGCCCATTTTCCTAAGAACGAGAACTAGTAAGTCGCCTCGCCGGAGCCTGGATCCCACAATCTCCCTACACAGTAACACGACGGAATACGTGTAGTGGAAAGACAAAAGACAGACCTCCAGGAAAAACACCGGAACATTAGGAGAGGTGGTACACGGGTGGAGAATTACAAGTGTTTGTTTTCTGCACTCACCAAATTTTCTATCATGTGTACTATTACTTTTATTAACCAAAAAAAAAAATGAAAATTACTTTAAATTTAAAAAGAACTAATATGAAGATATATTTCACTTTTAAAACAATATCTGATATATTTGCAAGTAGAGAGAGAGATAAAGAGGAGAGACACAAACAGAGAGAATGGACATGATAGGGCCTCCAGCTGCTGCAAACGAACTTCAGATACATGTACTGCTTTGTGCAACTGGCTTCACGTGGGTACTGGGGACTCAAACCCAGGTCGTTATACGTTGCAGGCAAGCACCTTAATTGCTGAGCCATCTCTAAAACCCTAAAGATTTATATATACATATACACATAAATATATATGTATTTTTTTAATTTCAGTTTTCTGAGGTAGGGTCTCACTCTAGCTCAGGCTGACCTGGAATTCACTATGTAGTCTTGGGGTAGCCTTGAATTCCTACCTCTGCCTCCAAATGCTGGGATTAAAGGCGTGCGCCACCACGCTGGCTTAAGATATATATTTTTAAGTATCTTATTTGTTTGTTTATTTAAGAGAGATACAGAGACAGAGGAAGAAAGAGGAAGACACAAATCAAGTGAGTATGGGCATGCTAGGGAGTCCTGCCACTGCCAACAAACTCCATATGCAAGCCTCTTTGTGCATCTCACTTTACAAGCGTACTGCAGAATCGAACTCAGGCTGTCAGGCTTTTCATGAAAGTACCTTTGGGCTGGAGAGATCACTTAGCAGTTAAGGTGCTTGCCTGCAAAGCCAAAGGACCTTGGTTCAATTCCCCAGGACCCAAGTAAACCAGATGCACAAGGTGGCGCATGCATCTAGAGTTCGTTTTCAGTGGCTGAAGGCCCTGGCGCACCCATTCTCTCCCTCTCTCCCTCTCTCTCTCTCTCTCTGCCTAGCTCTCTCAAATAAATAAATAAAATAAAATAAAAAAAGAAGCAAAGAAAGTACCTTTATGACAGGCATGGTAGGTGGTGCATACCTTTAATCCCAGGATGCAGAGGTAAAAGGATCTCTGTGAGTTCAAGGCCAACCTGGGACTACATAGTGAATTCCAGGTCAGCCTGGGCTAAAGTGAGACCCTACTTCAAAAGCAAAACAAAAAAGTGCCTTTAACCACCAAGCCATCTCTCCAGTCCAGTAAAGATATATTTCTAACATACATGACTAACCAGTAGATAGTTCTGCAAACCACTTTTTCCCTCCAAGGAAACAGTGTTATTTAGAAGAAAGACTAGACAATGTAAGAAAAATACACTGAACTCAGGAATGAGTTGATGATAATCCTAGAAATGAGTCTGAGATGCATAAATTAATTAAAGAAAAAATAAAAACAAGTCTGAAAAGGGCTGGAGAGCTGACTCAGTGGTTAAGGTACTTGCCTGCAAAGCCTAAGGTTCCAGTTTGATTCTCCAGATCCCATGTAAGCCAGATGCACATGGTGATGCATGCATCCGGACTTTGTTTGCAGTGGCTAGAGGCCCTATCCTACCTATTCTCTCTCTCATAAATAAATAAATAAATGTATATTTTTTAAAAAAAAAAAAGATGTCTGAAAAGAGGATTTTAGTAACTGCCCATAATAAAGCAAGAAATTTCAATTTTGCCTTTGAAAGCAAAAAGCATTCTTTTCTCCAAAATATGAGATCGAGCATACAGCCATTAAGGGTTTCTTTCATGATTTTAGTTTTTACCAAAAAAAATAACTTGAACAGCAAACTTATAGTACTTGCTTTGCTAAAGTTTACAGCTTCTGCCATGGCAAGAGAGTCAGGCACCAGCCACAACTTCCAATGTGCAGAACAGTCTTGAACCCTTCAAGGGTAACCGGCAAGCTGCTACAACACTCAGGGAACAGAAGCCATGAGTGGAGACAAAATGTGGATTTAATAGAGTATTTCCTAATTGACCTAACTTAATATGAAGGAATTAACCTAACTTAATACTGGAAGGAAGAGAATATTAAATCCTATGTTAAATATGACACAGGACTGGAGAGATGCCTTAGTGGTTAAGGCGCTTGACTGCAAAGCCAAAGGACCCAGGTTCAACTCCCCAGGACCCACATAAGCCAGATGCACAAGGGGGTGCATGCATCTGGAGTTCATTTGCAGTGGCTGGAGGCCCTGGCATACCCCATTCTTTGTCTCTCCCTACCTATTTCTATATCTCTCTCTCAAATAAATAAATAAATAAAATATTAAATATGACATAGCTTATTCAAAATAAATAAATTTGAATGTAAACAGAAATCACAAAGAAAAGATAAAACCTAAGACGCTTGTCTTCTTTAGATAAATTTGAAAATTAGGAATGTGAGATGAAAGCAAGAAAAGCTACTTGAAGGGACTGGAGAGATGGTTCAATGGTTAAAGGCACTTGCTTGAAAAGCTACTTGATTTTGTTTTGTTTTGAAAACTTTTCAGTTTAATATCAATGTCTGTGTATGTTAAACTTAGTATCTAATGAGTAACCAAGATGAAACAAAAAGAGTCAAATCTTCCAGAAAACAAAGATAGGAATTTTGAGATTCTGTAACTAAAATAGTCATCTTTATTTTCCTTAAAAAAAAAATTGCTCTTAAAAAAATTCAATTTACACTTAGTTTTTAATGATCAGATGCTATTTCATCACATGGATAATGCCACAGATTAACCCTCCCTTGATCAGCTAAAATACATCTAAAAGCTACAGGAAGACCAACAAAATACTAAGAACTCACTTCATTATTAACAGAACTGGGTAATTGTAATCATCTGTCAACCTGAATAGAAATATTTGAGAGAACAATTTATAATCATAAAGACGAATTTAAAAGCAAATAAAAACATACCAACTATGCTATCAAAGAAAGCTCCACGTAGATGCCAATCATTCTTGTCATTCAGGAAAGTGATCATGTGAGACAACAAAACGTCATTGGCTTTCTGCCGTCCAAAGAACACACAGAGCCGAGTTATTCCATTCTCCATTAAAGTTTGTTTCACAATATTTTCAGGATCACTTAATAAGGTGACAACTTTCTGCTGGACCATTTCATGTAAGGCTTGGAGCTCTAAAAAACAAAACAAAAAATAGGTTCATGTTTCCCCAAATGCATAGACCAAGTCTACCTCCCATCTTCAGTATGTAGCCCAGGCTGTCTTGGAAATAACAAACTCAAGGATCCTTCTGCCTTAGCCTCCAGGGTGAAGGAGTCACAGGAGCGCACCACCAACCCAGTCTGCCTTGTTCACTGGAGTTACAGACCAGTCACGGGAGCTTCCACAGAAAGTCTCCACTAAGTTCTTCCACTGCTCAAAGGCCCAAGGACAGGAACGGCCCATCCTAGCAAGAGGTGCTGCAGGAAGAGTTGCCATCCAGCTTGTTAGCTTTGCTGCAAGATCTGGGAAAAAGGGGCACCAGAAAGGAAACCATTCTACCCCAAATGATCAATGTAAGCAGGGAACTGAAAATATCAGATGGTTTCAGGGATATAATGTATGAAACTTTGAGGAAAAGAACTTGGAAAGTATTTTTTTAAGTAGGTTAGCTGGACATGGTGGCGCACACCTTTGATCCCAGCACCCGGGAGGCAGAGGTAGGAGGATCACCGTGAGTTTGAGGCCACCCTGAGACTACACAGTTAATTCCAGGTCAGCCTGGGCTACAGTGAGACCTGATCTGGAATAAAAAAAAGAAAGAGAGAGAGAGAGAGAGAGAGAGAGAGAGAGAGAGAGGGAGGGAGGGAGGGAGGGAGGGAGGGAGGGAGGGAGGGAGAGAAGACGGTATTGTAGAAAAGCAGTAAATATGCAAATATAAACTGCAGCCTTCTTCTCTGGCTTGACCTCCCACTCACCTACCTACCGATCCCCACTTACTTACCTAGTGGTGCGTTTGCCCTTCTTCCAGCGTAAGCTCACGAGCACACAGCATTCTGGTCCGTTCATGCCCACTTCCCTAAGCTTCATAACTGTCTGGTGCAGAGCCTGCTCAACAACTATCTACTGACTAAATGAGAGGAAAGAGGTCATTCCTGCTCCATCCAGCTACAATTAAGGGAAATGGTGCACAACGACATGCTCCCACTAAAGCATGAGCTTTAACTCCTCAAGTTTTGATACTTAAGTTCATCTGAGAAGTTAGGCCTCCAGTACAGTTCTCTATGGCATACAACTCTATAAACTAGTTATTAAGCACAGAGCTCAGTGGGTGAAAAGCTTGGAGCCATGCAAACACCAGACCTTGCAGCACTTGCTGCAACCCCAGAGCTGGGAGGTGGAGACAGGGGCATCCCCGAAGCACACCAACCTGCCAGTCTGCCAACGAAGGACCCAGGCTCAAGAAGGGGGCAGGATTCCTGAAGGTAACACCCGAGGATGTCTTCTGGCCTCTACACGCACATGTATGCCCACATACATGCACACATACCACACACAAACGCACATCTATAAACTGGATTTCTCTAGTAGTTCTGACCTAAAACCATCGTGGAGCAGATCAAGAACATCATTTTACTTCTAAATAGTTCCCACAACAAACCCTACCTAAACACCTGTTAAAACCCATTTGGATGTAGAAAACCTAAGCCAGAGACATCAGTGAGCTTATTGTTAGAGGTGTTTCCAAATAGTAGAAGGGGTGAATTTTGACATATAAGTCAAAGACAATATATTTATGAGTACACTCATGAAAACACTCAAAATGTACTCATAGAAGGAGAAAAGGCAGGTTATTTAGTTATGATGTTTGCACTTTTTAATGATAAATACATAATTCAGGTAGCTTTGGTGTTCACACAAACTGGCTGTAAAACAAGTTTGCTACAGGGACATGCTGGTCATTTTCTAATGAGGTAAGTGTGTAGGACAGAAAGACCAACCAGGCCCCAGGGACCCTTCAAATCACACCCCCCCACACACACAATGACAAAGGACATTTCTGACAAGTCAGCAATAACAATTTATCCTAAAGAACCGAGATTTGAGGAAGAGAAGATGATACAACCTATGTCATAGTTCCCATTTGGATGTGTGACTTCATCCATTTCTTCACCATTAGGGTCATTTTCCATGTTGAGATTTTTCAGCTGCACTAATTCCAGGAATCTCAGGGCTGTTTCTGCCAGTAGTGCAATGTTTTCTTAGATAAAAACAGAGAAAATCCATCATTATAACCATAAATCATCATGTTTCTTATAACTTTTCCTACCTAAACCTTTTTTTAATCACCTTTTTGAGACAAGGTTCCATTATGTAGCCCATATAGCCTCAAACTATTTAACCCAAACTGGCCTCAAAACTTAGCTTATCCTGTATCTGCCTCCAGAACGCTATGATTATAGGTGCACACCCTATATCCAGACTCCAAAAGTCTCAAGACACATACATAATAATGCCAAGAGGAGGAGTGGGACTTTCCATTTAACAATATTTCAGTAACTAATCTCTTAATTTATAACAATCCCCAAACTGTCAGTTTTAGCAGTAAAACATCCTTTTATAAAAATAAGAAAATAGGACCCAAATCTAATGAGGTGAAGCATGAAAGTTTAGTCCTACCCTTTAAGAGAATCTAGGAAGCTGAGTGAACTACTGTTAGACTGCTTCGTGAGTAGCATTCTGAAGCTCTCAGTGGACCAAAGTGCAAACGGCTTGCCACACCTGGGCAGTTGTCTCCTCTGACAACCTATTAGACCGGAACTCCTCATCACCTCAGAGTATATTCTCCCCATTTCTAAAGTCACATCCGCTATCAAACAAAGTTGTTCTTCGCTTAACTTTCTTGTCCACCTATTTTTATTCATTCCTGTTTTGTACCCTCTCTTGCCTCCTGCTTGTGTGCTTATCTTAGAACCCTAGCCAAAGACTACACACTTTCCTTCCTCAGCAATGAATATACACTGAATATCACCAAAGATACAACTCAATCCATAAACTTAAAATAAGACTGGTTTACCTTTTATTTTTTTGAAGGACTAGAAATAAGCACACTGCCTTAAACATTTCCTTACTTTGTAACATCTGTACAGGGGCTAGAAAGATGAACTCAGCTGGCAAATGCTTGCCTCAGCATTACGACCTTAGTTCAACCCTCAGAACCCAATTTAAAAAATGTCAGGGGGGCTGGAGAGATGGCTTAGTGGTTAAGCGCTTGCCTGTGAAGCCTAAGGACCCCGGTTCGAGGCTCGGTTCCCCAGGTCCCACGTTAGCCAGATGCACAAGGGGGCGCATGCGTCTGGAGTTCATTTGCAGAGGCTGGAAGCCCTGGCGCGCCCATTCTTTCTCTCTCCCTCTATCTGTCTTTCTCTCTGTGTCTGTCACTCTCAAATAAATAAATAAATAAAAATTTTTTTAAAAAAAATGTCAGGGGCTGGAGAGATGGCTTAGTGGTTAAGCAATTGCCTGTGAAGCCTAAGGACCCCAGTTCAAGGCTCGATTCCCCAGGACCCACGTAAGCCAGATGCACAAGGGGGCGCACGTGTCTGGAGTTTGTTTGCAGTGGCTGGAGGCCCTGGTGCACCCATTCTCCCTCCCCCCACCCCTCTCTCTATCTGCCTCTTTCTCTCTCTGTGTCACTCTCAAATAAATAAATAAAAATGAACAAAAAATATTTCTAAAAAATGTCAGACGGGGGGGGGGGGGGCTGGAGAGATGGCTTAGCGGTTAAGCGCTTGCCTATGAAGCCTAAGGACCCCGGTTCGAGGCTCAGTTCCCCAGGTCCCATGTTAGCCAGATGCACAAGGGGGCGCACGCATCTGGAGTTCGTTTGCAGTGGCTGGAAGCCCTGGCGCGCCCATTCTCTCTCTCTCCCTCTATCTGTCTTTCTCTCTGTGTCTGTCGCTCTCAAATTAATAAATAAATAATTTTAAAAAAATATCAAAAAAAATGTCAGACAGGGGCTGGAGACATGGCTTAATGGGTAAGGCACCTGCCTGCAAAGCCAAAGGACCCAGGTTCAATTCTCCAGTACCCACATATGCCAGATGCACAAGGTGGCACATGCATCTGGAATTCATCTGCAAGTCCTGGCATGCCAATATTCATATTCATTCTCTCTCTCTCTCTCTCTCTCTCTCTCTCTCTCTCACACACACACACACACACACACACACACAAATAAAATTAAATTTTTAAATGTCAGATGTGAGGGCACATGTAATCCTTGCATTAGGAGGCAGAGACAGGCAGATCCTTGGGGCTCATTAGCCAGCCACTACAGCCTAACTAGGTGAGTTCTAAGCCAATGAGAAACCCTATCTCAAAAGGGGGGTGGGGGTAGTAGCATTTCTGAGGTTTTCTGGTACAGACACACACACCAAAAAAGAAAAAAAAAAGAGAAAGAAAACAGTAGTTGATCTCTGTCTATAACACACAATGATTCTCTTCATTTGGGGTTACTTTCCCTACCACTGCCAAGTTCAACATTCCTCTGAATAAAACAAAAACTTATTAATATTCCATATTACCTGCTCATCCTAAGATGGGACAGATCCATTATAGGATGCTTGCCTATCAGGTAGTAGAAAGGCCTTGGGTCTGATTCCCCAGAAATAAACAAATTTAAAATGCACAATTTCTAGGCCATGCTCAAAACTCTAGAGGAGTATCCCTACTTCAGTAAGTAGTTTTCCCCAGTATTCATGGGGAAGGAGCATGTTATGGAACCACTTTTGGTGTCAAAAATCTGTAGATGCTCAAGTCCCTTGTATAAAGTGGTACCACACTTGTATATAATTTATGCATAGCCTCCAATTTAAATTAAACCATCTTTATGCTACTTTACACTACTTATAATGCCTGATACAATGCTATTAAAAAAGTTGTAGCCAAACATGGTGACGGACGCCTTTAATCTCAGCACTTGGGTGGCAAAGGTAGAAGGATCACCATGAGTTCGAGGTTGCCCTGAGACTACCTAGTGAATTCCAGGTCAGCCTGAGCTAGAGAGAGATCCTACCTCAAAAAATTAACTAATAATAATAATAATAAAATAAAGTTGTATTATATTACTTAGGGAATATCCAAAAAGAAGTTTGCACATGTCAAGCAAAGACGTCTTCTGTAGTCTGAGGGGTCCAAGAACATGAGACTCATAGCTGTGGAGCGCTGACTACGCTTCCCTCTTTTACTTTCCTGGGCCTTTTAAAGTCTGAGGAATGTGAGCCAGGCGTGGTGGTGCACACCTTTAATCCCAGCACTCAGGAATCAGAAGTAGGAGGATTGCCGGGAGTTCAAGGTCCCCCTGAGACTACATAGTGAATTCCAGGTCAGCCTGGACCAGAGTGAGACCCTACCTTGAAAAACAAAAATAAAAATAAAAATAAAAAAATAAAGTCTGAGTAAATCTATACCTATTGCCCACATTTAAGTCCATAAACACAACAGACTTGAAAGCTCACTTTGCACAAAATACCAACTTTATGCCAGCATCTCTCAAGACAAAAAAGAAAACTATAGGGCTGAAGAGATGGCTCAGCAGTTAAGACACTTGCCTGTAAAGCCTAACAACCCGGGGTTTGAATCCCTAATACCCACATAAGCCAGATGCACAAGGTGGCACATATATCTGGAGGTCGTCTGCAGTGGCTGGAGGCCCTGGTGCATCCATACTCATTCACTCTTGCTCTTATATTCCCCCCCCCTCTCTCTCTATATATATATATATTTGTGTCTGTGTATATATATATATATATATATATTTGTGCATCTATATATACATATATACAAATATATACATATATACACACATATATATACATACATATATACATATATACAAATATATACATATATACATATATATTTGTGTGTGTGTGTGTATATATATATATATATATATATATATATATATATACACATACACATACACACACACACACACACACGGCTATGTTTGCAAATAAAATATTTTTAATAAATAAATACAGAACACTTTAAAGGAAAAAATATTCATTTTAAGCTTTTATACTTATTGGCATATATGATTTCGTTATACTTAGACACCCAAGTTCAGATAAGGCCCTGGCTTTATTAACTGGCTGTCTTGTCACTCAGTGGACCAGGAAGCAACACTGACAGATGCTAGCACTGATCCTAATTATGAATACGCACCATGAAGATCCAGAGGACTAAAGAGAAGAAACCCTGGTTCAAACCCAAGTTCTAGTCTGGCAGCTCTGAGGACTAAGAATTGGACCAGGCACAGTTGGGTATCTTATTTAGCTTTCTTAACCTTTAAGCTGAAGGTAATATAAAATTTTTAACCCAGTGTTATTGCAACTGTTTACTGCTAGACCTCAAAGCCAATGCTTGCAGCAACCTTGAGCAACAGATGCCTAATGTCAAGCAGGTTTTTCAATACATAATAGCTATTGCTTTTATGGTAAGGCTATTACTGGTAACTGTAAAGTATGTTAATATATTGCTGAACATCACAAGTTGATCTAATTAACATAAGTGAAAAAGGAAGGATTGCCTAACCTCAAAGCAGGAGCACAATCTTTCTTTCTTTTTTTTTTTTTTTAAGTACAGGCTATTTGTAAAAACCTGCACACATTTCCTATATGCTGCTTAATTCAACAGATTCCCAAATGAATTATAAAATTGTAGTTACAAATAATAAAATCTGATTTGTCCTGCAGAAATCTTGGTGCTTCTAGGTCTTGGGTTTACATCTATACAATACGGAAACAAGTAACCACAAATAAGTCAGCAAACATAACAGACGTATGGAAAAACACTCAACCTCCACCAATCTCTTCTGGCTGTGCCTAGAGATGAAAGTGGCATTCAAAGACCATTTTTCAGATGTTCTACTAAAACAGTGACAAGAAATAGACTATGAACACAGTGCTGTATACTGTGTGCAAAGACTTTAAAACAGAAGGTCTCAGCACCTAGGAGGCAGAAGTAGGAGGACACCATGAGTTCAGGGCCAACCTGAGACTACACAGTGAATTCCACGTCAGCCTGAGCTACAGTAAAGCCCCACCTCCAAAAAAAAAACAAAAAAACATAAGGTTTCTCAATCAAATTAAAAATTATAGAATTACATATACATTTCTGAGACATTTATCATGCTAAGTAAACATTCAGAATTAATTTTGGGAGATAAAAATATGAACTTGTATCATTTCCTTTTACGAGTGAGAATTAATTGGTCTACACCGAACACTAATCCCACAACCAAGAAGCCTCACATTCTAAGCACTAAAGTAACCTGAACAGGACCTAAGAACTCAGATAGTTCAAAGACAGGATCTTTCACAACACCAAGTTACTAAGCAAAATTGATCTTCAATAGCAACAGAATGTTCTATACTAAAATTAAGAGTCAAGCAAGTGGACTGAAGAGATGGCTTAGTGGTTAAGGCATTTGTCACCAAAGGACTCAGGTAAGCCAGGTGCACAAGGTGGCACATGCAGCTGGATTTCGTTTGCAGTGGCTAGAAGCCCTGGAGTGCCCATTTTCTCTCTTTCTCTCTCAAATAATTTTTTTTTTAAAGAGCCATTCAAGTGTGTTCAGGGAAACTTTGTAAAGGTCTAAAAGACATTGGATCAGAAGCATGCGTTTGTAATCCACCCTACACCAAAGTAAATGTGATTGTCCAAATACACACATTAGATTCCATATGACCTACTTGTTCACTTGATAAATTTGATCACTTCAAATATGAAAGTCTAAGACCTACACTAATAACTCAAAGAGCAATGTTCACACTTAGAATTCCCAAAGAAATCAGAAAACAAGAGGCATGCTCATTATTAACTGTAACAATATCTGAGTGCCAATTACCAGGATAGGACAAGAAAATCTTACCAGCATAGGCTAGTCTAACAATAGTAGCATCATCCTGGGCAAGGTGGGCTATGCCTGGAAGAATGTATTCTGGGTAGATATTGACGTCATTGCGAGGAACTTCTTTGACAAGAGCAAGGACTTTGGTCAGCGTCCTCAAGGCTTCTGCCCTCACTCTAGGAACAGAGTCATTGCTGAAATGCAGAAGGTATGGAGTGATACGATCCAAAAGGATTTCCACACTTAGTCTTGGGGCCAAGTGTAGAATAAGTTCTAAAGCAGCAAGCTTCGAGTCACAGTATTTAAGAGTCTGTAGGCAGGATGTAATAACCGACACCAAGATAACCAGCCCACTTTCCTTTGGCTCGCCTTCCGCTTTTTCTGGCAGATCCTGTCCACAGAGATTGTGAATAATGTTGCCCAAATCCTTCCGTATAACCAGAATGCGCTCATCGGCAGAAAGAAAAGTTTCCTTAGCAAACTGTGCCATGTAAGGCTGAAGGAAAGTATAAAATATCTCAGGGAAGGCATTGCCACGCTGCTGCTTTAAGTAATCTTCAGCCTCGAAACGTTTTTCTGGCTCACGGTGAATCATCTGTGTTACCTGCATGAAGAGGAGAGGAGGAAAAAGGAGAAACAGTAATTTAAGAAAATGAAATTAATACCAGGTGGGGGTGGGGTGGCTGAGATTAAAAGCATGCACCACCACGCCTGGCTTTATATTCCTTATTTAATAAGCAAACAATGGTAGCCAGGCGTGGTGGTGCACACCTTTAATGCCAGCAATCAGGAGGCAGAGGTAGGAGGATCTACATGAGTTCAAGGCCACCCTGAGACTACACAGTGAATTCCAGGTCAACCTGGGTTAAAGCAACCCTATCTCAGGGGGCAAGGGGACACAAGGGCTGGAGAGATGGCTTAGCAGCCAAGGTGATTGCCTACAAACCCTAAGGACGCATGTTCAACTCTCCAGATCACATGTAAGCCAGACACACAAGGATAAGGCAAGTACATATGCCCATTAGGTATTGCAAGTGTCTGGAGTGCGACTGCAGTGGCTAAGGCCCTGGCCAATTCTCTCTCTCTCCTCTAAAATAATTTTTGAAAAATGGACTTGCTGCCGGGCGTGGTGGCGCACGCCTTTAATCCCAGCACTCGGGAGGCGAAGGTAGGAAGATTGCCATGAGTTCGAGGCCACCCTGAGACTCCATAGTGAATTCCAGGTCAGCCTGGGCTAGAGAGAGACCCTACCTCGAAAAATCAAAAAACCAAAAAAAAAAAAAAAAAGGACTTGCTTCAGAAGTATATATACACAAGTTTGCATACAAAATTACATATACTACCAGAAGAAATTACAAAAGCACTATAATTATTAACCTGATTTAAACTTTAACAACACAAATCTAAAGAAATTATACATGATTTAAGTGAAGCTCTATAATCTACTCAAGTGAAGAGTTAAGAGGTCAACTGGGCTAGAATAAGACCCAACCTCAAAAAAGAGAAAAAAAAAAGATACATCTAATGTGAATTTAATCTGCTCTCTAGTATCATAAGGAAATAAATTCTTTCAATATCTAGAAAATAATCTTTCCATTTCTTAAATAACAAAAAAAAATCATACATTTGAGATTTATGTTTTAGTGTAAATAAGAAACTGGCATTGAACTCAAGGGAGTCTAAAGTACTATATGGCAAAATGGTGCAGGAACTACTTTTACTTTGGATCAAGCTTTAAAACTTAAATAAATTTATGGGCTAGAGAGATGCTTACTGGCTAAGGCACTTGCCTGTGAAGCTTAAGGACCCATGTTTAACTCTCTAGGTCCCACATAAGTCAGAGGCACAAGGTCACACATGTGCACAAGGTGGCACACACATCTGGAATTCAAGTGCAGCAGCTGGATGGCCTGATGCACCAATTCTCCCTCTCTCTCTGTCTCACCCTTGCTCACACTCTCTCACATTTAAAAAAAAAAAAAAAAAAAAGGTCAGTCTGTTGGACTTGCCTCAAAATAAGAAAAAAAAATTTTGAACAAATTCAAGAGAATGCAAGCCAGAAAACATGAAGTTACTTAGACAAGGTAACATGACAGATGACCACCACACTCAAAGAAAGGCGAGCCAGGTATGCCCACTCCACACCCAGCATAATAGTCACAGAACACAAGCTCCACTGGCATCCTCTGAAGCATCTTATGGTTGGTATTATTCTGCCTTTGGAGACAGAATCTCACTATGGAGTGCAGGCTGGCCACAATCTCACACTCCGGCTTTGGCCTCCTAAGAACTGAGATTATAGGTCTGCACCATTTACCTTGCAATATTTACCCTTTTTCTACAGGAGAGGGCATTAGGGCTTAAATCTAGGGCCTAGTACATGACTAGCAAGTGCTATTAACACTTGAGCTATAGACCCAGGTCTGTGTTTTAATTATATCTATTACAGTTGCTTTGTATTTGTTTATATATTTAGTTATTTATTTATTTTTGAAATAGTCTTGCTAAATTGATTAAGCTGACTTGCTGGCCTTGAACTTGCTCTGAACCTAAGGCAGGCACTGAACTTGAGATCCTCCTGCTTCAGATTCCTGAGTAGCTGGGATTATAGCCCCATGCCTGGCATTTCCCATTTCTACGAGGAATTAAAACATAGTCATGTTCCCCTACTTTATCAAGGAGTATTCTAAATAAACCATATCTTTTCCAAGGCTCAAAGTCACTATCCCAAGTGTCAGTCACCATACGCTAAGTTTAGAAAGACGCCCTGGATGGTAACTCATACATGGATTAAGCTACCTTCCACAGGATGCCTACAGCTCGTGCCACGCTGTGACTCTACAGCTCCCCTTCCAGTTACCCAACTTGCTTCTACAGGAAATGGCCCTGCACTGCTCTACGCTCTTCACGCTCCTGCTGTCTCCTCTGGAGATGTCTGTCTGCTTCATTCTGTACTAGCCAGCTCCTTCCAGGACAACCTAACACCCACGCATGCAGACACCACCCTCCAAATCTGTCCAAAGCAGATCTGAAGATTACCATGGACGATACACAATGGATCCTTCTTTCTCTCTGTTGTTTTTAAGTCAGATGAGTTCTGTGGCTAAGAGGGAAAACGCAACAGTGCATTTCTATAAAAACAACACACTATTTGTATTAGGATGCAGTGTTTTAGTGGCTTATTTCAAATTTGTTGGGAAAACAAAACAAATTTAAAAAACAACTGGGTAGGAAATGCCTGTAATCTCAGCACTCAGGAAGCTAAGGCAGGAGGATTGCCATGAGTTTAAGGCAAGCCTGGGATAGTGAGTTCCAGGTCAGCCTAGACCACAGGGTTAGAACCTCTCTCAAAAAATAAAACAAAATAAATAAAATTTCTTGCAGTCCTGAGAACTGACTAATTCAATGAAAAGCCTGGACATAATCCTATTAAAAACTTCATGGCAAATATTTGTAGCATAGTTACCAATTCTCTGATGCTGCGATCTTCTATTTTATTTAGCACTTGTTCAGGAAAAAAGTGTCCATTTCTATATGCCAACAGTTGAGAGAGATCAAACAATGGCACACCTTCTGTAAAAAGCTCAGCTATCACACAGCCTGCAAGACAGCAGATAAAATCCATTACAAATGAAATGCAAGGGGTTATGTAATACAGAATTCAGAAAAATCACAGAACTCCAAACATAAACTCCAAAGTAAAATGAACTGAAATCAGTAATGCATCATACAACTACTGTCAAGTACATGTCTAATCACTTGAACATCACATATTAAGGCAAAAAAGCCATTCAACTTTTCTCCTGCATAAAAAAGCATGTGCAGGGCTGGAGAGATGGCTTAGCGGTTAAGCGCCTGCCTGTGAAGCCTAGGGACCCTGGTTTGAGGCTCCATTCCCCAGGACCCATGTTATCCAGATGCACAATGGGGCGCAAGCGTCTGGAGTTCGTTAGCAGTGGCTAGAAGCCCTGGCACGCCCATTCTCTCTCTCTCTCTTTCTCTGTCACACTCAAAAATAAATAAATAAAAAATGAACAAAAAAATTTTTTTAAAAAGCATGTGCACATTTACATAGAGATAAATCCACTAGAAAGCATTTTAGTACAAATTTAAAGACACTAAGTTCATAAAGAACTGCTAAGCTGTTGCGTCTGACCAGTCACTCATTCATCATTAGGTACTGACTGTAAAGTAGGTAGTACTAGTACATGCAGGAGATAACATTCTTGCCCTCATGAAACTTTCACTGTAAAAAGACAAAATAAACCAGTGAATGCATATGAAATATAAAGCAAGCAAGGCAGTAAAATTAGAGAAGAGATAACATCCATTTTTTAAGATTTATTTTCATTTACTTATTAGAGATAGACAGAGGGAGCGAGAGTGAGAATGGGCGCACCTGGGCCTCTAGCCACTGCAAACTAACTCCAGACACATGCACCACCATGTGCAGTGGCTTATGTGGGAGGTGGAGAATCAAACCTGGGTCCTTAGGCTTCGCGGGCAAGTGCCTTAACCATTAAGCCATCTCTGTAGGCCATAACATCCACTATGTACCAACCAGACATTTCTTAAAAACACAAAGAAATTTCATTGAATCATTATATGACATGCATTTAACAGGTCTTATAGAGACCCTTAAGTGACCTTACCCAGACTTGGCACCCCCTGGTGCCTATGCCAAGGATACCATTACCCCAAGTATTAGTATGGGTTAAACCTCCAACTCTTTCAAATCTTAAAGTCGTCTCAGGAGTAAGGCCTTTCTTAATTACCTGGTTAGATTTTGAGTCCCACTGCAACTACGCACATTCATCAAATGCTACCCTCCTTTTCCCTTTCATCTACTATTATTCACCTACAGCACTAACTGGTACCAGTTATCATCTTTTGTTATTTACTACCTATATGCCCAACTAGAGTGAAAACTCCACAAGACTTTTCTCTATTTGTTCAGTGAAAACCTAGCAACTAAGTTCCTAGAACTAACATTTAGTAAATTTGTTTATTTCTACCTACATAGTATTAAATTTCAGAATAAAGGACTTCAAACAATAGCTATTTAAAAACAACACCACACAAGCAGCAGAAAAGAGAAGATCTGAGCAAGCCAACATCGGTGGCTGGACACTCTGACAGCAGAATATAAACTCTTCAAGAGTTTACAGCACACCACCTAGAGCACACCCAAGCCAAAACCCAAGCATAAAATGAGCCTCAATACTGCAGTTTAAACATGGTTTCTGTGTACCCCACCTCTTCCTGTGTTGAAAGTGAATCCCATCTTGAGGTATTAACAAGGTGAAGACTTAATCTGACAATGGCAATCAGAGGTGATGCCTGGGAGAAGTGAGCAGGATTAGGGTGGAGCCTTATGATTAATCCAAGTAGCTTCATAAGAAGAGGAAGACCAGGCCAGATACTCGGGGGCAACGAAGGTAGGAGAATCTTTGTGAGTTCCAGGTCAGCCTGGGCTAGAGTGAGACCCTACTCACAAAATCAAAACAAAGAGGAGGGAGATGAGACCAATGGAGATACATGCGCACATTCCATATTTCTTGCTTTATGAAGCCTCTGTGCCACCTCCAGACTCTGCCAGCAAGAAAGCCAACACCAGATGTGGTCCCTTGACCTGCAGAATCATGTGCCAAAATAAACCTCTTCTCTTTATAAAGTAGCCTATCACAGGTATCATATTAGAGTAATAAAACATGGACTAAGGCTGGAGAGATGGCTTAGCTGTTAAGGCACTTGCCTGCAAAGCCCAAGAACCTAGGTTTGAATCCCCAGGACCCACATAAGCCAGATGCACAAGGTGGCACATGCATCTGGAGTTTGTTTGCAGTGGCTAGAGGCCCTGGCACACCCATTCTCTCTCTCTCCCTAATAAATAAATTAAAATATTTTTAAATGACTAAGTAAATAGGAACGATTGAAATAAAAAAACAATACCCTTCAAACACACAATGTAATGAAATAAATCAATTAAAAGAAAATGCGAAACCTACAAACATGTAGAAAGACACTCCTAAGTAACCAATGATCAAAGGGAAATGAGGAAGTGCACTCCTGTAGCCCAGCTACTCAGAAGCCTGAGGCAAGACTATCAACAGATCAAGGCCAGCCTGAGCAACTTGGCCAGATCCTATCTAAAGTAAAAACAAAATGGGTTTTCAAAAGAACTTGACTAGTATGAATGAAAGCCTGGGTTCAAAACCCAGCATTGAAGGAAAAAAAAAAAGAACTTCTTTGCGATGAATATACAGTATGTAAAACTTGTAAGATGTCACTATAGTTGCATTCTGAGTATACATATTATTACAATTACCAATATTAATATTAAAAAGTGCAATAAGTAACAGCCATGAGAGAAAGAAAAACTACCATGCATATGAACACATGGAACACTGTTCCAGAGTTCACTGACACTCTTCAAACTCTACTGCCTACAAACCCATTCTCCTGACTTCAATCATTACCAATTTTCCAATAATCCCAGATCTCAACCTCAAATTTCCACTCACCAAACATTCACCTCATGGCACTGCCAAGTGGCCCTATCTAAAACACGTGTTATCTCCCCTCTGCCTGCTCCTCCTGGTGTCTCCGCAGGACCAGCACTGCCATATACTTGCTTTCCTCTAAAGAAGTGGGTAAAGTGGGCACAGCTTATCATCTGATTACAAAATCCCAACATGCCCACTTAGTAGGGCTCCTTTAAACATTACCACCTCTGCCACAACCTTCAGCCGGACACAATCACTCCTATCTCGAACCTTAACTGGAGACAGGAGAAGCAATCCACTCTCCACGCTACATCAGTGTTTTCCCTAAAACACATCTGATACACTAGTATGAGCAGAGCAGAGCAGACCCTTCCTTCATACTAAACTAGTTGAGGCGTCCTAGCATGTCAATACATAATGCTCTGGTCTTTAAACCTTTGCATACACTATACCCATGGGGGGGGGGGGGGGAGTAAGAACTACCAGAACTACTAAAGCTAACTTCCAATCATTTCACAGGTCTCACTTTAAACATCATCACTCCACTAGAAAGGGCTTTCTTCACCCCGCCTCTCTACCCATCACTACTTGAGACTTATTTAAGTAGCTTGTGTGTTTCTATAACAGCATCTGTGGTGGTTTGATTCAGGTGTCCCCCTTTAAACTTAAGTGTTCTGAATGCTAGGTTCCCAGCTGACGGAGATTTGGGGATTAACACCTCCAAGAAATTTTTTTAACATGTGGCAAACTTAAAAAAAAAAAAAAGAAAAAAACATTTCTATGTTGGACTGTTTAAAAAAAATGTAAATGTGGCAATTGGCAAATCTAACCAACTCAAATACCTGCTGAAAAGATGTCCATTGCTCTCTTCAACTCTCCTCTTGTCCTCTGATTGCTATTTAAGTCTACCAGCGGAGTTGAGGGATCTCTCATATATTCTAACTCAGTGGCAAACATACCACCGTCAACGAAACGTTCCGGAGCAATGTAACAGGTCCTCCTCCGAGAAGTATCAAAGAAGTAGTTGAAATCCGCTGGGTTATCCTCTGGAAGATAAGTGGGCTTGAAACTGGCAAAATCAGTTAGAAGAACCCAGTTCCAACTGGTGACCATCACGTTCTCAGTCTTGATGTCCCCATGACGGACTCCAGATTTGTGGGCTTGGTCCACTGCAGTCAGGATCTGGAAAGCGATCCAGCGCTTCTCAATGTTATTTAAGAACGGACGGGTACTGATGCGATCATAGAGGTTGTCTCTCACGTACTGTCTGAACAGCATGGCTGCTTTCTCAGATGCTTTTTCGGCTGCTTTCTGGAAAGGGAGGCAGTTCTGTGCAGAATGCAGCCTGATTTTCAACTCCTCCAGCTCCTGTTTGTAACTGGTTAAGGGCAATGTGGGATCTTGAATGGCAAAGACCTTCACCACCACCAGCCCTTCCCGGTGCTTCGCTCTGGCAACCTTGAAAAAGCGAGTACTTCCCAGGCTCTTGTCATACTCGAAGTCATGAATGTCCGAGAAATAACTCTCTACAGAAAGGATCTGGGAAGGCGCAATGCCAGCGAGTTGATTTCCCATAATTACCAGCAGCTCTGGGTCAGCAACTTAAGCAGCACCTATTTAAAACAAGGGAAAGAGTCAGCCTGGACCAGAGTGAGACCCTACCTCGAAAAAATAAATAAATAAATAACTAGGGAAAGGGGAAAGAGAAGTGAAAAAACTGAGTATTAAAATGGAAAAAAAAAATCAAAGCAGTATTGAGCCAAAAAGACAAAAAAAAAAAAAAAGAGGACCATATTTCTCTTATACTAAGAATATGGTAACTAACGTCCTGAGCATTCACATTTAATCTAAACAGACTGTTTTTTTTTGGGGGGGGGGCGTTTCAGATAGGGTCTCACTCTAGCCCAGGCTGACCTGGAATTCACTATGTAGTCTCAGGCTGGCCTCAAACTCACAGGGATCCTCCTACCTCGGCCTCCTGAGTGCTGGGATTAAAGGTATGCACCACCATACCCAGCCGAAACAGTTTTAAAAGTATTTTTATGTATTTGAGAGAGAGAGAAAGAGGCAGGCATACAGAAACAGAGTGAGCGTGGGGCCACTGGCATCTCCTGCCACTGCAAATGGAAGTCCAGACACATGCACCACCGTATCTTGCTCTACTTGGGTACTGGGAAACTGAACCAGGATTGTCAGGGCTTTCAGGTTTAGCAAGCAAGCAAGTGCTTTTTAACAGCTGAGCCCCAAGATTTTGTTATTTTATCTCAAAAAAAAGGGCGTGTTACTTCATGCCAGGAGCTGAACTATGTATTTATAAATAGATCCCTTCAACATTAAGCTAAAAGTATCACACTAGTACTCACTGATATTCAGATAAAAGGTAATGAGCCTTTCCTGTGTGCTCAGTACTGTGCTTCGGGCTATGGCCAGTCACTCACTGTAGGACACAGTCCTGCAGTTTTCTTGGAGGTAAGAAACACACTACAAAGTTAAAATGAGTTATCACTGATACAAATAGGTCATGTGAATTCCTGAGAGGGTCAAGCTAGGAACCACAAAAAAAAAAAAAAATCAAAATCAAGTTATCTCCAGGGTCCTTTTGGCCTAATTCCACAGTGTGCCCCCCTATACAACCCCCAAGGCACAAACGTCCTCGTGGCTTGCAAATAAACAAACACAGGAAGCAGACCCTGCGTTCAAGTCAAGGAAGCTAAAAAAAAAATACACACCTGCCCAAGGTTATCTCAACTCGTGTCCGTCACCCACAGACACACGGACCCAAGCCCCGGCCAACTCCACAAGAAATGGCTGACAGCTCCCGGAGAGGTCAAGGGCAGGGCACTTTCGGGGCTTGGGCGTGCGAGGATGTCAGCCAAGGGAGAAAGTTGTCCGTGGGAGTTAAGTTTTCCCTTCGAAGGCGGGACAGGGCGCCGGCGAGGCCCAGGTTACCCAGGAAGGCCCGCGGTGCGCGGCACACACCGCAGCTGCCCCGGGTCGCTGACCCCCGCCGGCCCCAGCCCGCGCCCGCCCCCCGGGGCCCTGGTCCTCCTCTCGCGTGGGTGTCGGGACCCTCTCGGGGGCCTCTCGACCAGACGCCGAGGGTGCTGGGGGAAGCAGAGAACGCCGGTCCAGGCGGGAAAAAAAATACACACACACACACACAAACACAAAAACACTACTTCACCTACAGCCAACGCTGCACTCCCGGGAAAGCTGCCGGCTTGACCTCACTTCCTGTGGCGGAGCGGAAGTGGTGGCGGCCGGACGACTAAGGAAGAGCACCAGTAGGAAGCTGGTCGCTAGGAAACGGGGACGGGGCGGGGCCTTCGCTGCCTGAACCGAGAGGAAGGCGCTTGCTGATTCATTCTGTCGTCGCCCCGGGGAAAATAAAATAAAATAAAATCTGTTCAGACACCGCTTCGTTCTCAGTACCTGACAACAGAGCTCTTTAAGGAAGCGTACAAGGGGGCTGGAGAGACATGGTTCAGTGACTAAGGCGCTTGGCTGCAAAGCCTGACGACCAGGGTTCGATTCCCCAGAACCCATTTAAAGCCACGTGATGCACGAAGTGGCACCTGCCTCTGGAGTTCATTTGCACCGGCTGGAGGCCCAGGATTGCCCATTTTTCTCTGTCTCTATCTCTCTCTCTCCGTTTGCAAATAAGCATTTTTTTTTTAAGTGTACAGGCATGTTTAGGAAGGTTAACTGTACCGACCAAGTTGGATTTTGAAACATTTATTTTAAAATTAAATTTAGGTGCCATAAAGTTTGTCTGTTTAAAAACTATACAAGTCAGTGGCATTTATGTGTTTCTTTATTTTAGGTATTGTCTCATTCTGCAGCGCAATCTGACCTGGAATTTGAGTCTTCCAGCTTTCAACCTCCCCCGGGCTGGGATTGCATGCAAGGGTGGCACTGGGCTGGGCAATCAAGTGACTTGGTGGGTTTTGTCTGGAGACGAGACCCCGCTGGTGGAGCACACACGCGGACTGTGAGGCTCTGGGTTGAAGCCTGAGCACCGCAAAAAATAAAATTAAGAGCCGGGCGAGGTGGCGCACGCCTTTAATCCCAGCACTCGGGAGGCAGAGGTAGGAGGATCACCGTGAGTTCGAGGCCACCCTGAGACTACATAGTGAATTCCAGGTCAGCCTGGGCTACAGGGAGACCCTACCTCGAAAAACCAAAAAAAAAAAAAAAAAAGAAGAAGAAGAAGAAAAAAAATAAAATTAAACCAGGGTTTTTTCATCTATACTTGGTTATGAAAGCATCCCTATAATCTAGTTTTAGACGTTTTTCATTCACCAATATGAATGCCTAAAACCATGAGAAATCATTCCTCGTTTCCATTCCTATTCCTACTCTTAAGCAGTCACTAATGCACCTTGTTTCCACAGACCTTGCCTATTCTGGCCATTTTATATGTGTATAAATAGAACATAGGGGCTTTTAAAAATTACTTTATTTTATTTATCCGAGAAAGAGGCGGATAGAGAGAGAGGATGGGTGCGCCATGGCCTCTAGCCGCTGCAAATGCTACAGGCCCATGTGCCATCTTTTGCATCTGGCTCATGTGGGCACTGGGGAATTGAGCCTGGGTCCTTTGGCTTTGCAAGTGCCTCAACCGGTGAGCCATCCCTCCAGCCCAGAACATGCAGTCTTTGTAAGTGGTTTCTTTCGATTTACCAAGTGTTGAGGGTTATGGTTGGTTATGGTTTGTGTCAGTTCTTCATTTTTCTTTTTATTATTGCTATTTATTTATGTGCAAGTAGAGAGGGATAGAATGAAGAGAGACAGAGACAGAGAGAACCCAGGCCATCAGCCTTGGCAAACAAGTGCCTTTAAGCCCTGAGAAATCTCTCCATGCCCTTTCTCTTCATAGAACTTATCCCTGAAATAATTTGATTTGGGGGAAGTTAGTCTCTTTTCCCCTCAGACAATGAAATTCTCTGAAGGCAGTGATTGACTGATTTTCATTCATTGGAGTCTCTTCAACACCCTAGAACAGCATCTATCACATAGAAGATATTCAAAAGAATACTTGTTGAACTAATAAATGTGGGACTGAGTTGTTCAGTACTTAAGGTTCTTTGTGTGGCCCAGAACCCACATCAAGCCTGCGCAAAGTGGTGCATGCATCTGGAGTTTATTTGCACTGACTGGAGGTCCTGGCATGCCCATGCTCATTCTCATTTATTCTCTCCCTCTCCTTGCAAATAAATAAATACAATTAAAAATAAAAATAACGTGACCTTTGTGAGGTTTGTGACCAGTAAGAACAAAGGCATGAGGCCTGGGCCAGGGAATATTTATTTTCAATAATTTTTTAATTTGCTTCCCCAGTCTATGCTTTTTATTATTTTATTAATTAATTTATTTATTTGAGAGCGACAGACAGAGAGAAAGAGGCAGAGGCAGAGAGAGAATGGGCGCGCCAGGGCTTCTAGCCACTGCAAACGAACTCCAGACGCGTGTGCCCCCTTGTGCATCTGGCTAACGTGGGTCCTGGGGAATCCAGCCTCGAACCAGGGTCCTTAGGCTTCACAGGCAAGCGCTTAACCACTAAGCCATCTCTCCAGCCCTGTTTTCAATATATAAGAATTAGTACCAGCGGGGGCTGGGGAGATGGCTCAGCGGCAGAGAGCACTCAAGGTGCCAGTATGAAGGCCTGCACTGGATTTGTAGCGCTTATGTAAAAAGCTGAACATGGGGGCTAGAGAGATGGCTCGGCATTAAGGTGCTTGCAAGGCCTAAGGACCCAAGTTTGATTCCCCACTACCCACATACAGCCATATGCACTACCTGGCACATGCATGTGGAGTTTGTTTGCAGTGGCAGAAAGCTCTCACATGCCTATACTCACTCTGTGTCTTTCTCTTTCTTTCTCCCCCACCCCTCAAATAAATAAATAATATTTTTTAAAAAGCTGAATATAGCCAGGCGTGGTGGCACACACCTTTAATCCCAGCACTCAGAAGGCAGAGGTAGGAGGATCTCGCTATGAACTCAAGGCCACCCGGAAACTACAGAGTGAATTCCAGGTCAGCCTGGGCAAGAGCGAGACCTCACCTCGAAAAAACGCAAAAATAGAAAAAGCTGAACGTAGCCAGGCATGCCAGTGAGCCCAGTGCTGCGGGTAGGTAGAGACAGAAGAGTAACTGGCGCTCACTGACTATCCAGTCTAACCAGAGAAAAAAAGTGAGTTCCAGGTTTAGAAAGAAATTGTCTCAAGAAAATAAGGCAGAAAAGTGTCAGAGGAGGACACCCAACATCTTCCTCTGACCTCCACATGTGTTCATCCCATGTACATATATACATATATACACACACATATATATACCACCCCACTGCCACCACGCCACACATACATACCACATACTACACACACCAAAAAAGCAATTAGTGCACTCAAAATTTAAGAAAATAACTTTACAACGCTCTTATGTTTCAGGCTAATACCACGTGTGCAAAACCTTTGGGGATCTCTCCAGCAGAGAAATCATACTGCAAAAACACAACAAATCCATTTCAATGTAGATTACCACTGAATATCTTCCCTTGTATTTTTTTTTTTTGTCATCTCATCTTGTGAAATAACTCAAAATATTGTTCAGTACTTTTAAGAGTGAGCTATAATTTTCTGGTTGTTTTTTTTTTCCTTTGCTGCTTTATTTCAGTCATTCCCACACTCTATTTTGTTTTGTTTTGCAGTGCTGGGAATGGACCTAAGGCTTGCATATGCTAGGCAGCACTCTTCCATTGAGTTACACCCACAGCCCTCACTCTGTTTTTAACCAGCAACTGTGGCTGCCCATGTAGGGTTTTTCTCTAGGAAATTCATTTAGAATAAATTGAAAATTTAAATTTGTTGGTTATTGATAAAGAAAGAAAATTAAGAGCTAGCAAACACTGGTCTGTCCTCTGGCCAGCAGCCTCACAGCTGCCTTGTAATGGCTGCATTGAATGTCAACTGTCCACTTCCACAGAAACAAGGCTTTTCTGAAAAGGTGCTATTCTTTGAGGACTACATTATTGCCTTTGCCTGGCATGGCGGTGCACGCCTTTAATCCCAGCACTCAGGAGGCAGAGCTAGGAGGATCCCTGTGAGTTCAAGGCCACCCTGAGACTCCATAGTAAATTCCAGGGCAGCCTGGGTTAAATAGAGACTCCACCACTAAGGACCAAAAAAAAACTATATTTTCCGATTCATTTCCATCCCTAAGTGGGGCCATTTAGGTGGTTCTGACTATGAAGTTCAGTAAAATTATATACTTAACTTTCAGGTCAATGTAGTTAAGAAGTGAATGCTCTGTACTCTTTTTCTCCTTCATCCCAGACACAGGGAACTTCAAAGCCCTAGGTAATGCAGACCTGCAGGATGATGGGAGCCTGTGGTCTGAATTATAGCCTGGGAAAAAGACTACCTGTTAAACAGGCAAACCTATGTGAGTGTTTTACATAAGCAAAATCAAACGATCCTGTTAAGCCTCTGAAACCTTGGGGTTTATTTACTACAGCAGTTAGCTATACCTCCCCAAGAACATCCATTCTCTGCCTCCTCTCTAGTCATCCCCAGTTCTTCTGGACTGTTCACTCTGAAAGGCACTGCTGAACCTGTGAGCTATCCATGTAGATGCTCTGCTCTCTTTGAATCTTTATAATTCTATGATTTTTATTTTTTTGGTGTTTCTTTTTTTTAAATATTTTATTTTTATTTATTTACTTGAGAGAGAGAGATACAGAAATAGGCAGGTAGAGAGAATGGGCGCGCCAGGGCCTCCAGCCACTGCAAACGAACTCCAGACATGTGCGCTCCCTTGTGCATCTGGCTAACGTGGG
This sequence comes from Jaculus jaculus, assembly GCF_020740685.1. Classification (NCBI taxonomy): domain Eukaryota; kingdom Metazoa; phylum Chordata; class Mammalia; order Rodentia; family Dipodidae; genus Jaculus; species Jaculus jaculus. The sequence goes on from NC_059118.1 coordinate 21,320,184, forward strand.
TCCTGGAGAATAGAGCCTTGAACCGGGGTCCTTAGGCTTCACAGGCAAGCGCTTAACTGCTAAACCATCTCTCCAGCCCTTGCTGTTTCTTTTTTATGGACAACTTCCTTAATTATAGACAATAAAAACCATGATAATTCCCTCCACCCTGACTTACCCCTTCACAACTCCACTCTCCATCATATCTCCTCCTCTCAATTAGTCTCTATTTTGATGTTATCATCTTTTCCTACTATTATGAAGGTCTTGTGTAGGCAGTGCCAAGCACTGCAAGGTCATTGGCATCCAGACCATTTTATATCTGGAAAAATGCACTGTTGGGAGCCCTACCCTTCCTCTGGCTCTTACATTCTTTTTGCCACCTCGTCTGCAATGGACCCTGAGCTTTGGAAGGAGTGATAGAGATGTTTCAGTGCTGAGCACTCCTCCATCACTTCTCAGCACTATGTTGCCTTTTGAGTAATTCTGGAGGTCACTGCCATCTAAAAAGAGAAGCTTCTCTATCCAAAAGTGAGAGTATCATTAATATATGGGTATGAACATTAAGAGAAGTGCTTACTGGGAAGTTTGGTGAGCATAATATATGCATTTAGCCAGACATCAACAAATGTTACACTCCTAGAACTCATGACCTCCCCATCATAGATTTTTAGTATCAGGTATTATTCCCTCCCATGGAGCAGGCATCCAGTCCAATTAGAGGGCAGTTGGTTTCCCCCATAACAGACGTGCCACTATTGCATCTGTTGGCTCATTTGGCCTAGCTGGCCAAATTTAAGGCTTGCAGTGTCCACTGTTGTTTATCTCCATTAGTGACTTCTTTCTCTCTCTCCCATGGAGTTGCATGAAGCATAGGATTTGTTGTTGTTGTTGTTGTTGTTCCAGCTTTCTGTTTGCTGGTCTACACAGAAGAGGTTTTCAGATCAGCTCCAGCAAGATTTCTCAGTGACCTTGTAGCCTAAGGATATGGAGTTTTCAGCATTAGGGTCTTACCATCTCTTTCTGGTGGGAAACCAAGAGCTTCAGCAATAACCTGTAATGTTTTGGGGGCATCAGGGACCTCCCTGGCCAACAACTCACTGGAAGGTATCTCATCCCTGGCACTGAAAATTTTTAGTAACAACTTATGGCTTCTGTGTGCACCATTGTCCAAAAAAGTAGGTTTCCATATGACTTATTCATACCCTTTTAGATTTTGATTTTCCCTTCCCAACCCTTCCTTTACTCAATCTCTTCCCCTGATCTCACTTAGACCTTTCCACACCAGTAATCTGTTCACCTGATTTTTACTTTTTTTTTTTTTTATTTATTTGAGAGCGATAGACACAGAGAGAAAGACAGAGAGAGGGAGAGAGAGAGAATGGGCGCGCCAGGGCTTCCAGCCTCTGCAAACGAACTCCAGACGCGTGCGCCCCCTTGTGCATCTGGCTAACGTGGGACCTGGGGAACCGAGCCTTGAACCGGGGTCCTTAGGCTTCACAGGCAAGCGCTTAACCGCTAAGCCATCTCTCCAGCCCTGATTTTTACTTTTTAACTTGTAGCCTTGAGGCATTTGATTACAAAAAGTTGGTGCTTATATACATAATCTAATAGGAACTTAAAATTCATCAAGCATGTGTTTTTTATTTCTTTATTTATTGGTTTTTCAAGGTAGGGTCTTGGCTCTAGCCAAAGCTGACCTGAAATTCACTATGTAGTCTCAGGATGTCCTCTAACTCATGATCCTCCTGCCTCTGCCTCCCCAGTGCTGGGATTAAAGGTGTGCATCGCCTTCACTTTTTAGCTTGACCTTCTAGTGAATCTCTAGCTTCATTGCTTTTGGTTGCTATATATGGAGATCCACCTTGCACCTACTATTAATGCTACTTCTTGTTTTGCCATTTGGGGTTTAAACCAACCCCTGCAATAGCTTCCACTGAAGGCAGATTTTGGTAGACTTTTAAAAACTTGTTTTACTTGAGGCTCCACATGCTTCATGACTTGTAAAACCTAACGACCTGTAAATCCTGAACAAGCTATGGTCAGCCCAACTTCTACCACTGCACTGGCCACAGCTCCAACTTGGAGGTGCGGTTCATTCCAGCTCTGGCCCACAGCCACCAACCCCAAAGCTTCACTGGAAAGTAACCTACACCTTTTTTTAAAAAACAACAGCAACTACTTTTGGGCTAGAGGAACGGTTTGGTGGTTAAGGCATTTGCCTACACAAAGTCAAAGGACCCAGGTTCGATTTCACAGGACCCATGTTAGCCAGATGCACAGGGGACACATGTGTCTGGAGTTCGTTTGCAGTGGCTGGAAGCCCTGGCACGTCCATTCTCTCTCTCTCTCTCTCTCTCTCTCTCTCTCTCTCTCTCTTCCCCTCCCTCTGTCAAATAAATGAATAAAAATAAATAAATAAATATTTTAAATACTTTTATCTATTTACTTATTTGTTGGGGAGGCAGAGAGGGAGTTGGGCATGCCAGGGCCTCCAGCCACTGCAAACAAACTCCAGACATGGGCATCATCTTGTGTACCTGGCTTACATGGGTACTGGAGAATCAAACCTGGGTCCTTAAGCTTCTCATGAAAGCACTATAACTTCTAAGCCATCTCTCCAGCCCTTTCTTTATATCTTAAGAAAATCTCCAGGGCTGAGGAAAGATTTCTCAGTGAGAATGCTTGCCGTATAAGCATGAGGGCCTGATTCATGCTGAGTTCAATTCTCCAGATCCCTCCTAACAGCCAGGTGTGGTCACACGTGTCTGCAACCCCACTCCAGTGGGAAGTGTCACCACCCCACACACACCACAAGCATACACACCACATACTACATATGCATGCAAAAATAGTCCCATGGTGGTAGGGTCTCACTCTGGTCTAGGATGACCCAGAACTCGCTTTGTAGCACCAGGCTTGCCTCAAACTCATGGTGATCCGCCAACCTCAGCCTCCTGTGAGTTATTTTTCTGAGACAGTATGTAGTTCTGCCTAGCCATGAACTCTTGGGTGCCTCCATGCCAGGGTTATGTTAATTTTGCCATTCAAATTTTGCCTTGTCTCTGGGTTCATGTATTCAGTTAACTACTCAACCTTTATACTCAAACATGCAGTATTAATTTTAAAAGTTAACATGAGCCAGGCATGGTAGTGCACACCTTTCATCACAGCATTTGGGAAGCACAGGTAGGAGGATCACTGTGAGTTTAAGGCCACCCTGAGACTACATAGTGAATTCCAGGTCAGCCTAAGCTAGAGTGAGACCCTACCTCAACAAACCCCCCCCAAAAAAAAGCAGTAAATGGGTGGGGGTCATGTATGAAGAGATGGCTTAGCTATTAGGGAGTTTGCCCACAGAGCCAAAAGACCCAGGTTCAATTCCCCAGAACCCATATGAGTAAGATGCACAAGGTGGCACATGTGTCTGGAGCTGGGTTACAGAAGCTGAAGATCCTGGCATGCCCATTCTCAATCTCTCTCTCTCTAATAAATAAATAAATAAATAAATAAAAATTTTAAAGAACATTTTAAGAAAGTAGTAAATGACAAACTCAAAAATAATGATCTAGAGCCAGGCATGGTCGTGTGACCTTTAATCCCAGCACTGGGAAGGCAGAGGTAGGAGGATTGCCATGAGTTTGAGGCCACCCTGAGACTACAGAGTGAATTTCGGGTCAGCCTGAGCTAGAGAGAGACCATACTTTGAAAAAAAAAAAAAAATAGTGATCTGCTAGATAGTTTTTAAATGAGCAGTACTAAGTGCATTCATGATTTGTTCATTCGTGATCATTTTGTGACTCCTGCTTCCATGTTTAATCATATCTTTGGGCATGACATAACTATCTGGAAATTAAGATTCTTTATTAGATATTAGTTAGTTAGGTTACACAAGATGATACTAGTTTGTATTAGGATTTTGATACATATTATATGCTCGAATGGGTATGCATACATGTCTGTCTAAAAGGCTATCAACATGTGATTGATTCCTTTTCTTGTTGTATTATATTATTAAAGTTTCAGTGCTGTAGACTTAACCTTCCACACTGCTTTAAATCTCTATTTTTCATATTTAATTCACTTTTATTTTTATTTATTTATTAGAGAGATAGAGAAAAAGAAAGAGAGAGAATGGGTACACCAGGGCCTCTAGCCACTGCCAACAAACTCCAGACACATGCACCACCTTGTACATCTGGCTTACATGGGTTCTGGTTAGTAGAACCTGGGTCCTGAGGCTTCTCAGGCAAGTGCCTTAACTGCTAGCCCTTTGATATTTAATTGCTCATATGGAAAGGCCCATTCCTCCTTAACTTGATGGAGAAGGCTATGATTATATAAAAGGCCTTTATATATGTAATACACACTTTACTTACTAAAGTGTCTATGAACACTTGATCAAGACAAATGGTAAATTTTGTAATTTCAGATACTACAGGCATGCGCAATGTCCAGTCCCAGCCAACATATCCCTTGTCTGCCTCCATGGAGTCTGAAGAAGCTAAATACATGTGCCCCTCCACCACCCTTCCAATGGTTTTGAGACAATGGTTTGCTCACATGGTACTCAGACTGTCCTGGCATTCACCAGGTAGCCCAGGCTGGCCTCGAACTTATGATATGCCTCTGCCCACCAACCACTGAGATTTTTCAGGTGTGAGCCACTACGGTGACCTTCCCACTGTTTATGACACTTGGCAGAAGCCAAGTCACACAACTTTGCCCAGGGAGCTACAAGGAGAAATCTGCTGACAGCACCCATTTTACTCTGTGACCTTCTAGCAATCTTGAATACAGATACAACATCAATCACTGTGATGTGGTCAATTTAAGGAAAAGGTAAGGAAATAGAAACACCAGCTATCCTGGATAATATTTAAACCTCTGGACCAATGTAAAGAGCCCTGATCTCCAAATTCCTAAAATTAAAACCAGGTGTGGTGGTACATCTTTAATCCGAGCACTCTACTCGGGAGGCAGAAGTAGGAGGATTTTCATGAGTTCGAGGCCAGCCTGAGACTATATAGTGAATTCCAGGTTAGCTTGGGCTACAGCAAGACCCTATCTTGCAAAAACAAAAAGAAAAGCAAGAAAAAAAATTCCTAAAATTACATGAGTAAAAGAAACATTTATTGAAACCATTCCTGGCTGAATTTTCTGCTTAATTAACTTAAAAAGTGAGTGTGTGAGAAAGAATTGATGTGTTAAGGCATACAGCCACTGCAATCCTCTTTAACTAACACAGTGTTATTTAAAAAAAAAAAAAAGTTAACTCATTTATCTTGTTTCTAGACCTTTAAGGTCATTTAATTCCAGGGGATCTCATTGTGCAGAGTTTGCGATTATACTGGAGCTGGCTTTTAGATTATCATCTGACCTTTACAGGCCTTGTTTGTAGCAGGTAGTTATGCCCATGTGGCTTGAAAAAATAAAACTAAACCCATGGCCTTTAGTTCATGTGTTTCTGGCAGCTGACAGTGGTTTGCCGGTAGGAATGAAAATGCCCCTGAAATGTTAATTGATTCAGTTTGACAGGACTCACCATATCATCAATCAATGGCGTGGTGTTTGTGTGAACTAGCGATAAAGACGGTGGCATGAGGGAAGGATATGGTAGTTAAGGGACGTGGTGGTTAGCTTTTAATCTTGTTTTGTTTTTTAATGGAACTTGGGATGATCAAAATCCTGGTCCCCTGCAGAATGTTTATTGGGGTGGAGGGGGAGGGGAGGATAACATTAGTTTTATGGGCTAAACCTCATCCTAATCAATACCAGAGTTAATTTCTCTCTCTCTGTCTTTCCTTCCTTACTGTCTCTACCCTTCCTTCTTTGCTTGCTCTTGCATCAGCTGCGTGTGTGTGTGTGTGTGTGTGTGTGTGTGTGTGTGTGTGTGTACATTATAGTGTATGTGGTATATGAAGTGTACAAACTTCCACATGCCCTTGAGGTACCCCATGTGCTCACCTTTGGGGGGCTCAACTGCAAAGGCTATCGGGTGTCTCACTCCATTGCGCTTCTGCCTGTTCTTATTTGAGCTGGAGTCTCTTACTGATACCGGAGCTTGCTGTTTTGCACAGCCTGGGAGATTCCTTGGTCTCTGCTGGGCTTTGTGTGTGTGACCACACTGCTTATATGGGACCTGGAGATTCAAATCCGGGTGGTTTCAGACCCTCTCGGGCCACCGTACACAGGAAGTGCACTTATCCACTGAGCCATCGCTCCAGCCCCGGAGATGGTTCCTTTTTCTTTTTTTTTTTTTTTTAAGTTGGACAAAGAGATGATTTTATCAGTGTGATTTCACTTATGTGTTATAGTTATTACTGCATGAGAAATTATCTCAAAACTTAGTGGTTGAAGGTAATCTTGTTTTGTCGTTGTTCTGAGACAGAGTGTTCCTTTTGTAGACCTGAAACTGGCAACCCTCCCGCCTCCAAAGTGGTAGGATAACAGACGTGCACCGCCGTGCTCAGATTGAAAGTAACTTTTAATATATAGATTATTTCTCATGGTTTCTGTGGGTCTGAACCTCAGACGGGGATAGGATGTCTCTGCTCTGCTCTGTCTGTGTCCTTACCTGTATTTGAAGACTGGTGTTAAAAGCATCTGTTGAGGGCTGGAGAAATGGCTTAGCGGTTAAGGTGCTTGCCTATGAAGCCTGAGGACTCGTGTTCAACTCTCCAGGTTCCACAGAGAGTGAAGCAAGCTTGCAAGGTCGTAAATGTGCACAAGGGGTGCACACAGTTAGAGTTTGATTGCCGTGGATGGATGCCCTCACACATCAATTCTTTCTCACACACTCTCTTTTTCATTAAAAAAAAATAATAATAAGGAAGTCTGTTGGGCTTGCCTCAATAAAAGCATCTGATAAAACCTCATAGGTCTAGAGGCCGGAGCTGAACCCTCCCAGGCCAGGACTGTCAACCATGGTGACCACGCATAACCTCCCTGAAGGACTGGGTTTCCTCCTAACATGATGGCTGGGCTCTGAGGACAAGCACCCAGAACCAGCTGGGAGCTCTGTCTTATTCTGGGTGAAGCCTGACAAAGGTAGACCCAGGCTCAAAGGAAAGGAACATAGACCCTTGCTCCCCACCACTCACTCATCTTTTGACTGAGGTATGTCAAGGCCCGCATTATAAGAACAGCAAGCACAATATATATGCACAGCCACATCTGGAAACCCCACATACCCCACCTTAGTTTGAATCTTTTGTGTGTTTATGTGTGCGCACGCGTGAGTGGGAGTTTAGATGTGCACATGCCATGGCACATGTGTGGAAGTTCAGAGGAAAACTTTGGGTGTTGGCCCTCAGCTTTTACATTGTTTGAAACAGGGTCTCTGGCTCACCACTGCATATGCTGGCCTACCTGGTCCATGAGCTCCCAGGGATCCTCCTGTCTCTGCCTCTCATCTCACTGTAGGAGCACTGGGATTTGCAGATGTCTGCAATAGCATCTGGCTTTATGTAGGTTCCGGGGATCTGAATTTGAGTCATATATAGGGTATCCCTCTACTCAGACTAATCTGAAATTTACCATGTAGTCTCAGGCTGGACTTGAACTCAGTGATCCACCTACCTCCACCTCCTGAGTGTGGGGATTAAAAGCCATCATGCCTGACTAAAGAATTTATTAAATACACATTCCACATTTTCCTCCTACTGTGTTTTTACATTCGAGGGCATGTTTGTCAGGTGAATATTCCACTCTTTGTGTGAGTATTTTATTCCTGTTCTACTTGGAAGCACAGTTTCTTCAGAATTGCTTTTTTGTTCAATATCGGCCACCTTCCTCACTATCCTAAAATCTAAGCTCAAAAGGAAATAAATAGTTTTAGGGGAGGGCATTGCACGAAGTAATTTTCTTAGGAATCCTTGCACAACCTTGTCTTTTATTAAAGATTATGCATGCCATACAGCCTTGTCTTTGCTGCCTCTCCTTTTTTTTTTTTCCATGTTGGTAATTCACTGTGAATAAAAAGATACCTAATTTTTTAAGAGCCAGCTCGCTAATAAAGATGAAAGCTGCAGGTTTCCCCCTCCCCTCCTCAGCATGGCCCACTGACTGCACACAAAGCAAGTATAACTCACCAGTCAGCCCTTTTCCATGTGATAGCATCAGCAATTTTGCCCAGGGCTTCTTTTTTGATGAACAATAGCAGAAATAATGGCCTAATTCACTTTTAAATAAAGGAAAGACAGAAGAAAATCCATCCCTGTTGCTTTTGGCAATCCAATCCAATATTAGCCCTGACGCCTCCCTAATTAAACCAGGGCCATCCAATTATGCATTTTAATGCTGTGATGGTTTTATCACAGTGCTAAAGTGAAAGAGATTCATTAGAGAATTATTTCAAACCAAGGAATTAATGTAAGCTCAGAGGAAAGCAAATTCAGATTTATTTGAATTTTCCTGTGTTTCAAATATATTTGCAAGTTCTTTATGGAGCCCAGGAGAGTTTGCTTAAGTCTTAGTACTGGTCCTGACACAATCTGACATGTACTCAAGCCTTTAAACGTAACTTGAGGGGAGATGCTTGAAAAAGGCTATTAGCTTCAGAGCATAGGGCAGCCATGTTGGTTTCAACACTATGACAATGAATTCTTATTTCTTGGAGTGTATTTGGAATTTCTGTAGGGTTTTCCAATCATGTTCTTAGAAATAAACGTCTCCCTACATTAAAAGAGGTAGGCATGGGCTGGAGAGATGGCTTAGCGGTTAAGCGCTTGCCTGTGAAGCCTAAGGACCCCGGTTCAAGGCTCAGTTCCCCAGGTCCCACGTTAGCCAGATGCACAAGGGGGCGCACGCGTTTGGAGTTCGTTTGCAGAGGCTGGAAGCCCTGGAGCGCCCATTCTCTCTCTCTCCCTCTATCTGTCTTTCTCTCTGTGTCTGTTGCTCTCAAATAAATAATAAAAAAAAAATTTAGGGCTGGAGAGATGGCTTAGCGGTTAAGCGCTTGCCTGTGAAGCCTAAGGACCCCGGTTCGAGGCTCGGTTCCCCAGGTCCCACGTTAGCCAGATGCACAAGGGGGCGCACGCGTCTGGAGTTCGTCTGCAGAGGCTGGAAGCCCTGGCGCGCCCATTCTCTCTCTCCCTCCCTCTATCTGTTTTTCTCTCTGTGTCTGTCGCTCTCAAACAAATAAATAAATTTTTTAAAAAATTTAAAAAAAAATTTTAAAAATAAAAATAAAAGAGGTAGGCAAAAGGCATTTTTATTTTTATTTTTTTATGTTTGAGATGAAATAGTAACAACAAAATTATACAATAGAAAGCACCTTTTTAAAAAAACATTTTATTTATTTATTTGAGAGAAAGAGGGAGAGAGAGAGAGAATGGGCATGCCAGGGCCTCCAGCCACTGCAGACAAACTCCAGACACATGTGCCCTTGTGAATTTGGCTTATGTGGGTCCTGGAGAATCAAACTGTGATCCTTTGGCTTTGCAGGCAAATGCCTTAACTGCTAAGCCATCTCTCCAGCCCCCAAAGCACCTTTTCTTCCTGGGATATGGGAGAGGGTGAAAATGTGTTTATGAGCAGAATTCCGCCAGGGGGCAGGGTGTCCCAGTGTGGTTTCAGAGCTGAGGTCACCGGTCAGGCTCAGTCAAAAGATGGGGAGTAAACACAGTGAACGCTGGCAATATAATGTTAAATGAAAAAGAAAAAAAATTAAAATTCAGGTAATCTGTAAAAATTCTGTATATTTGTGGGCAAGTACTGTATAGTTAAGAACCAAATCCCAAGCTTAGTTAGACCAGAGAGTTAATTTTATCTGCATCATTTAAATAGCAACATGTCCTTGAATGAGTTGTTTAAATACCCTTAAGTCTCAGTTTTGTCATCTGTAAAATGGAAAGGATCAAAGGCATCACACAATACTGTTGTGGGCACTATAAAGAATTGTACACATAAAGGCTCCAGTAAGGTATCAAGCATATACTTTTTTTTCTTTTCTTTTTTTGTTTATTCGAGGTAGAGTTTCACTCTAGTCCAGGCTGACTGGGAATTCACTCTGTAGTCTCAGGGTGACCTCGAACTCATAACAATCTTCCTATCTCTGCCTCCCAAGTGCTAGGATTAAAGGTATATGTCACCATGTCTGGCTTTCAAGCATATACTTTTGCTTACAAACAACCAAAAATTTTAAAAAAGCAAGATGAGGATGACAAAAATAATAAGAAGAAGAAAACACACTCGGGAGGCAGAGGTAGGAGGGTTGCTATGAGTTCCAGGTCACCCTGAGAGTATAGCCTGAGCTATGCTCAGACCCTGCCTTGAAAAACCAATAATAACAATAAAACATACATAAGGTGAGGTTGCTAAGGAGGTAGCTCACTTTATAGAGTTAGAGAGTTGGGGTTCAGTGTTTCAGTGTCTCATAAGCCAATGTGGTAGTGTACACTTGTAAACCCAGCACTCAGGAAGAAAAGACAAGGAACACCAGGAGTTCAAGGTCATTCCTGGCTACATGGCAAGTTTGAGGCCATTCTGGGATATCTGAGATCTTGTCTCAAAAAACAGATGTAGAAAAATAAAATAATTATTAATTATTAGATTAAGTAGGGTGTAGGCTTCTTATCCTGATTTACCATATTAAATTTAGATTGGAGGGTTTTGATGATATATATGCACATTTGAATTCATCTTTAATTATTCTCCTCCGTAAGCTCCTAAAAACTTTAAGGTTCAGAAAGAAAAATCTTCGTGGAGGTACAGTTCGCTATTCTTGTCATGTTAATGTCTAGAATATCATTATCCCATTTTTATTATGGATTCTCATCTCCTACCTGAATGATCTGTTGACATCCTAAGGGGGGAAAATGGAATATGGAGATAATTTGTCTTTTAATAACTTTGCATGTTTTTCCTATAAGCTTTGTAGTCTGAGGAATGGCTTAATACATTTCTTCTAGAATATTCAGTGCATGAAAATTTCATCTGATGGAAAGTAGAAATACTTAATGCATTTTCGCATGTGACAACAACTTCTCATAAGATGGTGACTTAAATATGAAACCCGGTGATCCTGCAGCTGTCTTGTGTACACAATAATTCTATGTCACAGACTCAACCAGGAGGAGTCACTTAGGGCTATGATTTTCCATCACTGACAAGGAAAGGTCATTCAGAAAGAAAGATTTAATGCTTCTGAAATTATAGTGCGAGTCAAAATGGAAATATTTAATTTATAAAAACCTTGATTTATATATGTTCACTCTGTCCATAGCCTTTCGAAAGTAGCTGACTCACATTCTCATCATGTGAAAAAGATCAATTAAAGGCCAAGCCCAGGCATTAGCTGCCACTTCAGAGACTTGTCTCGATTATAACTTTCCTCCACAATGGCCATCTATCATGCCTCCACCATGACCAATGATGCCATCATTACCGCCATCTCTACCAGCACCCTGCCTTGATGAATCATGTCTCCCATTAAAAAAAAGGGGGGGGGGACTGGAGAGATGGCTTAGTGGTTAAGCGCCTGCCTGTGAAGCTTAAGGACCCCGGTTCGAGGCTCGGTTCCCCAGGACCCACGTTAGCCAGATGCACAAGGGGGCGCACGCGTCTGGAGTTCGTTTGCAGAGGCTGGAAGCCCTGGCGCGCCCATTCTCTCTATCTATCTGCTTCTTTCTCTCTCTCTCTGTCACTCTCAAATAAATAAATAAATAAAAATGAACCAAAAAATATTTTTTAAAAAAAGGTCATCTGGGCTGGAGAGATGGCTTAGCACTTAAGGCATTCACTTGCAAAACTAAAAGACCCAGGTTCAATTCCTCAGGACCTATGTAACATGCACATGGTGGTGCATGTCTGGAGTTCATTTGCAGCACCTGATATGCCCATTCTCTCTTTCTCTGTCTCTCAAACAATAATAATAATAAAGAGATCAGCCTGGAGAGATTGCTTAGTAGTTAAGGGGCTTGTCTGAGACCACTAAAAACTCATGTTTGAATCTCCAGGTCCCACATGGCCAGATGCACTGTGATACAAGTGCACAATGTCGCATATGAACACAAGGGGGCGCACATGCATCTGGAGTTCATTCACAGTGGCTGAAGGCCCTGGTGTGCCCATTCTCTCTCTCTCTCTCAAAAATAATAATTTTAAAAATTCACCGCACTTATTTGGTCCCACCTAGTTAGTTAATAGACAGAAACTGGTTAGAGATTTCCTGTGCCTCACTCAATTCTAACCTCAGGCATATATGACAATACATTCCTAGGAAACAAAGGATCACAGGCCCACACCTCTGTGTCTGAACCATCACAGATGCTTGGAACATCAGGGCTATGCTGGTGACTAGGAAATAAAGTCACACCAGAGAGCTGAGAAGCTGTCTTCCTACTGCATACCTATGACAGATGTACTGTGTGGTTCCCCAAGGCAAGTTCTCATCACTAGAGTGTTTTCCAGAAGAGTCTCCAGAAATAAGAAGGGGAAACAATAGCAGTAACAGAAGGTGACCAGTAGTCTCAACTTACCCTCTGATCCTTGCCTTTCTGATAGATGTAAGGCTACCTAGACAAAGGGAGCCAAAAGAAACATACCTTATCTGTGCATTGTCCCACACATGACAAAGGAAGAGAGGTAAGTGGCAACAGAATATCTGGAGATTGGCCTGTAATACCCTCTCCCACATACAGGTGGCATTTACCTTGAGGCATCTCTTTGTTTTGAATTCTCATTCAGCCATATAGAGTGACACGCCACACCCCTCTTTTGTTCTCCACTACACTGCTCCCTCTTGTTGTTATCTTACAGGTTAGATAGCATTACTGCTATATCCTGGCTTTCCCCACTAACAGGAGAAAATGGAACATGTCGCTTGAAGGCCATGCTCAGCATGTTGATCAAGGTTCTTCCCTTACAATTTAGTGTCTGAGATTCAAAGTGGTTGTGCATTATGTCTATGGATTACAGCAAAGACCTAAACCACAAAGAAGCTAATCTCTTCCTATCCGGGAAGGATACGCTCTCTTCTGCCAGCAATTAATATCCATCTGTGTGCTTCCATTAACATAGATCTAGTGTGTTGGTAAGGTCTTGGCAGAGTGACAGAGGGCAAAAGTAATTTATTAGGAGGATGCCAGGAGACACCGGCAGGTGTTCCCTGAATTAGTGATAAGAAATCTCTGGAGGAGTTTTGGGAGCAGGAGTGTTGTGCATGTGACTGACATGCTTGGTCTCTAACTTCTCAGAGGATGGCCTCTGAATTCAGCCTCAAATTCCGAAGCAGAAGGTAGCCTCGTGGGAAGCTTTCAGAAAGACCTCTGAGTTCCATGCCTGGCTTTAATTGATCTCTCCTCACTTGTGAACTCTGGAAAGTTACAGAGGCGCTAGTGCCCTGCCAGCTAAATAGCCACTCCTGCAGAGACTGATAAATCATTTTCAACCCAGCCAGAATTCTCTACACACTCCACAGTCATGGATCCGTGCCATGAAAATGAGTACCTCAAGCGGGAAAGCCAGGCACATGATGGTGGCCAGTGGACCAAGCGGGCCACTGCTCTGGCATGCCTACAGTGACAAACGTCACTGCTGGACATGCTTTCAGCGTTCAGATTGTGTGCCGTCCATCCAGTAGCTGGGACAACAAGCCACTCTCTGTCATTTTGGGGCTGCCTTTGACATTGAATCATCACAGTTGGGTCTATGTTTCCTGAAGTCTCATTAGCCTTTGTGATGGTGTTGTGGTTTGAATCAGATATTCCCCATAGCCTCATGTATTTTGAATACTTGGTCCTCAGCTGGCAGCATTTGGGGAGGTGGAGACTTGCTGGGGGAAGCGTGTTGTTGGGTCATGGGCGTTGGGAGTGTTAGGGCCCAGCTCCCCTTGGCCAGAGCTAGCCAGTTCACTCTTGCTGCTACCTTCCAGCTGCTGTGGCAAGATGTGACATCCAGCTACTGCTCTGCCATGGTTTTCCCTGCCACGATGAAGCATCCCCACAAGATTATAGGCTGAAATAAGCCCTTTCTTCTCATAACCTGTTTTTGGTCAGGTGTGTTTGTTTGTTTGTTTGTTTGTGTTTATTTATTTGAGAGTGACAGACAGAGAGAGAAAGAGGTAGAGAGAGAGAGAGTGGGCACTCCAGGGCCTCCAGCCACTGCAAACGAACTCCAGATGTGTGTGCCCCATTGCGCATCTGGCTAACGTGGGTCCTGGAGAACTGAGCCTTGAACTGGGGTCCTTAGGCTTCACAGGTAAGTGCTTAACCGCTAAGCTATCTCTCCAGCCCCTGGTCAGGTATTTTTTGTCCTAGCAATAACAAGGTAGCTGCTACAGAAAGCTGATCTTAATTGTCAATTTGTTTGGATGGAGAGGTGCCCAAGAGGTTAGTAAACCACACTTCTTTGTGTCTCTGAGGAGACAGTTCCAGAAAGGACTTGACTACGTGGGGGAAAAGCCTTTTCTGAATGTAGATGGAACTGTCCCATAGGCTTGGGACTCAGCTGGAATAAAAAGAAGCAGCTGGGTGTGGTGGCACACACCTTTAATCCCAGCACTTGGGAGACAGAGGTAGGAAGATTGCTGTGAGTTTGAGGCTGGCCTGAAATCTCATAGTAAATTCCAGGTTAGCCTGAGCCTAGAGTCGACTCTACCTCAAAAAAAAAAAATTTTTTTTTTTAAAAGAGGAAACAGGGGGAACTTGCCAGTATAGACATGCTGTCTGTCTGCTTTCTGGCCACTTTCTGGTGAGCTGCTCTGTTTTACCATACTCCTCCTATTGTGAAGGACTGAAGTCACTGAATCTATGAACAGTTCAAATCCTTCATCCATTAAGTTGTTTGCATGGGTATTTTGTCATGGTGAAAAACATTCAGACCAGCACAGCCCTGAATAAGACAACATAATTTAATTTAACTAGTTTATTTGCGAGAAAGAGAGAGAATGGGTGTGCCAGGGACTCCGGCCACTGCAAATGGACTCCAGATGCATACTCCCCCACCCTTGCACATCTGGCTTACATGGGTCCAGGTCCTTTGGCTTTGCAAGCAAATGCCTTAACCACTAAGCCATCTCTTCATCCCCATAATTTAATTTTTTTTAAATATTTTATTTATTATTGGAGAGAGAAAGAGGGAAAGAGAGAGAGAGAATGGGCATGTCAGAGCCTCTAGCCACTGCAAAAGAACTCCAGATGCATGTACCATCATGTGCATCTGGCTTATGTGGGTACTAGAGAGTTGAACCTGGCTCCTTAGGCTTCTCAGGCAAGTGAATTAACTGCTAAGCCATCTCTCCAGCCTATATTTTATTTTATTTTATTATTTATTTGTGTTTTTTTTTTGTTTTGTTTTTTTGAGGTAGGGTCTCACTAGCCCAGCCTGACCTGGAACTCACTCTGTATTCTCAGGGTGGCCTTGAACTCAACGGCGATCCTCCTACCTCTTCCTCCTGAGTGCTGGGATTAAAGGCATATGCCACCATGCCCAGCTTCTATAATTTATTTTTTAAATATAGCTTCTTATTTGAGGGAGGGAGGGAGGGAGGGAGGGAGAGAGAGAGAGAGAGAGAGAGAGAGAGAGAGAGAGAGAGAGAGAAAGGGGCAGATAGAAAGAGAGAATGAGAGTGCCAGGGTCTCTAGCTACTACAAACAAACTCCAGACACATGTGCCACCTTGTGCATCTGGATTACGTGGGTACTAGGGAACCGAACCTGAGTCCTTAGACTTTTCAGGCAAGTGCATTAACCACTAAGCAGTCTCTCCAGTTCCCGATACAACATAATTTAAAAGCTACCCAAGTAAATATGAATCCCACAAGACACATCATATAATGAAGAAAAATCACATATTTTAGTGCATAAATATAACTTGATGGACATAGGTCTGTCTTAAGCAAGATTTTAAAAAGTTTAAGACATATTAGCAAAAACCGCTCAACGTGAGAGTATCCACATGAGCCAGGATAGAGGAATAACAACCAAAGTCCAGACTGAGGCACTGGCAAATGGCATGGCATCTGTTCAACTTGGCAGAGCTTCTTTGAAATAGCTTCTCATTGCCCCTGCCTGGCAGTCAGTCAGCACAGTCCAAAAAGCTCCTATGTGAAATATGCCTGAATCTCCAGCCACATGCGGACAACAATTTTCATCTTGTTTCTCTGGGCAAGGCCTCTAACTTCACTGATTATTCTCTAGGTGGGTCTTGACTCCACCTTGAACTTAACCGTGACTGTGCACTCCTAATCCGCGTTTAACTCACATCTCTTCCATGGTGACGGTTGCAGTCCGGTTCACATTGCTGGTAGAAATCACCCAACCAAGAGTAGCTTCTGGGAAAAAGAGGTTTATTTTGGCTTACAGGCTTGAGGGGAAGCTTCACGATGGCAGAGGAAAACGATGGCATGAGCAGAGGGTGGACATCACCCCCTGGCAAACATAAGATGGACCACAGCAACAGAAGGGTGTGCCAAACACTGGCATGGGGAAACTGGCTATAAAGCCCATAAGCCCGCCCCCAGCAATACACTCCCTCCAGGAGGCATTAATTCCCAAATCTCCATCAGCTGGGAACCTAGCATTCAGAACACCTAAGTTTATGGGGGACACCTGAATCAAACCACCACAGTGACGGAGGCACAGAACATCTGGCTAAAGCACCTTCCCCGCGTGACTGTGTCCCCAGGCATCTCCTTTCCTCTGCCATTGGTAACTGTGGAGCTCACCTCCTGGCCCTTGGTCCAAAAGTAATTACCCGTCGGGATGTAAAAGGCACTAGAATAGCTGGGGAGACAGCTCAGTGGATAAAGTGGTGACCGGCTAAGTATGAGGACCTGAGTTCAGATCCTCCAACTCCTGTAACACGCCAGGCAAGACATCATGTGTCTGTAATCCCAGGGCTGGGGAGGCGGAGACAGGCAGGTCTCTAGGGCTTGCTGGCTTGCTACTCTAGCCAAATTGGTAAGCTCCACGTTCAGCAAGAGACATTGTCTCACAAAATATAAGGTGGAGAGCAAGACATCTGACATTAACCTTTGGCCTCCACATGTACACACACATGCATGCACACTCACACGTCTGTGTGCATACACACATACACAACAGGAAAAGGCACCGGAAAGGCTTCTCCTTTCCTCCTTACTTACTTCTGTACGGAAGCCTTCCTCATATGGCCTTGTAGAACTAGCCAAATCTTTCTTTGCTTTGTACTCACAAGCTGCTCAGATCTTCCAGAGAACCTTCTCCTGTGCCACTCCAGGCTGTGCTCTGCACGGGTGCAAAGGAGCTCTGCACACAACCCTCTTTATTAACTGGGGACATTAGAACTTGAGAGGAAGGGACCACAAAAAAGAGATGATGTCATTTATAATTGCAATATTTTGCCAGCTGAGTGCACATTCCTGTACCCTCAGTATCCAGGAGGATCAAAAGCTCAAGACCAGCATGAACGACTTAGTAAGACCCTGTCTCGATAATTGCAATATTTCATGAAGCTTTGCTGAATTTCTTTTTGTTTGAACTTCTTTTTTGTTCATTATTTATTTATTTATTTGAGAGGACAGACACAGAGAGAAAGACAGATAGAGGGAGAGAGAGAGAGAATGGGCGCGCCAGGGCTTCCAGCCTCTGCAAACGAACTCCAGACGCGTGCGCCCCCTTGTGCATCTGCCTAACGTGGGACCTGGGGAACCGAGCCTCGAACCGGGGTCCTTAGGCTTCACAGGCAAGCGCTAAACCGCTAAGCCATCTCTCCAGCCCTATTTTTTTTTAATTTTTATTTATTTTGTTTAATTTTTATTAACATTTTCCATGATTATAAAAATATCCCATGGTAATTTCCTTCCTCCCCCCCTCCCACACTTTCCCCTTTGAAATTCCATTCTCTATCATATTACCTCCCACTTTGCTGAATTTCTTAATGTATGAATGTAGCTCTCTCTGCTCCACTCCCTCCATCACAGATGCTCAGTGTCATTTAACTTTATTCTTTTCCATTGTCCTGCACATAATATTCATAGCACATGATGGGCCTTCAGCAAAGGTTTGAAGAATGCATGTATGTAGGCATGTGTGCGTGAACTTGGTTCGTGATCTCTGTGACCTAGAAATTCTTCATTTATCCCTTGAGCAACTCTCCCAGGTCCATATTCAAAGATGTTATAGGAAACATTGTGCTATGAGAGGGGAAATTAGAAACATAAAATCTCATTAATAAGGTACTAGATAAATAAATTAGTGTATATTCAAGTGATGGAAGCAAGTTGGTGAATGATATTCCATATAATATACTACTTATATAAACTTGGAAACATATAATAATTCTAAATATATGTACATGCACACAAACACACACACACACATACATATGCTTATGGACATAAGTTTGAACACATGCCTAAAAAGGGCTCACAACCACATTCAAACAATGACTGCCTCTGCAGTGAGACAGGCACATAGGACTGGCCTAGAGAACAGGGGGAACCATATGTTTAATTTTCATCATGTGTATGTGCTATGTGTGTGTGCATTTTGTATGTGTGGACACACATATGTGCACATGTGTACTGCTTGTTCTCAGGTATCTTCTAGTTCTTTATTTGACAGAGAAAGTGGCAAAGGGAGAGAGAGAGAGAGACAGACAGACAGACAGACAGGGAGAGAAAGGGCATGCCAGAGCCTCTAGCCACTGCAAACAAACTCCAGACGCCATGTGCCACCTTGCATATCTGGCTTACATGGGTCCTGGGGAATCGAACCTGAGTCCTTAGGCTTTGCAGGCCAGTGCTTTAACCACTAAGCCATCTCTCCAGCCCCTGTTGTTCAGGTATCTTGCTCAATTGCTCTCCATCTTTTTTTTTTTTTTTTTTTTTTTTTTTTTTTTTAAAGACAGAGATTCTCATTGAATCTGGAGCTCCCTGACTCAGATAGACTAGGGAGCTTCAGTGACCCCCCCCCATCTTAGTGATCTCCCCAGTACTGGGATTAGTGATGTGCCACCATCCCTGGCTTTTAAAAGTCAGAGCTGGAGATCCAAACTCGGGTCCTCATGTTTATGCAGTGAGCACTTTTACTCACTGAGCTATTTCCCCAGCCCCATAAGCTTTTTTTTTTTTTTTGAGGTAGGGTCTCACTCTGGCTCAGGCTGACCTGGAATTCACTATGTAGTCTCAGGGTGGCCTCGAACTCTTGGCGATCCTCCTACCTCTGCCTCCCGAATGCTGGGATTAAAGGCGTGCGCCACCATGCCCGGCTATTTTTTTTTTTTAAATAATAATGGTAAATAAGGCTGGAGATACAGTAAAGGGGCAGAGTGCTTGCCCTGAATGTGTGAGGCCTTAGGTGCGATCCTTAGCACCTCGCCCACAAAGGTGAATCTGCTTCAAACTCACAGATGTGTGGTGGTGTGCTATAGGAATCCCAGCATCTGGGAGAAGGATCAGGAGTTCAAGGGTAATCTGAGCTTGCAGTGAGTTTTGAGGCCAGTCTGGGTTAGATGACATGCTTTCTCAAAGAAACAAACAAATGGTATGAACCGTGGGGCTTTATAAAGCCATAAAGAAGAATGAACTCATGGCCTTCCCAGGAACATGGATGGAACTGATGATAATCATGTTGAGTAAAACAATCCTGATTCAGAAAGATGGCATTTTCTCTCCTGTGTGGAATCCGTGACAAATGTGTGCGTATGTGAATGACCTGAAAGTGTGGAAGAAGAAAGGGGACCAGGTGGAGAGAGTAGCAGGACAGGCTGATGGGGAGCAGTGAACATGAAGGAAGCATGTGTATAAAAATGTTATAACGAGGGCTGGCGAGATGGCTTAAGAGATAGTTAGGGTGCTTGCCTGCAAAGCCTAAGGACCCAGGTTTGATTCCCCAGGACCCACATAAGCCAGATACACAAGGTAGCACATGCATCTGGAGTTTGTTTGCAGTGATGGAGGCCCTGGTGCACCCATTCTTTCTCTCTCTCTCAAATAAATAAAACTATATATATATATATTCTAAAATTTTAAAAATTACTGTGAAGCGGAGTCAGGTATGGTGGCCCGTGCACGAAAGGCCAGCATCTGGGAGACTGAAGTGGAAGAGTGAAACTCTGAGGCCAGCTCAGGCTACATTAGTGAGATGCCACCCTCTTAGAAAAAAATTTTTTTAAAAGTTAAACCTTAAAATTGTGTGAAGCAAATATAACAAAATAATCAGATTTTGGATTTCTAGGCAGTCACTATAGAGATGCTGATAATACTGGTCTTCTTTTCATGTTCAAAATATTTTCTTTAAAATTCAAACACTTCCCTATTCTGAGTTGTTTCAAAAGAGTTTAACAGAATCTAGTAAAAGAGGCTGCAAAAAGAGACAGAGAAATAATTTAAAAAAAAAAAAAAACACCCTCCAATGTTCAAGAGATGAATGACTATCTATGCACCTAGAACAAAGCTGGTTCCTCTTGAAGGCCACCCGTGGTTGTTTACCAGCAAGGATGCGAGTTTAGCCCCATTGGTCCTTGTTTCTTTTAAAGGCCCCTCTGCGGCTCACATTCTATACCACTTATCTTTGGTAAATCCTGCCAACGTTAAAGCACTGTTCAACCTCTAGCAAATGAAACCAGGTGCAGACTGGAAAATACCACTCTGCAAGCGGGCCGAACCAAACCCTTGGTGATATTTTCTTACATCCAGATTCTTGTCGAAAGACTTTCAAGCCTGGCGTGGTGGCTCACGCCTGTAACACCAGCACTCAGGGGGCTGAGGTAGGAGGATGCTGGTGAGTTTGATGTTAGCCTAGGACTACAGAGTGAGACCTGGTCTTTTAAAAATATGTCTTTTGGGGCTGGAGAGATGGCTTAGCAGTTAAGGCGCTTGCCTGCAAAGCCAAAGGGTCCAGGTTCAATTCCCCAGGACCCTCGTGAGCCAGATGCATAACGTGGCACATGTGTCTGGAGTTTGTTTGCAGGGGCTGGATGCCCTGGTGTGCCCATTCTCTCTCCCTCTCTCTGCCTCTTTCTCTCTCTCTCAAATAAATAAATAATAAAACATAAAAATATGCCTTTTGGATCCCACATCAGCTAGACCAACAAAGGTGAGCCAAGTGCAAGGTTGCACATGTCCACTAGGTGGCACAAACATCAGGAATTCGATTGCAGTGGCTGAGGCCCTGGCACACCAATCCTCCCTCATTCTCTCTTGCTCTATTAAAAAAAAAAAGGCTCTGGGGGCTGGAAAATTGGTTCCATGAGTAAAAGCATTTACTGTGCAAGCATGATGACCCGAGTTCAGATGCCCAGAACCCACATAAGACAAACCCAGGAGAATATAAATCTGAAATCCGGATGCACTAACGGTGATATGGGGAGTGGAGACGGAAGAATCCTGGAAGCTCAATTCCTGGTGAATGAAGCAGCCAAGAAACAACAAAAAGAACCGGTCTTAGTTGAAACAGAAGGCAAGCCTAACACCTAAGATTGCCCCCCTCCTCTACATGTGTGTCACGACATGCACACGCCCGTTATACACGTGAACATATGTAAATTATACAATCACATACACAAACATTTAAAAAAAAACACCCTATGTCTTTTGAGGAGTTGGGAGCTAACTTAAAAGAGTAGTCCCAAACATGGGATTATTTCAGCATGAACAAGGGCAATGTCTGCAGAAAGGCTTATACCAAGTGAGTTTAAACCTATAAATTCATCACCCCACACACACAGTTGATTGGTCACTCTGGAGATGCCGTTGAATCAATTGTTTAGTTTAAGAGTTTGTAAAGAGGGCTGGAGAGATGGTTCGGTGCTTAAAGGCCCTTGCTTGAAAGCTTGATGGCCTGGGTTCAATTCTCTACTATCTGTGTAAAGCCAGATGCACAAAGTGGTATATGCATCTGGAATTTGCTTGCAGGAGCAAGAAGCCCAGGTGAACCTATTCTTATTCTCTTTCTCTTCTCTCTCTCTCTCTCTATTTGAAAATGATAAGTAATTTTTTTTCTAAAGAAGAGCTTGTATTTTATTGTTTATTTAATTTGTTTATTAACAAGCAGAGAGGGACAGACATAGAGAGAGAGAGAGACACAGAGAGAATGGGCGCACCAGGGCCTCTAGCTGCTGCAAACAAACTCCAGATGTATGTGCCACTTTGTGTATCTGGCTTTCTGTGGGTACTGGGAAATAGAACTCAGATCCTTAGGTTTTTGCAGTCAAGCACCTAATCACTGGGTCATCTTCCCAGCCCTAAACAGAGAGTTTGTAAATAACAAAAGGAATTGTTCATTTATCTTTCCTATGTGACTTAAATCATTATAAGCAATTTGTAGAGAGGACAATGTTCCTTTTAAAAAAAACTTTTTAAATTTATTTACTTAAGAGAGAAGAGAGGCAGAGAGAAATGGGGAGGGGAGAGATTGGGCACCTCTGGGCCTTCACCTGCTGCAGATGAACTCCAGATGCGTGCACCACCTTGTGCATCTGGCTTATGTGGGTCCTGGGGAATCAAACCCAGGTCCTTTGGCTTCCAAGTGCCTTAACTGCTAAGCCATCTCTCCAGCCCAAAAGGACAATGTTTCTAACAAAGGAAAGAGGAGCTGTGAAAACAATATCACCATACTGCACTCCTCAGAGAGTTAAATCATCTGTGCATTGAACATCCACAGCTGCCCAGGACATGACGAGAGACAGGCAGACGATTCATGCCTCCTTATGAAGCACACACCACCACCAGTGAGCCAGGCTGTGGCTGGACACATGTAAGGCTTGCGGAATATCTGGAGAATGTCTTCTGACGCAAGGGAGGAAGACAAAGCTGCTTACTTTAAATAATTCATTAAGCTGCCAGGGCCACTGATTAAAGACAGACGGCCTACTGAACGTTAAGTATTGAAATTTAGCAAGCCGAAGAATAGAAAGAAAAATAATGCCACTATTCATCTGTTCCTCATAGGATTTGAATAGATCTGTAAATTACATGATTCCTATCAAAAGCTGTAAGAGCACATGAAGAAATTACAGAATGTTACAGAGAAATAATGTCAGGGCTCCATAGAACAGCAGCAAGCTTAAGGCCCAGGATTTGATCCTTAGCACTGAAAGAGAAAAGAGGGCAGATGGGAGAGATGGCTTAGCAGTTAAGGCCCTTGTAAAGGACCCAGTTCGATTCCCCAGTACCCACGTAAGCCAGAAGAACAAGGTGGTACATATGTCTGGAGTTCCTTTGGAGTGGCTGGAGGCCCAGGCACGCCTATTCTCTCTCTCTCTCTCTTTCTCTCTCAAATAAGTAAATAAATAAAATTTATTTTATTTGTTTTGCTTATTTGAGGAAGAGAGGGAGGAAGAAGAAGAGGAAGGAAGGAAGGGGGAGGAATAGGTTAAAGTGGAAAGAGGGGGAGAAGAAATATGGTGAAAATTATATTCCATTTGACTTTTTGTTTTCTGGACATAAACACCATGTGTTATTTACCAAGAGAACTCGAGAGCTGTATTTCCTGTCATGTCATTAAGAAGCAAAACATAGCCAGGCAGAGTGGCTCATGCCTTTAATCTCAGCACTCAGGAGGCTGAGGCAGAGGATCGCCTTGCTTTCAAGGTCAGCCTAGGCTGCAGATGAGTTCCAGGTCAGTCTGGGCTAGAGTGAAGCCTTGTCTCAAAAAGAAAACATGAAAAGAGAAGCAGCAATGTAAGCATTTCAGATATCAGGTCATGACAAACAATTTAAACTCTTTAGATGCCCCAGAACAAAATGAAATTTCACTTCCACATTTTAGTATAAACCTATCCCAAAGCCAATCACAGTCCAATAGAGCATATCTTAATTTATTACCTGGAAAGTCACACAACAGAGCTTAAATGTAAATTAAACAGCAAGTGTTCACTGTTAATGGGGGAATTGTCAAGATTTGTCTTCATACATTACTGATACTAAGAAATGTATTTTAAATAAGCTTTATAATACAATAATTATATACTTTTTGTATCAGTTCACTTAATTATTTTGTACATAAAAAATGACTTTAAGAATTAAGAACGAATTTTCAAAATTACCACTATACATTCATTCACTGGAGGATTCTATTTGACTTTTTTTTAGTTTTTCAATAGGGTCTCAGAACAGTGATCCTCCTACCTCAGTCTCCCGAGTGCTGGGATTAAAGGCATGTGCCACCACACCTGGCTGAGCAACAGATTTTATAAGTATGATAATACCAGGGTAGGTGAGGTCGTGGAATTGCCAAAACTCTGATACACAGTGGGTGGAAGTGGAAAATGATGCAAGTACTTTGCAAAGCAGTTCAATAGTTTTTTTAAATAAACATATATCTGTCATACGTTTTGTGTGTGTGTGTCTGTGTGTGTGTGTGTGTGTGTGTGTGGTATATAGGTGATAAAGAAAAATGTAAAAGTCCAATGCCAAAATGGGGATTAGAGAAGTAGTTTCCAGGCGCAGGGAGAGGGAGGAAGTGTAGAGATGGAGGTCACAAGCTACAACCTGACAATTAGGTTTGCTGAAGATTGATTGATTTATTTAAGCCGGCCTCTCTGTGACCTAGCCTATCCTCAACTCATTACGCCCTCCAAGTTGGCCTTGAACTCGTGGTGCCCTGGCTGCCTCAGCTGGGATTGAAGATACAAGCCCCCCACTCGTCCTTTAGTGACAGCCCTCAGTGACACTGACTCTGCAGTGTCCAGGGTACTTTTCTGAGTGGTAAAAGCAGCTGAAAGCATCTTAACCCACTAGTGCTAAGTGCAAAACGATTGCACAGAACCAACAGGCTTCAAGTGTCCAGCATTTAAGCTTAGCTTTTAATATGCTCATTTATTTATTGGTAAGCAGAGAGTGAGAGAAGAATGATAGAGAGAATGGGAGCACCAGGGCCTCCTGCCGATGCACACAAACTCCACACGCACGTGCCGTTTTGTGCATCTGGCTTTACGTGGGGCCTGGGGAGCTGAGGCTTTACAGGCAAGCACTTTAGCTCCCGAACCACCTCTCCAGCCCAAGTCTACAGCATTAAAGAAGTTTTTTGGGTTTTTTTTGAGACAAGATCTCACTCTAGACCAGGCCATTATGTTGGATGAATAAGGCTAGGCATTGCGTGTATGGTATGAGAGCCATAGTTAATAAGGTTGTGTTTTAGGGCTGGAAGGATGGTGGTTAAGGCACTTGCCTGCGAAGCTAAAGGACCCAGGTTTGATCCCCCAGGACCCACGTAAGCCAGAGGCACAAGATGGCGCATGCATCTGGAGTTCATTTGCAGTGGCTGGAGGCCCTTTGTGCCCATTCTCTCTGTCTCTCTCTCAAATAAATAAATAAAAATCTCTTTTTTTTAAAAAAAAGATTGTGGTGTATACTGAAAATTTGTTAGGAGTTCCTTTTAGGTGAACTTACCATAGACATACAAACAACAAAGATCACAACATGAGGCGATGGGTATACAATTTGCTATGTACATATACATGAAAATACGCTGTACTCTTAGATCAATACAATAACGAATGGATGAATTGCTCTATCTTTAATATTTTTGCTCCTTTATTTACAAGCAGAGAGAGAGAGCGCGAATGTGTGTGAGAAAAAGAGAATGGGCGTGCCAGGGTCTTTTGCCACTCTAGATGAACTCCAGATGCATGTGCCACTTTGTACATCTGGCTTTACATGGGTACAGGGGAATCAAACTCTGGTCCATCAGGCTTCCTAAGTAAGAACCTTTAGCCACTGAGCCATCTCTCCAGCCTCCAAATCGTTGTTTTAGAAAAGAAATCATATATCTACACACAGACTATCTACACGTGTCCATATTAGCTTCGCGTTTGCAAAGCACTGTAAACACTCAAGATTCATAACAAATGGTGAATGGGTCAACTAATTGAAGTGTATTATTATAATGGAGTATAACTCAACGGTGAACAAGCATGATACACCAACCAACAAAACACAAGCAGATCTCAAAACTATTATGCAGAGCCAAATAAGTGGGGCTTTAAGGAGTGTGAGCCTTATCGTTCCACTAGCGATGGTCCAACATACCCAAAAGTCATCTCTAATGACAGAGAGTAAGTACCTAGCAGCTGAGGCTGAAGCTCAGTGGCAGAGCATTTGCATAGCACTCCTGAGGCCTGGGGTTTGAACCCTAGAAAACCCAAGAGTTGGCTGGGAGCAGAAGTGGTGGCATGGGGGGGGGTGTGTTGAAGATCAACTGCTTAGTATAGGAAAGAACCTTTTGGAGTGATGAAAATATTCTCTGCCTTGGTTGGGAGCAAATATAAGGGTCTAGATCTTTGCCAGGATCCATCAGACTTTTACTTGAGCGTATTTTATTGTATGTGAGTTATAGCTCAATACCGTCGATTTTGTTTTTATTTTTACAAAAGAATTTCTAGTAGAAACTATGCATTAAACGTGCTGAAAGAGTCGGGTGTGGTGGCGCACGCCTTTAATCCCAGCACTTGGGAGGCAGAGGTAGGAGGACCACCATGAGTTCGAGGCCACCCTGAGACTACATAGTGAATTCCAGGTCAGCCTGGGCTAGAGTGAGACCCTACCTCCGAAAACCAAAACCAAAACAAAACAAAAGGCTAAAAGAGGGGTCTGGAGAGATGGCTTAACAGTTAAGGCGTTTTCCTTCAAAGCCAAAGGACCTTGGTTCGACTCCCCAGGACCCACATAACCCAGATGTACAAAGTGTGCCAGAAGGGGGCTGAAGAGATGGCTTAGTGGTTAAGGCACTTGCCAGCAAATCGTAAGGATGTATGTTCGAATTTCCAGGTCCCATGCAGACAGACGTAGTGATGCAAGCATGCAATGTCTCACATGTGCACAAGGGGGCGCACATGTTTGCAGCGGTGAAGGCCCTGGCACGCCCATTCTCTTTCGCTGCCTCTTTCTCTCTCTCTCAAAAACATAAAAGTGCTAAAAGCATCGGAGTTTCAGGGTTGAGAAAAGAGTTAGCATGCTGCAGTCCCAAGAGAGGGCTGCCTGGAACAAGGATGTGAAGTCACAAGCCAGCTTGGGAACAGGAGAAAGCAGGAACAAAACCGGGAATTAACACAGTGAAAAAAATTTTTTTTTAAGATAAATTAAATAAAAATAATTTTAAAAGATAATTATTATGTTTTGAAGTTTTGAGTTTTTTGACAAATTAATGTTGCTAAGGATTTGGGCTTTTAATATTTTCCTAATGTTACTTAGTAGCAATAAAGCACCTTTAAAGATACACTGGTGATTAAATATGACTGCATGTAAGTAATGTTTCTCCAGATTTTGCCCAATGGATTTTTCAGGAGGTTGAATGGTCATGTCTAGTCCTTGGCCTACACCGTTTGATTATCCTTATTGACTGGCTCATGAAATGCTATCATGTGCAGTGTGTGCTATAAATGAAGCTTTGTTCTTTTTCTGAAATTGAGAGCTCTCTGCTCTTCCTCCTGGCTCAGGGACAAGAATTAGTCTCCATCTTCTCACACTGCCCAAGACAGAAACCTAACAAGACAAACCATCATGAGCAACACATCTTGATATCTTATGAGAAGTCCACACAAGCAGGGCATATGAGATTCTTTTTGATTTTTATTTATTTATTTACGAGAGAGAAAGAGAACGGCATGCCAGGGCCTCTAGCCACTGCAAACGAACTCCAGACGCATGCGCCACCACCTACATCTGACTTTCATGGGTTCTGGGGAATCAAACTTGGATCCTTAGGCTTCACAGACAAGCATCTTAACTGTTAGGCAATATCTCCAGCACTCCCCCACACACCTTTAAATTTTATTTATTTGTTTGCAAGCAGGGAGAGAGAGAGAGATGAGAGACAGACAGAATGGGTACATCAGGGCCTCCAGCCACTGCAAATCAACTCCAAACACATGTGCCACTTGTGTATCAGGCTTTACGTGGGTAATGGGGAATTGAACCCAGGTCGTTAGGTTTTGCAGGCAAGCACCTTAACCGCTGAGCCATCTGTCTAGCTCCTTGTTTTATTAGTTATTATTATTATTTTAAGATTTTATTTTTATTTATTTATTAGGGACAGAGAGAAGGAAAGAGAGTGTGTGAGAATAGACCTCTAGCCACTGCAAATGAACTCCAGATGCATGTGCCACTATGTGCATCTGGTTGACACGGGACCTGGCGATTCAAACCTGGGTCTTTAGGTTTTGCAGGCATGCACCTTAATTGCTAAGCCATCTCTCCAGCTCCTTGTTTTATTTTGTTTTTAAATATTTGATTTTTATTTATTCACTTGAGAGAGAGAATGGGAACACCAGGTCCTTCACTCGCTGCAAACAAACTCCTGACACATGCACCACTTTGTGCATCTGGTTTAGGTGGGTCCTGGAAAATTGAACCTTGGTCCTTTGGCTTTGCAGGCAAGAGCCTTAACTGCTAAGCCATCTCTCCAACTCTTGTTTTGTTTTTTTAAAGCAGAGTCTCACTGTAGCCCAGACTGACCTGGAAATCACTCTGTTTGCCTAGGCTGGCCTTGAAATTGTGTCAATCTTCCTACTTCAGCCTCCTGAGTGCTGGGAGAAAAGGTGTTCACCATGTACTCTGCTTGGATCTCTCTCTCTTTGCTTGCAAATAAATAAATAATTCTTTTTTAAAAAGGGTTCAGCATCATATCTGGCTTCATATGAAATTCTTTTTAATTACACAGTGAAAAAGGATTTCAGAGTGAGATATCTTCCTCAATTGCTTTGCACCTTATTTTTTTCTTTTGAATTTATTTATTTATGAGAGAGTGGGGAGAAAGAGACAGAGAGGGAAAGAGGCAGACAGACTGAGAGAGAGATAGAGAGGATGGGCATGTCAGGACCTCTAGTCAATGCAAACAAACTCCAGATGTATGTACCACTTTGTGCATCTGGTTTTACTTGGGTACTAGGGAACTGAACCCCAGTCCTTAGGCTTTGCAGACAAGCACCTGAACCACTGAACCATCTTTCCAGCCCTCCACTTATTATTTGAGATAAGGCTTCTCACTGAACCTAGAGCTCACCAATTTGGCTAGACGGGTTCCACAGCAAGCCCCAGGGATCCTGCTGTCTCTGCCTCCCCAGTGCTAGAGTTATAGGCCTGCATGGTGGTGCCCAGCTCGTACGTAGGTGCTGGGGATCCAAATTCAGGTCCTCACACTTGTGTGACAAGCGTTTTACTGACCGAGCCATCTCCTCAGCCCCCTGTAATTTTTTTTTAAAAAAGGGTGTATTCATTTCCTCTTGGAGATGATCATGTGCTTGCATTCTGATTAATCTGAGTGGTAATTATGTTGCCTATCTCACGAAAAGAATGGAGCATTCATCTGGCATATAACTGAAAAATCAAAGCCAGCGTATGCATGCTTGTCTGTTCACTTTTACTTCTGTGCGTGTCTGTGTAGTATGTGTGCGGTGCATGCCAGCATGTGGACAGGGGCACGCGCCCCATGCACGCGAACGCAGAGACCAGAGGAGAACGCGAGGTGTCTCTCTCTATTGCTCTTCTGCTTGTACCTCCCAGGGGCCTCTTTCCTTGAGATGGAGTCTCTTGGGCTCTCACGGCACAGCACGCAGAACTGCTTTTCTTTTCTCCGTCAGACTGACTGACCAGTGAGCCCCAGAAATTCTCTGATCTCTGTTCTCCACAGAACTGGGGTTGTAGGCATGCCTAGCCATTCCCAGTTGTTGACATGGGTGCTGGAATCAAGTCCTCTCAAGTCCTCATGGTTGTGTGGCGAACACTCTTACCGCTGAGCCATCTTCCCAGCCCCCGCCTCCTCACTTTCCCACAGCATCACTCACAATAGCCAAGGTACGGAGTCAGCCATCAGTGGACGGGGCTTTACTTAGTCTTAACGAGAACTGGGATTATGTCGCTTGTAGGAAAACTGGTGGAACTTGAGATCATCATGTTAAGTGAAATAAGCCAGACTCCGAGAGACAAATGTTCATGCTCATGTTTTTTTCTCATGAATCTAGATTGTCAAATAAGACATAAAAATAAAAGCGGGGTGGGGGGCTGTTATTTGGGAAGAGGAAGAGGAGCAATTGAAGAGGGAAGGGAGGACAAGAGAGGTTGACTATGAACAAAGTATGCTGTACACGTATATGAAAATGTCATGATGAAACTTGATATATTGAACAATTAGCTTTCATGTAAAATTTATCTTTCTTGCTTTCCCTTCCTCCCTCCATTTCTCTGTGCCTCTTTTGTTCTTTCATTCTTTCCCTCCCTCTCTCTTTGTCAGGATTTTTACCTTATAGCCCAGGCTGTCCTTGAACTTGTAATCCTCCTTCCTTCCTTCCCTTCTGCTGGGATCACAGGTGTACGCCAGCATGCCTGGGTTGAGCAGCAATGTTTCCGGTTAGATGGCTCTGAGCTCTCGACTCCGCCTCATCCACACACTCACCGTTTTTTTTTTTCAAGGTAGGGTCTCACTCTGGTCCAGGCTGACCTGGAATTAACTCTGTTTTCTCAGGGTAGCCTCAAACTCACGGTGATCCTCCTACCTCTGCCTCCCAAGTGCTGGGATTAAAGACATGTGCCACCATGCCTGGCTACACTCACCATTTTTATTTATTTGCATTTTTAAAATTTTTATTTTAGGGAGAAAGAGAGAGAGAATTGGCACGCCAGGGCCTCAGCCACTGCAGTCGAACTCCAGGTGCCTGCACCACCTAGTGGTCAGATGTGGGTCCTGGAGAGTTGAACATGGTTCCTTAGGCTCTGCAAGCAAGCGCCTTGACAGCTAAACCATCTCTCCAACCCCACACTCACCACTTTTAATCATCTGTCTTCTCCTGTACAAACTGAGGTGACAACAGACTTAGGAAAGGCATTATAGATAGCCAAGGGCGGGTTTCCCCGGCAAGGAACAGAACTGCCATGGTGGCCGGAACGAGGCCCCCCCGCTGTGGATGGAGGGGCGCAGCAAACCCAGGCAGCAAAGACCACTTAGGATGCCTTGACCTTTTTGAAATTTAACTCAGGACCCGTGTTCTGTGGAAAGTGACTGGCAGTGGAGAAATGAGAATAAACACCAGAAAAGGCCTCCTTCAGCCTCCCTCGCTCATTGTCATTATCAGTAATATTTATGAGACATTTTCTGCAGCTAGAGTGCTGCAGACACAAAGAACACTTAGAACAGCTGCCCGTTGCTGAATTGAGTGAATTCAACGCAATCCAGAGGCCTCTTACGTTATGAAAAAGAAATTATTCGTTAACGACCGAGGCCGTTATTATTTTGGCAGAACAGGAAGCAAATGCAGTTCCACACAATCACGGGCATTCTGGGCTGGGGATGAGACTATGCTCATGGCAGAAGCGAACCTCTTTTTCCTTAGTTGTTTCCATCCCACCCCCACCGCCCCTTCCCGCCTGAAAAGAGTGGGGTTGGGAGGCACAGGAGGCCCTGGTAGTGCCAGCTTATTGACAGAAGGAAGTGGTCCGTGGTCCTTGCCGCCTGCAGGGAAGTACAAAGAGGAAACCACTGCTTCCTGACAGCCCACCATCCAGAGGAGGAAGACTTGACTCTTCACACCGTCCTTCCTTCCTAGAATCTTCCATACATTTCTACTAACATTGCCTAACCCTT
This sequence comes from Jaculus jaculus, assembly GCF_020740685.1. Classification (NCBI taxonomy): domain Eukaryota; kingdom Metazoa; phylum Chordata; class Mammalia; order Rodentia; family Dipodidae; genus Jaculus; species Jaculus jaculus. The sequence goes on from NC_059118.1 coordinate 21,351,665, forward strand.
CCCGGACTGAAATTTGTCTCTATGTGTTTGAGTTAGTGTGATGGTTTTGGATCAAGTGAATGGTCAGTAGGACAATAAATAAATCCAAATAAAAATGGGGGTGCGGGGCGCGTGTTGTTTGGGGACTGGAGAGATTATTCAGTCAGCAAAGAGTTTGCCACACAAGCATGAGGACCTGAGATTGAATCAGCATCCCTCGTGAAAAAGGCCAAGAATGCTGTGCGTGTCTATTATCCCAGTGCCAGGGAGGAAGGGTAAGAACCCTGAGGCTCACGTGCTAGTTACTCTGGCTCAGTCAGCAAGCTCTACATTTTTATTATTATTATTTTTTATATTTTGGTTTTTCGAGGTAGGGTCTCACTCTAGTGCAGGCTGACCTGGAATTCACTATGTAGTCTCAGGCTGGCCTCGAACTCACAGTGATCCTCCTACCTCTGCCTCCCCGAGTGCTGGGATTAAAGGCGTGCACCACCACGCCCGGTGTGCTCTAGGTTTAGTGAGGAAATAAGGCAGAGAGCCATTGAGGAAGATACTCAATATGGACCTCGGGCCTCCACATGCATGCACACACAGTGTGCCCACACCTTTGAGAACACACACTAACAAACACACACACACACACACACACACACACACACACACACACACAGAGTCGAAAATAAAAAGGAGGGCAGATTGGGCCACTGTATCCTCATCACAGCCCATCATGTGAATCAACCCTCAGAAACATCAGCAACCAAGCATGGAGGTTTATTCCTGTAAACCCAACAACTGGGAGAGTGACTCAGGAAGACTGCCACAAATTCCGGGCATGATGAGTTCTATGCGAACCTGGGATACAAAGTGAAACCCTGTTTAAAAAAAAAAAAATCAAAAAGGACTGGGGAGATGGCTTAGTAGTTAAGGAGCTTGCCTAAGGTTCAAATCCCTAGTACCCATGAAAGCCAAGTGTACACGGTGGCATATGCGTCTGGAGTTTGTTCACAGTGGCTAAAGGCCCTGGCGTACCCGTTTTCTCTCTCTCTCTCTCCTTCTCTGCCTCTCTTTCTTTCAAATAAATATACAAAATATTTAAAAACATCAAAAAAACAGATGGAAGGAAGGAGGGACAAAGGGAGTGGAGGAAGGATAGAACTCGTGAAGATCAAGGGATTGAAAGAAAAATCCAGGATGCCTGGGGATCGTCTGAGCCCCCTTCTGCACGCCGCTGCGGCTGACAGATCACCACATTCTAAAGCAGAAGGGAGGGAAACCACGTATCCAGGCTGTATTCCTATAATTTAGGAACCAAATAAGTCAGAGCCATCATCATTTGTCAGAGTTTGGTGTGAATTAAATGACTCCATCAGATGTCAACAGCAAAGACAGATGAGAGCTCCTTCTCCATCAGCCTCATTGTTAGCTGCCCACAACCACGTCAAGATTTGAGAGCAGTGCTTGCTTTCCAAGAGTGTGGTTCTCAGTGGTTCAAATGAGGAGCCGCTGCTTTTAGCTCGCCCCCACCCCTCCAGACCAGAACAGGCCCATCCTGCCACAGAAAGCTAAAATTTAGAGCCCTGCATCTCCACTGGGATCTGCTCTCTCTCTCTCTTACTCCCTGTTATGCCTTCCCAACTTCCCTCTGCTTCTACCCCATCTCCAGCTTTAGCCCATCAGACAATCTGAACCCTCCTATTTCAACCCACAGATTTCTCTTCTGGTTCATAACCAGTATCTCCTTTGTCTTGGATTTAGGCTTTTGCTATTGCATTAGCAAATGCTTTGATGCAAGTGACCTAAAAGGTAAATCGATATTATTCTAAAATATATTTTGTTTATTAATAACCAGAGGGGGTGGGGGAATGGGCATGCCAGGGCCTCTAGCCATTGCAAACGAACTCCAAATACATCTGGGTACTCGGGAATTGATCCCAGACTGCCGGGCTTTGCAAACAAGTGCCTTGAACCACTGAACCACCTCTCCAGTCCCCTAAATAAATATTATTGTTTAAATTGCATATGTACCAAAAGTTTACATATATGATAGGCATCACAATGATAGGGGTTAGGAATAAGGTAGCCCCCATTTTGTAGGCAGCTAGTCAAGATTACAGGACAGGCCCAAAAGTGAAAAAGCAGAGATATCTGTATGGTCTCACAGAGCCAACGGGCATGGAGATTAAGTCCAGAAAGTAAAAAGTCTAGGAACTGAGAAATCTTAAAGTGCTCGGCTTCCAAAAAGTCAAAAGCACTGACTTGTGCTGACTCATTTGGATGTTAGCTGCCTTACTCGAAGCAACCAAGCCTCTGTCTCACTCATGAACCTATCAGGAGCCCTCACATATATCCAAAGTAACCAATCCAATCCATCCCCACTTGTTGTCTAATTTACACTCCCCAAGGTATAAAAACCCCTGACCCAATCAGCTACGTGGCTATCCACTGCAGACCCCTCCTGGCCTGAGAGCCGTTCTGCCTGATTTTCACTTCCGGCTTTGCTTTCAGGGTAATGAACCCTGGCTTAACTTGCTCTTCTGCCGTTTCTGCACTGGTCATTCTTTGGTTGTTACAACACAGTGAACTTGAGAGCCATTGGCTTGGGGAGTTTTGGTGACCACTGAGAAAATGCCTGGTGCTCTGACCCTTAGCTAGACCCATCCAGAACCAAGACAGGCTGTGTTGCTCTCAAAATCCACAACAGGGCTGGAAAGATGGCTTAGAAGTTAAGGCACCTGCCTGTAAAGCCTAAGGACCCCGGTTCTGTTCCCCAGTACCAACGTAAAGCCAGATGCACAAGGTAGCACATCTGTCTGGAGTTTGTTTGCAGTAGTTGGAGGCCCTGGCATGCCCATTCTCTCTCTCTGTCTATACACACACACACACACACACACACACACATATATCCCTGTCTTCTCTCTCTCAAATAAATAAATATATGAAAAAAATTTAAAAACCCACAACAATAACTAGAAAATTAAGTTCACCCATTTTTAAAAATATTTATTTATAAGGTGGGCGTTGTGGCACATGCCTTTAATCCTAGCACTGGGGAGGCAGAGGTAGGAGGTTTACTGTGAGTTCAAGGCCACCTGGAGACTACATAGTGAATTCCATCCAGGTCAGCCTGGGCTAGAGTGAGACCCTACATTGAAAAACCAATATATATATATATATATATATATATATATATATATATATATATATATATATATATATATATTTATTTATTTATGTTCACATGTGCTTGTGTGTATGATGGGGTGCTTGTGTGCACACCAGGGTGTCTTGCTGCTATAAACAGAGTGCCAGGTTCTTGCACTCCTCTTTTCCATCTGGCTTTATAGGTGGCTGGGGAATTGGACCTCAGTGGTCAGGCTTTGCAAGCAAGCACCTTTAGGTGCTGAGCCATCCCCCAGCCCCAGGTTTATCCATTCTTCCGTTACTTATGATATCACAAACCATTTCTTTTTGAAATCACAGTCTTCCTGCTTCCGACTCTGAGTGCTGGGATGATAGACGTGTGCCACCCCGGTGTGCTGACAGCCGCTTCTAATCACATCCCTTTACTGTTAGATTGCGACCGCACAGGACCACCTCTGCCTACTCCAATTCCTCACAACATCCACTCTCTGGCAAGTGATGAGTCCCCATCTATCAGCTTGCATTCCCCGTAGCCATCTGGCCTGCTGGTCTACCCACAGTTGTGTTTGAGCCAGGTAGACGGAGACCAGCGTTGGCTTACTGTCACCAAAATGGTCAGCTTCATGAAAGGGAGCTGGTGCCTAGCTGGGAGTGAAAGACTTCTGGTACCCTAGACCTCAATTCCTAGAGCCTTTGACTAAGTCACAAAGCTAAGTTCGGGCTTTAAGGATATCCTTTTATTAGCCTGACCTCCCTCGTTCTCCTTTTGAGAATTCATTCAACAGCCAGCCATGATGGGTTTCTTGCTTCCATATTGGAAAATAATCAAAGTGAAAAAGGATCCCGAGATATTTCTCTGACCTAAACCCACAACATAGCACTCTATACAACCTCATGGTGCTCTACATAATTTTGGGGTTTTCAAACTTTGTTGGTGCTAGAGAGGTGGCTCAGCGGGTAAGAGCACTTGCTATTCAAGCGCGACATTAGTTTGATCCCCAGCAACTGCATGAAAAACCAGCAAAGGCCGTGCATGCTTGAAACCCCAGACCTAAAGGACCGGAGACAGAAAGTTCACGGGAGCTCCCTGGGTAGCCAGTCTAACAGAAAACCGGGGAGCTCCGGGGGTCAGGAAACTAAGGCAGAAGAGGGGCAGAGGAGGATGCTTGACATCTTCCCTGCACTATGAACGCATCTGCACGCACATGCACGCGTACCGCACTGCACACACATACATATGTACCACATTGCACACACATACGCATCCCACAAATACTAAGCATACGCCCACCAGCAAAAGTTAAAACACTTCGTCAGTGGCTTTCTTTCTGCCTGGCGCAGCGCTAAATACAAGCTTGGTGGTTGTCCCATTGACAGTGTCCTCAAAAAACAGACGGTTGGGACAGTAGAGAAGGTTACCATCATAGAATCATCTACATTTCTCAAATGTGACGTACAAGCCAATTTCCTTAGTTGCATCAGCCATCAGCTGCAGCGGGCTAAAGCCAAACGAGACCTTTCCCAGTGAGCTTGTGGGCAACACCGAGGATATAAAACACATTCAGGAGACATTAGAAAGACATCAGAGAGAGAATTAAGTTCAATGCCCTCCATTTTCTGCCTAATAACCTATGGCTGCCATCCCTCAAAGCTCATCAGTTGCAGCAGAACAAGGTATTTCTTGAGGTTATAACCACACTTAAACCTTAACATTATGCTCTGCAGTTTAATAAGTTTTTTCTAATCGGCTCTCTCTGTAGTGTCAGCATTATACTAAGCACTCTGCAGAAGCCTCGGAAGACACTGAGTCTCAGGCTAAGAAGTTCCATGACAGTCAGGAGCCATGGGCGTTACATCAGCTCTGTGACCTTATGAGAGCCATGGGACGTCTTTCCATAATCTGTAAGGTTAAGGGAAGGGTACAAATGGTCCACATCTTTTTCTTTTCTTTTTGTAAAAATTTATTTATTTATTTATTTGAAAGAGAGGCAGATAGAGATAGATGTAGAAAGAGAGAATGAACATGCCAGGGCCTCAGCCATTGCAAATGCATGTGCCACCTTGTGTGTGTGGTTAACGTGGGTCCTGGGGAATTGAACCTAGGTCCTTTGGCTTTGCAGGCAAGTGCCTTAACTGCTAAGCCATTTCTCCAGCCCAGTCCACATCTTTTTCAGAGCTGATGTTTCCATCACGCCATTCATCGTCCATTACACAAGTTATGCCTTTGGAAGTCCGATCAAGTAAATAGTGATTAAATGTGCCAGCGGGGAAGATGAAGAGGGTCTTGAAGAAGGAAGGACTTTTGACACAAACTTCCATAATCCTCTCGGCACTGTCCGGTTTTAGATGCGCACAGCTGACTTTGATCATCGAGGATAAGGGGCTGAGGCAGTCAGCCTGGAAGCAACACTCCCTTTCCAGGGAGGGTGCCATGCCTGGATCTCCTCCCTGACCGAAATGCTTGGGCTGTGATTGGCCAGGGCTGAGCACTGGGAATCACGGGTACGGTGGCAATGTGGAGGGGAGCACGAATCCCACCGTGAGCACCCTGGGGCTCCCCAGCTGGGACTCTCAGTGTATTTTACAGCTAAGGGTGCAGCCCTCAGTTCCTGGGCTGTACTGCTAATTCACACCTGTGACCTTCAGAAACTTCTTCTTGGCTCTTGGAGCTTGTGGTAGTTTGACTAGATGGTCCCCAATATATTCAGTGTTTTATTAGTTTGTAGTTTGGATCTGCAGCCATCTGGCTGCAGAAGATGTCACTGGGTGGATCTTAGGGTCCAACCCTAAGGGGTGGTGGTGGATTTGCAATCCCAGTCTAAAAATATACAAAGTGCCTGGAGTTCCTGAAGTGCGCTGTGTGGTGTGGCTTCTCTCTCTCTCTCTCTCTCTCTCTCTCTCTCTCTTTCCTTGGTCCTGTGAAAGCAGGCCAGCTTCTTCTGCCATTTTGGAACTTCCCTTGGATCTGTTAGCTTCAGTAAATGTCTCTTCTTCCATAGCTGCCTGGTTTGGAAGTTCATCTCAATGAACCTGCAGCTGTCTGCTGCTATAGATGAAACATGAGTGAGGGCGGGGGATGTATCTAGAGGTTGTGGTCTCCCCTCTTCCTGGACATCCATAGCCAATGGTGCTCATATTCCTTTAATTCAAAGCAAGGCAAGTGCTTAGCTATCTTTGGGTGATGCTGAGACGTTCCCCGAAGTCTCACTTCTGCTGGGCTTCCCTCCTTTCTCATCCTGCTCCCCAAGACCCTTATGCCTTTACCAGCTCTTTAGGAAGCATCTTTGAGGCTTTGATTATTTTTTGTTTTTCCTGGCAGGGTCTCATGTATCCCAGGCTAACCTCGAGCTTTCTATGTAGCTAAGGATGACCTTAAAGTCCTAATCCTCCTGCCTCTGGCTTCCAAGTGCTGAGATGACAAGGGCGTACCACCATGCCCAGCCTGGGAGCACTTTTTTAGTAAATCCCTTACACCCAAGTCCTTGTGTCAGAGTCCTCATCCAGGATCACGTGACCTACAATACTACATAAATGTGCACATACGCTACCTTTCCAAAAGTTTACTGTCTGTTAAATTAAGTGCATCACAGAGAACCAAATTTAGTCAAGAGGCCACCAGGCTGCAAGATCTCCCTTCTTTTGAGAATAATAATAATAATAATAATAATAATAATAATGATTCTCAGTCCATTGCAGAAAGCAGAGGTCTTGGCCAGGGTGCTGAAACGCTTGACAGAGACGTTGAGAGCGTCAGGAGACATCTCTCTGATACCTGTGGCTGTGATGAGCTCTGAGATTTCCTAACGTGACCGCTTCTCTCGACTCCACATATCAGCACTGTAAATGTCTGAGAGCGGGAGCGGAGCGAGGTCGTCCCCGGGCTGGTTTATGATGCAGGGTAGACATCACTAGCCTTTCCATGCTTTAGGGATTGCATACTGTGGCGAGTACGGGCGATGCCTGGCATTTGTTTGGTGCAATATAGCTTGCAAAGTGCCTTCCAACCATCCAGGGCACTTCTTACAGTGTTGCTGTGAGGGATTTTATGATCTCAATTTCACAGATGAGGACAGTATTCTGAAGTTGCAAATCAGATCAACCGGGCTATAAAGCAGGGATGTTTGGTTGGTGAATGACGCGCGATCTTCTGTGCTTGGCGGTTCCAAGCCACCTAGTCGTAGAAGAGCATGTGACGGCTGAGGCAAACCGGGAGAATTCAAAGACAGCAGGAAGAAGGTAAGGCAGGAAGCTGTAGGCAAAACAGGACAAAATTTAAAAAGTGACATTAGAGCCAGGCGTGGTGGTGCACGCTTTCAATCCCAGCACTCAGGAGGCAGAGATAGGAGGAGCGCCGTGAGTTCGAGGCCACTCTGAGGCTACATAGTGAATTCTAGGTCAGCCTGGGCTTAAGTGAGACCCTACCTTGAAAAAAAAAAGTGAAATTATGAAAAGTTAAAAAGATAGGCAAAACTGTAAGCTAGATCAGGCAGTTCCAACATTAGGCCCTAAAGATTCTATTCAAGGCATAGATTCCAAAATCTTCGCTCCACTGAACAGGGACAACCTTGGCTTGGCGTGCTGATGCTGAGACAGATACCCAACCACCGACGTGGAGGTTCAAGACACACCAGCTCAAGTCTGAGCTGCTCGTCAGTACGTGGCTGATCTGGAGTTCGAGTTGTTCCTGTTTGCTGGTTTCATTGAATTCCAGAACTTGAAGTCAGGTGGAGAAATTGTCCAGCACAGTCATTAAAAGTATAGACTCCTGGGCTGGGGTGATGGCTCAGTGGTTAAAAGGTTTTGCCCAACAGACTTGCCAACCACGGTTCGAATCCCCAGCACCCACATGAAGCAGGATGCAAACGTGAAAAGTGGTGTGCTCATGTCTGTAGTCCCTCACATCTGTGGTAACGTGAGGCAGAGTGGGCAAATCTCCAGGCCCGGATGGCCCAGCTAGTTTGGCCTTCCCAGTGGAAAAGCGAGGGAAACTCTGATCCTTTTTTTTTTTTTTTTTTTTATCTTTTTTTCCCCCCTAGGCTGCTTTGGCGTGGTACCTACGCCACCATCTTAACCGGAAGTCCCCTGATTCTTTCTTTTATTTATTCATTTATTTGAAAAAGAGAGTGAAGGAGGGAGGGACAGAGGAAAAGAGAGAGAATGGGCATAGGCGCGCCAGGGCCTCTTGCCATTGCAGACCTACTCTTCAGTTGCTTCAAATGAACTCCAGATGCATGTACCACTTTGTGCATCTGGCCTTACATGGAGACTGGGGAATCAAACCCAGGTCCAGACACATGCCTCATTTTGTTCAGCTGTCTTTACATGGGTACTAAAGAACTGTAAGCAAGGGGCCCTAACTGCTGAGCCACCTCCCCAACTCTGAGAGACCCTGTTTCAAACTAAGTGAACAAAAAGAAGTGACACATCCTGAGGTTATCTTCTGACCTCCACATGTGTGCCAAGCTGCACACATGTCCACATGCCGCATACACACATCTTTCTCTCTCTCGCACATACACACAAATAAATAAAAAATAATAATAATAAATAAATAAATAATAGACTCCCTAGAGACAGTCTGAATAGCTCAAATCCTAGTTCTGCCAGTTGGGAGCTACATGGCTTTGGATATATTACTTATTTTTATGACTTTGGATATATTACTTTTTTCTGTGCATGGGTTTTTCTCCATCTGTGGAACATCTGTAAGCGCTGTTAGAAGCATTATATATATATATATATATATATATATATATGTATATATATATATATAGGCATTATATATAAATATATATATAAGCATTATATATATATATATAAAATAGGCAAAGTAGTGCTGGAGAGAGGGCTCAGTTGTTAAGGTGCTTGCCTGCAAAGCCTAACGACCTGGGTTCAATTCCCCAGTATCCATGTAACGCCAGATGCACAAAGTGGTACATGCATCTGGAGTTCATTTTCAGAAACCGGAGGCTCTGATGTGCCCATTCTCTTTGTCTCTCTTCTCTCTCTCTCTCTCTCTCTGCTCCCAAATACACAAAAAAAAATGTTTTCAAAGTATGCAAAGTGGTTAGAAAAATAGCTAATCTGTGGTGCACATTATGCAGGAGGTGACTTATTTAGAGTGGAGATTGTAGCTGGTACAGGAAAGAGGGTGACTAGCCAAAAAGTCAGGCAATTATTACAACTGGGGAGGGAAGAAAAACACTTAGGAAACAATATAGTATTTTATCAAAGACTGCTGGATGTCTTTGGAAAAGGATTACAGACACTGATGAAAAACCACTGGCAGAATTTGATCATTTCATTTTCTGTGTGGCCTGGAATATTCTCTTTGTGGGGATCATATGCCCATCTTTGTAAGTCCTGTAAGGTCAGGGACTTGGCAGGAAGCCTGCACTTGGTCAGACCTCACTCTTTGTTGTGTGCAGATACCAAGTTCAATTCCGTGAACACATGAGCCTACAAACCGGGACATTCTCTGTAACCAGTCCCAACCCCTACAACCTTCTACCTGGGAGAAACTGTGCCCACCAAGCGGCGAAAGGACGAAACTGTGGTTGAAAGTAGATGTCCTAGCTGGATGTGGTGGCGCATGACAGGAATCGTAGTACTCAGGAGCAGGAGGATCATGAGTTCAAGGCCAGCCTGAGCTACGTTGTGATGATACAGAAATGCGGGGTGTCCTGGGGAGCGACGGAGCTTTTCTCAGCTCTTGGATGGGCTGTAACAAATGAGACCCATACACCACAGAGGGTGAAGTTTAGAAAGCCTTTGTTACAGAGATTACAGGAATAGAACTTAAGAGAAGCAGAGCTCCTGCCAGAGAGGATGTCCTAAGACTGGGGAAGCCAGCCTGGTGTCATTGACTGAGTCATTTATGGGAATTTCCTAAGATGGGGACTAAGCCGGTCAGTGTAGCCCTCATGACAGGTGTGCAGGCTCTATGCCGACTTCCTAGGGCAGAAGGAACTTTGTTAGGGAGGAGAGATAAGGAACGACTAGACCTTTCTTCACACATTTTTGGCCTTCAGCCAGGGGAGGCTGTGAGGACTCCTTTAGGGACAAAGAGACATGAAAGGACCAGTTTCTTTCTTAAAGGTTCAAGGGCATATCTCTCCTTACAGGCACTTTTAGTTTACACTCAGGGGCCCTATTAACCCTAAACTGCCTGTCTTTTTGAGACCCAGTCTCAAAAGACTGAAAAGAAAAGAAAAAGAATAAAATAAAAATCTTTCAGTACGGGATGATGGAGATGGTGTTTATAATATGAAAGTAGATTTAGAGACATTAAGTGTTTACTAAGTTATTATTGCAGGGCCTGGGAGAATGGCTCAGCAGGTAAGGGTGCTTACTGTGCAAGTATGAGGGTCCGAGTTTGATTCCCAGCACCCACATAAAAAGCCCTGGGTACAGCTGTGCAGGCCCTACAACCCCAGAACTGAGAGAGCCAGGAGGGTCGCTGAAGCTCAGCCAGTCTAACCCAAAACAAGGAGCTCCAGGTTCAGTGAGAGACTCTGTCTTGGGGAAATAAGATGGAAGAGCAATAGGTGTGGACATTCAGCATCTCCCTTTGGCCTGCAGATGGGAAGTGCACATCTACATGTGTACACACACACACACACACACACACACACACACACACACACACACAGAACTGCCACCCCCCCCCAAGAAAATTATCATTATTGCAGGTCTCTGAAATAAGTCCAAAAGCTTTTGGTCACTGGGGCTGGGGAGATTGCTCAGTGGATAAAGCCCTCACTACTCAGGCCTAAGTATCGGAGTTCAATCCTCAGACCTCACATAGGACGGTGGAAGCGGTGGCAGTTTGCCGGTCCTGCGCACTGACGGCGAGATGACAAGGCAGAGGCAGAAATTCCCAGAAGCTCACTCCAGGCTCGGCACAAAGAACAACAGCAAAGCAAGATGCAGGGAAACTCTGTCTCAGATGAGGTGGAACAGTGACCCTGGACTCGAAAGTTTGTCCTCTGACCTCTGCACAAGGGCCATCACATGAACACGTCTGCGTGAATGCGCACACACCACCAAAACCTAAGTTTTAAAAATCTTATATTTAAAAAAGTATTTTACATATTTATTAAGGAGACAGAGACAGAGAGAAAGAGGCAGACACAGAGAGAGAGAGAGAGTGTGGGTGCAGCAGCGCCTCCTGCTGTTGCAGGCGAACTCCAGATGCGTGCGCCACCTCAGGCATCTGGCTTTATGTGGATGTTGGAGAATCAAACCTGGGCCATCAGTCTTTGAAAACAGGCACCTTTAACTACTGAATCATCTCTCCATCCCTTAAAAAGCTTTTTAGGGGGCTAGAGATATGGCTTAGCAGTTAAGTGCTTGCCTGTGAAGCCTAAGGAACCCGGTTCGAGGCTTGATTCCTCAGTACCCACGTGATGCAAGCATCTGGAGTTCGTTTGCACGGGCTGGAGGCTCTGATGCGCCCATTCTCTCTCTCTCTCTCTCTCTCTCTCTCTCTCTCTCTGCCTCTTTCTCTCTCTCTGTCTGTTGCTGTCAAATAAATAAACAAAATAAACCAAAAAAAAAAAAAAAAAAGCTTTTTGGTCACAAGATTTTACTTGGGCAGAGAATAAAAGAAAGCCTGTAGTGTTGACTCTATTAGAAGATTGGTTTGAAGAAATATAACAATGTTGGCAGTACTCAAATCTCAGCAGCGGGATAGGGTAAGACCTCACACAAGATCCAGATATCCTCCCAACACTATTTTTAAAAACTCAAATGACGACCTCCACGCATCTGCACATGTACTTGATCATAACCCCCTTCTGCCCCCACCTTTATTTTCCTTCCATACCCCCCTTCAGTGGGCCCTTTCTTTTGTCCAGCTAGTCCTTCTCCTATTTTGCCATCATCATTAGTTTTAGTTGTTGTTCTCGTGTTACGCAGCTCTTGTGTAGGTAGTGTCAGCCACTGTGAGGTCATGAATGCCACAACTACTTTGTGACTGGAAGACAGTGTCCCAAAGTACTCCTCCCTTTTATTTATTTATTTATTTATTTATTTATTTATTTATTTATTTATTTGAGAGCGACAGTCACAGAGAGAAAGACAGATAGAGGGAGAGAGAGAGAATGGGCGCGCCAGGGCTTCCAGCCTCTGCAAACGAACTCCAGACGCGTGCGCCCCCTTGTGCATCTGGCTAACGTGGGACCTGGGGAACCGAGCCTCGAACCGGGGTCCTTAGGCTTCACAGGCAAGCGCTTAACCGCTAAGCCATCTCTCCAGCCCACTCCTCCCTTTTTCGTGGCTCTTAAATTCTTTCTGCCACCTCTTTTGCAAGCCAACACTCATGTTCGAAGCTCGCGGTGTGTGATAAACTGACCTAATTCTATTTATACCCCACCTAATTTTTGCCACCATAGATGTGTTTCAGATGCTAACACCACAAGGAAAATTAATCAGTGGCTCAGCTTTTTTTTAATGGAATGTATGATTACATAACAGCAGCCCATCCATCAAGTTGAATTAAAATATTAATTTTCTGGGAGCTCTGAGAGTTGTACGTTTAATTTCTATATGTATATATTTAGCACCTCCTTAAAATGAGCTATGACTGCTATGATCATTTTGGTAGAATTCCCCCCTGAACCCTTTTATTTCCCTCCTAGCCCGTGTAAGTTTCTGGCCGATGCTGGAGTGGCAGAGAGCTAAATGAAGGGTAGCAAGCTCGTTTGCTGGGGCCGTTTTTCTCAGTCTGAAAGATACTGACAGTGACAGCTGAGCAAGAGGAAAGGGTCTGAAGAAAAACTAGTCGCCATTCTGGGCACCTGCTGAGAATCCCAGATACAATCTGACCTGAAGCTGGCCTGGCCAGGCATGGGCCTCCATAAGCAAACATTTATGGGGGGCTGCTGCACAGAAGAACAGGTGATGATACGTGACCGGAGAGCCGAAAGAGGCAGAACTGACTCATATCCACTCTTCCTGAGAATGTCCATGGCCCACGGCAGGGGAGAGAAACACAAACATACCTGAAAATGAGGTGAAAACTCAGAATGAGGGCTGGAGAGGTAGTCACCATGCACTCAGCAGTTAAAGATGCTTGCTCAACCTGTTGAGCCAGGTTCAATTCCCCAGTACCCACGTGAAGCCAGTTGCACAAAGTGACACGTGCATCTGGAATTTGCACAGGCCCTGGCATGTCCATCCCTTTTCTCTCTCTCTCTCTCTCTCTCAAATTATAAATAAATAAAAATATATTTTAAAGCCAGGCAGTGGTGGAGCATGCCTTTAATCCCAGCATCCAGGAGGCAGAGGTAGGAGGATTGCCATAAATTCAAGGCCACCCTGAGACTGCATGGTGAACTCCAGGTCAGCCTGGGCTAGAACGAAACCCTACCTTGAAAAACATATGTGTGTGTATATATATGTGTATATGTATATATGTATGTGTATGTGTATATATGTATATACATATATATATATGCATATGCATATTTTAAGAAATCAGAATGAAAGTGATCTGCACGTACATAACAGAGAAGTCAATTTAAATGTGAGGAGGTGTTGGGTTCTTGTATCTGAAAGATGCAAAGATCAGATAAGCTGTAGTTGGTTTGACCGGTTGCCAAGGTCTCAAAGTCTTCTTCTTACATCAACTCCCTTTCCCCGTAGGATGGCATCCCTCATAATCCTGCAATAGTTGTCACCACTCCAGACCATGAGCCCCCCGCCACAGGTTCATACTTCAGATGCTTGTGCTCCAGCTGTTGGCGCCGCTTTTGGAGGCTGTGGAATCTTTAGGAGGGAGGCTGGCTGGAAGAAGTAGGTCGGTAGGGGCAGGCCTTGGAAGGTTAACAGCCCTGACTCTGGTTCCAGCCATACTCTCTGGTGCCTGGTTTGCTGCTATTTGAGGATTCTACACTCCATGGTTCAGTCACCATGCACTCTGCCATATCTTCCTTGCAGAAATTAACTGCGACTCTCTGATACTGTGAGCCAAAATAGACTTTTCTTCTCATAAGTAATTTCTTTTTTTTAAATTTTTTAAAAATTATTTATTTATTTATTTGAGAGTGACAGACACAGAGAGAAAGACAGATAGAGGGAGAGAGAGAATGGGTGCGCCAAGGCTGCCAGCCTCTGCAAACGAACTCCAGACGCGTGCGCCCCCTTGTGCATCTGGCTAACGTGGGATCTGGGGAACCGAGCCTCGAACTGGGATCCTTAGGCTTCACAGGCAAGTGCTTAACCGCTAAGCCATCTCTCCAGCCCTAATTTCTTTTTTTAATTAAATTTTTGAAAATATTTTTATTTATTTACTTGATAGAAAGAGAAAGGAGAGAGAGAGAAAAAAAAAATGGGCATGCCAGGGCCTCCAGCTGCTGCAAACTGACTCTACACACATGCGCCACCTGGTGCATCTGGCTTATGTGGGTCCTGGCAAATGGAACCTGGGTCCTTTTGGCTTTCCAGGTAAGTGCCTTAACTGCTGAGCCATGTCTCTGGCCCCTCATAAGTAATTTCTGTCAGGCATTTTTGTCTCAAAGACACAGAAGTAATCACACACTGGCATCACACCTAAACATCACACTTATCTTTCTGGAGAAAGATAACATTTCCCAACATTTAAAGGCGAGTCATACAATTCACTCAAATTCTTCAATCTTATGGCCACCTGGGTGATGGTTGTGTCCTTCAACTAAAGGCAACTGGGGTGTGGAACTGGGGCAAGGGTGGATGTCCCTTGTAAAATAGTACAGCAGTTTTGTTTTTTTTTCCCCCAAATTGAGACATTTCATTTTATTCTGGAGGGAGGCCGATAGGAAGTTCCAGACTAAAACACAAGCCTCAACTAGGAAGGCTCAGAGTGCACACAAGGCTCACCTCACAAGTCTTAGGAAGCTCCTAAAATTCACCAGACCCGCAAGGTCCCTCCTCGGGGTCACATGAGGCATAAAAACTGCTTGACTGTTGCAGTGGCCTTCTCACACTGGACAAACACCCGGCCAGAAGCAGCTTGTGGGAGGACAGGGTTTCTTTCAGGTTGACAGATTCCAGGAGAAGCTCCATGGTGACAGCAGAAGCTGGCTCCCTTCCATAAATTAACAGCAAAAAGACATGAGCAAACTCAAACAGCCAGAGCTCCGACTGCTCTTTACAAACCTTAGGGCTGGACTCCAAGAGCAACTCCCAGTGACACCTTTAGCCCTGCTAGAGACTCAAGTCGAAAGCTTTAACAACAATATGTCAGGGGGCTGGAGAGATGGCTTAGTGGCTAAGGCGTTTGCCGGCAAAACCAAAGGACCCAGGTTCAATTCCTCAGTGCCCATGTAAATAAAGCTAGATGCACCAGGTGGCGCATGCATCTGGAGCTTGTTTGCAGTGGCTAGAGGCCCTGGTGAGCCCATTTTCTCTCTTTCCCAATCTGTCTCTTGCTCTCATTCTCTCCCTCAAATAAACAAATAAAATAATTACCTCAGGCTATGGGGGATCATACATTCACATTCTGGCCCACCTTAGCCAGATGCACAAGGTGGTGCATGCATCTGGAGTTTGTTTGCAGTGGCCAGAGGCCCTGATGTACCCATTCTCTCTCTCTCTCTCTCTCTCTCTCCCTCTCTAATAACTGAATAAATAAATCTTTTTTAAAAATTTTAAAAAAGAACAGCAGACTAAGAATACTGAAAGGCCTTGCCTCAGTGAGATGGAAAGGTAAGGATCCACCCAAAAGTTGTCCCCGACCTCCACACACTTACCAGGACACACGCGTGCACACACGCGCGTGAGCATGTGCACATGTGTATATACACGCATACTAGATAAAGAAATACTAATATTCCAGCCTAAGCAAGGCTGAGCATAACTAGTGACTAAAAGTTATTTCTGCACTTTATGTAAAGATAAGCAAAGAATAAGTCTCGGCACCTATAAGTTTGTCACTTAAAAAATTGTTGCAAGGTTAATATATTAAAACCAGCTGTCCTTCTTCAGTATTCAAACTGTGCCCCCCAAGTTACTCAATCCTCCTCCAAAGCCACGGTGTGGGCCACACGCATTACAGCACAGAAATGATTAATGATTTAAGTATGCTAATAGCATTTTTATAGCTCTGCTTCCTAGTGTTGCTGATTAACTGGTTTTAGACAAGGTTATTTAGACTGCAACATGTAGTAAAATGAATAGTTTTTTTTTGCTTTCAAAGTCAGTAGAAATTCCCTGACTAAAGCAATCCTTGAGAGGGTTAAAAAAAAAAAAGAAAAAATGCAAATAATTGTATAATGTTAAGTTTAAGCAAGGGGTAAAAAGGACTCAGTTAAAGACAGGCCAAAAACAAGTAACTAGGCTGTACGTCCTCATCAGAATGAACTGGAACAACAACAAAAAAAAAGTGAAACATCCGGTCAGGAACTGACAGGAAAATGTCCTGGTCCTGTCACCTGCATTAGCACAAAGTTATGCCCAGTGACATTCCTTTTTTGTGAGGAAAGCTCCTCTTCACACATCTGCAAATGCTTTGGACACTGGTCACTTCTAACAATCACACCATGACGGTTCTAAATGCCTTTCATATTCCTTTTTTTTTTTTTTTCTTTTGCTGAAAACTAAATGCTCTTTTCAGGGTTACACATGTCAGAAAGAATACGTAGTAAGCTGGATGCTGTCTGGGTTGTATGACCTTCAGTGGAACATTTGGCCTTGAAGGAAAAATGTTTCACCCTAGAGACTTGGTTAATTCAATCAAAATCCTGTGATTTCTGGGAACGTTGCCAACTACGATGAGAAGTTTTTAACTTTCTCTGTTCACTCAAACATATATTCTGAAAATGGACGGACTTGGAACAGATCACGCTCAGCGAACTCACACAGTCACAGAAAGACAAACGCCACATGGCGTTAACTTATCCATGGTTCCTGATGTGGACCTGCTTGAGTGGCTGTCATACCTGATAGGCAGCTCAGGGCTCAGACCATAGGAATGGGAGGGTTTGGGGGGAAAGGAAGGAGGAGGGGAAACAGACACAAAATTAAAACCAAATTGAGCGGATACCATAGAAACCTTCATCCTTGGAGATAGCCTAAAAGCTATAACCGTCAAAGGGAGTAAAGGGAAGCACCTGAAATGTAGGGCTCTGGTGAGGGCGGAATGAAGCCTAAGCTTAAAAGAAGAAAATTTTCCGTCTCTGACCTGTAACTCCCAGTACCAGAGACTGGTTGATAGCCGCATGCAGCTGTTGATCAGAGAGACCTACAAGGTCCCCAAATCAAGTCAGGTTTCTGTCAAAGCACTTGATTACCTGCCTGAGGCAAAAGCTAAGACCCTATTGCTGAAGACCCCATATGCTGCTGACACAGACCATGGGGAGACCTGGCTGGAAATCAGAAGAAAGCCAGTCCCCACACAGCCTATTTAGTGCTGGAAAGCGCTACATGAGCTGCTGAGGGAAAATGGCCAATGACATTCTGAGCAACAGAGGTCTCAGCTACTCAGAAGCAAACACGCTGACACTACGTACACACCACTGCAATAGTGGCGCACAGCCTCTGTGGGTAACCAAGAGCTTTCTGATTGGCTAAGAGATCTGCTCAGTGTAAAGGAACCCATATCTGGAATTGGGTACCAGATGAGAATCCTATGGAGACAAAGATTATTTCTCCAGTGTCAAGCTCTCACTAGTCTTTGGCTAAAAGAGGAGTAACATACATCAAATTCTCCCTAAATTAATAATGCTTATCCCATCTAAACTATGCTGACTTCACTCTCCGTTGGAGAATCTGTTCTTCTTTTTCAGAAGGTAGTTGAGACCCAAGGAGATAAACTACCCCTCACACTTCAGCCAAGCCACAGCTGAAACCACAGAAGAATGCGGAGACGAGCAAGAGCGCTGCTGCTTCTGTACTGTTCCTGACAACCAGCACCAGGGTTTAGGAGACAGACCCTGAGGATACTCAACACCTGCCAAAGCAGAGATCCAGAGCTCATCACTGAAGTAGACATTAAACTCACCCACCACACGGCTCAGGGAATTTTGCAGAAGAGGGGACAGAAAGATTGTAAGAGCCACAGGTTGAGACATCATGCCCAGAGGCATTCCCTCCTCAAAAAATAACTGACTGCTGCTCCCACAATGCATAAATTACAACCTCATGGGGAATACCACACCCTACTGAGAAGTGTCCCCAACAGAATGGGAGCAGGGAGGTGGGAAAAGAGGGTACCAATGCATGATGTATCCATATGAAACATCCTGTTAAGAATAATAATGATGATAATAACCATAAAGAAAAAACATATTTTCTGGTCTATTTCTTATTTATCTATTACTCAAATATTAAATATTTGAATTAAATATTAGTATCATCTAATGTTTATTTATCTATTAGTCTAATATAAAACTAAATTTACATGCTTATAATATAGGAAGTATAATGTTTATTATATAATAACTGTACAGATCAGTGTCCCTTTTTTTTTTCTTTTGTTCATTTTTTATTTATTTATTTGAGAGCGACAGACACAGGGAGAAAGACAGATAGAGGGAGAGAGAGAGAATGGGCGCGCCAGGGCTTCCAGCCTCTGCAAACGAACTCCAGACACTTGCGCCCCCTTGTGCATCTGGCTAACGTGGGTCCTGGGGAATCGAGCCTTGAACCGGGGTCCTTAGGCTTCACAGGCAATAGCTTAACCGCTAAGCCATCTCTCCAGCCCAGTGTTCCTTTTTTATAAAGAAACATATACACATTTTGACCAACCTTAACAAATCAATTGTTCTTCCTTCATTTGTTTGTCCAGTTCATGTCCATATGTTTACATGATTAAAATTTAATCAAGCCTTAATATAAATACAACTTTATAATCAGCTTTGTTCATTTATTAGCGTCAGTATTTTAATCATCCCATAATATTCAGTTAAGATAATGTTCTGCAGTTCACCCAATTTCTCCATTACTGTGCATACAAATTATTTTCATTTTTTCTTGATTACAAATGAAGCTGCCATGAGTTTTATTTTCATAAAACCTTCTGGTTTTTTTTTGAAGTTTCCTTAGGACAAAGTCTTACATATCTCAGTATAATTTTTTAAATGTGCCTATGCTCTTCTGGTCTGGGGTATTGCTCAAATCTGCTGCTTAAACCGATTTTCTGGCTGGCTAGTCAATGTGTGTTGAAAGAGTATTAAAGCTTCATGCTTTTACGACATTGCTGCTAATTTCTCTTTTCAGATCTGTTGATATTTGCTTCATATACTGAGATGCTCTGATACTTAGAGAATATGTGCTTACAACTGTTATATGTGTCTGTTGAACGGACCTTTATCATTATGTGATGACTACATGTGCTTCTAGAGGCCTTTTTTAATAAATATTTTATTTCGTTTTTATTTATTTGAGAAAGAGGCAGATCAATAGACAGAAATATAGGTAGATAGATAGATAGATAGATAGATAGATGATAAATGGAGAATAGGTGCATCAGGGCCTCCAGCCACCGCAAACAAACTCCAGACATGTGCGGGACCGTGTGGATCTAGCTTATGTGTGTGCTGGGGAATCGAACCTGGGTCCTTAGGCTTCATAGGCAAGCACCTTAACCACTTAGCAATCTATCTCTCCATACCCAGAGGCCTTTTTAAAGAAATTTTTTTGTTTATTTTTTATTTATTTGAGAATGACAGAGAGAGAGAATGGGCATGCCAGGGCTTCCAGCCACTGCGAACGAATGCCAGACGCATGCGCCCCCTTGTGCATCTGGTTAGCGTGGGTCCTGGGGAATTGAGCCTCGAACTGGGGTCCTTAGGCTTCACAGGCAAGCGCTTAACCACTAAGCCATCTCTCCAGCCCCCCAGAGGCCTTTTTGAAAATTTATTTTTTATTGCCAACTTCCATAATTATATACAAAAAACCATGGTAATTCCCTCTCACACACACTTTCCCCTTCACAACTCCACTCTCCATCATATCCCCTCCCCCTCTCAATCAGTCTCTCTTTTATTTTGATATTATCATCTTTTCCTCCTATTATGATGGTCTCATGTAGGTCATGTCAGGCACTGTGAGGTCGTGGATATCCAGGTCATTATGTGTCTGGAAGAGTGCATTGAAAGGTGTTCTACCCTTCCTTTGGCTCTTACATTTTTTCCACCACCTCTGCTGCAATGGACCCTGAGCCTTGGAAGGTGTGATAGAGAAGTTGCAGTGCTGAGCATTCTAGGGGCCATTTTTTAAATTTAAAGTCTCTGTCTATCTCCAGAGGCTGTTTTTTCTTTTCTTTTTTTTTTTTCAATTTATAGTCTGTTTTCTTCCCTTCCTTCCTTCCTTCCTTCCTTCCTTCCTTCCTTCCTTCCTTCCTTCCTTCCTTCCTTCCTTCCTTCCTTCCTTCCTTTCTTTCTTTCTTTCTTTCTTTCTTTCTTTCTTTCTTTCTCACTCTAGCTCAGACTGACCTGGAATTCACTATGTCATCTCAGGGTGGTCTTAAACTCATGGTGATCCTCCTATCTCTGCCTCCCCAGTGCTGGGATTAAAAGTGTGCCCCACCACATTGTGCTTTAAAATCTGTTTTCTTATAAGAAAATGTCACTCTATATCTTCTGGTTACCATTTGCACAAGTATTTTTCCATACTTTCCTTTCACTTTCAGCCTGTTTATGTCCTTGAATCTAAAGTGAGGCTTGGGCTGAGAGAGATGGCTCAGCAGTTAAAGGTGCTTGCTTACAAACCTCAACATTCACAGTTTGATTCCCCAGTACTCACATCAAGCCAGATGCAAAAAGTGGAATATGCTGCCTGGAGGGATGGCTTCGCAGTTAAGGCATTTGCCTGCAAAGCCGAAGGACACAGGTTCGATTCCTCAGGACCCACGTTAGCCAGATGCACAAGGGGGTGCATATGTCTGGAGTTTGTCTGCAGTGGCTGGAGGCCCTGGCATGCTCATTCTCTCTCTCTCTCTCTCTTTGCTTGAAAATAAATAAAAATATTTGAATTGAGTCTCTTGCAAGTAGCATAAAGTTTCATCTTGTTGTTTTAATCCTCTCAGCAACTCTGTCTTTTTAGTGGGGGCTTTAGTCCATTTACATTTAAAGTAATCATCGATAAGGAAGAGCTTGCTATTGACATTATGTTGTCTTCTGCTTGCTCTGGTTCTATCTCCTCCCTTTTCTCTTGCTATGATATATATATATTTGAGAGAGAGAGAAAGTGGCCTCTAGCCACCGCAAACAAACTCAAGATCCATGCACCCCCTTGTGCATCTAGTTTTACGTGGGTCCTGGGGGATCAAACCTGGGTTGACAGACTTTGCAGGCAAACACCTTAACCACTGAGCCATCCCTCCAGTCTCCTTCTGGGTTTCTTTTTTAGAAACATTTTTATTTATTATTTATTCAGGGAGAGAAAAATGGACCAGCCAGGGCCTTCAGCCACTGCAAATGAACTCCAGATGCAATGCAACACATTGTGCACCTGGCTTTAAATAGGTACTGGGGAATTGAACCCAGGTTCTCAGGCCTTGCAAGCAAGTGTCCTTAACGCTGAACAATCTCTCTAGCCCTCTTTTCTGTTTCACTGTTTTTATTTTATTTATTCTTTTGCAAGGAGAGAGAGAGAGGGGAGAGAGACAGAAAATAGACAAACCAGGGCCTCTTGCCCCTGCAAATGTAACTCCAGACACACACACTATTTTGTGCACCTGGCTGGCTTTAATGTCGGTAATGGATCAAACCTGGGCCATCAGGCTTTGCAAGCATGTACCTTTAACCACTAAGCCATCTCCTCAGCCCAATATATCTTTATTTATTTATTTATTTTGATTGTTTGAGGCTGTAGCTCAGGGTAAACTGGAACTCAGTCTCTCGTCCCAGATTGGCCTACTTCTGCCTCCCAGGTGCAGAGATTAAAGGCATGCACCACCATGCCCAGGTATCAGGTATCATTTTTATTTGCTGCTAGTTTTTGATCTTTTTCTTCTTCTTTTGTGTAACTTGCACAAGCATTTTTTGGTCTTAGTTTTCAAGAGACTCCCATAAAGCCTCTTATAGTTACAGCAGCTTATTTTAAGCTAATAACTTTTCTTACATTCAACAGCCCTACACTTTTATGTCCCCCTATTATATGCCATTAATATTACAACTTACAACAATTTATATTATTATATGCTATCAACATAATTTAGTTGTGATTTTCATACTTGTGTCTTTTGGTCTTTATAGCTAAATTACAATGATTTACCCTCCACTATTATAGTAATACAGTATTGTTTTGTGAGCTTTTTTGTGTATATGTTTATCAGTAAGTTTAGAAAAATCATTTTTATGCTCTCATGTTGTTTAGAAGTCTCTCATTTCAATGTAAGGATCTCTGTCTCTCTCTCTTTCTCTCTCTCTCTCTCTCTCTCTCTCTCTCTTTTGGCAATTCTTTATTTTATTTATTTTATTTTTTATTTTTTGGTTTTTCGAGGTAGGGTCTCACTCTGGTCCAGGCTGACCTGGAATTAACTCTGTCATCTCAGGGTGGCCTCGAACTCACGGTGATCCTCCTACCTCTGCCTCCCAAGTGCTGGGATTAAAGGCGTGCGCCACCACGCCTGTCTTTCTTTTGGCAATTCTTACACAGAATATCTAGTGACCATAAACTTCCTCACTTTGGTTTGTCCAAGACAGCCTGTGTCATCTCTTCATTTTTGAAGGACTGGTTTCCTGGGTATTCTCAGCAGTTTTTTTTTTTCTTTCAGTACTTAGAACATATAATTGCACTCCCTTCTGACATGTAAAACCACAGCGCAAAACCACTTCATGCTTGTTAGAATGCTATGAACCCCTGGACAAGAGGAACAAGCATTGGTGACTAGAGAGAGACTCTTTGCATGTGGTGCGTACAAATTAGTGAAGCCATGACTGAAAAATGAATAGGGATTCCTCAAACCTTAAAAACAGAGCTGTCATATGACCCAGCAATTCCCCCGCTGGATACACACCCAAAGGAAATACAACCAATATCTATACAAATATGTACACTTCCATGTTCATTACTGCATTATTAATAATTACCAAGGCATGGAACCAACCAGAGGGTCCATCAAAACCTAGGTAGACAAAGAAACTGTGAGATATATATATATGTATATATATATATGCATATGTATGTGTGTATACATATATACATATATAATATCCATTATATATATCTTATTTTTTTCAAATATAGAGAGAGAATGCACAAGCTCGGGCTTCTTTTGTCACTGTTACTGTAACTCCAGACATATTGCACATCTGGCTGGCTTTACATGGGTACCCAGGAATCAAACCTGGGTCATCAGGCTTTGTAAGCAAGTGCATTTAAATGCTGAGCCTTCTCCTCAACCCAAGATATCTTATGTATGTATTCATGTATGTGTTTTTGGTTCTTGAAGTGTTTCCCTCTTTTTCAACAAGAAAAATCCTTCCCGAGTCACTTGCCTTAATCCTAATCTAAATGGCGCGTGAGGGGCTTAGCGGTTAAGCGCTTGCCTGTGAAGCCTAAGGACCCCGGTTCGAGGCTCGGTTCCCCAGGTCCCACGTTAGCCAGATGCACAAGGTGGCGCACGCATCTGGAGTTTGTTTGCAGAGGCTGGAAGCCCTGGCGCGCCCATTCTCTCTCTCTCCCTCTATCTGTCTTTCTCTCTGTGTCTGTTGCTCTCAAATAAATAAAAAATTTAAAAAAATAAAAAAAAATAAATGGCGCATGAGAACCCAGAAGACAGAAGAGCAAGCTCCTTTTGGAGTCTTGACTGTGCAGATGTTGCAGTGAGATGCGCGTGAATAGAATGCTACTGCACAAGAGAGGGTGAGCTTTCAGATGCTTTTTCTGAGAGAGGTGGAAAAATCCAATTAACTGTTTGCATAGCACCAGCTGGCTCCTCGGAGCCAGAAGAAATAACACCTCCCAGGAGTAAGCAAGCATTTCTTCCCCTTCTGGTTAGAAACACAGCCATTGTGTGGTGCGTCTTCCGTATGAGCTCAGACTACCTGTTAAACAACATTGGTGGTAATTAGGGTGACAAGTACCAGCAAGTAGTGAGGAAGTGGGTTCTCAACTTTTGTGCTTATGTTCTGATCTTTATTTCATTTGCCTATGTGGTTTGAGCACTAATGAGATTTATTTTTAGCTTCATTTATTTATTTATGAGACACACAGAGTGGGGGGATGGACACACCAGGGCCTCTAGCCTCTACAAACGAACTCCAGACACATGTGTCACCATGTGCATCTGGCTTATGTGGGTCCTGGAGAATTGAACCTGGATCCTTGGGCTTCACAGGCAAGTGCCTTAACCACTAAGCCATCTCTTGAGCTCACTAATGAGATGTTAAAGACTATTTCAAGTTCAGACTCATTATCCCGTCATACAAGCACCCAATTGCCTTAAGTAGCTAACTTTATTTCTTGGGGAAGCAGGGTTAATTATAGGTGGGTGTCTCCCAGTTTCCATTACTCATATATTAATATTAATTAATTCGTATGCACGCATTTGACATACCAGGCCAGCCCTCAGACATTCCTGTGCCTACCAGCGCTCTGTTTTTCTTAAATAATTATTTTTATTTATTTATTGGAGAGAAACAGACAGAGAGAGAGAGAGGCAGAGAGAGAGAGAGAGAATGGGCACACCAGGGCCTCCAGCCACTGCAAACGAACTCCAGATGCATGTGCCCCCTTGTGCATCTGGCTTACTTGGATCCTGGGGAATTGAGGCCCAAACTGGGTTCCTTAGGCTTCAGAGGCAAGCGCTTAACCGCTAAGCCACCTCTCCAGCCCTTTTTTTTTTTTTTTTTTTTTTTTGAGGTAGGGTCTCACTCTAGCCAAAGCTGACCTGGAATTCACTGTGTAGGCTCATGGTAGCCTCAAACTCAAGGCAATCCTCCTACTACCTCTGCCTCCCAAGTGCTGGGGTTAAAGGCATGTGCCACCACACCCAGGTGGGCACTCATTTCCTAAGTGGGAACTTCTTGCCTTAGGGCTTTAGATCTCTTGCTAACTCACTCTCAGGTTTGGACAGAAGTAAAGGTGCATGTCAATCTCATTCAACTGTTCTCTTAACATCCTCACCAAGATATCTACTGGAGTCCCACATCTTTTATTTTATTTATTAAAGTAGTTTATTTTTATTTATTGGAGAGAGAGAGAATGGGCATGCCAGGGTCTCTAGGCACTGCAAACGAACTCCAGATGCATGTGCCATCATGTGCATCTGGCTTATGTAGGATCTGGACAATTGAACCTGGGTGCTTAGGCTTCACAGGCAAGCACCTTAACTGCTAAGCCATCTCTCTAGCCCTTATTTTATTTTATTTTAAAATTTTTATTTATGTATTTTCAATCAGAGAGAGAGAGCGAGAGAGAAGACAGATAGACAGAGAGAGACTGGGAATGCCAGGGCCTTCAGCCACTGTAGATGAACTTCAGATGCATGTGCCCCTTGTGCATCTGGCTTGACGTGGGTCCTGGGTAATCAAATCGAGGTCCTTTGGCTTGTGAGACAAACCCCTTAACTGCTAAGCCACCTCTCCAGCCCTATTTTGTTTTTTTATTTGCAAGTATAGGGAGGGGGAAATGGGCATGCCAGGGCCTCCTAGTACTGCAAACAAACTCCAGCTGCATGCTCCACTTTGTGTATCAGGCTTTACGTGGGTACTAGGGAATCAGACCCAGATCATTAGGCTTTGTAAGTCAGCACCTTTAACCACTGAGCCATCACTCTAGCCCGGGTTTCCCTTCTTAATAGGTCTAAACCCAACAGCCAACAGCACTCGCCCAGAACCAAATCTCCTCTCCTTCTCCCACATCTCAATTTCCAAATTGGATCAACTTTATGTATACAAAATCAATTAAAACTCTTTGAAGGCCTATTCACAAGTTACGTCTCCAGTATTTCACTTTCGGGATTTTAACATTGAAAGTTACAGCATTCAGGATTATATCTTTAGGGATTACAACTGTTGCCACATTTTAGATCAGCTAGTCCCAGTTAAGCCACCAGGCAATGACAGCTGAATGTGTGGCAAAAGGGTATAGTAAAAATATGTCCCTTTTTAAAAGTTTAAAAGTTTTAAACTTTTACTATGAGTGTATATGGGTATGCCAGTATCTCTTGCTGTAAATGAACGCCTGCCCTTATTTTACCAAAGTGGCTGGGGGGAATTGAACCAGGGCTGGCAGGTTTTTCAAGCAAGCACATTTAACCAGTGTGCCATCTTCCCAATCCCAGAAGTAAGTATATTAATTAGAATGTTAGGAAATAGTTGTAGATATGCTGAAAACAGAAAACACATAGAGTGGCTGAGGAGATGGCCCAGTGGGAAAAGTGTTTGCCTTGCAAACATGAATACTTGTTTGGCCCCCCAGAATGTAGGTAGAAAGAGATGAGGAAGCTGACCAAATAATTCCATCAAAAATATAGTCTTTAAAGGCCGGGCGTGGTGGTGCACGTCTTTAATCCCAGCACTCGGGAGGCAGAGGTGGGAGGATCGTCATGAGTTCAAGGCCACCGTGAGACAACATAGTGAATTCCAGGTCAGCCTGGACTAGAGTGAGACTCTACCTTGAAATACCAAAAATAATAATCATAATAATAATAATAAAATAAAATTTAAAAAGCCTTTTCAGAAAACAGGGCTGTATATACTGGATATCCTCGATTAAAAGATCAGCTTGAAGGCTGGAGAGATGGCTTAGCGGTTAAGTGCTTGCCTGTGAAGTCCAAGGATCTCAGTTCGAGGCTCAGTTCCCCAGGACCCACGTTAGCCAGATGCACAAAGAGGTGCACACGTCTGGAGTTCGTTTGCAGTGGCTCTAGGCCCTGGCACGCCCATTCTCTCTTTCTCTCTGTTGCTCTCAAATAAATAAGTAAGAATAAACCAAAAAAATTAAAATAAATAAAAGATCAGCTTGAGAGAGGGCTGTTAGTAAAGTGCTCGTTGTGCATAGGTGAGGTCCAGAGTTTGGGTCCCCAACACTAAGATGAAAGCCAGAGTGGCCACATGTGCCTGCAATCCTAGCACTGAGGAGGTGAAGGCAAGATACTGAGTTCCAGTTTCAGTGAGACCCCGCCTCAAAAAATAAAACCGAGGGCTGGAGGAATGGCTTAGCGGTTAAGGTGCTTGCCTGCAAAGCCAAAAGACCCAGGTTTGATTCCCCAGGACCCACGTAAGCAGCAGTTTGCAGTGGCTAGAAACCCTGGGGTGCCCATTCTCTCTCCCTGTCTCTTTCTCTCTCATAAAGAAATAAATAATAAAATGAAAAAAACTATTAAAAAAAAAAGTGGAGGGGATGGCGAGATGGCTCAGTGGTGAAGACATTTGCCTGCAAAGACAAAGGACCCAGGTTTAATTTTCCAGGACTCATATAAGCCAGATGCACATGGTGGCCCATGCATCTGGAGTTTGTTTGCAGTGGCTGGAGGCTCTGACGTGCCCCTTCTCTCTCTATCTGCCTCTTTACCTCTCTCTCATTCTCTCTCTCAAGTAAATAAATAATTAATTAAAAAAATAAAGTGGAACACAATTAAGGAAGACACTCAATGTCTACCTCTGGCCTCCACACACGTGCACATGCACCCCC
Source organism: Jaculus jaculus (assembly GCF_020740685.1). NCBI lineage: Eukaryota > Metazoa > Chordata > Mammalia > Rodentia > Dipodidae > Jaculus > Jaculus jaculus. The sequence goes on from NC_059118.1 coordinate 21,379,349, forward strand.
CCACACACATCTACCCACACATGTGAACATATACACACACCACATACAAAAGACAAATTTGGACCATGAGCTGGGAGGATGGCTCAGTCGGGAAGGGCACTTGCTGTGAGCAAGCGTAAGGCCCAGAGTTCCATCTCCAACAGCCACGTATAAAGCGAGGCATAGCTATATACATCGCTGTTACCCCAGTGCTTGAGCAAGAATTGGGAGGATCCCTGGGGCTTGCTGGTCAACCAGTGTAACCAAAAGCCAGGGAGCTCCAGGTTCAGTGAGAGAGTTTGTCTCCGCGAAAGAAGGTTGGGAGCACCTGCCATCCTCCTTTGGCCTCAGCATGCATATTCATGGAGCACACACATCTGCCCACCAGAATGCAAGCACCACTTACAGAGACACACACAAGAAAACTGGACCTCAAGAACACAACTAACACACACACACAAATTTACTCCAAGGAATCAGATCAAAATGTAAGAGCTGGGGCTGGACAGAGAGCATAGCAGTTAAATGCACTTGCTTGCAAAGCTGTATGGTCTGGGTGATTTCCCAGGACCCATGTAAAACCAGGCACACAAAGCGGTGCCTGTGTGTGGAGTTTGTTATGGAATGCTCCCCCTCCCTCTCTCTCTCTCTTTTTCTTCCTCTGTCTCTTAAAACTTTGAAGAGCTGGGCTAGAGAGATGGCTCAGCAGTTACAGGTGCAGCTTACTGGTAGAACGCTTGCCAAGTGTGTGCAAGGCCTTTCGGTTCAATTGTAAGACGTTAAAAAATAATTAAAAAGAAAATGTAAACATAGAATTACTATGTGACTCTGTGGTTCTCTTAAATGTAATCCCAGTATAACCAAGCACACAGATCTTCACAATTCCCTATGCATGGACGAGAGTTCATAGCACCATTACTCACAGTATCTCTCAGATGGATACTCCAGAGTGTACCAACTGATGAATGAATAATGTATAATAGAAGATCCATTTACTGGAGTATTATTCAACTGGAAAAAGAAATGAGGGAGCAATGTGTGCTGCCATTGAAAGAGACCTTGATGCATGCTTAGCCTGGGAAGGACAGGAGACCGAAAAGTGACACCTGAAATATAGAGAGTTCTTGCTTGAGGGGATGAAAATGTTCTCAATAGATCATTACACAGCCTTGTAAAGTATCTATTTAAGATAAGTAAAGGGGGCTGGAGGGATGGCTTAGCAGTTAAAGCATTTGCCTGCAAAGCCAAAGGATCCTGGTTTGATTCCCCAGGACCCACATTAGGCAGATGCACAAGGGGGTGCATGCATCTGGAGTTCATTTGCAGTGGCTGGAGGCTCTGGAGTGCCCATTCTCTCTCTCTCTCTCCCTCTTTCTCTGTCAAATAAATAAACAAAATTAAAAAAAATAAGTAAGGGGCTAGCTCAGGGGGTAAAAATACTTGCTGCTCCAACATGTAAGACCTGAGTTTGATCCCCAGCACCCACAGAAAGCAGGGCATGCTTGCCCGTACTTGTAACCCCAGGCCTGAAGAGGGGGAGACAGAAGGATCACCTTGTGCATCTGGCTTTCCATGGGTACTGGGGAATTGAGCTGGGGTCCGTAGACTTTGCAGGCAAGGCTGAGCCAGCTCTCCAGCCCCACTGACCCCTCCTTCCCAACCAGTCCCTCTTCAACTTTGATGTCTTCGTGATGTTGTTGTTATTGTTTTTGGCACTCCTCTACCATCCATGATGGGATGTTGCTGGACCCAATAATGTACAGCAGGAATGGGTCAGGTGGCGACAGCCACAGTGAGATCCTGGACGCCAGAATCTGGGCTTTATATCTACTATGCAACATCGCCCCTCTGAAAGCTCAGGCATTGTCCAAAATCTCATGTGTGCTTGCCTGCTGGGTCTGACATGGGACCATGTGGGGACTTTCAAAGCTTTGCAAGCCACAGCTGCATGCAAGAGTTCTTGTCATAGCAAACTACATTCCCAAGGCTTGGCCCGACAACTCCGGACTCAGATTCGAACAGTCTCTTTCCCTGAGAAATGAGCCAACATCTACACTGAGTTAGAAAAAAAAACAAAAAAACTGAGGTCTAAAATGAGAGTGAAATGGGCCAGGGCAAACCCCGAGGCTGGAAGTGTGGCACTGCTTTAACAAGGAGAAATAAAATCAATTTTAGAAGAGAGATGCTGACAAGTATCATAGAGGGGAAGTACCCTGTGAACCTTGGCCCAGTTAAAACTCGGGGTTCTACTAAAAGCCTTATGATGAGAGTGGAATCCTCTTTTCTTTTTAAAGTGCTCATACTGAGCCATTATGCTGCTTTCACTCATTGCTTTGATGACAGCCTGGACTGAATTTTGTCAGCTTATTCTGACCCCTGGCTGACACACAGCCAAGTTATCCATCCATCCAGAGTTTTGAATTGGAAGGAAATTGCGTATGATTGGGTTTCTCTTTTACTTCCTCCAAATAATGGCTTCTATCCCTGGCGAGTCAGAGCATTTAGCTAGTGTTCATATGCGTCTCCCTGACTTCTCTCCTGCCTTGCCCTCACCCACTTTAAATCCCACCCAAACTCCATTTGCATAAGGATATTCCTTTTTACTTTCTGCTGTTTCAGCTCCTGGGGACCCTATGAGATGCAGCCCTCCTTCATCCTGTGCCCCATAAGCATATAATGAGGGGGTGTGCCAGGAGAGAGGTGAGGTGCTAAACTCACCCTGGAATCTCCTTCCTCCAGACTTCTTAGACATGAGAGGTTTAAGTGATTTGATTGCTTCAAGTCAGTTTTCTATTCCATCAGAAGGTATCCCAAGGGATCAAGTAATTCCCAGTATCGTGTGTGTGTGTGTGTGTGTGTGTGTGTGTGTGTGTGTGTGTGTGTACACCAAGGCCTCTTGCTGCTACCAACAAACATCAGTCATGCCTCCTTGTACATCTGGCCTATGTGGGGCCTAGGGAATCAAATGTGGATCCTTAGGCTTTGCAAGCAAGTGTCTTAATGTCACAGCCACTTTTTGTGTCTGGCCTATGTCAGTGACTTGGGAATTGAACCCAGGCTCGTTGGCTTTGCAATCAAGAGCTTTTTTGAAACCTCTGAGCCATTTTTCCAGTCCCCCATCACTTGTCTTTTTTTTCTTTCCCCCTCATGTCTTCCTTGACTGTTCTTCAGTATTGTGTTGGGGTGGGAGAGGGTGAGTGGAGGATGGTACACCCCACCTGTTCCTCACCCAATGCCGGTTTTCCCCATCAGCATTTCCTGCTTTCTTTCTCTCCTTCACCCCTGAACCCCAACTTCCCAGGCCCTAGCAATCAAAACCTTCCAGAACAACTTCCTTTCCCCACGGTGTGTCTGTGTCATTCGAGAAGGGCAAAGGTCAGCATGCCAGGAGCTTCCTGTGGAGGAGGGGTCTCTCCTGCCTTTCTTCTGGGAGGCTCATCTCTAGCTTCGTAAAATACTGAACATTATTTTATCATTTATTACCTAGGCTTCATTTGATAAAACATGTTCTCCAATTCAAAAAGCAATATGAAACACACACACACACACACACACACATACATATATGAAGTAGTTTTCATAGCAAAAAGTAAATGCCTTATTTTCTTTTACATCCACTAAGGTGTTTTTTACTAACTTGACCTCTGCATGCATTCTTGATGTCTGCTTCTACAAAGACATTAATGTGTTCGGTTGAGCTGAATTTCTTGCCTTTCTCCATGCCATTTCTGTTTTTTCACAATTTTTTTTCATTTTTTTTGCTTATTTATTTATTTAAGAGAGACAGACAGAGAGAGAAAGAGGGGGAGAGAGAGACAATGAGAATGGGCGCACCAGGGCCTCCACCCCCTGCAAGCGATCTCCAGACACACGTACCCCTTGTGCATCTGGCTAACATGGGATCTGGGGAACCGAGCCTCGAACCGGGGTCCTTAGGCTTCACAGGCAAGCGCTTAACCACTAAGCCATCTCTCCAGCCCTGCCCATGCCATGTCTTTACTGTGACATTACCCTACTGTGATTGATGGCAGTGCTGTAAGATGCGCTAGCATCGTGAACAATTGTACTGGGGCTTTCCAACTTGTAACAACAACAGCAACAACAAAACTTGAGTATACCTACTAAAGCAATCTTAATTCTCTATCAAAGCCAGAGTGGGTTGTGACTCTTTTTTGAGCATTAAAAAAAAAAAAAAAAAAAAAAAAACTTTTAGAGCTGGAGAGATGGCTTAGTAGTTAAGGTTCCTGCCTGCAAAGCCTAAGGATCCACGTTTGATTCCCTAGGCCCCACACAGGCCAGATGCACAAGGAGGCATATGTATTTGGAGTTCATTTGCAATGGCTAGAGCCCTGGTGTGCCCAGTCTCTTTCCCTCTCTCCCCCCACCCCCCCCTCTGCCGCTCTCTTATATAAATAAATAAATTAAATAGTTAATAAAAAACTTTTAGGAGCCGGTGTGGTGGCACACACCTTTAATCCCAGCACTCAGGAGGCAGAGGAAGGAGAATGACTGTGAGTTCAAGGCCATCCCGAGACTACATAGTGAATTCCAGGTTAGCCTGGGTTAGAGTGAAACCCTACCTTGGGAAAAAAAAAAGAAAGAAAGAAAGAAAGATAAACAAAAGCAAAAAAAACCTTATATTTTAATGTTTAGTTGGCATACAGAGTTTTAGGTATTATTATACATTTTCAAAGGCAACTTTAGTTACTTTTCTTCCTCTCCTCTTCTTCCCAATGCCCTGCCTCCTTCTTTCTGTTTACATGATCCATGTGTCCTCTTTTAAAATATGTATACTTTTATTTTGGACTTTAATATATGAACATGCTGTGAAGTGGTCCTATTCCCATCGGGTTATCCTCTTTTCTTCCCTCTGCCCAGCCCCCACTGCACTGAAGACCCTCCTGGTGGGGCGGTGGCGGCGTCCATGATCACCGTGGGGTTTGCCTTGGGAGGACAGAGCACCACATTTCGCCTTCCCACACTTTGTTTATGTTTTGTCTGCATGTAAGTGTAATGTGGTGTGTGTGTGGTGTATGCAGGTGTATGTGCCCTTTGGGGCTCTCCATTCGCTCACCCGGGACTGTGGGACAGTGAGCGAACTGCGCCATCACTGTTCCTTCTGGTTTTCTTCCTTCCCTCCTTTCTTCCTTCCTTCCTTCCTTCCTTCCTTCCTTCCTTCCTTCCTTCCTTCCTTCCTTCCTTCCTTCCTTCCCTCCCTCCCTCTCTCCCTCCCTCCCTCCCTCCCTCCTTCCTTCCTTCCTTTCTTTTCTCTTTGTTCTTTCTTTCTTTGTTTGTTTTTACTTTCCTTCTTTCTAATTTTCCAATGAGTCCCAGGTCTCTGCAGAGCTGGGGTTTTAGGTACATATGGCCATGCCTAACTGTTTTACTTGAGATCTGGAGATTTTTAGCTCTAATAGTCTCTAGCCCCTTCAGGCCCTCAAGTATGTGCAAAAAGTACATTTAATGGTTGAGCTATCTTTTCAACCTATTTTTAAAAAAATTTTTTTAATTAATTTATTTTAGAGACAGAGAGAATTGGTGCTCCAGGGCCCCAGCCACTGAAATCACACTCCAGACACTTGCGCCAGCTAGTGGGCATGTGCGACTTGACGCTTGCCTCGCCTTTGTGAATCTGGCTTATGTGGATCTGGAAAGTTGAGCAACTAGGCTTCGCAGGCAAGCGCCTTAACCACTGAGCCATCTCTCCAGCCCCAGCCTAGTTTTTAATGTATGTGTTTGACTGGCTCCAGAAACTATCTTGGACAAAGGGTAGAGTGCGCTTTATGTTTCATCACAGAGTAATAAAGAGTAGACAAAGTCCTCTGTGGAGTCTGTTCGCCAGATCCCATCTTCACTCTAACCTTGTGGAAAATTAGAACAGAGCCGGGCTGAGACATCAGCAACCTCCTCTGACATATGGCAAACTCTGTGATCGGGTTGTCATGAGGACTTGCTAACAGAATCTGTCTCCCCAGAAATAAAATGACAGTGTGCTGCCGTGACAGAAGGCGTCTCCCACAGGCAGTGACAACCCTCTTCATGGGGACTTCAGCTCTGATCTATTCCCACTGTGTTCCACTGGGAAAGGGATTTAAATTCTATCCACACATGACTATTTCTCAACTGATTTAAATTGAGAAGTAGCATTTAAGCCTTCTTCACACATTGGTGAAATTTGTGCGTGTCTACAGAAGCTGTCCTCAGGAGACATTAAACTCAGCCTCATGTGGCATGGACTGAGTATATGAATGGTACCTTAGCCCAGGTTTGATCTATGAATATGACAGTTGTTCTGCTATTATAAACCACCTGGACTCTCCTGACAATACTGGGTTCCGTGGAGATGACATTCCAAGACAGGCAGGCTTGTTCTAAACTCTCTTCCAGTCTTGGGATGTAGCTCAGTTAGTCGAATAAATGTGTGAGGCCCTGGGTTTGATCCTCCACTCTGTATAAGCTAGGCACAGTTGTCACATCTATAATCCCCAGCGCTTGGGAGGCTGAGGCAAGAGATCAAATCTTCAAGATCATCCTTAGCTGCCTAGTGATTTTTGAGCTGGAGGCCACCTGGTGCTACATGAAACCCTGAGGCTCAACAAAACACAGCAACAGAGTTCACGTGAGGAGATTGGAGTCGGAGATTCACCCAGTCTTAGAAAAACCATGTGAACTACCTGTGAAAGCGGTCATGTAGCAGGGAGCAGTGGACAGACTCAAGTTGGTCAGGGTTGCCTGCCACTCATAACCAGAAAGTGGGGCCTGGATTTGGTGGCTCATGCCTGTAAACTCAGCACTGGGGAACCAGAGGCAGGAGGACCAGAAGTTCAAGGTCATAGTGTGTTTGAGGTCAGTCTGAGATACATGAGATCCTATCTCAAAAAAGAAGAAGATAGAGAAGAAGAAGATGGAGAAGAAGAAGCTGGGACTCTGCGTCATACCGCTCAAGGAACTGAATTTTTTTGAAAATTTTTATTGATAATTTCCATAATTACAGACAATAAACCATGGTGATTTCCTCCCTCCCATTCCCCTTTGCAACTCCACTCTACATCATATCCCTTCCCCCTCTCAATAAGCCTCTCTTTTATTTTGATGTTATCATCTTTTTCCTCCTATTATGGTGGTCTTATGTAGTCAGTGTTAGGCACTGTGAGGTCATGGATATCCAGGCCATTTTGTGTCTGGAGGAGTGCATTGTCAGCAGTTTTCAGCTCAACTCTAGCAGGATTTCTCAGTGACCTTGCAGCCCAAGTATGTGGAATCTTCAGCAATAGAGTCTTACCATCTGTTCCTGGTGGGAACCCAAGAGCCTTGGAAATGTCCTGTAATGTTTGAGTATCAGGGACCTCCCTGGCCAAGAACTCACTGGAAGATATCCTATCCTTGGCACTGAAAATTTTCTAAAAACAATCTATGGCTTCTAGATGCATGCCATTTTCTAAAAAAGTAAGTTTCCATATGACTTATTCATACCCTTTTAGATTTTGAGTAGCCCTGCCCCAACCTTTCCTTTACTCAGTCTCTTCCCCTGACCTCACTTAGGCCTTTCTGTCCCCCAGTAATCTGTTCTTCTACTTACATATGTACAATACCCTCCTCGTAAGTCCTCCGCGCCTCCTTACCTTTCTATTCCCTTTTCTAGCTTACTGACCTCTGTTACTGAGTTTTATTCCAACTCACATAGAAGTCCAAACATTTGTAGCTAGGATCCACATATGAGAACGAATTTTTCCAACAACCTAGCTGAGCTTAAAAGTAGATTCTTCCAGGGCTGGAGACATGGCTTAGCGATTAAGTGCTGGCCTATGAAGCATAAGGACCCTGGTTCGAGGCTCGATTCCCCAGGACCCACGTTAGCCAGATGCACAAGGGGGTGCACGCGTCTGGAGTTTGTTTGCAGTGGCTGGAAGCCCTGGTGTGTCCATTCTCTCTCTCTCTGCCTCTCTCTCTCTCTCTCTCTCTGTGTCACTCTCAAATAAATAAAAATAAAAAAACAAAACTTTTTAAAAGCAAGTAGATTCTTCCAGGCTGTAGAGGTAGCTTAGCAGTTAAGACATTTGCCTACAAAGCCTAATAACCTGGGTTTGATTCCTCCGTATGCACATAAAGTCAGATGTACAAAGTGGCACATGTATCTGGAGAGATAGCTTAGCAGTTAAGCCTCTTGTCTATGACGGCTAAGGATCCAGGTTCAATTCCCCAGTACAATAAAAAGATGCTTTATTTATTTATTTGCAAGCAGAGAGATACAGGCAGAAAAAGAGAGCGAGTGAATGCACCAGGACCTCCAGCCACTGCAAATGAAGTTCAGATGCATGCGCCACCTTGGGCATCTGGCTTCCATAGGTCCCAGGGAATCGGAATTGAAACTGGGTGCTTAGGCTTCACAGGCAAGGGCCTTAAACATTAATCCATCTCTCCAACCCCTTATGGGAACTTTAAAGCAATAGTTCTGTATTGTTTAAATCTCAAATGCTGGGATGACAAGTGTGTGCCACCACGCTCAGTTTACATGACGCTGGGTGTCATCCCGGTCCTTAACATTAGAGTTGTCAGGGCTTAGGAGGTGTGTCATTCAAAACACTCAAAAAGGCTGGAGGGATGGCCTGACAGTTTAGCGTGCTTCCCGTCATGCATGACAGCCTGAGGGGACCAGAGACTGCCCGCGTTCGAAGCTCTAGAACCACAGAAACAGTTGAACAGAGCCGTAAATGTCTGTAACTCCAGCCTGGCAGAGGAAGAGACACTTGTGAGGGCATGGGGCACTGCAAGGGAAAACACTTGTCTCTACACCCACACACAAGACAAAAGCAAATAATAATACTACCAATGATTTAAAATCAACATTCAGAAGCTCTTAAAAGTCCAATTCTGGGGCTGGAGAGATGGCTTAGTGGTTGAGCGCTTGCCTGTGAAGCTTAAGGACCCCGGTTCGAGGCTCGGTTCCCCAGGTCCCATGTTAGCCAGATGCACAAGGGGGCCCACGCGTCTGGAGTTCGTTTGCAGAGGCTGGAAGCCCTGGCACGCCCATTCTCTCTCTCTCCATCTATCTGTCTTTCTCTCTGTGTCTGTCACTCTCAAATAAATAAATAAATAAATTTTTTAAAAAATATTTTTTAAAAAGTCCAATTCTGGTGAATGTGAGCCTAGAAGTTTCTGATTTCTTTGGTAGTTGTCTACAGCCACACTATCACCTCCCCTCCCCCCCCCCCCAGGTAGGGTGTCACTCTAGCCCAGGCAGACCTAGAACTCATTCTTCTTTTGTTTATTTTTTGTTGTTGTTTATTTTTACTTATTTATTTGAGAGAGACAGACAGAGAGAAAAAGAGGCAGAGAGAGAGAGAGAGAGAGAGAGAGAGAGAGAGAGAGAGAGAGAATGGGCGCGCCAGGGCCTCCAGCCACTGCAAACGAACTCCAGACGCGTGCGCCCCCTTGTGCATGTGGCTAACGTGGGTCCTGGGGAATCAAACCTCCAACCGGGGTCCTTAGGCTCCATAGGCAAGCGCTTAAACGCTAAGCCATCTCTCCAGCCCTGGAACTCACTCTTTAATCCCAGGCTGGCCTTGAACTCATGGTGATCCTCCTAACTCTGCCTCCCTAGTGCTAGGGTTAAAGGTGTGCGCCACCACGCCCGGCCTATCACGCGCTTTGTCAACACATTGTGATAAGCATAAAGCAAGTCACCTTAACAGCTTGGAGGCGGACGTGCCCATCTCCTCTGAGGAACCTGATATCCCCACCATGCTATTAACACCAGTTTCTTCACACAGCCCTTGGTTATCTGCCTGCCTCCCCAGGAGCAGAGAAGAGCAATGTCTGTTGGTCTTTCTCTCGTCATGGTTTTCTCTTCCTGATGGAAGTGGAGACCAGGAAAGCACCGTGAGGGTGAGGCCAGCTCCCGGCGATGACTGAAGCCCCCTCTGCTTCTCACCAGCCTTATTATGCTCTTGCACAGTTTGCTGTGAAATCAGGCTACCAAAACCATGATAGTAAAGTACCCGCCACAGAGCCTGACCATGGAAGGTCCTCATTAATGATGCTTGTTACGTGATTATTATCAATAATAATGACTACTGTGGCTATTGTTTTGTAGTAAATTTAGGTTTATCTTATAGTCTTTAACATCTCTAGCAGAGTTCGGCTAGGACACCAGAGAGAAAAATCTCCCAAGGGTCTGGAGAAATGGCTAAGTGGTTAAGACACTTGCCTGGGAAGCCCAAGGACCCAGGTTCGATTCTCCAGGACCCATGTAAACCAGATGCACAAGGTGGCACACGTGTCTGGAGTTTGTTTGCATTGGCTAGAGGTCCTGGCACACCATTCTGTCTCTGGATCTGTCTCTTTCGCTCACTCTCTCTTTCTCAAATATTTATTTATTTATTTATTTATTTATTTATTTATTTATTTTAAGAGAGAGAGCAAAAGAGACACAGAGAGAGAGAGAGAATGGGTGTGCCAGGGCCTCTAGCCGCTGAAATGAACTTCAGATGCATGCACCTCTTGTGCATCTGGTTTACGTGGGTCCTGGAGAATCCAACCTGACTCCTTTGGCTTTGCAGGCAGGTGCCTTAAGGGCTGTCTCTCAAATAAGTAAACAAAACATTTTCAAAGTTTCAAAAAAATTTCCCGAGCTGGGCTGGAGAGATGGCTCAGTGGTTGCACTTGCCTGCAAAGCCCAATGACCCAGGTCCGATTCCCCAGCACCCAACTAAAGCCAGATGCACAAAGTGGTACATTTGTCTGGAGCTTGTCTGAAGTGGCAGGAGACCTGCACTCCCTCTCTTTCTGCTGCCTCTTTCTCTCCATCTCTCAAATAAATTAAAAAAAAATTAAAAAAAAAAACAACTCCCAAGCTTAATTCAATGAAGTTGAATTGCTTAAAACTATGATCTAGCCCAAAGGTTCTCAAACTTTCTCTCGGAAGGGCAAGATAGTAAATATTTTAGGCTTGTAGGCCATATGGTGCATGTTGCCACAACTGAGCTCTGCAGCTGAGCTCAAAGTCAGCCACAGAGAATCCATTAGCAAGTGGGTGTGTGTTCCAACTAAATGTCACCTGCAGAAAGAATGGGCCCAAGATGTTTGCCAACTCCTGCCCTTTGCCTATGCACAGCAAGGCAATACTAAGCAAAACCATAATGAGAAGGGCACGTGCCAAAGTGGACACAATGGTATTTGCGTCTCAGTTTGCCCCAGAATTTAGCACTCTGGGAATGTTCCTTAACTCTGTTGTATTCTGAGAATATTACTTCACTCTTCCGTGCCTCCGGTTAGGGTTATTCCTTTAAAAAGCTTAGGCAATAGTACTTCCTATAAGGATTATTAAGAGAAAAACGATCCCAACTATATAAAACGTATTTAAGTTTAAGAGATAATCATGTTGAACATCTATATTTATATTGTATATATGGTGTCAGTGTGTATGTTGCAGGAGTTTTGTGGTTAGTTTATTTGTTTTGAGGTTTTGTTGTTGTTATTGTTGTTGAAGCAGTTTCATGTAACCCAGGTTGGACTTGAACTCTTTTTTAAAAACTCTTGTTATATATTGATTCATTGATTAATTGATTGATTTGAGAGAGAGGGCAAGAGAGGCAGATAGCGACAGTGACAGAATGGGTGCACCAGGGCCTCCAGCCTCTGCAAACTTAAGTCCAGATGCATGTGCAACACCATGTGCATCTGGCTTACATGGGTACTGGGGAATCAAACCTGGGTCCTTAGGCTTCATATGCAAGTGCCTTAACTGCTAAGCCACCTCTCCAGCCCCTGAACACTTTATTTTTTTTCAAGGTAGGGTGTCACTCTGGCCCAGGCCGACCTGGAATTAACTGTGCAGTCTCAGGGTGGCCTTGAACTCACGGCAATCCTCCTACCTCTGCCTCCCGAGTGCTGGGATTAAAGGCGTGTGCCACCATGCCTGGCATGGACGCTTTTTAAAATATATATATATATATATATATATATATATATATATATGTGTATATATATATATATATATATATATATTTATTGCAAGTAAAGAGAGAGAGAGAGAAGTGAGACAGAGAAAGGGCAGGGAGGGAAAGAATGGGCACACCAGGGCCTTTAACCACTGCATATGAACTCCAGACACATATGCCACACCATATGCATCTGGCTTATGTGGGAACTGGGGAATTGAACCTGAGTCCTTAGGCTTCACAGGCAAGCACCTTAACTGCTGAGCCATCCCCCCGGTCCTGGCCTTTAACTCTTCTTTCTCCTGCCTGAGTGGTGCATGCCACAGTGCCTGTGTGAGTGTTTGTGTGTGTGTGTGTGTGTGTGTGTGTGTGTGTGTGTGAGAGAGAGAGAGAGAGAGAGAGAGAGAGAGAGAGAGAGAGAGAGAGAGCTTCTCATCTGTCCAACTGGATAAATGACTATCAGCTGTTGTCCTCTTTCTTCCAGTCTTCTCCAGAGGCAACAAATGGTCATCTGCACAGAGGAGCGCATCACGGGCACTCCTGCCTCTACCACTCTCAAGGGGCCACTTGTTCTCAGTTGCAGTTAACAGAAACCCACACCCACTAGGAGAAACAGAAGGCGCGTTTGTTGGGAGCACTTGTGGAGACAGGCGCAACCTGGCAGCCGGCTCTCTCCTGTGCCACTGGTGTTTAGCCTGTGACCCCTGAGTCCTCTACTCTGGGCCTCCCCAGTGGCCCCCTCAAGGACAACCTCCCTCAGTTCCTGAATGTTTGTCTGACTCCTTGAAAAGGACACACATTAGGGAAGAGTCTCTGAATGGCTAGATTCAGATCACTTACCCGTACCCTGGCTATCAGGACGCAGGGAAAGAATTTTGATTTATTTGATTTATTCCCTCTGGCCTCTGGAGAGAAAAGAACGTTTTACCAAGTCACCTCATTGTGTAAGAGCCTCCCCTCTTCCCAACGGGAAAGGGTCAGGAAGCAAGGCGGTAAGACGAATGACAAATGTCTGCTGTGCTCAGCTTCTGCAAATCTGGGCACCTGTTTGTGGTGAACACCTGGATCGCAATCGAATCTACCTCCAAACTTTCCAACCAATGGCATGTCAAGCAGACGGGGAAATCAGTTGAGCCCTCCAGGTTTTCTCGCTGGGTCCCCTGCCGCAGACATACCCGTCCCTTCTCTATCTCTCTCCTTTCCTGTGCAAACCAGCTTGTCCTGCAACATGAGCAGCTAGAAATCTGCAGGGCTGCTGGAACCCACTTGGCCTCCATGCAAAGCAGCCTCGAGGTACCTGGGCAATGTCGAACCTACCAGGGACATTCCTTCACCAGAATTTATAAGCTCTTCAGCTCCTTGGCCCCACAGCTGGGATCATAATGTGTTTTACACTGCTTTTAACAACTTCTCAATTGTACTGAAAACTTAGTCAAAAGCCTTTGGCTGAGAAATTCATAAGCCCTAGAGGGAAAGCTGCTGCTGTTGTCTGGCTAAATGGATATATGATGTCCACCAAACTGCCCTCCAAACACTCATGTTTATGCCCATATATCAATGCTGCTCTCACTTTTGGTTAGAGGAACTTCTCTTTTCTCATGGTGGTGACCACTAGAGTGACTCAAAATGACCATAGTGCTGAGAAGAAAGGACAGAGGAGTGCTCGGCACTGAGACATCTCTATCACACTCTCCAAGGCTCGGGGATGATTGCGGAAGAGGTGGTGGAAAAAAATATCAGAGCCAAAGGAAGGGGAGGCCGGCTTACAATACTGTCTTCCAGACACAAAGTGGCCTTGATATTCATGACCTCACAGTAGCTGATGCTACCTATGGAAGACTTGCATAATAGGAGGAAAAAAAAATTGCTGACATCAAAGCCGAAGATAAGACTACTGAGAAAGAAGAAGGGGTTCAGTAGATTTGGGAAGGGGGCGGGGGGAGCACTGGGAGGGGTTTTAAACAGAGGCTGAGGGCTGGAGAGATGGCCCAGCCCTTGCCTGTGAAGCCTAAGGACCCAGGTTCGATTCCCCAAGACCCATGTAAGTGAGAAGCACAAGGTAGGCCATGCATCTGGAGTTTGTTTGCAGTGGCTAGAGGCCCTAGCACACCCATTCTCTCTCTTTCTCTCTCTCTCTGCATCTTTCTCTCTCTCATTTTCTTAAATAAATAAATAATGTAAAAAATGAAAAAAAGAGGTTGATAGGACGTGAAGAACCACGCTCAAGGTTGTCTTCCGGCCTCCACGTGCACATGCGCACACCTGGCCCATGCACCCTGACATACATGTACCCCCACACACAAACCTACACGTTTACATGCACATCACAAACACACACAGAAAGTATCATGACGATGACAGAAGCAAGAATTAAAGTGCTTTACTTCTGTCTCAGAGGGAGATGGGAAACAACTTGCTACCTGCGCCACACCCGTTTCTAGAAATCTGCTCTTAAACTCCTCTGAACCATCAACTCAGCTGCCAGCCATTGGCCTGGCTGGGAGAAGAGCCTCTGCAAAGGCGGGAAGCTGGGCCAAGGAAGGACCACCACAAGCCATCGGTGACCCATCATTGGACACCCAATGAATCTCCAACCTGTGCCCGGTCCTCACAAAGACCCCAACTCTCAATCCTGAAATTGATGATCTACAGGAAAGCCTCCATTTCTACCCATTCTTTCATCTTCTTTCTCCAGTGTTGGAAGGAAACTCAGATAAAACTGCATCCCTATAACGATGTGGACCAGGCTGGCCTCATGCTTATGTGTCCTCCTTCTTCTGCCTCTCAAGGGCTGGGACTATAGGTATGCACCGCCATGCCTCTGGAAACTCTTTTTCAGTGTGATTTATGACACACTGAATGTAAATATCCCAAATAAACATAAACACACAAAAAGATCTTTTTGTGTAGTGGCATGGCCATTGGGAGGTTGCATGTGCTCTGGTAAGAAAGAAAAAAAATTAAACAATAAATCCCGCATTCATGCTCATGCAGGCAATCCTAATTAGACTCGGTGGGGCACACAAGTACACAAGGAAAAAAAAAAGACATCAAAGTAGACGAGAGAGCCGGGCATGGTGGCGCATGCCTTTAATCCCAGCACTCGGGAGGCAGAGGTAGGAGGATTGCCGTGAGTTCGAGGCCACCCTGAGACTCCATAGTGAATTCCAGGTCAGCCTGGGCTAGAGTGAGACCCTACCTCGAAAAACCAAAGAAAGAAGAAGTAGACGAGACAGTAGTTGGGGACAAAAAGGAGTTGAGTGGAGGAAGGACAAGAGAAGGTAATGGGAGTGGGTTAGGATCAAAACACGTCACACACTGTACGAAAGTTGTCAGTAAAAACAAAACCAACAAATAAAAATCTTAAATCCTTTTGTCAATTTCTATTAAGAATTCCAGGTAAAGACGGGTGTGGCGGCGCACACCTTTAATCCCAGCATGAGTTCAAGGCCACCCTGAGACAATATAGTGAATTCCAGGTCAGCCTGGGCTACCTCAAAAAAAAACCCCAAAATAATAATAATAATAAAAAAAAATAAAGAATTCCAGGTGGAGAAAAGAAAAGTGCCACTGTGCGAATAATGTCTGATTTGGGGATTGAACTCAAAACTTCACAGTAGAAAACAGTCTGAGGCCATGGAGTCATGGAAGAACACTTGCCTTGAATGTTCAATTCCCAGTACTGAAAACAAACAAATAAATGCACTGAGAGTCAGTATGATGACACACGGCTGTCATCCCAGCAGTGTGGGACATGAATCTGGAGTTTGTTTGCAGTGGCTAAAGGCCCTGGTGTGCCCAGTTTTAAAATTGTTTCTCCCCCTCCCTCTCTCAAAGAAATTAGATATTTTTTAAAAACGGGGGTTTGGGGAGTGTAGATCAGTGTGAATGGGCTTGTCTTGCGTGTATGAGTCCTTAGGTATAGTCTCCACTACCCCTCAAAAAAAATCCTCCTCCAGGGTTGGAGAGATGGCTTAGCGGTTAAGCGCTGGCCTATGAAGCCTAAGGACCCCGGTTCAAGGCTCGATTCCCCAGGATCCACATTAGCCAGGTGCACAAGGGGGCGCACGCATCTGGAGTTTGTTTGCAGAGGCTAGAAGCCCTGGCGCACCCATTCTCTCTTCTCTCTCTCTCTCTCTCTTTCTCTCTCTCTCTCTCTCAAATAAATAAAAATAAACAAAAAAATTTTTTAAAAATCCTCCTCCATAGATAATCACACACACACACACTTCTGGCTACTCTGCCTAGATCTTACGGAGGGACCCTCACTAACATCTCCCCCTATCTGAATGTTGGCATATTGTTTTTCTGACAAATCAAGAAAATCGATACAACTATCACCACAAATCCTATGGTTCATTAAAAATGACCGCAAATGCTTAACTAGGTAAATATGAGAAAAATGATACTTTCTCTATTTTTTTTAATGAAAAATGGAATTGCATGTTTGTATGGAACCTATCTCGATGATGAAGACTCCGATGTAAGAGAGGGGAATGAAAGGAGAGAGGAGAGAAAGGAGGACAAGGGAAAAGAAGAAGAAAGAAAGCAAAAATAGGCAGACATTGTTTAGGAGAGTCAGCGGCACGTAACGGGAGCAAGGCCTTAGACTTCTGGGAGATAAGGGAAATTGCTTTGAGGCAAGAGGGTTAAGAAGGGCGCTCCCTGTCCTCTGGAAAAGGGAGATATGAGGAGCAAATACGAAGGGCGGTAAATCACCGTGTAATCGAAGCCAGTGTAATTCCGCGGGGTGCAGCGAAGGCAGTTAGGAGATGAAGTCAGGTCAACTTTCTAGGACCAAGAAATGCACAAAGCCGCCCATTCTCCAAACCGGCGGGCTCGCCTCCCTGCTTCCCACCACATCGGGGAGCCAGTGGGGCTGTTGTGTGTGCTCCGCTTGGAGTTTGGGGGGGGTGGCCAGGTCTCTTGTTGCATGCTCTTGTACAAGGAGGGGGATAACTTGGACATATTTCTTCCCTCTTCCTTTCAACCTGAAAAAATTGAATTGTGATGATAAAGATCAGGCAATTGTCCTGAAGCACTGAACCCTTTATGAAATAAAAGCCCAAGTGCTAACCTGTAATCTTATTTCTTGGTTGGAACAGGGAAAGAATTGCTACTTATGCTGTCCCCTGACTATGCAGGGGCAGAAAGATGGAGGGTTAGTCACTATCTGCCCTGTGTCCAGAGTTCTCCCTGATGAAGGGAACCAGATAGACGTTCTAATTTGGAGGACAAAAGGTGTTGGATCTGTACCCAGAGGATAGAAAATCCTTGGGGCAGAAGGACCGTTGTGAGGAGAAGTGGTGACATGTTTTGGCTGCGGGATACTCAGAAATCAAGCTGGAGCTGAGCTGGACTGTCATCATGGCTGGAATAAGGCGTGCAGCCCTCTGGGGTAGAAAAGTCACTGATGAGCTTAACCAGCATTGGGCTCCCAAGCTACAGCCATGCCAAATGGTACAATGGTGGCTTTTCTGTTATTCCACCTGTCACCTGACAGGTTTCATGCCTGGTACTGAAATCCTAGCCAAGAGACCATGACTAGGAAAGCCATAAACTCTGGAAGGAAGCTGCTACTGTCGTTTGCCCCCTCCCCAAATTGTCCTCTAAATACTTATAATTATTCTAATATGTTAATGTGCCTTTCACTTTTTTCTTTCATTTTTTAATTTGAGAGAGAGAGAGAGAGAGAATGGGTGCACCAGGGCCTTTAGCCACTGTGAACGAACTCTAGACACGTGCGCCCCTGTGGCGCACGTAGGACATTGTGTGCTTGCATCACTGTGTGTCTGGCTGCATGGGACCTGGAGATTCGAACATGAGCTATTAGGCTTCAAAGGAAAGTGCCCTAACTGCTAAGCTATCTCTCCAGCTGTACTTTTACATTTGATGAGAGAAGCTTCTTTTCAGATGGTGGTGACCCCCGGAGAGACTCAAAACGCATCAAAGTGCTGAGAAGTGACAGTGGAATGTTCAGCACAAACAGAAATGTTTATCACACCTTCCATGACCATTGCAAAAGAGGTGGTAGAAAGAATGTAAGAAGCTGGGCATGGTGGTGCATGCCTCTAATCCCTTCACTTGGGAGGCAGAGGTAGGAGGATCACTGTGAGTTCAAGTCCACCCTGAGACTACCTAGTGAATTCCAGGTCAGCCTGGCTAGAGTGAAACCCTACCTCAAACAAACAAACAAACAAAAACATGGGCTGGAGAGATGGCTTAATGGTTAAGCGCTTGCCCGTGAAGCCTAAGGATCCCAGATTGAGGCTCAATTACCCAGGACCCATGTAAATCAAATGCACAAGGGGTGCAGGCATCTGGAGTTTGTTTGCAGTGGCTGAGGGCCTGATACACCCTTTCTTTCTGTGTGTGTGTCTCTCTCTCTCTGTGCCTTTCTCTCTCTCTCTCTGTCTGTCGCTTTCACATAAATAAATAAAAATAAACAAACAAAAACAGTTTAAAAAGAAAAAGAAAAAGAAAAGAGAATGTAAGAGCCAAATAGTGGGGAGGAGAGCTTGGAATGTTTGCGTCCAGACACAAAGCAGCTATTGCACTCATGACCTCACAGTGGCTGATAATACATATATAATACCTATATAATATGAGGCAGAGAAAGGATGGCATCAAAATAGAATACAGACTAGGTGGAAAGAAAAAGAAGTCCACTGAAGAGGGGGGAAATGGGAGAGTTGACTAAGACGTGGTAGGAAGGGATTATGACCAGGTACATTGTGTATACATATGGAGATTGTCAATAAAATGTTTTTAAAACGAGAGGCTAGATGTGGTGAAGGATGAAAAGAAATAGACCCCTGGAAATTAAATACAATAATAGATCGTTTTCAGCTCTCATCCGAAACACAATTTATGATTGAGAAAGAACCACTAACCTGAAAAGACAGGTGACAGAAGTTTGGGACTAAGGAGGCAGCTTAGTGGATAAAGTGTTCGCTGCTCAAGCATGAGGACCTGAGTTCAGAGACCCAAACCCATCACAAAGATCCCGAATATCTAAAATAATACTGAGCAACAAAATTAAGGCTGGTGGTATCACCATACCTGACTTTAACCTATACTACAGAGCCATAGTAACAAAAACAGTGTGGTACTGGCACAAAAGCAGACATATAGATCAATGGAACAGAATAGAGGACCCAGATGTAAGTCCAGGTAGCTATAGCCACCTGATATTCGATAAAAATGCCAAAAATACTCAATGGAGAAAAGACAGCCTCTTCAGCAAATGGTGCTGGGAAAACTGGGTATGTACCTGTAGAAGAGTGAAAATAGATTCTTTTCTCTCTCCATGCACAAGAAGTAAGTCCAAATGGATTAAAGACCTTAACATCAGACCTGAAACTCTGAAACTGATAGAGGAAAAAGTAGGGGAAATCCTTCAATATATTGGTCTTGGCAAAGACTTTCTGAATACAACACCAATTGCTCAGGCAATAAAACCACAGATTAATCACTGGGACCTCATGAAATTACAAAGATTTTGCACAGCAAAGGACACAGTGAATAAAGCAAAGAGGCAACCTACAGAATGGGAAAAAATCTTCACCAGCTATATATCTGAGATGGGGAGGTAATATGATGGAGAATGGAATTTCAAAGGGGAAGTGTGGGGTAGGAGAGGGTATTACCATGGGACATTTTTTATAATCATGGAAAATGTTAATAAAAATTGTGAAAAGATAAAATAAATAATAAATGTAAAAATTTTTTTAAAAGAATGTAAGAGCCAAAAAAAGAAATAAATTTATATTGAAATCTCATAAAAAAGAAAAAAAAAAAAAAAAAAGAAACCCAAACCCACAGGAAGTTGAATGCAGTAGCATGAGCATCTATAATCCAGCACTGTGGTGAGACAGGAGCATCTATAATCCAGCACTGTGGTGAGACAGGAGTATCTATAATCCAGCACCTGTGGTGAGACAGGAGCATCTATAATCCAGCACTGTGGTGAGACAGGAGCATCTATAATCCAGCACCTGTGGTGAGACAGGAGTATCCATAATCCAGCACTGTGGAGAGACAGGAGCATCTATAATCCAGCACCTGTGGTGAGACAGGAGTATCTATAATCCAGCAGCTATGGTGAGACAGGAGCATCTATAATCCAGCACTGTGGAGAGACAGGAGTATCTATAATCCAGCACTGTGGTGAGACAGGAGTATCCATAATCCAGCACCTGTGGTGAGACAGGAGCATCTATAATCCAGCACCTGTGGTGAGACAGGAGTATCTATAATCCAGCAGCTATGGTGAGACAGGAGCATCTATAATCCAGCACTGTGGAGAGACAGGAGCATCTATAATCCAGCACTGTGGAGAGACAGGAGCATCTATAATCCAGCACCTGTGGTGAGACAGGAGTATCTATAATCCAGCAGCTATGGTGAGACAGGAGCATCTATAATCCAGCACTGTGGAGAGACAGGAGTATCTATAATCCAGCACTGTGGTGAGACAGGAGTATCCATAATCCAGCACTGTGGAGAGACAGGAGTATCCATAATCCAGCACCTGTGGTGAGACAGGGGTATCTATAATCCAGCACTGTGGTGAGACAGGAGTATCCATAATCCAGCACCTGTGGTGAGACAGGAGTATCTATAATCAAGCACCTTTGGTGAGACAGGAGTATCTATAATCCAGCAGCTATGGTGAGACAGGAGTATCTATAATCCAGCACTGTGGTGAGACAGGAGCATCTATAATCCAGCACTGTGGTGATAAAGGAGCATCTATAATCCAGCACTGTGGTGAGACAGGAGTATCTATAATCCAGCACCTATGGTGAGACAGGAGTATCTATAATCCAGCACCCATGGTGAGACAGGAGCATCTATAATCCAGCACCTGTGGTGAGACAGGAGGCAGAAACAGGAGACCCCCAGAATCTCCAGGACAATTGAGTCTGGTGAAAGAACAGTGAATAATGAGCGACCTTGTCTCAAATAAGATGGAAGGCAAGCACCAACAGCCAGGGTAGTCTTCTGGCCTCTACACACATGCTGTGGCCCCAGCACGCCTCCCACATCCACACGCGTGAGCACGCACATTTTCCAAAATATGTGACATCTGTGAATTTTGGCAAAAAAAGTCAATCTGGTTAGCATAGGAAATTCTGACTAAATGCATCTTTATGTGTAGACTTAAAGCCAAATAGTGTCATGTCATCAACAGCAAAGATTACAAAAGCTCAGCACATGTTAGACTGATTTATAAGGCAATTTCTTTTTCTGATAATAGCACACTTTCTTTCCCTGAATTTCCCAGGTGAGGCCTTCTCAGCCTATTCTTACGGCACAGAAAGTAACCCGTCTTGAGTCTTGATCATACCAACAGCTTTATGTGGTAGGGGTTGGTTCAGGTAGCCAAGACTATTTAACTCATCTATGGTGAGGGGCAGTGATTTTTTTTTAAAGACTACAATTTTATTTCAAGGTCAGGTCTCACTGTAGGCCAGGCTGACCTGGAATTCACTATGTAGTCTCAGGATGGCCTCCACCTCATGGCAATCCTCCTATCTCTGCCTCCCGAGTGCTGGGATTAAAGGCGTGTACCACCACACCCAGCTTTATTTACTTATTGCTTTAAGTGTGTGTATATGTAGTGTGTGCATGTGTGTGTATGTATTATGCAGATGCACATGCCTGTGTGCTCACATGTGGAGGCCAAAGTAGGCAGTCACCTGTCCTCTATTACTCTTTGACCTTATTTCCTGGAGACGGAATCTTTCACTGAACCTGGAGTTCACCATTTTGTTTTGTTTTGTTTTGGGCCACACTGGCTGTCAGTAATATCCAGCAACCTTCCTGTGCCCACCCCTGTCAGCACTGGGGTTATAGGCATGCACAGTCTTGTCCAGATTTTTACATGGTACTAGGGACTGAACCAGGTACTCACGTTTGTTCAGCCAGCACTCAGCGCTCTCACCCACTGAGTCTTCTCTTCAGCACTAAATACTATCTTTTTTTTTAAGTTACTTATTTATTTAAGAGAGAAAGTTACAGAAGGAGGGAGAGAGAGAGAGATCAAATGGACATACCAGGACCTCTAGCCATTGCAAACAAACTCCAGATGCATGTTCCACCATATGCATCTGGCTTTACATGGGTAGTGGGGAATCGAACCTGGGTTCTTTGGCCTTGTAGGCAAGTGCCTTAACCACTAAACAATCTCACCAGCCATGTCCCCCACCCCCACCCCCAAACACTATCTTTAAGCAGCAATATTGTGATTGTGGTTGAGTCCCTTGACACTTTGTCACTTCTTGTCTGAAATGCTAAGGCATGGTTCTTCCAGGAGTTAGCTGGAAGTGTTTTCACATAATGATTCTTGACAGCCTATGCACAGGCCTGTAAATGCATTAAACTCCACACCTGGTCATTAGTAACTGCTGACTGATGACAGATGTGAAACAAATGAGTTCCTGAATATTTCTTTCTTTAAAATATTTTATTTATTTATGAGAGAGAAAGAGACAGATAGAGAAATAGAGAGAATGGGCATGCCAGGGCCTCTAGCCACTGCATATGAACTCCAGACACATGTGCCCCCTTGTGCATCCGGCTTACATGGGTCCCGGGAAATCGAACCCAGGTCACTAAGGCTTCGCAGACAAATGCCATAACTGCTAAGCCATTTACCCAGTCTCCCTGAACATTTCTTTATCTTAAAAAAAAATTTTTTTTGAACATTTTAGGAGTGACATTAAAGTAAAAAATGTTTCTTCCATTTTGAATTTCATGTAGCATTTATATGAATGTTGCAATAATCTGAACTGGGCATGGTGGTGCATGCCTTTAATCCCAGCACTCAGGAGGCAGAGGTAGGAGGCCACCCTGAGAATACATAGTGAATTCCAGGTCAGCCTGAGCTAGAGTGATACCCTGCCTCAAAAAACAAACAAACAAAAAGTTGCACTAATCTGAATTGACAAAGAATTGTATATAGTTGTATAATTTTGAAGAATGCTTTACTTAATCAAATATTTGAAAGTCTGAAGTGAAGTCAAATTGTTCAAAATATCAGTGTCAAAGCTTTAACAAAGGGCTGAAGAGACAGCTTAGTGGTTAAGGCGCTTGCCTGCGAAGCCTAAGAACACGTTTGAGTCTCCAGATCCCACATAGCCAGACAATGACGGAAGTGCACAATGTCGCACATGCACCACAAGGGGGCGCACACATCTGGAGTTGGTTCACAGTGGCTGAAAAACCCTGGTGCACACAATCTCTCTCTCTCTCTCTCTCTCTCTCTCTCTCTCTCTCTCTTTCTCTCTCTCTCTCCCTCTTTCTCTCTTACTCAAATATATATATATATATATATATATATATATATTTGGTTTTTTGAGGTAGGGTCTCCCTCTAGTGCAGGCTGACCTGGAATTCACTATGTAGTCTCAGGGTGGCCTCAAACTCGCAGTGATCCACCTACCTCTGCCTCCTGAATTCTGGGATTAAAGGCATGTGCCACCACACCCAGCAAAAATAATTAGAAAAATGAAGCTTTAATGAAATCTTAGACATCAAATAGAGCAGAGACCAAGAAGGCTCAGTGACAAGCCCAGTGAGGAAGGTGACTGCAGAAGAGGTGGATCAGGATCGTGATGCCTTTGAGAATACCTGCATCGGCCAGATCAACTCCAAAGACTCACTCCGCACTCTCTTCTTTCTGCAGAATGATGGAATCCCAGCTTTTAGTGTCTATCTCGCCCATACTTTATTCTAAGTCCTTTACTTTTCTAAATCTCTTCTGGGTTCCAAGAAAGAGAGTTCATCTACAGATAGCTAAACAGAACTAGCCAGCAGGGAGGAGGAGGCTTCCAACTCCGTAACAGCTTAACTTCTCAGTATCCCTGTAACTAAAGTGAGTGGTGTGTTCAGCAATAGGATTGCACCATCTAGCTCTGGTGGGCAACAAATAGCACTGGCAATAGACTGGACTGTCTTAGGGGGCTCATGGGCCTCCCTGACCAATAGCTCACTAGGGCATGTCCCACCCCTGGCACTGGGAGTTTTATATAACAACCCACTCCAGAGGGGTACTTTTGCCTAAATCTCTCTCTCTCTCTCTCTCTCTCTGAATTGATATTCTCTAATTCATTCATGAAGAAGTAGGTTTCTATACAGCTTATTCATAATGTCTTTAGTTTTGTGTCAGAAAGTGCTATGTAAGCTGCTGGGGGAAAAGTCATCAACAGTCTAAGTAGCAGTGAATCCTACAAGCTACCCAGCTGGCCCGCCAGGTAAGATGTGCCCACTGGCACAATAGTGGCATGTCAGTTATGGGGGTAACCAACCGCTTTCTATTTGGATTTGAGGCCTGCTCCACGGGAGGAAATTCATATCTGGTACTGGAAGCCCGGTCAAAATCTTATGGCTTGGGAAGTTATAGGTCAGAGGTGGAAACTACCATTGCTCTTTTGCTAAATAAATGCATTGTAGACATCAAATTGCCCTCTTAATATTTATATTTATGCCCATAGGTTAGTGCTGTTCTCGCTTTTGGGTAGAGAAGCTTCTTTTTTATTTATTTATTTATTTATTTATTTATTTATTTATTTATTTATTTGAGAGCGACAGACACAGAGAGAAAGACAGATAGAGGGAGAGAGAGAGAATGGGCACGCCAGGGCTTCCAGCCTCTGCAAATGAACTCCAGACGCGTGCACCCCCTTGTGCATCTGGCTGACGTGGGACCTGGGGAACCGAGCCTCGAACCGGGGTTCTTAGGCTTCACAGGCAAGCGCTTAACCGCTAAGCTATCTCTCCAGCCTGAGAAGCTTCTTTTTGTAGGTGGAGGTGACAACTAGGGAGAACCAAGACTAGTCAAGTTGCTGAGACGGGGCACCTGCGTGCTTAGCACTGGATGAGACATCTCCGTCACACCTGCCAGGGCTCAGGAAACATCCGAGAGGCCGTGGCGGGAAGATTAGTGCTGCTCTCACCGCTGGCCAGAGAAACTGCTTCTTTTTGGAGATGGTAATAGATACCGGGGATACTCGAAACTCACCCAAGTGTTGAAAACGAGAGGCTGTTGAGAGCTCAGAACTAAATGAGACATGTCTTAATACGCCCTTCAAGGCTCAGGGTGCATGACAAGGAGAGAGCGGAGACAACGTAAGAGCTGGAGGGGGGGAGGAGTGCTTGGGGATGCCACCCTCCAGACCTGAACTGAGTGCTGCGTTCATGACCTCTCAGGGACTGTAGGCTGCCATTACCTCTGTAAATCCCACACAGTAGTCAGCCCATCAGCATTTTGTTATGGATCCTGGAAGAGGGCGAGAACAAGGAGACATCAAAATAGAACAACTACTGGGAAAGAGGAGGGATTTCAATGCAGTGGGGGCCGGGGAGGGGACAGAAGAGAGAAATGGGAGGGGCTTCTGATCAAATTACTGTACATTCATAGATTAAAATTCTCAATTTCAAAATATCCTTTATCCGAAAAGGAAGTAATTAACTTCCATGGCCAGCAGCATTAAGTGTAGGTGTTATTATATTCGGAAATGGCCTCAACTAGTAAGACTCTAGCACCCTCCTTGAATTCAGTCTGATACAAATGCCCCTTTGTGTACTGAACTGGGTATTGTCCTCTCCTATTAGCCTGCTCATGACCACTAGCAAATTATGGGAGGGAAAGTCACTTATTAGCTTTGTGGGTGCATTTGTAGGTGAGTGCATGTGTGAAGTGTGTAAGTGTGTGTGCCATGACGTGCCCATGAAGGTCAGAGGGCCACCTTGGGTGTTGGTCCTCTTGCCTTCCTCCTTGTTTGGAGGGGGTCTCTCCTTTATCTCTGCACATGCCAGGCTTGCGGGCCCCCGAGTTTCTGGGGGTTCTCCTGTCTCAGCCTCTCTCTCCTTTTGTAGCAGGAGCACTGGGATTCCAGGTGCATTCTATTACATCTGGCTTGCACGCTCCAGATCCAAACTCAGGTCCTCACGCTTGCGCGGTAAGGGCTTTATGCACTGAGCCATCGTCTCAGCCGGAAGTCACTTTTTATACTGTACATACTAAAAACAGTTCTTCATATTATGTTCTTACAACTTATTGGTTATAGATTTGTAGTGTGAAGGGAAAAAAAAATCTTTCTGGCTAGGGAAAGGCTGCCCCTTCCGGGTAAGCTGAGTCTTACAGATAGCAAAAAGCTCAGTGTAGGCTATGCTTTTTTAAAATATATTTTATTTATTTATTTGTTTGAGAGAGAGAGAAAATGGATGCGCCAGAGCCTCCAATCACTGTAAACAAACTCCAGATGCATGCGCTCCTTGTATATCTGGCTTACATGGGTCCAGGGAATCAAACGCCTTAACTGCTAAGCCATCTTCTCCAGCCCTATGCTTTTAAAATGCAACGTAACCATCCCAGAGCCAGATCTCCTCTATGTGGGCCAAACACCCCTGGAAACAATGTTCTTCTGCTACAATTACCCCAGGACCAGGTACCAGGTAATTAAGGACCATGCTTGGCCAAATTATTCAGCCCTCTGCTGCTCGCCCAGCCCTGCCCTCCCCTCTCCTGCCCTGCCTGAGGAAACCCCGCCGAAGGCTCGGGCCTCATGTCTTTCCCCTTCTCTTATCATGTGCCATCTTCCCACTCTGCTGTCTCTCTCACGTGGCCCACGCGTGATTTACGGCCTCCTTTCTTAGGACCTGAGAGTACAACGAAATTTGTTTTTCCAGGCCTCTTCCATGTCTCCACTTACGGCCATACATGACTGACCGTCACATAAAAGAATAACAAGCACTTTTGATAGAATCTGCTAATATGTTCTAAACCTCCATGCTGCTCACTTGAAGCAGTCAAGCAGCGATCTCATTAAATACGATGGAAGAATAGGAGCATTTAGTAAATTTACAACTGGGTGCAGGAATCAGTAGATAAAATATGTGGATGTCAGCTTCTGTTGCTGCATAATGAATTACTGCAACCTTGGTAGCTTAAAAGAGCACACCATTAGCTCACAGTCGTGTGTCTGATATGTGCATGTATAGGTGCTTTTACATATGTGCGTGTGTATGTGCGTGTGTATACATATGTGCATGTGAGGTCAGAGGTCAATATCAGATGTCTTCCTCAGTCTTGCTTTCCATTTTATTTTAAATACATTATTTATTTATTTATTTACAAAGGGAGAGAGAGAGAGAGAGAGAGAGAGAGAGAGAGAGGGAGAGAGGGAGAGAATGAGTGTGCCAGGATCTCCAGTCACTACAAATGAACTCCTGATGCATGTGTGACTTTGTATATCTGGTTTTATGTGGGTACTGGGGAATCAAACCTGGGTTGTTAGGCATTGCAGGCAAGAGTATTAACTGCTGAGCCATCTCTCCAGCCCTCCATTTTATTTGTTTTATTTTATTTTTATTTGCGAGAGAGAGATACAGAATCAGGCAGGTAGAGAGAGAGAGAGAGATAGGATGGGTGTGCCAGGGCCTCCAGCCACTGTGAACGAACTGCAGATGCATGCGCCCCTCTGGTGCTTCTGGCTTTGGTCCTGGGGAGTCAAACCTGGATCCTTTGGCTTTGCAGGCAAATGCCTTAACCACTAAGCCATCTCTCCAGCCTCCATTTTATTTAGTACCTCTCACGGGGCTCAGTGCTCACTGATACAGCTAGACTAAAGCCAGCCAATATCAAGCATCCTCATGTCTTTGTCTCTCTAGCACTGGGTTATAGTGTCAATGGAAACCACAACTCTCATTCAAAGAGAATGGGATCGAGTTTAGCTTGGAGCCAAATATCAGTGACCACGGCCCAGGTACACAGATGTAGTTTACCTCAAATGCTAGATTCTAATGCGTTAGCAATTCCAAAGCTTTCATAGTTACAGAACAGAAGAAATTCATAAACCAAAGCACTTTTCAAATACATTGGTGGAAATGACGGCCAAGTGGAGAAATCTCTGCTCTAGGCTTCAGATGCTATCTGATGACATTTTAGCCTTTGAGTTGGTAGATGCTGGTGGCCCATTAGTACATTCCAGAAAGGTTTCACCTGATCATCCGATAGTCACAGCAGTGGACAATAAATGGCTATTGAGGGGCTAAAGTTAGTCGAAAGTAATTTGCCTCGGATCCTGCGACATCAATCTCGCCATGATCATGGGAATTCTATCAGTCTGTTCAGCTTTGCTCCAAGTAGATATGGTGCCTTTTCGTAACTTCAGTTCACAATAGAGGCGTATCCCGGCGCCTGGCTTTTCCTGTGTGTCCTGGGACGCGAACTCGGGTCTTCATGCTTGCTTGGCAAGCGCTTCACGGAGTGTAGCTCACAGTTTCAATGGGTCCAGGCACAGCCTAGGTCCTCCGTTCAGGCCCACGGCAGGCTGCAGTCAAGGTGTTGGCTGTGCTGTGCTCCCAACTAGAGGCTCAGCTAGGGAAGAAACGACTGGAATCAGGTGTTGGCAGAATTCCTTTACCTCAAAGGACTGGGACCTTGGCTTCTTACCGGAGGCTGCTGGGGACACCCTCAGGGCCTGCATGCAGCCTGCCGCTTCTTGCCACATGGGATTTCCCACGTGGCCATTTATAGACCAGCAAGGGGAGTCTCTAGAGCAGGACTTTCTCATGGGGTAATACAACGTAATCGTGCGGAAGCCAACCCGTTTTCTTTATTGCATTCCACTGGTGCGAAGCAAAGCGATCCGTCAAAGAGATTTATAAGGTTTTGTAAGGAAATAAGCAGGAATGCCTGATGATCAGGACCCCCAACAGCAACGGCTGTTGGAAGGGCTCCCTTCTGTCTTTGCGGTCTGTCCTTGCAGGGTTTAACTTGCTGCCAATGCATCAGTAGTTGCAAATGCACCAGCAGCGACCAGATTCTTCTCTGGAGGGCAATTTAGCAAACACGAGGTCACCTTGGAGAAGAAAGGAATAGGGTTTCCACCACTCTTATCTTTGAAAAAGTCTCTATGTAGGACACTCATCCATAAAAGCAAAACTCTGGTTCTTGCTTTTCATTTATTTTTAGAGAGAAAGAGAGGAGGGGGGTCACTATGATGCCCAAGTTGGCCTCAAACTCCTGGGCTCATGTGATCCTCCTACCCAGTTTCCTAAGAAACTAGGGCTAAAAGACATGCACTACCATACCTGACTTAAAAATCTGGTTTTTTTTTAGGGGGGGGGGTTCTGGAGGAATGGCTTAGTGGTTAAGGCACTTGTCTGCAAAACCAAAGGACTCAGGTTTGGTTCCCCAGGAGCCATGTAAGCCAGATGCACAAGGTGGCACATGTATCTGGAGTTCATTTGCAGAGGCTGGAGGCCCTGGAACGCCCATTCTCCTCTCTCTCTCTTTCTCTCTGTCAAATAAATAAATAAATTAAAATATATATTTTTTAAAAATCTGTTTTTGCAGGAAGCAAAACAATAACAATGAACATGAATAAGTTCAGCCATTGGCTTACTGTTAAGAGATTTATGGCATCAATTTCACTCTCTTTTTCTCCCACATTTGTTTTTGATCTTTTCATGGCAATTTTCCACATAAAAGCTATATGGCTGGCTTTCTGCCGCTCGGGTTCCAACCTTGTTTTATCCTTGAAAACATCCTCAAGTGCCAAATAAACCAACAGTCTGATAAGGGTGGAGGGGGAGGGTGGGCACAGAAAGAGTCTAGCCCAGAAATACTGAGACTGCTGCCATTAAAGACTGGAGCAGCCAAGACTGCCTGAGATTTCACTCTACTCTGTCAGAACGGGGACGTGCTTCAGCACTCTGAAATAATGACTCTTTAATCTCAAGTCCACCCATCACCATCTAAAGACAAGGGGGGGGGGAGCTGAAGATATAAAATACTGAGGAAAGGTGAGAGTACTGCCTCATTACCCATAAAATAAGCTTCATTTCAAACTGCAATGCAATTCCTTTTCTCTCTACTTCTAAGAGTTATTTAGCCTTATACACTAAGACTTTCACTTCATAGCTTACTATAAGGAGAGAGAAAAAAAAAAGGCTCTCCTTTTGCTTTAAAATTTGTTTTTATGAAATTGTTTGCTCTGTATGTAATGAGTTTTCTCACTCTTTCTGAAACATGCTTATTGTCTATGAAACAGACCCAGGGCTCTGGGATTCTGCAGAGGGAAATGCAGGTAGAGCCATAGCATGTCACCCGGGACATATTAGCTAAACTTTGAACCGGCGGTTGGGTGTGGTGACACATGCCTGTTACCTGAGCACTTGGATGGTGTGGTAGTTTAAATACATGTCCCCCAGGAGGACCTCCAGCCGCCTGGCTGGAGGGGGTGTCACTGTGGGTGGGTCCTGCAGCCCAGCCCTAAGGTGTAACTGGGAGCGGCTCTGCATTCCAGCCTGAAGTCCACAGAGGGTCTGAGTTCTTCCGGGGGGGGGGGGCAGTTTGGCTGCTGGTTTTTGCTCTTGCTTTTGGTGGTGGGTTTCTCTTTTCTGCCATTATGGAACTTCCCCTGGGTCTGTAAGCTTCATTAAATTCCGTTCCTCCTATAAACTGTGTCTGGTTTGGAGGCTCATCCCCACACCTATGGAAGCTCTCTATGACAGGTGACCAAGGCAGGAGGATTGCTGTGAGTTTTGAAGCCAGTCTAGGCTGTACAGAGAGTACCAGGCTAGTCAGGGTTATATAGCAAGACCTTGTTTCAAACAAAACAAACCCCCCTCTTCTCTGAAAAAAAAAAAAAAAAAAAAGAATATGAATGAGAAATATCCTTAGCAATGCAATGGGTCAGAAATGAGATGATTACATGTTGCTATTCATGTAAATCTTGCTTATTTGATTCCCCTGTGGCCATTGGCACACTCAACAAACTAAAATAAGTATCCCTTGTATTCTGGAATACAGTTATGTCCTTATCCCATCTTAGTGTACTTAATGGGATTCTGTCTCTTTTTAAATCTATGCCTAATCCTTTGAATTTCTGCAGGTGGTACCCACGGTCTTTACCAGTGTTTAAATCATGGCTCTGCTATATTACAAGCACACAAACCAGCCCATATGCTGAACCTCAGTGCGTCTGTTACGTCGTCTATGAAATGGGCCCTCAACACTACCTTCTTCATTATACTGTGCTTCCACAAGTAGCCTGCAAGTGTACACAGCCTTCTGCAGGATCCTCTTTCCTCCTGTTCCCGCCCTCAGGGGCCCCACCTCCCCATTGTGTCTAGCCATCACTGCATTCCATGATGCTCCAACTGCACCATGTAACCTGGGCATCACTCTTGCATCTTCAGTAACATGATGAGAATTTTCCTCTATGTCCAGCTTCCCTTCAACATTAGTCTGTGTGAAATCAGTCTTATCATCTTATTTCCCTTGGGTGGTGAGAGAGGGAGCCAAAAAGTAAGAGTTCATAGTTCTTCAAAAGGCTAATCATAGAGTTTCCACATGATCCAGTGTTATGTGCCTTTTTATTAATTAATTTATTTATTCATTTATTTTTATTTATTTATTTATTTATTTATTTATTTTTTTGAGGTAGGTTCTTCCTCTAGCCAAGGCTGACCTGGAATTCACTATGTAGTCTCAGGGTGGCCTCGAACTCACAGTGATCCTCCTACCTCTGCCTCTTGAGTGCTGAGATTAAAGGCATGTGCCATAATGCCTGGCTTGTTGTGTGACTTTTCCTAGAGAAATATGAGCAAACATTGACTTGTCCTAGATAGGGCACCAATGACAGATCAAAGATATGATTACACCCAAGCCTAAATTAGTGAAGCAGTGGGTTATTTGGGGTTACTGGTAGGAATATGGGTGAAGAATGACTTACAGGAACATGGATGATTCAAAACCAGCCATATCACCCCAAATCCCACCCCAGCACGAGGGACAATTCTGTCATGAAAGCGCATCTCTCATGAATTTCAACTCTGCCTGTCAGAATCTCTTCTCTCCAGCATTCCTTAATGCTTAGGTAACCTTGGGGAGGGGAACTTGTGACTCTTGTTTCAGGAACTTCCTGAGATTTAGTAGGTTGTCTAAGCCTTGTAAATTTCATCTACTTGCTTAGAGTCAAACAGCCTCCCTCCAGGCTGGAATGTTTCCATTTGGAGGAAATTGCTAAGGAGCACCTAGCAATTGTAATAACTGGTACCCACCTGTTGAGGTTACCTTCTTGTTGATAGGACAAAGCACCTGACCAGAAGCAGCTCATGGGAGTTAAAGGTTTATTTCGGACTTACAATGTTCCCAGGGGAAGTTTCATCACGGTGGAGAAGGCATGGCAGAGCAGGCACCCAGCTCATAGCTTCACAGATCGGCAGCAGGGCAGGAGCAGTATACATGAGCTACCCAGGCTGGAGAGATGGCTTACCTGTTAAGGCACTGGCTTGTGAAGCTTAAGGACCCAGATTCAAATTTCCAAGTACTCATGCAAACCAGATGCACAAGGTGGCACATGCATGTGGAGTTCATTTGCAGTGGCTGCAGGCCCTTGTGTGCCCATATTCTCTCTCTTTCTCTCTCTCCAATAAATAAATAAGTAATTTTTTTTCAGAAAAACTGCCACAATACCCATGAAAAATGAGAGTACACATTCGTACAAACACTTTGACATGGATATTCAGAGCAACATTATTCATCATAACCCCCAATAGAAACAATCTAACGTAGTCGGCAACAGATGAATGGACAAGTGTCCATTCAATGGAATGGCATGCACCCATTCTGTGGTGGTTTGATTCAGGTGTCCCCCATAAACTTAGGTGTTGTGAATACTAGATCCCCAGCTGATGGATATTTGGGAATTAATGCCTCCTGGAGGGAGTGTATTGTTGGGGGCAGGCTTATGGGCTTTATAGCCAATTTCCCCATGCCAGTGTTTGGCACACCCTCCTGTTGCTGTAGTCCACCTTATGTTGGCCAGGGGGTGATGTCCACCCTCTGCTCATACCATCGTTTTCCCCTGCCATCGTGGAGCTTCCCCTGGAGCCTGTAAGCCAAAATAAACCTCTGTTTCCCAGAAGCAGCTCTTGGTTGTGTGATTTCTACCAGCAATGCAAACCGGACTGCAACACATACCAAAAGACACAACACTGATGTATAACACAACGGGAGTGAACCATGGAAACGTGCTAAGTAGAAAGAGCTAGACATGATGTGCAAGCATTGCATGATGCCATCTGTATAAAAATACCAAGAACCAGCAGACCTACGGACGGGAAATAGATGAGTGGTTGCCAGAGGAGGGAGGGTGCCTTGAGGAGTCCGATGTGACAGCTAGGGGACACAGAACATGTTTTAGGGGCACTGGGAATGTTCTGGAATTAGATAATACTGCTATCGCACGGGAACTAACTAAAGATCACTGGAATGTATTCTCTTCAGTGCTTGAGTGATAAATTTCATGTCATGTGGATGTTATATCAATTTTGTAAAAAGAAAAAAAAATGAGCAAACATTGTAATTGGAACAGATGCCATGCTATGGAAAGTACGGGGAAGTGAGCCAGAAATGGCAGAGAAATCTCTGCTCTCCAGCAAACCAAGACCCTCATTAGAGCCAGAGCGCGGTCCTGAGGAGGTGGTGTGTGCTCGCTTCCAGGCAGTGTTAACATCTGACTCCTGCGGCACAAGCTAAAGGGTCACTAGGGAGCTTTGCTGGAATATATTCAAATCCAGACAGGAAGACCTGTAAGAGTGTAGAGACTGCAGGCTGAAAGCAAGCAGAGGAACAGACTTGAGGAGGGAAAGAAACCTCTTAGGGAACACATTTGTAATGTTTATCATTGCCAGGTTGAGCTGAAAGGGCAATAAATCATGTGTTCTCGATACATTTAATATTTCCCATGTATTTTATCTCTATGTCATCCTCTTTTTCCCTCTTTAATCAAAAGTTTGACTGTCAAGGCAAACAGTTCTGGGACTTTGATTTACAAAACAAAGCAACATCTAGGAGCCCAGCCTGGAGCCAGTGTCTTTGAAGGCAGGCTGTCGGATGACCTGATTAAAGGCGATGACAATGTATCAGGGAGCTTTAAGACATACCGTACCCGCCTCTATCAAGACTTTACTAATCTTTAGTTTTTGGAGAAGTTCTCATGAAAAGGACCTGGGAGAAAGAAAATAATAAAACATCCCCCAGCACCCATTCTGACTAGAATAGATCTTAATAGCCACAAACAGGGCCGGGGCGGGGGGCGGGGGAGTCCATGCGTTCCCACAGATGGCTGCTGGAAAATGACTAATGCTTATCAGTTTGAGAAAACAGAAAGAACGAACAGGGAAGAAGGAACTACTCCACTTAGTCGAGGCTTGTTCAAAGTCTCTCAAATGGTCTAAGACAAATGGTCCGCAGTGAGTTAGTTCTCCCTGAGACCTCTGGCCTCCAAGCGCAGTTCTTACAGCAAAGTGTTTCCGAAAGCGCAGACACTGCCTTTTGGTCTGTTGTGCGCTCGGCAAACTGAAAATGACTGAGGAAAACTGATGCATTCTACTGCAGTTGTCATGATTTGCTCGGCTGTCGCAGCCAACTACCACAAATATATGGCTTAAACAACAGAAACTTACCGTCTCAAAAAAAAACCCCAAAACACTGGCAGGGGGTGGGGGATGCTGAAGAGATGGCTTAGCAGTTAAGGCGCTTGCTTGCAAAGCCCAAGGACCCAGGTTTGATTCCCCCAGTAACCACGTAAGCCAGATGCACAAGGTGGAGCATGCATCTGGAGTTTGTTTGTAGTGGCTGGAGGCCTTGGGGCACCTCTTCTCTCTCTCACATAAATTAATTAATTAATTAATTTAAAAATTTTTTTTTTTGAATTTTATATATTTTTATTTTTATTTCAGAATGGAATATACAAATTAAAAACTCCATTAATACTCCAAACAACTTCTTTTTGTTGCCATAGTCAACCAAAATGCAGATTATTGTAGGGAACCTGTCTCCTCTTTTGCTTCAAATACTTGTGCTTAGTTGTAACATTCTGAGAGAAACTCTCAATCTTTTTAATATTTTTTTTCTTTTTCTTTTTTTTTAATTTTTATTAACATTTTCCATGAGTATAAAATATATCCCATGGTAATTCCCTCCCTCCCTACCCCCACACTTTCCCATTTGAAATTCCATTCTCCATCATATTACCTCCCCATTACAATCATTGTAATTACATATATACAATATCAACCTATTAAGGACAACCTATTAAGCCCAAGGACTCAGGTTTGATTCCCCCAGTAACCACGTAAGCCAGATGCACAAGGTGGAGCATGCATCTGGAGTTTGTTTGTAGTGGCTGGAGGCCTTGGGGCACCTCTTCTCTCTCTCACATAAATTAATTAATTAATTAATTAAAAAATGATTTTTAAAGAAAAAAAGAGGGCTGGGAAGATGGTAAATGCCAGCCACACAAACATGAGTACGTGTGTTCAAGTCCCCAGCCTCCACATGACAGAAACACTGAGCAGGACAGCCTGTGCCAGTAATACAAGTTCTGAGGAGGCAGAGATAGGAGGGGCCCTAGGGCTGGCTGGCTAGTTAGTCTAGCCAAATTGGTGAGTTCCATGTACAGTGAGAGACATTGTCTCAAAAAAAAATTGCTGGGAGGGGATTATGATCAGGGTATATTTTAAATATGTATGGAGGTTGTCAATAAAAAGTTTAATGAATAATTAATAATGTAGACCACTGGGGCTGGAGAGATGGCTCTGCGGTTAAGACACTTGCCAACAAACCCAAATTTGATTTCCCAGGACCCACATAAAGCCAGATGCACAAAGTGGTGCATGCATCTGAAGTTCATTTGCAACAGCTAGAGGTCCTGCCATGCTCATTCTCTCTTTCTGTCTCTCTCTCTCTCCTTGCAAATAAATAAATAAAATATTTTTTAAAAATAAAATAGTCACGTGTGGTGATACATGCCTTTAATCCCAGCACTCAGGAGGCAGAGGTAGGAGGATCACTGTGAGTTTCAGGCCAGCCTGCTTGAGACTACTTAGTGAATTCTAGGTCATCTTGGGCTACATAGCAAGACCTTACCTCAAAAAAGCAAAAATGAAAAATAAATAAAATAATGGAGAACATTGAGGAAGACTCCTGGCATTGAGCATGGGCATCCATCTGCATGAGTGTACATGTGCCCTCACACACATACAAATAAATAAATTCACACACACACACACACACACACACACAAAGGCTTAGCATACACACATGAAAAAGAAATGAAAAGAAAAAAAAGGAGAAGGGGAAGAAAAAAGGAGAAGGGAGGAGAATGTGGAAAAAAGAGCAAGGAAGGGAAACAGGAAAAGAGAAGGAGAGGGGAGGGAAGGAGGAAGAAACCTATTGACCCATGTTTATGAGGCTGAGAGTGAGAAATAAAATGGAGCAGGCTTGGACCTTTTTTATTTTTCCCCTAAGGCAGCGTCTCACTCTAGCCTAGACTGACCTAGAACTCATTCTGTAGCTCTGGGCTGGCCTGGAACTCACGGTGATCCTCCTACCTCTGCCTTCTGAGTTCTGGGATTAAAGGCGCGTGTCACCAGGCACGGGGCTGGTTCCCTCTGAGAGCTATGAAGAAGGGATCTGTTCCAGTCTCTCTCCGTGGCTGGTAGATGTTCATCACTGTGTCTCCTTGCATTGTCTACTCTTTATGGCAACTTTGCGTACAAAATTACTGAATATCTTTCATGGAGTCATGTTGGACAAGGGTCCACTTTGGATAACTTCTGTAAAGATCCAATAACCATATAAGGTCATTTTTCTGAGGTGACAGAGATCAGAACTCCAAAACACCTCCTGTTTTTTTTTTTAATTTTTTATTTTATTTATTTATTTATTCTCCAGCCCTTTATTAATTTATTGACTGTGCTTCTCTTTACTCACTAAGTGAGTTCCGTTACAACATGATCATACCAGTTTATACTCTCAGCCTCATGTTTCCGATATGTTTTCTTTGAAAAAGGGGATGTGTTAGTATTAGTGATAGTGAAAATGTATTTACTTATTTGTCTGTTTATTTACAAGAAAGACAGAGAGGAAGAGGCAGACAGAAAGAGAGTGGTACGGGCACCCAGAGGCCTCATGCTACCGCCAACTCCAGAAGCATGTGCCACTTTGTGCATCTGGGTTTACATGGGTACTGGGGAATTGAACCTGGGCTGTCAGTCTCTGCAAGAAAGTGCCCCCTTTCACCACAGAGCCATCTCTCCATCCCACCCAATATCTTTTTTTTTCTTTTTCGAGGTAGGGTCTCACTCTAGCTCAGGCTAACCTGGAATTTACTATGTAATCTCAGGGTGGCCTCGAACTCACAGCGATCCTCCTACCTTTGCCTCCCAAGTGCTGGGATTAAAGGCATGCGCCACCATGTCTGGCCCAATATCTTTTTAAAAACAGTTTTATTGAGATATAACTGACAATCAATTGCCTGATAAGGTGCACAATTTGTCAAATTTAGAAACTATATATATATATATATATATATATATATATATATATATATATGCACATATATATTCACTACCACTGTTAAGATATTTATTTTCAAAGTTTCCTTGTATTCCTAATAGCTTCTTAATGAATTTGTTTTTGTGAGGCGATATGATCTTGTCTTGCCTTTGTTTTGCATTTGTAACAGCTGGTTCTCTGCATTTCTTTTACTTTAACAGATCCTTGCTGAGCCTCTGTGCTGTTTTGGGGCACCGAGAGCCTGGTTTTTGCGTGTGCATGTTAACAGGCCCAGAGTACAAGTTGTCTGTGTGCAGCTCTCTCCTCACGACTCCTGTTCATTGCCCACACCTTACTGCCTCTTCTCTCCAGTTCTCTGCACATCCTTCTCTTCTTGAACCACGCCAGCCCTGGTCCAAACCCCTACTTGTTGGCCCCAAACCAAACTCCTGTAGGTCCAGCTTTGACAGGTTTTTCTAGGCATTTCAAGGCCTCTCTCTTCCTCAGATCTTCATTAAGTTGCACAGGCCAGTTACAAATTGAATTATCTCTCCTCAAAAACAGGTGTTCTGGGGTTGGAGAGATGGCTCAGCAGTTAAGGTGCTTGCCTGCAAAGCCCTAGGACCCATGTTCAACTCTCTAGATCCCAGACACACAAGGTGATGTAAGTGTGCAAGGTTGTACATGTGCACAAGGTGGTACACGCGCCTGGAGTTCAATTGCAATGGCAATCTCTCTCATAAAATATTTTTAAAAAAAAACAGGAGGGCTGGAGAGATGGCTTAGCAGTTAAGCACTTGCCTGTGAAGCCTAAGGACCCCGGTTCGAGGCTCGGTTCCCCAGGTCCCACGTTAGCCAGATGCACAAGGGGGCGCACGCGTCTGGAGTTCGTTTGCAGAGGCTGGAAGCCCTGGCGCGCCCATTCTCTCTCTCTCCCTCTATCTGTCTTTCTCTCTGTGTCTGTCGCTCTCAAATTAAAAAAAAAAAAAAAAAAAAAACTCTTGACCTTCAACAAGTTATATAAAAAAAATAATAAAATAAAATAAATTAATAAAGAGCAGAGGAAGATTCGCCAGCCACAGCAGGTAAGAACAGCACCAGAGTTGTTTCCAAAGCACTATTCTCTCAGGCAAATTTTATTTGAGGAGGTCTCTACATATTCATAGAGGAAGACACTGGGCACATTCCTGAGCATGCTCAGTTAAGAAGTACATTCGTGGGGCATGCATAATTAAAGAAAGAAAGATGGCAGGCACACTTCTTAGACATGTTGGCTCAAGGTCAGAAAACACATGTTCAGACTGTTCAAATGGTGAGCAGGCACACTGGGCATCCTCAGCTTTTGGCAAAAATATGAAGGACAAGAACACCACTGGGCATGCTCAGTTTTCCTTTTTTTTTTTTTTTGTTTTGTTTTTTGGGTTTTTGTTGTTTTCGAGGTAGGGTCTCACTCTAGCTCCGGCTGACCTGGAATTCACTATGTAGTCTCAGGGTGGCCTCGAACTCACAGAGACCCTCCAACCTTTGCCTCCCGAGTGCTGGGATTAAAGGCGCGTGCCACCAGGCCTGGCTCATCCAAAACGTTTTATTTGTTTGCAAGCAGAGAGGGGTAGAGAAAAGAGACAGAGAGAATGGGCACATCAGGGCTTTCAGCCTCTGCAGGCAAACTCCAGGTAGATGCACCACTTTATGCATCTGGCTTTTTTTATGTGGTTACTGGGGAATTGATCTTAGGTCTCTAGGTTTTGCAGGCAAGTGCCTGACCTGCCAAGCCATCTCTCCTCTCCATCCCTCATCCAAAAAGTTTCAATTGAAGCAAAAGGAAAGAACATTGTGAAGGTGTGTTAATATAGGAGTCAGCAGGCGCCTGTCTCATTTAGCAGATAACAACTTTGGAAAGATCAGATGAAAGGTGAACAAATGTCACCCTCTTTAACTTGCCATTCCCAATCCTGAGTAATCATCCTATGGAAAGGCATCCAAATACTCACCAAAAACATATACAATGAACCGGGCGTGGTGGCACATGCCTTTAATCCCAGCACTCGGGAGGCAGAGGTAGGAGGATCGCCTTGAGTTTGAGGCCACCCTGAGACTACATAGTGAATTCCAGGCTAGCCTGAGCTAGAATGAGACCTACCTAGAAAAACCAAACCAAACCAACCAACCAAACAAAAAACTACAATGGCGTTCATAGCAGCAATATTCGATACTTAACCTGCCGAGATTCTAATTGGCATGGTGGTATATGTAAAGTATTGACTTGGAGGGGTGCCTAGGTTCCTCAAAACCTGTACATTCCCAAAATTACAGTGTGTGTTTGATGAAATTGGGAGCACCCATGTTAGGTGCATATATGTTTAGAATTATAATATCTCCCTGTTGAATTGTTCCTTTAATCAATATAAAGTGGCCCTTCTTTATCTTTCCTAACTAATGTTTGTTTGAAGTCTATCCTGTAAGATATTAGGATTGCAACACTTACTTCTTTCTTAGCCCCATTTGTTTGAAATAACTATTTCTATCCTTTCACCCTAAGATAGTGTCTGTCTTTTATGGAGAAGTGAGTTACTTGGAGGTAACAAACAGAAGATCCTGCCTTTTTAAATTTTTAGTTTTAGAGAAAGCAGAGAGAGAGAGAGAAAGAGAATTGGTATACCAGGACCTCAGCCACCACAATTGAACTCCAGATGCTTGTGCTACCTAGTGGGCATGTGCAACCTTGCTTCATCATTGTACATCTGGCTTACATGGGATCTGGAGAGTAGAACATGGGTCCTTAGGCTTCACAGGCAAGTGCCTTAACCACTAAGCCATCTCTCCAGACTGGATCCTGCCTTTTGATCCAGTCTGCAAGCTTGTGTCTTTTGGTTGGGGCATTGAAACCATTGATATTAAGAGTTATTATTTGAGCCGGGTGTGGTAGCACACATCTTTAATCCCAGCCCTCAGGAGGCAGAGGTAGGAGGATCACTGTGAGTTCGAGGCCACCCTGAGACTACATAGTTAATTCCAGGTCAGCCTGGACCAGAGTGAGACTCTACCTAGAACCCCCCCTTCAAAAAAAGAGTTATTTTTGAAAGGTGTGAATTTATTCTTGCCATTATTCTTGTTTTGCAGTACTTCCTGTTTTCCCTCTCCTCTCTTGTATTAAGTATTATTTGAGCACGGTTTATTTTTTCCTGTTTCCTGTGTGTGCTTTCCTTTCTCTTCAGCATAAAGGATCCCTTTAAAGTATTTTCTCTATAACTGGATTATTGGGCATATATTCCTTTAGCCATTTTTTTTTTTTTTTTTTGTGGAATGTCCTTATATCTCTGTCAATTTGGATGGGTAGCTTTGCTGTATAAAATAACCTTGGTTGACAGCTGTTATCTTTCAGAATGTGGAATATATCATCCCAAACCCTTCTGGCTTTTAAAGCTTGTGTTGAGTAATCTGCTGTGATCCTGATGAGCCTTTGTGAGTGACTTGAAACTTCTGTCTAAATGCTTTCAATGTATGTTCTTTGGGATGTTAGGGTGATCTGGCTATGACATCTGTCACCCTTGTGATCACCAGGGTTGATTCAGCTCACCTGGCTGGGTCGGCAGGTGTCCCCTTCCTCCCTCACCACTCCGTGTATGTCCCTTCCAAAGCTGTGTGCTTGGTCAAAGAGGACAGTTGATCCTGAATAGAGGAGAACCTGTCTTCATTCATGTGCACAAAAGCAGCTGTGCCCCCTTGCTAGAACCTCCAAACAAGCTCTCAATATATGTTCTTTGGTTTGCATGTTTAGTAGTTTAATTATAATATGGCAAGGAGAGGTTCTTTCCTGGTTTTGTCTGTTTGGCATTCTAAAGGCTTCCTGTATCTGTATTGGCATCTCTTTCCCAACTTGGGGGAAATTTTCTTCTATGATTTTGTTGAAAATACCTACTATGCCTTTGGAGTGAAATTTTTCTCCTTCTACTATACCCTGAATTCTGATGTTTGATCTCTTCATAGTGTCCCAAATGTCTTGAAATTCCCATTCATATCTTCCTATTAGTTTGTCTTTTTCTTTGTTGGACTTTATTAGATTTGTCACTGTGTCTACTAGTCTGAATATTCTTTCCTCTCCTGATCTAGTCTACCGGTGAGACTTTCTACAGAGTTTTTAATTTGACTTACTCTGTTTTGCATTTCTAGTGTTTCTGCTTGGTATTTCTTCATTATTTCCATTTACTTACTCATGTCTTGTGTTGACCTACTTATTTCATTAAGCTGGTTTCCTGGTGAAATTCTTTCAGAAGTTTGTTTTCTTCTCTGATTCCTTTGAACATAGATATAATCATTCTCTTGAATTCTTGTTTTTTTTTTTTTAAATATTTTACTTATTTACTTGAGAGAGAGAGAGAAAGGAAGAGGCAGATAGCAAGAAAGAGAGAATGGGCATGCCAGGCCTCTAGCCACTGCAAACGAACTCCAGACGCATGCACCCCCTTGTAAAACTGGCTTACATGGATCCTTAGGAATTGAACTGGGGTCTTTAGTCTTCCCAGGAAAGCGCCTTAATTGCTAAGCCATTTCCCCGGCTCTCTTTTGAATTCTTTGTCAGGCATTTCATCTAAATCAGTCTTATTGGAGGTCATTTATGCTGGATTTATAATTTTTGGTGGAATTATATTTATTTGATTTTTTTGTGTGTTTTGCACTATAATGTAGGAATTTTTGCAGCTTTGTTAATTTGATGTTTGGGTTTTCTAATTATCTGAAGTATTCTTAGATATGTAAATCCAACGTTATATATCCTCAGCGTAATAGTTTAAGGTGCCATGTGTGGCTCTTATATTTCTCCCAGAGTAACAGCAGAAGGGACTCTAGGTGTTGGGTTTGCCTGCTATGCAAGTATTCTAGTAGGCTGGGTGGAGCAAACTACAGGCAAATTCCAAAATTCAGCTGAGCAATATTCACACTCAATCAAACCAGCATGGAGTGTTTGTGTAAGAGTGGGTCTTAAAACAAACAGACAATCGAACAAGCCAGAGTCCCTTGGGGAGTGTGTTTCCCCACACCCTCAACCCTATCTACTGGGAGGATGAAATTTCTGGTCTGTAGTAGATTCCAGGTCAGCCTGGCGCTGAGTGAGACCCTGCCTCCAAGAATGACAGAAGAAGAAGAAGAAGACAAAGACACTAGAAATCAGGAAACATCAGAAGCCACAAAAGTCGCCCACAAAATCCAGCTTACTTAACAGTGGTAAAGCCGGCCATCTATCAAAGCTAACGCATAACCTGCCCTGATGTGGAAGGTGTGATTAGAACTTCAAGAGCAGGCCTATATACTAGGCTTTGGGGCCTCCTGACCCAGTGTAAGCAGGCCACTACCTTTTGGAATGGCTTATGGTCTCACCTATGCTGCATGCCTGCCTGAGACCCTCTTTGTTGCGCTGTGGGCTTGGCTAGGCTGGTTGCGTTGGGTCAACGGATCTGCTACTCATTTTGGCTGTGCTGGATGCTGTGTGGCTGAGTTCCTTATCCCAGATCTCTGGTGGATGGTCCCTGCAGTCTCCTTTTTTTTTTTTTTTTTTTTTTTTTTTTTTGAGAAAAAGGAAGGGAGAGGGAAAGAGAGAGGGAGGCTGGAGGCTGTAGAAGATTAATGTTAGTCTTCATCATACCCTCTCCAGTGTCGTGGTTCAGGTGTTCCCTCTAAGGGCCTGGTGATGGTTCAGCCATTTGGTCTGCCTTTTAGGAAATAGAATTTTATGGTACTATTGCCATTTGGGTCTAGATTTGTGTTTCCCACCCCTCCGTTTCCCTCCCTACCCATCTTAGTGTCTAGTCCACGAGATGCTTGCTGGGTATGTAAGGTATCTTGGGTAGATTCAGGTGAGGTGCTGTAGATGAGTGAGACTATGTGGCGCTTTTTTTCCCCCTGAGATTGGGTGACTTCACTGAGAATGATCTGTTCCAGGTTCAACCTAAAGAAGTCTCCCTCTTTAGGAGCTGCTCAGCGGGTCCCTACTGTCTTCCCCTTCAGGTTTCTTGACTTTGCCAGGATGCTGGTGTGAGCGCAGAATCCCTCCACCTGGGTTCTGCTCCTGCCCCTCAAGCAGTCCTGGCGCATGTACAGCTGTTCCCCGCAGAACAGCCAAAGCAGAGCACTCTGGGAGCCAATCCTTCTAGCCAATGGTTGCTAGAAGTTCCGAGTCTCTCCTGGTATTCTGCCATGGTTGATAACTCCTTGTACACGTTCGCTTTTCAGTACAGGATTGTATTCTCTGGCTCACATCTTTGTACATAAGCGGCAGGTTGGGAACAGCAAGAATGAGTCAGCTCTAGACAGCCAGTGGACTAAACTAAAATCCTCAAGGTCTACCCCCAGTGCCACACCTCCTCCTGCCAACCTTCACCTCCCAAAGGCTACATTATCCTGGGATTGAGTATAAGGCATAATTACAAACACATGAGGTCATGTGGCATGGGGGGGCACTTTACTTTAAATTACTTACCTTTTCTCTTAGCTGATTTTTATCTGTGCTTTCATGGACATAAAAACTATAACCATGAGTAGAACAGCTTTTCTGGGTTCTCTGATTCTGACAAATCATTGAACCCAAGGTTTTATATACATGTCTGTGTAAAATACACATTATATTTGCCATCTATATGATGGGGTTTTTATCATAAGAATGGGTGAATCATAACTGCATAAAGCAATATGGATGAATCTCCCAGACATGTTGGACATACATGTTTATATGAAGAAGTAAAAATGACCTTTAGATGAAGTTAAAAAAAATTAAATGTCAGGCATAACTAATCAATGATATTAGGAGTCAGGAATGTGGCTGTCCTTGATTGGTAATGCCTGGAGTAGAAAAGTAGGGAAGCTTCTACATTGGTGACAACATTGTTTCTTGATCTGAGTACTGGTTATCAACATGTGTCCTCTTTGGGAACATTCAGTCTGTAAAGAACATTCATTTCTTATATGTATGTTTTCCTGAAGACATGTTATTATTCATTAATAACAAAGGCCGCAGGATATTGGATCAAATACAGAATGTCTAGAAAAATGGAATGAGCAGTCTTGTACAC
Source organism: Jaculus jaculus (assembly GCF_020740685.1). NCBI lineage: Eukaryota > Metazoa > Chordata > Mammalia > Rodentia > Dipodidae > Jaculus > Jaculus jaculus. Next base: position 21,423,691 of record NC_059118.1, read on the forward strand.
TACACGTTCAATAAAGAGCCCAAACAATCTCACTACAAAACAGACTGAATGAAAACCCCGTTGCTGCTGTGCTGAATTCCAGACAGTCGTCTGTTGGCTCAGCATTGCTGTGGCCACAAGGAAGATCGCCTGTAAAGAGCCTAGGGAGCTGTTCTCACTCCTGCCGCTGTACCCTGACCCTGCGCTGAACTCAGCATGGTCTCCGCTGCTTCTCTGACTTGCTTCTTGGAAGCCTAGAGCAAGTGTGGGTATTGGTGAAGGTCATGGGCTGGGAATAGGTCAAGGACTCTCGTTCTGATAGCAAGGATGGTAGAAAAAATGAGAGCCTGTCATCTGCAGCTCCTGCAATAAGAGGCAGGGCTCTGCATCCCTAGGGAAGAATGATAGATGCTAGCTAGCCAGAAAATGACAGCTGTCCGTCAAAGGCATTTTCCACATGGGAATCAAAGCCAGATTCACAGAGGCTTGTTGGAACCCACCTCTGTGTCAGGCACCAAGAGGGAGAGGCCCTCCTGTATAAATGATGCCCTGCCCTGGAATTCTCAAGGTTCCCATTGGACACTCGACTATATGCTGATCTGTGCATACTTGATCATCAGTCTAACTAAAGTTGGGGAGGAAAAGAAATCCCCAGAGATTAGAGACCAGCAGTGCTTGAGGCCCACAGGATAGTCCCTGTTAGCAAATCACCCAAGAAATGCACAATTTCTAGAGTTAGAGGGTAGAAAACTCAGAAAGGTATTATAATGGCAGCAGGAAATAGTTTAATCTGGTTGAATACCACTCTATGCCCACCTAACAAATCATAAAGGAAAGACCCCAAAATATCAGCCTATATCTAAACAATTTAAGATTCCAGAATGAAACTCCATATTTGCAGGCAAGGCTAATGGTATATCTGAGTTGGTATAGCTTATTCTTGGCATTTGTGCAGCCATGCATGCAATCTGTGGCAGTAAGTAAATAGATATGCAGGAAAAGAAAGAGAAAGAATATTTATATACACACAAAATGTTCAGCATGCATGAAGGAAGATTTATAATTTCTGCCCTCAAAGCAAGGACACTAGGCCTACAAAAAAAAATCATGAAAACATTACACTAATCTGGAGAATAAGTCTTTTGAAACTAACTCAGAGTCAACATAGATGTTAGAATTAGAAGATGGCATTCAGGGCTGGAGAGACTGCTTAGTGGTTAAAGGTGCTTGTTTGTACAAGCCTGATGACCTGGGTTCGAGTCCCCAGTGCCCACATAAGCCAGTGGTACATGGTTTTGGAGTTCGTTTGCAATGGCAAAGAGACCCTGACATGCTCATACTCTCCTTCCCTCCATCCCTCGCCCTCTTTCTCTCTGCTTGCAAATAAATTTTTTAAAAAGGGTTTTTTGAGGTAGTATCTCACTCTAGTCCAGGTTGACCTGGAATTCACTATGTAGTCTCAGGGTGGCCTTGAACTCATGGTAATCCTCCTACCCCTGCCTCCCAAGTGCTGGGATTAAATGCATGCACCACCATGCCTGGCTCAAAATAATTTTTTTTAAATAAAAGATGACATTGAAACAGGTGTCATAATATCATAACTCTTCCAAAAGTTCAAAATGTTAAATTATAACTGGCTAAGTAGACACGGTATGCTTGTGAAACTGCCCTCTAAACATTTATGTTTATGTCCATAGGTTTGTGCTGCTCTCCCTGTCTGTCAGAGGAAGTTTTCTCTTTTATTTATTTATTTATTTTAAGATCATGGTAACTACTGGGGAGACTTAAGACTCATCAAAGTATTAAGAAGTAAAAGTCAAGTGTTCGGCATCAAAGGAGACATGTTTTCCGCCCTCACCCAGGCTCAGGGAACATGGCAGAAGAGGTGGTGGAAAGAAGGTGAGAGCCAGAAGACAGGGAGGGGCGCTTTGGAGCATTGTCTTCTCGATGTAAAATGGCCATTGCACTCACGACCTCACAGCAGCTGCTGTTAGCTGCTCAGTGTCAGGTCCATCCACATGTCAGCATGGATGATGGGGGAAGGCAAAAAACAAAGACAACAAACTAGAAAAAGAATTGGTGGGAAAAGAGGAAGGGATTATGTAGAATGAGTATGGGGAAGGGGACAAAAGGAAATAACTGGGGGGTATTATGACCAAAATACATTACATATGCACAAAAATATAAAAATGTGAAATATAAATATGAAAAGTATAATAAAAGACCTAAGTAGAACCTCTAGAGATAAAAACAAAACCTAAAATGATTGATTTTTTTTTTTTTTTTTTTTTTTTGGTTTTTCGAGGTAGGGTCTCACTCTGGTCCAGGCTGACCTGGAATTAACTCTGTAGTCTCAGGGTGGCCTTGAACTCATGGCAATCCTCCTACCTTTGCCTCCCGAGTGCTGGGATTAAAGGCGTGCGCCACCACGCCCGGCTTGATTGATTTTTTTTTGAAGTACACTAGATTTAAGTAGCAGCAGATTAGACACAGTGGAAGAAGAGATTAATGAATTGAAGATATAACAACAGACAGTACGCGACAAAGAAACACTGGGGAAGAAAAGAATACAAAAATCAGTCAGCTGTGGAAAACTTCAAGTGGCATAATATACCATGTTATTTTGGGGACTCCAAAAGAGGAGCACAAAAAATATTTGAGGGCTGGAGAGGGCTCAGCAGTTAAGGCCCTTGCCTAAAAAACGTAACCTGTGCTGGACAGATCTGGAACTCTATCCTGGAAATAAGTTGACGTTAATATTTTAGAACCAAATACAATCTACAAAGATTAGACTAAAGGGGAAAGAGTTTGAACACAAAGAGACAGCTAAGAGGGTTCTATCGTATGCTTAGTGAGTCTGGTAGACCCAAACTAGTGCTGTGAAATCATAATGAAAAATAGCAGGCACTTGGGAATTAATACAATTTCATGATTATATAACACACTGTTTACTGGATTGATATCATCAGAAGTCATTGCTGAATAGATGGCTCAGGGGTTGAGGCACTTGCCTGCAAAGCCCAATGACTCAGGTTCGATTCCCCAGTACCCACATAAAGCCAGATGCACAGTGGCCCATGCATTTGGAGTTTGTTTGCAGTGGCTTCCAGAGGCCCTGGCCTGCTCATTCTCTCTCTTTTTCTCTCCTTCTTTCCCTCTCTCTTTCTTCTCTATCTCTATCTGTCTCTGCTTGCAAATAAATAAATAAAATATTTAAACAACTCGTTTCGAGCCAGGCACGGTGGCACACATCTTTAATCCTAGCATTTGGGAGGCAGTGGTAAGATGATCGCCGTTGAGTTTGAGGCCAGCCTAAGACTACATAGTGAATTCCAGGTCAGCCTGGGCTAGAGTAAGACCCTACCTCAAAAATAAATTTAAAAAAACACACAAAAAAACTCATTTCGCTGCCTCTGGACATGAAATGAATGGTGCACTCATGGCCTCAGAATGGCTGTTGGCTGTCATTTCCTCCACAAGACCTGCATAATATTGGGTCCCACAGCATTTTGACATGGATGACAGAGAAAAGCAAAAAGAGTCATCAAAATAGAAGAAGGACTAGTCAGAAAGAGGAGGGAGTTCATTAAAGCAGGGGAGAGGGACAAAAAATATAAATGGAGGGGATTATGACTACATTCCACTTCATTACTGCATGAAAATTCTCAATAAGAATAAACAAAAAAGTCTCTGGCCTTAAGAGGGAAGATAATGTTTTAATTTTGATTATGCTGAATCTGAGATACACATTTCTCCATCTAAATTTAAGAAACATGTCTGGATATAGTTACAGGTTTGGGAGTTAATTCGCACATAAATTATATATCTAAGTTCTCCAGCTCTCTTGTGATATTCTCTTTATTTTTTATATTAACCATTTTTGTTTTCACTTTGTGTATGGGTGTGGTTTGCATGTTCTATCATTCTTCATTTCATGTATTAAGATAGGGTCTCCCAGATGCGGCCATTGCCCACAGCAGCATTTCCATGGGTGCTGTGAATCCAAACTCAGGTCCTCATGCTGGAACAGAATGTTTTTACCCACTGAGCCATCTCCCAACCCCTGTAGTATTCGTTTCATTTGAGACAGGGTCTTATGTAGCCCAAGCTGGCCTTGAACTCACTCTGAAGCCAAGTTGGCTTTGAACTCCTGATCTTACTGTCTCGGCCTCCTGAGCACTAGAGTCACAGGCTTGTGCCATCATGTCTGCCTGGTGTCATTGTCTTTACTATGCCTGGTACTCAGCTCCACAGTTTGCTGGGATGGGCATCCAACCAGACACAGTTTATGGGAGGAAAGAGTTAATTTTAGGCTTACAGATCCAGGGGAAGTTCTACATAGGCAGAAGAAGCTGGCTCCCTTTCATGGATCCAAGCAGAGAGAAGCCACCAAACAGCCAACAAACACCAAAAGCAGGAGGCATGAACTGCCAGAGCTCAAATTGCTCTCCAAACACACACTTTCTGATCCACCTCTAAACACACCTTAGGGCTGGAGTCCACTATATGCCCCCAGTGAAACCTTTTTCCCAGTAGGGTTCCTCCCACTGGATACTCAAAATTCAAACCAAAGGGCTAGAGGGATGGTTTAGCAGTTAAGGTGCTTGCCTGCAAAGCCAAAGAACCCAGATTCAATTCTCCAGGACTGAAGTAGGCCAGATTCACAAGGTGGCACATGTGTCTGGAGTTTGATTACAGCGGCTAGAGGCCCTGGCATGCTCGCTCTCTCTCTCTCTCTCTCTCTCTCTGCCTCTTCCTCACTGATAAATAAATAAAAATAATTTTTTAAAAATTCAAACCCAAGTTCTATGGGGCCTGTGGTAGCTTGAATAGATGGCCCCCAATATATTCAGATTTTTTTTTATTACTTTGTAGTTTGCACCTGGCTGGAGGCAGTGTCACTGGGCAGATCTTGAGGTGTGGTGGTGGGTTTCAGATTTCAATCTAAAGATATGCAAAGTGTGCCAGGTCTGGAAGTTCATCTCAGTGAACCTGAAACTGTCTGCTACAGGGCCATCTATGCAAACTACCATACACCCAAATAAAATAACCTGAATTTCAGTTCCATGTGGGTATTTGCAAGAAGTATGGTCTCAGAGCATTCTGGGCACAAAGTGGGGAGACAGCCATGAATCCAGACTTCTGAGTGGGGTAGAACTGGCCATCTGGTAGGCTCATGGGCAGGGCCAGGGGGCTGGGACCCCGGCCTGTGAGTGGAAGCTATGTTAGTCCCTGTGTGAGGCAGCAGTGATTCTACTTTGCGGAGCGATGAGAACCTACCAACCAGATTCGACCTCTACTGCAGAAGTAAGCTGCTGCTGAAACATGGCGCTGGGTGAACCCCAAGGACAGGAGACAGAAGTGGAGGACACAGGCAGCCAGTTCCTTCTTACCCCTTCACACTTGCAGCTGCTGCTCATCCATAAGCCCAATGGAAAGCAGCTGGTAAAGCAAAACTGCCTTTTAAGGATCCCGGCATCGCTGAGTATAGAATGACAAGTCTGCAACCAAGAGACCAGAATTCAGTAACTGGTCCATCTCCCCTGGGAAGGCAGGGTGAGTGGACCCCGGATCGCTTGCTCTTCGCTGTACCGGGAACCGTGGTTCCAAGGCATGTTTGGCTTTAAGCCTTGTCTAAACACCATGGGAGGCCTGAGGAGATGGGTCAGTGGTTAAAGACGCTTGCTCTTGCTCACAAGGCATGCCTGGATTATGGGGTGCTAGGGTGGAGCCCAGGCTCCCGTGCCTGCTAGGCAGTCACTACATACCAGCTGAGCTACACATCCTCAGCCCTTACAAAATTCTTTTCTTTCATTTTATTTATTTGTTTGAGAGCGAGAAAGAGGCAGAGAGAGAGAGAGAATGGACGAAGGCCTCCAGCCACTGCAAACAAACTCCAGATGCATGCACCACCTTGTGCATCTGGCTTACATGGGTCCTGGGGATTCAAAGCTGAGTCCTTAGGCTTTGCAGGCAACAGCCATAACCACTAAGCCTTCTCTCCAAGCCCTTTTTATTTTTTAAAATGTATTTATTTATTACAAAATTCTTTTAAATATAGCTGTGGTTGGAATATGCTTTGTTCCCTGTGAAGCTGATAGTGAAAATTTTGAAATATTTATTTATTTATTTTCAAGCAGAAAGAGAGAGAGAAGGAGAGAATGTGAGGGCATTCTGCTGCTGTAAGTGAACTCCAGACGCATGTGCTACTTTGTACATCTGACTTTACTTGGATCCTGGGGAACTGAACCTGGGTCACTGGGCTTTTCAGTCAAGTACCTTAACCATTGAGCAATCTCTCCAGCCCTGATGGTGAAAACTTTTTAATTATTTTTATTTACAACTTCCATAATTATAAACAACAAGCCATGATAGTTTCCTCCCTTCCCCCACTTTCCCCTTTGCAAATCCACTCTCCATCATATCCCCTCCCCCTATCAATTAGTACCTTCTTTATTTTGATGTTTGATGATGAAATTTGCCAGTGTGTCAGTGTTGAGAGGTGATGGACAAGTCAGTGAGAGTTTATAGCTTTCCTCCCAGAGTGTTCTCAGGGCTGAAGTAGTGATCATGACAAACACACGGCTCTCACTGAAAAGGGAATTAGTATGCTCTGGCCACAAATGTGAGTGACAATGCCCGGGGCACATAGATGTGGGTTACCCCAAATTCCATGTCCCAACATGTTCATAATTTCATAAAGTTTTTTTTTTTTTTTACAGCTATGGAACAAAGAACGCTCATAAATCAAAGTATTCTTCAAGTACATTGGTGGAAACATCAAGTAGGCAGGTTCCAATCAAGTCAGGAAACCCCTACAACAGGCCTCAGATACTGTCTTATGACATTATTAGCTTTTGGGTTGGTGGAAGCAAGGCATCTATTCATACATTCCAAGGGATTTACTTAATACTCAGGCTGTTAGGTCACACACAGGCACGGGCAATCGATGGCTACTAAAGGGACTAAGATAGCTCAAGATAATTTTTCCTCTGGCCCCGAGACATTCCAGGCCCCACAAGAGCTAAAGTTCTGATCGGTTCATCTGTGCGCTGCTGCATGTAGACGCGGCTGTTTTCCCAGAGCTTCAGTCCACAGTAGTTACCATGTGTTATGGTTTGAGTGAGAAATGTCCCTCATAGGCTCACGTGTTAGAATATGTGGAAGCCAGTTGGTGCTTTTTTTGTTTTGGAAAGTTCTGGAACTTTTAGGAGGTGGAAGCTAGCTAGAAGTGGGTCCCTGGGGCAGGTCTTGTGGTCTTTATTGTTCAGCCCTATTCTCATCTATCCTCTGATACCTCACTCCAGACACCAGCTCCACCAGTACATCCCTTTTTAAACTTTGAGCCTAAATAGATGATTCCTTTTTTTTTTCTGTTTTTCTTTCTTTCTTCCTTCCTTCCTTTCTTTCTTTCTTTCTTTTTTTTTTTTTTTCTAAGTAGGGTCTCGCTCTAGCCCAGGCTGACCTGGAATACATTATGGAGTCTCAGGGTGGCCTCGAACTCATGGTGATCCACATACTCTGCCTCCCACATGCTGGGACTGAAGATGTGTACCACCACACCTAGCAACAGTTCCTTTGGACAGCTGTCAGATCCTTTGTCCTGGCAAGCAGAACGTAATATGCCACAGGAGGAGGTTATTAGAATGCAAGCCCGCCACTCATGATTTGCCCTTTTCTCATAATCTCCTGCTTAACGTTGTTTGCAAATGGTGTGGAGCCTTCCTCAGAAGCCTAGTCAGAGGCTGGAACCGCATTTTTTTTTTTTTCCAGACTCCAGAATCATAAGCCAGAAAGAGCCCAAAGCCAAAATAACCTTTTGTCTTTAACAGACTATCCAGCCTCAGGTACTGTGAGAGCAGCAGAAAATGGATGAAGACAAATGGGAGCTTTAGCTCTCTTATGTTTAAAATTAGCAAGCTGAGATGCTCCATCCTTCAGATGTTCCAGCCAATCTGGCGCATATTAAATTTCAAATGCGAGTCTCTGCTTCGCATCTGCCTCCATCTACAGCAAGGAACGCGGCTCCGGGCCGAGTGTTAGCTGCCAAGCCGAGGCACCTGTTACAACGCTGCTCCTGCAAAACAAAAGAAACAAGCTCCTAATAAGGACAGATGCGTAAGAAAGAGTGCGGGGGGGGGGGGGGGGGGGGCGGAGGGGGAGGGGTGCTGAGAACCGGGTACCTGCTGTTGGGGGAGGGGTGTGTCAATTTCTCCACGCCATATGTCTCTTAGAAAGTCATAAGGCATGTAACCCTCCTGGCAGAAGGAAGGCATCCTAAGAGAGATACGCCTGTGGCTGTCAGACTGTTCAAACAATGGGTCCCAAGACATTGGAACTTCCCCAGGAGTCTCATGCTGGAGAAGGAAAAGACTGGGATTCTGGTACCAGCCAGAAAGTAGTGGGGGGGGGGTAGTGGATTTGTCTTCCTGAAAGAGATTTCACATAGTACTGATAACTTGCAGAGCAATCTGGAAGCCAGGAGCTGAACCAGTGTTCCAATGATGGGTCACTGGCAAACATGGGCCAGACCACAGCTTGACCAGGACCACCTCGTCATGCATACCTCCTGTCTTTATATTATTATTACTTCTTTGTGTGTATGCATATGTTTGTGTATATGTATGTGCGTGTATAAAGTGTATGTGAATGGGCACACTCATGCCATGGGGGGTGGTGGCGGCCCAAGGACAATGTCCATGTGTATCTCCATTCTTTCCACCTTTCTTTGACACACGGTCTCTCTCGCCTCTGGTGCTCCGGATTCTCTGGGCTCTGCCGCCCATTGCCATAGGCCACTGGGATTATAGACATATGCACCACTTTGCTTCTGGCACTGAGGAAGATGAAACTCAGGTCAACATACTCCTGAGCCATGTATTCCTAGCCATTGTTCTTTACTGAAACCTAAATTCCATCTTGGGATCCTAAGGATAAACTTAGGGGTCCATTGGACCTCTTTTATTTATTGCTCTCCCACAGTGCCACACTGAATAAATATCTCTTCTCGGCTTTTCACTATTCCTTGTTTCTTTAATTGGCATTTTGAGGATGGGCTGCCAAGTGGAGCCTTGTATCCTGAAATTTCTAGTAACAACAATGAGGGGTACCATCTTGAGAAGGGAAAATCTTGACATGCTCTTGAACACCAGACAGACTCCTTGATGAATTTACGACAATATAAATGAAGAGGGCTCAACTGACACTGTCATTTTGAGCTACTTTTCTAATTTCCAGGAGGAGTGACAAGGACAACGCTTCTGTTGCTCTCCCACCTCTTCAACCTTACATTCTCTTTGAACTTGACAAGCCCGGAGCTTAAGACAGTGCGTTGCAGAGCGTCTCAGAATCACCGGATGTCAGATCTAGACAGGACCCTTGGAGCAAGAGAAATCATAAAGAGCTAAAAGGAATTCTGTAGCAATAAAAATTTCATAACAATAAACAAAGGCTTCTGGGGAGATAGTTATATATCAGTGTTCTGAAAACCAATATTAAGGAGGGAAACATATTATTTGGAATAGTTCAAGGAAATAACTCAAAAATTTAAACAAAGCAACTGTGAATTGGAACGAGAATTAACATCGTAATGCTGAAAGATAGAAAGCCATAGAGGCTTCAATCATTCTGATGTCTTATACCATTAAATAATACAGGCATTGTTCATTTAGGAAACTTAGATATATTGCATATCCATTCTGAGCAGATATTATTCAGGATGTTCACAAAGATACAGACTCCTAACATATAGGAAATAGAGCAATTTAGGGGTTATTAGAGTCTCAGGGCGCTCTCCCATCCCCCTCCCCTACCACCTGGTCATGTTAACCCTGGAACTCTGGGGCTGTCTCCTGGTGTGATAACTGAGTAGACCTCCAGGCTAAGAGGAGGAAAGGCCACCTTGGCCCCATCTGTACTTTCACACCACCCAAGGCCCTTTCCTCACAGAGCAGTTTCTCCCTTCTCCCATATACCCCTCTAGCTAGCCCTCACTGGCCAGCTTTTGACTCTCCTGATACAGGTGCATGCGTGCCTCCTTTTCTCCCCATTCCCTTTCTTTTCTTTGTGGGGCATGCACCCCCTCTCTCACACACACATTTTTTCCAGTTCTCTTTGCTGAAGGAGCATGTCTCTCTATCTCTAGTGATAGCTCTGTTTCTCTCCCTTTGCCTGTCTCTACCTCAGCCTCTTGTCTATTTGTCTTTCTCCCAACATGTGCCCTCCCTTCTATCCTTGTCCTTCTATTCTATCTCATACTCTCTCTCTCTCTTTCCCTCTCTCAGGGCTTCAGAGTTCCCTGCTACCTGGTCCCCACCCTCTCCCAGCCTCACCACTATTGCGCCCACAAGCCGAAACTTACTCCACTGTGCCACTGCTCTGGTGGCTGACTCTCCTGGTTCCTCGCCCCTCCTCTCCCTAATCATCACCCCACTCTGAGCCACTAATACCAATAAACTGAATCCCAGAACCAATATATACATATATATTAATAAACAGGTAGGGTTCCCATCACAATGATAATGATTATGTGTCAGGCAGTCTTCATTTTGTAGGCAGCTAGTCAGGGTTGAAAAAAGTTTAAAAAAAAAAGTTTAAAAAACTGTGACTCATGGGCTGGAGAGATGGCTTAGCGGTTAAGCACTTGCCTGTTCTGAAGCCTAAGGACCCTAGTTTGAGGCTCAATTCCCCAGGACCCACGTAAGCCAGATGCACAAGGGGTGCATGCATCTGGAGTTCGTTTGCAGTGGCTGGAGGCCCTGGTGTGCCCATTCTCTCTCTCTATCTACCTCTTTCTCTCTCTGTTTGTCTGTCACTCTCAAATAAATATATAAAAATAAACAAAAAGCTATGACTCATGCTGATTCTTCTCCTGCCCTGTACAAAGTAACTATTCTCTTTTTAACTTACCAGCCTCTCAGGAGCACCTACATACGTCCAAAGGGCTCAGTCTCCTGTCTAACTCATCAAAACCTATCAGTAGCCCCCACATACATTCCAAGTAGCTAATCCAATCAACCTCGACTTGACAATTTATATCCCCAGGGGTATAAAAAGCCCTGACCCAAGTCATTCAGCAGCAACCTGCTCAGGGCCCCTCCTGGCCTGGGCGCTGATAGGCCCTCGTTCATCTTATTCTTCCATTGAGCCTGCCCTTGCCCTACGTCATGAGTCTATGACTCATGAGCCACTGGCTTGGGGTGTTTTAGTGACCGTTGAGTGTCCAGCACTCTGACCCCTAAGCTAAGCCTCTCCAGACCTGAGAAAGTTTCTATCCCTCTCAAGCCCTGTTACAAAACTTTCTGAGCCCAACAATGGGTCACCACCGCTACTAATACAAACAGTCTACCTGTGCCTTCATTGGAAGTCCGGTTTGTGAGAGACCCAAAGCAGAGACTGCCCCCACCCCCTTCTACTTTCCTTGAGTTTCTAGAATCATCTCCTGTTAATGATAATTGAGTACACTTGATTTACTCCAAACAGACCTGCCACCAGGTGGGCCAGCTGTAAAGCTTGCAGGGTCCACCGCCAGTTAACACCATGGATGACTTTTCTCCCCCAACAGGTCTTTCTAGAATCCTGACAGCTAGTCAACAGGGAGGAGGCTTCAAGCTCAGCTCCAGCTTGATTTCTCAGTGACCTATAGCCCAAGTGTGTAGAGTCTTGTAGGTCTTACCATCTAATTCTGAAAGGCAACCAAGAGCTTTGGTGGCGTCTTATAATGTTTGGGGGACATCAGGAGCCTCCCTGACCAACAACTCACTGGAAGGTATCCCACTCCTGGCAGTTATATTTTTCTAATAGCAATCTATGGCTTCTGGACACATTATTCACCTCTACAAGATGCTTCGGCCCAAAATTTCTTGGCTGCAAATTTTATAATTTCATTTTTCCTTACAGCTGAATATAACTCCATTGTATCAACACATCTCGTCTTCATTATCCGTTCATCCCTTGGCGGGTAGCTACTGGTTCCATTTCCTAGTTATTGTGAACACAGTAGCAATCAACACGGCTGAGCAAGTATCTCTGTCGTAGTGAGCAGAGTCTTTTGAGTATATGCCAAGGAGCGGTACAGCTGGGTCGTATGGTAAATCTGGTTTTGGCTGTCTTCAGCACCTCCACACAGACAATGGCTGGACCAGTTGGCATCTTCCCCTCCCTCCACAGTGGAGAAGGGCTCCTCCTTCCCCATCCATCCCCTTGCCTGCATTCACTGTCACGTGATTTCTTGATGACAGCCATTGTGACAGGAGTGAGAGGCATTTCACCGCCGATGGCTGAGGATGTAAAACATGCTTTTAGGTGTGTATTGACCATTTGTATTTCTCCTTTTGAGAACTCTCTATTCAGCTCTATAGCTCGTTTTTGGTTGGGGTTTTGATTACATATTATTTAGTTTTGTTGAGTCCTTTGTCTACCTTAGATATTACTCCTCTGTTAGATGTGAAGCCAGCAAAGATTTTTCTCCCATTCTGTAGGCTGCCTCCTTGTTACCATATTTACGGTGTCCTTTGCTGTACGAAAGATTTTTTAATTTCATGAGGTCCCAGTAGTTCATTAGTGGTCTTACTTCCTGAGCATAAGACACTTAATTTTGTTTCTCCCTTGAGGAGCCTGTGACCACACTTAGGTTATGGCTTACTTTTTGTTACTCTCCCTTGGGGAGACAAACCTCCACTCAGCTGTACCTTTCTTTCTTCTTATGCTTAAGCCTATACTAAAATCTCTTTAATAGAATCTATAACTCTGCTTCACACTGGCTAGCCCTGATATACTTTTCAGCATCAAAGCCAGGAATCCTGGATTTGCTGGAGCTGAGGTCCCTGGAAGTCTAAGGTAGCCCCTCGGGTCACTGAAATTGACTGTCTCTGTCCCCTCACTGCTGACAACCCAGACTTAAAATAGTCTACTAGTGACAAGGACTTTTAAATAGAAAGGATGACATCATACACATTGGCTGGCATGCAGTTCAGCTCAGTTCGTTTTATAAGCACCTATTGTAAAGTTTGGGAGTGACCAGGACCACACAAACCACTCTGAGGCAAAGATGAAAGCTTTTATTCAGGAGAAGCATGAGCTTCCAGGGCTGGCTCACAAGAGAGGAGCCCAGCCCACCTGAGTTTTCAGGTCGGGGACTTTATAGGGCTTCTTCAGTTGGGGGAAGGTGAGGAAGGAAAAAGAACTCGTTTGTTCAGTTGAATAGAAAGGTTCCGTTAGGGAAGATCATTAAATTAACCATTTAAAATAGCTAGGATGTGACACCAGAGCAGTGACCCTATAATTTCTGAGATAAGGGGGCAGGAAACCTGGAGCATTGTTAGGCAAGGAAGGGATAAGGGCTGCGTGGTTTCTTGAGGAATGTGGATAATCCACTTCCTGATGCTTCTGTCACCCTTCTGTTGACCTTGATGGTTCCATCTTGGGAGCCTGTCCTGACCCAAGAAACACATGTGCCTACTGGAGCATCTGCCGTGTACCAGCTACTCCGCAGGCAGCTAAGAGACACACCAGCTGTGGGGCAGTACAGAGTCATAGTTAAAACTTTAGGACTTAGCAGTCAAATGGACTGGATTTAAATCTCAATTGGGTCATTTGGTATGTGTTTTGAGGTAAATCACTTGACTTCTGTGAGCTTCATTCCAACTTTGTAGGGTAGTTTTGCTATGGTACAAGCCAAACTCACAAGCCAGAGTTTGACACGGAGCCAGACATCAACAAATGGTTATAATTAACATCAAATCTGGACATTTGAACATAATTCAGGGCTTGGAGGATGGCTTAGTGAGTAAAATGCTTGATGGACAAACATGGGGACCTGAGTTTGGAACCCTAGTTACCCTGTAAGATGCTAAGCATGGTGGTACTTGCCCGTAATCCCAGTGCTGCAAAGATGGGGACAGGGACTTTAGAGGGCTCCCTGTCCAGCTAGTCTAGGGGAATCAGTGAGAGAACCTGTCTCAAAGACCAGGGTGGAGAGCAACTGAGGAAGATATCCAGCATCGACCTCTGACTTTCATACACCCACGCCCACACACATGTGTGTATGGCCACATATATATGACCATGCATACACAATGCATGCGTGCCTTACATACATACACATACAAAAAAATAATTAATTTAGCCCTTGGAGCTTACAGTCTAGCTTGAAGACACAAGTTGACATAATACCTCTTGATAAAATCTACGGTTTTATGATAGACGTTCAAATCAAATGCATTAAGAAATAGCTGGAGCTGGAGAGATGGCTTAGTGGTTAAGGCGCTTGCCTGTGAAGCCGAAGGACCCACGTTTGACTCACCAGATCCCACGTAAGCCAGATGCACAAGGTGACATAAGTGTGTAAAGTCACACAGGCGCACAAGGTGGCACACGCATGTGGAGTTCAATTACAGTGGCTGGAGGCCGTGGTGTGCCAACACTCTCCCTCATTTAAAAAAAAAATCAGTTCAAAGGGGAAAGTGTATGGGGGGGTGGGAGGATATTACCATGGGATATTTTTTTATAATCATGTAAAATGTTAATAAAAATTAAATAAATAAATTTTTAAAAAAATCAGGCCAATCTGTTGGGCTCGTGAGAAAAATAAAAGGAAGAAAGAAAGAAAGGAAGAAATATTTGTTCCCTAGCAGGAGGGAGAAGAAACTGAGGAAAGTCTTCGTAAAGACATAACGCCTGCACTGCTAAGGAAAATGAACAGTAGATTGTCTTCTAAGCGCAAGTGCGCGTCTCTGGTGACCATAAGGAGTAGAAAAGCAGAGTATCTTAACAGTTCTTAGTTAATTGTGTCCTTACCAAACTGCCCTGTGGAAGTCAGCGCCATCTGTACCCCAGAGTGTGACTTTGCTTGGAGATAAAAGTCTTTACTTGGGATAAGAGTCCCAAGTGAGGACACAGGGAGAACACTGTGATCTACAAGTTGGGGGGGGGGGGGAGAACCGACCATGGCCTCACCTTGAACTCAGCCTCCAGACCAGTGAGGAAACAGTTTGATTGTTTAAGCACCCCAGGCTATGAGATTTTGTTATGTAACATCCTTAACAAGCCAATGCACAGGCATCTCCTGTGTCCTAATTCATCTTTCACCATTATTTGACTTCTAGCTTTATTTTTAAATATTAATTGTATTGGGTGTGCAGTATTTGTGGGGTATGGTGCATGCGTGTATGTGTGTGTGTGTGTGTGTGTGTGTGTGTGTGTGTGTGTGTGTGCGCGAGAGAGAGAGAGAGAGAGAGAGAGAGAGAGAGAGGAAGAGAAAGGGGGGAGGTGTGGTACATGCCCTGTGCATGTGCTGGAGGAGGCCAGAGGAGAAAGTCAGGTAACCTCTCCCATTGCTCACCCACGAATTTCCCTGAGATGGGGCCCAGCTCAGCCTAGAGCTGCTGTCTGTCAGTGAGCTCCAAAACTTCCCCAGGCTGGACCCCTGGAGATGCGGTGATGTGCACCTGCGATCCTAGCGCTTGGGAGGCTGAGGCAGGAGGATCGTGAATCCTAGACCAGCCTGGGCTACCAAGCAAGACTTCTCTCTAACAACAAAAGAAACAAAACAAAGAAGATTTTGTTTCAAGGTGTGAATGAGGGCTGGAGAGATGGCTTCGCGGTTAAGCGCTTGCCTGTGAAGCCTAAGGACCCTGGTTTGAGGCTCGATTCCCCAGGACCCACGTTAGCCAGATGCACAAGGGGGCGCACGCGTCTGGAGTTCGTTTGCAGAGGCTGGAAGCCCTGGCGCACCCATTCTCTCTCCCTCTCTCTCTCTTTCTCTGCCTGCCTCTTTCTCTGTCCGTCACTCTCAAATAAATAAACAAAAATAAACAAAGAAATTTAAAATAAAGGCATAAATGAGTCAGACACAGTGGCTCAGGCCTATAGTCCATCACTCAGGAGGTGGTGACATAAGGATTACCATGAGTTCCAGGCTAGCTTCTGTTACAGAGGAAGACCCCATGTTTAAAAAAAAAAAAAAAAAAACCAGGGCTGGAGATAAAGCTTAGGGGTTAAGGCGCTTGCCTACAAAGCCAAAGGACCTAGGTTCGATTCTCCAAGTACCCACATAAACCAGATGCACAAGGTGGCGTGTGTGTCTGGAGTTTGTTTGCAGTGGCTGGAGGCCCTTTGTGACCATCCCCTCTATCTGTCTCTCTCTCTGACTCTCCTCTGGGCATGGTATAGTAGTACAAGCCTTTAATCCCAAGCACTCCGGAGACAGAGGTAGGAATGTCACTGTGAGTTTGAGGCCAGCCTGAGACTACACAATGAATTCCAGGACAGTCTGGGCTAGCGTGAGACCCTACCTCAAAAAACCTGCTCCCCCCAAAAAAGAACTGGTGAGATGGCTTAGCAGTTAAGAGTGCCTACCATTTAAGCCTGAGGGCCTCTCAGGCCAGAAATTGCCAACTTCAACTCCCTAGAACCCATGTAAAAATCTGGATGGGGCTGAAGAGATGGCTTAATGGTTAAGGTGCTTGCCTGTGAAGCCTAAGGACCCAGGATCCATTCCCCAGGACCCACATAAGCCAGATGCACAAGGTGGTGCATGCCTCTGGAGTTCATTTGCAGTGGCTAGAGGCCCTAGCATGCTCATTCTTTATCTTCCTCTCTCTCTCTCCCTCTCTCTCTCAAATAAATAAATAATTTTTTTTTTTAAAAAAGGTCGGGTATAATGATTCACATCTGTAGCTCCAGTCCACAGGTGGGGGTAGAGACTGGAGAACCATAGGAGCTCAGTGGTGGACAGCTGCTCCAAGCTGAAGGAGAGATCCTGTCTTAAGGAAATCATAGGTGACTAACAGGGGAGGACACCCAATATTATCCTTTGACCTCCACACTCGCCCACACACATAGGGCATGCACTAAGCACCACATATCCCACAAACCATATCACACAATACTCTACAATACACACACACACATGCAAGGAACAATAATTGATATTTATACTAAGGGCTGGGGAGATGGCTTAGCTGTTAAGGTACTTGCCTAAAAAGCCAAAGGACCTAGGTTTGAGTTCCCAGAACCCAAGTAAGCCACATGCACAAGGTGGCACATGTGTCTGGAGTTCATTTGCAGTAGCTGGAGGCCCTGGCCTGCCCCTTCTTTCTCTATTTGTGTCTCCCTGTCTCTCTTTCTGTTTCTCTCTCTCTCTCAAATAAATAGATAAATACATTTTTAAATGTTTTTTTTTAAATATTCATATTAAAATATAGAAATAGAGCTAGCGAGATGGTTCAGTGGTTAAAGGTGTTTGCTTGCTAAGTCTGCTATCTCGGGCTTTATTCTCCAGTATCTATATCAAGCAGATGCACCAAATGAGACATTCATATGTCTGGAGTTCGTTTGCAATGGCAGAATGCCCATTCTGCATCCATCCCCCATCCCCCTCTTCCACAGAAATAAATAAATAAGTAAATATATGTTTTAATCTACAAATATCTGGGCATGGTGGTGTACATCTTTAATTCCAGCAATTGGGAGGTTGAGGTAGGAGGGTATCTGTGAGTTTGAGGTCAGCCTGGAACCTACAGAGTGAGTTCCAGGTCAGCCTGAGTTAGAGTGAAACCCTACCTTGAAAAAAATAAGGAAAAAAAAAAAAAATAAAGAAAGAAAGAAAAAAAAAAAAACCACTTCAGGGTCAGGGAGGTCTTTCAAAGCAAGTCAGAAAACCCGGGATTTGAGACACTGGCAGGGCTGGCAGGGGTGACAGGCGGTGGTGGGCTTGGGGTCGAGCGGGAAACGTTGTGCCAGTGCCTGAGGCGGCAGCAGTCCTCACCGGTGAAACAGGAAGCTGGAAACGCTGCCACGTCCACTGTCCAGCAGCTCTCGAGGTCAAAGAGCTTCGGGTGCACTCGGCACCTCTCCTCCCTCCCTGTCCTGTCCCACAAAGAGCCCCCCAGAAATCTCAGCAGAGGGAATTCTGGGTTAAGATCACCAGAAAACGTCACCTCTAGCCAAAGGAAGGGTAGGACCGCTTGCAATACACTCTTCTTCCAGACACAAAATGGCCTGGATGCCCATGACCTTGCAGAGCCTGGCACTACCTACACAAGACCCTTATAATCTGCTTGGCATCCCCCTAGCCCCCTGCCCACCAGCTTTGCCCATCAGTATCCTAAGCCTATCAGAAAAACACAAGTGTTCCTGATAAGGGGGAATAGACTGTCTGCACCATGCGTTCCTGTGGTCATAGATAAAGTTTGCTTAAAATAAGTTTGTTTAAAGTTCCTCAAATACACATAGCCAATCACAATAAAGGTTACCTAATCTGCTTGAAACCCCCCTAGCCCCCTGCCCACCAGCTCTGCCCCCCAGCATCCTAAGCCTATCAGAAAAACACAAGTGCACTTACTGCTTAAATCCACCAATCACGTAACCATTCTCCTACTTCTTTGTTCAAATCCCTATAAAAAAACCTGCCCCGCTGCTGCTCAGGGCTCTTGTATGGATCCACTGCATTGGTGAAGTCAAGAGTCCAAGCTTAAGCCCGAAATAAAGTTCCTTGCCTTTGCATATGTGTTTGGTTCTCCTTGATGGTCACTGGGGGCGCCGAGAACTGGGCATAACAGTGCCTTAACCACTGAGCTATCTCTCTACCCCATAATATGTCCTTTTGTATTACTCCATGAGTTATCCATATTCAATGAGCTGATCTCACATAGCCTCCTGGCTTGCACACGTGTGTTGTGGCATGCACACATGCTCTCACGAGCGCACGCACGCACACACACACACACACACAAAGATTATTTAAAAAATGGAAGCATTAGACTAGAACCACATGACAATTTCAAAGGTATTGACAGAAAGCACACCAGTGTCCTGAAAGCAGGTAAATGAAGTTCCCAACCAAGAGGCTACAGACTAATAAGATAGGCACTCTAGTAGAGTTAATAATTTCTGGTAGAAGAAACCTCCATCCCCAGTTGAGATTCTTTTTTCAAAAATATTTTATTTATTTGAGAGAGAGAATGCAAGGGGGTGGGGGGAGAGAAAGAGGAAGGTATAGAGCAAGTGTACCGGGGCTTCTGGCCACTACAAACAAATGCCAGATGCATATGCCTTCTTGTGCATCTGGCTTACTAGGGTACTAGGGAATTGAACCTGGGTCCTTAGGCTTTGCGGGCAAATGCTTTAACTGGTAAGCCATCTCTCCAGCCTCCTAATTGCGATTATTTTAGGAGACTGAAGTGAGAATTGGGTGAATTAAGAGCACCTCAGGGACGAGTCTTTCCACCAGAGTCTAAGACTGCTCTCTGAGGATGATCTTGAGGTCCTGGGCTCCTTTCTCTAACTCTGAGGATCCTCACCTGGTGAGGTAGGCCCAGCCCAATCACATGTTTGCTTTCACTTATATTCTTAGTTTTCAAACCAAAAGGCAGTAGGGTGGGAACATACCCCCTTACTCCATCATCCTAGACTGACAAAACCATTTTTACTTAAGGGGAAAAAAATGTGTTTTTCTTTCTAAAATCATGTTACTCATTTCTACACAGAATGGCAAGTGACATGGCCTCCAATTTGGAAATTGCCCTGGGGTTGAGCCATTTTTCCTTAAGAAGAAAGGCCTGTTTCCCCTTCTTCCGGGCTGGTACAAAGCTTCTTTTTTTTTTTTTTTAAATTTTTTATTTATTTATTTGAGAGCAACAGACACAGAGAGAAAGTCAGATAGAGGGAGAGAGAGAGAATGGGCGCGCCAGGGCTTCCAGCCTCTGCAAACGAACTCCAGATGCATGCGCCCCCTTGTGCACCTGGCTAACGTGGGACCTGGGGAACTGAGCCTCGAACCGGGGTCCTTAGGCTTCACAGGCAAGCGCTTAACCGCTAAGCCATCTCTCCAGCCCGGTACAAAGCTTCTTGAAAGAGCAAAGCATATGTTCCCTGAGTAGAAGGTGGTGAGAAGCAAACCGCAGTTCCAAAGGCCAGCCCCAGTGTCCACCAGAAACTGCAAGCCTGTGTCATTTATTTATGAGAAAAAGAGAGAGAGAATAGGTGTGCCAGGGTCTCCAGTCACTGCAAACATACTCCAGACGTATGTACCACCTTTGTGCATCTGGCTTATGTGAGTCCTGGGGAAATCAAACCTGGGTCCTTAGGATTTGCAGGCAAGTGCCTTAACCACTAAGACATCTCTCCAGCCCCAGGCCTGTGTTTTTGATGCCTCTACTAAAAGAATCATCTGCAGTTAAATCATGAACTTCTCCGATCTGGATGAACAGATAGATAGTAGAGCACCCAGCCATCCCAAACCAGTCGCTCTGAGGACAAGAGTTGGGCAGGTGATGCCTGGAGATGGCTTTGTAGAGAGCTGTGTTGTTAAGGATTCTAGGTGCTAAGGAAACTCTCTCTTGCAAGTTTCTTTCCCTAACTTAAAAGCACAAAGAGCTAGGCGCTGTAGGAGGAGGAGAGAAAGGCGTGAAGCAGCGCTAGCTAGGGTTTTTGTCCCTGCACTTGGAGAAAGGGTCGATCTCTCTGAGCCAACAGTATCTGCGCTGATAATGTCACTGCAACATGATAAGAGAAACTAAGTGAGAGTTTGACAGCAAGCTGATATCTAGTCAAGATACCAGGGAGCGGATAGAACTTAGTGGGAGGCCCATGTGAAACTTGATAACTCCTCATGGAAAGGAAAAGCGGTTACAAGAGATAGGCCTTGGTGGGAGGAACCATCAGCACTGGGAGATGCATTTGCAAGTGTGCGTGGGATGGGGGTTCTCAAAGGGCTCTGGCACATAGAGTGTGTACGCCGGGGCAAGCCCGTTACAGCCACAGCTCTACCTGACTGCTCAGAGTGCGATTCCCAGCTTAGCAAGCTCAGGTCAGAAAACAAATGCAAGATCTCACTCTCCACCCCAGGCCTACTGAATTAGAAATTCTGAGGGTGGAGCCACCAAACGATAGCTTAAGAATTCATCCAGGTGATTCTGATGCATGTTCATGGTTGGCCCTAACTGACACAGAAACATGCCTCTTCTTCTTCTCTCTTCTTCTTCTCTCTTCTTCTTCTTCTTCTTCTTCTTCCTCTTCCTCTTCCTCTTCCTCTTCCTCTTCCTCTTCCTCTTCCTCTTCCTCCTCGTCCTCGTCCTCGTCCTCGTCCTCGTCCCCGTCCCCGTCCCCGTCCCCGTCTCCTCCTCCTCCTCCTCCTTCTCCTTCTTTTTTTTTTTTAAATTTTATTTTTTTTTATTTTTTTTGGTTTTTCGAGGTAGGGTCTCACTGTAGCCCAGGCTGACCTGGAATTCACTATGGAGTCTCAGGGTGGCCTCGAACTCATGGCGATCCTCCTACCTCTGCCTCCCAAGTGCTGGGATTAAAGGCATGCGCCACCACGCCCGGCTCCTTCTCCTTCTTAAGTGGAGGGCACGTCTCTCATGGGCACTGAGTTGTTAAACCTGAGACATTGACACTTTTAACTGGGAAGCAAAAGGCATCAAAAGTTCTGTGACTTAGAGGACCATTAGGAACATCGAAGTTGCTGAGTTGGAGTTGAAATGGGGACATACAGAGATTTTGTGTGGGTTTTGGGAAAGTTAAAAACACAAACACAAAACCAAAAGCAAAAAGGAAAGCACCGTATACAGATGTAGTATAATTACTCCCTCTGTAGCAGGAGGGGAGCACAAGAAAATGTCCTGTTGCAGAAGTGCTTTAATGGAGCAGAAAGGAGGAACCTGCTGCCCTGATCACTTGTGCTGACAAGCTGTGTGACATGCCTCCCACTCCACTTTGCCGATCTCATTTAACTCTGTCCTTGGGAGAGCAAGAGGCAGATCTGGAGAGATGAAAGCGAGTCCTCAGTAGAATATATAATAGGAGATATAATAAAAAATGGCTTCTCTTTGCTGGGCTAGCAGCTTCTCCATTATTCTGCCTCTCTGCTCTCCACTCTATTTCTGGGCTTGATTAATTCCCACAGAATGGAGTCATTTTGCTGATGGGAACTCTCGCAACTGATTGGAAGGAAGAGATTAGAGGGGTTTTTGTTTCCTGATGCAATTTGGAAAAAAGCAAAGGTCTTCTGGAGACATAGTCTCTGTTTTCTTTTTTCTCTGTTTCTCAACTTGAATTTTAACACTAGGGTGCCATTTTTCCCCCTTTGCCTTTCTCCTTTAATAGATGTGCATTCATGAAATACTATTATGTGCAGGACATGGTGCTAGAGGGGCCACAGACTCACATTTCACCTCTCCTTCTCTTCATTGGAACAAGAGAAAACTGGAATATCCCTCTATGCAACCACTTGCCACTGCTTTGCCTTTTTGTATTGCTTTCCAAATGAAAAAGTAGGATTCCCTGATTTTAAGATCATATATATATATTCTTAGAAACTGAAGAGAACATGACTGTCCTTTCAAAGTGATATTGCAGCCTTGATCCATTACCTCTCTGGGTGTGTGATTTCTGTTGGTTATTTTTCTATAGAATGGAGGCAGGGGGTGGCGTGAGCTGCACGCAGTCCAGCTGATTGCTTCTCCTCCTAACTGTGTCACTGTGCAGGACAGAAAGCCCTTTTGGTCCTTGCAGATGGTACATTGTAGTCACATGGACTCTGGTCAGCGGCCTTTCACCAAGGCAACTGAGTCACTGTGGCGGTCACAATGGCAGTAAGGCCCATACTGTAAATATGAGCTGACTATGACACCTATCTGAGAATCAGGTGTGTAAAATCTCACCTTCATCTTGGTGTTAGAGGAGGAAGTAGACCATCATAACCTCTGTCCAACAGAAACTAAGATAAATTCTCGGATGTGGAATACCTGTATCTACAAACACAATTAGTTCGCAACATTACCACCATCATTGTGTGGGGGAATCTTTAAGAGCTGGGTAAAAGCCAGGTGTGGTGGCGCATGCCTTTAATCCCAGCACTTGGGAGGCAGAGGTAGGAGGATCACCATGAGTTCGAGGCCACCCTGAGACTACATAGTGAATTCCAGGTCAGCCTGGATTAGAGTGAAACCCTACCTCAGGAAAAAACAACAAAAACAAAAACAAACAAACAACAAAAAACCCCAGCTAGGTAAATTAAGCATAATACCTGGATTCCTAGCTGCTCAGGGGGTTGGAGCAGGAGGATCAAGAGTTTATGGATCGCCTGGGCAAGTTAGTGAGGCCTGTCTCAAAATAAAGATTATTTTAAAAGGACTGGGATATAGCTCAGTGCTAGAGTGTTACCTCGTATGTGCAAGTCCCTGGGTTCAGTCTCCAGTACCACAAAGAAAAAAAAAAAAACACCTAGATTATGAGTGTTAACTTTATATTTAAAAAATTCAAGGGCTAGAGAGATGGCTTAGTGGTTAAGGTGCTTGCCTGCATACGCATCTGGAATTCATTTGCAGTAGCTGTGGCTGGAGGCCCTGGAACACCCATTCTTTCTCTCTCTCTCTCTCTCTCTCTCTCTCTCTCTCTCTCTCTATATATATATATATATATATATATATATATATATATATATTTGCAAGAGAAAGAGGTAGGGAGTGAGGGAGAGAGAAAGAGAGAGAATGGGCCTTCCAGGGCCTCCAGCCACTGCATATGAACTCCAGATGCATGTGCATCTGGCTTATGTAGGTCCTGAAGAATTGAACCAGGATCTTTTGGCTTTGCAGGCAAGCACCTTAACTGCTAAGCCATCTCTCCAGTCCCTGTTTACTTTTTTAAAAATTATTTATTTATTTAGGAGAGAAAGAAAGAGGCAGATAGAGAGAAAAGTGGCATGTCAGAGCCTCTAATTACAGCAAACTCCATATGCATGCACCACCTTGTGCATCTGGCTTTACATGGGCACTGAGGAATTGAACCTGGGTCCTTTGGCTTTGCTGGCAAATGCCTTAACTGCTAAGCCATCTCTCTAGCCCTCGCCCATTTCTTTCTTTTCTTTTTGGTTTACTGAGGTCCCATTTCTTTTTTATGCACAATATAATAGAAACAGAATTTTGTTTTATGGGTTTTTGTTCCCCTCTCTTCTCTTTTCATCACCCTCCTCAACCCTCGAGATGTGAAAAGCGCTGTGAAATAAAGTCAGCTTTGTGCTCCTTGTTGGGAAGAGGCTTTGATCAGCAGGCATGCTGTGGTGCTGGGCAGGCTGTGGGCTTCTGCCCACAATAAAGACATCCCCGAAGGTTCAGCTATTCTAAGAGCATTAAAGAAGCAGCCTATGGGTGAACGTGGAGGGTTACCCCCACTATCCCCGGGGTCACGTCTCTTTCTTTTCCAAGGTCTTCACTTGGCCCAGCGTGCCTGGCCTTACAAGCTATTTGCTTTGCTCGGCTGTGAACTGGCATGCGCAGAGCGTTCGGGTAGTTAATAAGCGCAGCGCTTCTCCCTGCCCTCATTAGAGTCAGCTGTGTCTGGCACACAGCGGCAGACAGGCCGCAGCTCTGTAAGCATGCAGCGCTGAACCCAGAGAGGTGAATGGAGTGTTGGGTCGCCCGCAAGGAGCCAGCCCCAGCAGCAATATGGAAATGAACTTCTTGGAATTGCAGTCTGGCCCTGGTGAGCCTGGAAGATCACCTTGCTAGTGGGCCGCAAGCCAGCCTGGCAGATGGCTCCGTGGCTGGTGGCACAGTCTGCTTCAGGCCATCAGGTGTGTTCCCTGAAGGCAAGTGACCCATCCAGGAGAGCTTGGGAGGCTATGGGGACGGTTCACCTGCAACATGGGCTGTGCCCGCCCTCTCCTCCATCCAAACCGCTGTGCTCACTGGGCAGGGAGGTGAGGGGTAAGACACCTGCTTTTTCCACCTGGCAGTAAATCTCTGAGCTACATGCTGTTTGGTGGTTATCCAACCTAGTCCCTGTGAGATATCCCTTACAGATGTGGTCTAATGTTTCCGTCAAGTGAACCAGCTACTGCAAAGTTGAAGGAAGAGGATAGCGAAGGACGAAGTCTGTTTGAGGACTTAGTGTACAAAACCCTGTGACCTCTATAGCTCACTAAGCAGATGAACTTTCAAATTTATGATTTCATATCCCCCCCAAGACTGCAGGTCTTTTGTCCTCCCCCCAATTCTTTTGTGAAATTATGCTTTTTTTATTTTAGTTTTCTCCTTGCCTCCCCTTTCTTTCCTTCTCCCTTTCCCTCCCTCTCTTTTTCTCTTTCATTCGTTCTTTCTTTTGTTTTTCAAAATATTTTATTTATTTCCAAGGAGACAGAAAGGGAACGAATATGGCGCGCCAGGCCTTCAGCCACTGCAAATGGACTCCAGACACATGCGCCATTTTGTGCGTCTGGCTTTTCATGGGCTCTGGGGAATCAAACCTAGGTCATTAGGCTTCACAGGCAAGCACCTTAGCCACTGAACCATCTCCTCAGCCCCTCTTTCTTTTCTTTCTTATGTAACCCAGATTAGCTCCAACTCACAATTTAGTCTAGAATGACTCTGAACTCCTAATCCTACTTCTACCTCTTGAGCACTGACTGGGCTTCCAGGCTTATGCCATCACACCCTGTTTATGCCAGGCTGGCCTTTGTACATGCTGGGCAAGCACTCTATCAACCGAGCTACATACCTCCCTAATCCTCTTCTTTTTCTTTTTTCTTTTTTTTTTTCTTTTGGTTTTTTGAGGTAGGGTCTCACTCCATCTTAGGCTGACCTGGAATTCACTATGTAGTCTCAGGGTGGCCTTGAACTCTCAGCAATCCTCCTACCTCTGCCTCCTGAGTGCTGGGATTAAAGGCGTGCACCACCATGCCCGGCTTCTTTTTCTCTTTGAAGCGTGAGTTATAATAGAAAAAGACTGTGTAATATTTTTTTTCTCCCCCTTATACTCAGGACAAAGCCTGGGGGAAACTTAATGGTTCCAAGTTCAGCCTGTGGATTTGTGATAAGAATTCAAGGCGAGAAGCCTTTTAACTCAGAAAAGAATCTGTTTGCAGCTACTGTTGCATTAATGTAAAGTGTCTGGTTACGGGGCATGTTACATAATGCATCGACACAGTGCACACCAAATGTCCTCAGCGCTGTTGCTGAAAACTCCTTCCTACCCGTGAACAGTCAGCTAGTTTGTTCATTTTTTTTTTGAAGTGCCCTCAAATAATGCTTCTCAAGGCTAAACGAGTTGACACTTTATAGAGCAGAGACACGACTGAAGCTTGTCAGCATGCGCCCATGATGATAGGAAATCTAGAAGGAAACTTGAAACACCGCATGTCACGCCCTCTTTAAAAACTAGCAAAGCTGTCGGAAGAAAGACAAGGAAACCTCATGAGAGTCTGTGGCTATGGAAAGTCACCAGCTAGCTAATATTAACATAGCTTGCAACAGAACGCTGTTGCTAGAAATAGGACAGTCTCCACATCGCTACCACTCAGCGATTTGCATTTCATGGACCAGCCCCTAAGTTCTTCCTGGCTCCTGCTGCCCTTGGGCATTGCATTTCTGGACACTTCGGGTGTCCACACTCGATGGTCTGCTTTCTCTAGGAACTCTCTCCCAAAGAGGAAGACCTAAGAACAACACCTGCTTTGTTTCCAAGGGGCACCGCGGAGCCACAGACTAATCAGTAAGACATCGAGGCGCTGCAAAGTTTCGCCACTTCATTTGGTTGCTGACGAGGGAGGGGCAGACGAGGTCCCTCTTGTTTTCCTCAGTATGGAGAATCTGTTGCCTGCGTCTCGATTCTCTCACTTTAAAAAATATCCTCTCCATGCAATAAGGAGATATTTCTTGACGACGCTGAGAAATCCAAGAACTGAAGAGCAGGTATTCTTTTGATTGTCTTAACTTTCAGAGTAACTGGTGCTGGTTTCTGGGTGTGGCTGTTCTGTTCTGTAAGCTTGGTGATTTAATTTCTGCTGGCATGCTGTTTTTTGGGGTTTTTTTTGTTTTTTGTTTTTTTTTTTGGTAGGCTCGGGTCTGTTCCAGCCAATGCTGTTCATAGTTGGCATTCAAAAGAGGAGACAGGCTTGTTAGGATTTAGTTGAACTTGGAACATTTGGATCCTGAGATTAAAGTTCTGTAATGAAACCAAATATTTCTGACTATTCAGACTTACCCTAACATACCAGAGCTAAGGTTTCTGATGCCTTGATAATCTTCCAGTGTCTTACAGATGAATATTCAAACAGTTTGTACATCAACAAATAGAGTGGCAGGTCCAAGAAATGCACTTGCTTCCTTGCATGTCATTGTGGTTATGTCAATGTCATCAGAATTTGCTAAATGAACATTGTTTTCATGCCCTTAAACCGATCAGGCTGTAAGGATCATTCAGATATAACTAGTCATTTCCTATATGTGGAGGATAGGAAAAAGAGCACTATAATTTTCAGTCTTTTTAGCCAATTGAAAGCTACAACTTGTAATAGGAGCCTCTAGCATGTGGGTATCCAAGTATTTTTTTTAAAAAATAACTGTTAAAAAATGTCTGATTCTGTTCATTTAAAGTCATGTATTCATTATACTGCTTGGAATTTATATCACTCCATCCCTTACAAGATGTGAAAAAGGCATTTCTAAAAAACCTGCCTTTATAATTGCTCTGAATGGTTAGAAGAAATGGCAGTGTCTGGCCCATTTAAATCTAGTGGTTCATTTAAGAAGTGTCGCAGTGAAATAAAAGGACAGATCTGTCACCACACTGAAGACCAGAAAGAGTCATAAAGTGCTTTGTATATTGTCCTTCAACTGAACCGGCAGCACTGAGCAGGTGTTAACCAGAGTCCTGCATTTGTTCTCCTTGGTAGTATGAGATGACCCACTTCATAAAGCATGCTTCCAGGAAATACAAGCAGAGACCAGCACAAAGAAAATCCTTTCCTGACGCTTCTCTCCAAAAGCTAATGTCTAATTTGGAACGCTAAAATCATTATTGCTATTTGAGAGGAAACTGTTTTTAGGCTTTCGCTTTTGTGATTTTCTAAGAGCTGGAAATACAGACTGTCTTCATGAAGCGAGCTGTGCAGGTCCCTGTTTCCTTAGCTTAGTCAAGGTGTCACCCTCACAGGAAAATCTCTGGGTCTCCAAGTCTCAATGTGCACCTTGAAGTGGACAGCCAGAGAGGCATGTGGTGAGGCCCGCCGTTTTTGCTTGTCACCCTAGCAATGCCACAGGCTTCTGCAGTGGGGGAGAGACGAGGAGTTTAAAGGGATGGAGCTGAAACTGTATTACATTGGTAGTGATAAACTATGTGGCTTAAATAGTTCTGTAGGCTGCTTTTTTTGTTTTCCTCAAGCTTAATCAGTTAATTCCTGAGTCAGGGTTTCATGTAGACCAGGCTGAGCTCAAACCTTCTATATTGCTGAGACTGGCTTTGAACTCCTGATCCTCCATCCCCTAACCTCCCAAGTGCTGGCATGATGGGGTTGCGTCCCTGTGCTCAGCTGCTAACAGTTTACTGTGAAAATGTTAGACTGTGCCTTCAGAAGAACATTAGGACTTGGTATGGTTGACGCCTGATGGGCTAGGTAGGTGGTTGTCTCCCCAGTTTACCACTTTGGGGTAACCTTTGAAGAGCTTCAAGTGAGTATAATGCTGTTTTCTTAATTTCCTGTACAAGTTAATGGAGAAATGAAGAAAAATAACACTTGAGTCTGCTCTCTAAAGCCAATTATAGCTGGGCAGATTAAAGTCTCACAGAATTGGAGAAACTAGGTCAAAGTCAATTTGGTTAAACTTGGGAAGATTGTTGAAGTTATAAAGAAGGTTAATCATGTCCACAACCTTATGACTTGCACAGAAATGGCTTGTAATGATCACTTAACATAAAGATGGGGCTGGAGGGATGGCTTAGCGGTTAAGGCATTTGCCTGCAAAGCCAAAGGACCCAGGTTCGGTTCCCCAGGACCCACATTAGCCAGATGCACAAGGGAGCACACCCATCTGGAGTTCATTTGCAGGGGCTGGAATCGCATTTTCTCTCCCTTTTTCTCTGTTAAATAAATAAATACAAATAAATAAATAAAAACAACTATTTGTATTTGCAAACAATGGGTACATCAGAGCCTCTTGCCACTGACATGAAGGCCACTTTGTGCAGTGGGTTTTCCATGGGTACTGAGAAATTGAACCCAGAGCCATTAAGCTTGGCAAGCATGCATCTTTCAATAGCAGAGCCTCCTCCCTAGGCCTGTCTGTGTTTTTTAACTTTTCTCCTTTTACTATACTCTGTCCCACAACAATCTAGTGAGAGAACACTTAAGGCTGCCAACCTTTCTCCTTGACAGTATTTCCAAAACTTTGCAAACCATGGTCATGACTGTGACCATATTAACTATTTATATGATTAATTCCTTAGTGGTTTTCTAAGTCTGTGTTTAAATCACTCATTCTTACCTTGTTTGTTTACAAATAAAATGTCCTTTGTGATGAATGGAAGAATACATGTAAGAAGATAATAGTAAATTCTGTATTTTATTTTTATTTATTTATTTGAGAGAGAGAATGAGAAAGAGGCAGATAGAGAAAGGGCATGTCAGGGCCTCTAGCCACTGCAATAGAACTCCAGATGCATGTGCCCCTTGTGCATCTGGCTTATGTAGGTCATGAGGAGTTGAACCTGGATCCTTTGGCTTTGCAGGCAAACACCTTAACTGCTAAGCCATCTCTCCAGCTCAATAGTAAATTCTGGATAGGCATTACTACATGTAAAACCTCTGAGCATGATAGACTACAATTGTATTCCCAACATTCAGAGGTTGAGGCAATAGGATCATGATTTGGAGGCCAGTTTGGGCTACATGGAGAGACCATGAAAAATTAAAAGGATGGGCTTGAGAGATTAAGGCACTTGCCTACAAAGCCTAAGGGTCCAGGTTCGATTTCCCCAGGACTCACATAAGCCAGATGCACATGGTGGCACATGCGTCTGGAGTTCATTTCCAGTGCTAGAGTCCCTGGTGTACCCCTTCTTTTTCTCTCCCCTCCTTCTCTAATAAAGCAGTAAATAAAAATAAAAATCTTTTTTTAAAAAAATAAAAACAACCAAAAACACCCTCTGGGCCTGAAACCTTTTTTTGTTTTTGTTTGAGGCAAGCCCAACAGATCAGCCTTTTTGTTTTTTTTTTTAATGCAAGAGAGAGAGAGAGAGAATTGGCATGCCAGGGCCTTTAGCCACTGCAGTCAAACTCCAGATGCACACATCCCCTTGTGAGCATGTGTGACCTTGCATGCTTGCGTCTTGCTTATGTGGGACCTGGAAAGTTGAACATGAGTCTTTAGGCTTCTCAGGCAATCTCCTTAACTACTAAGCCATCCCTCCAGCCTGCTGTTTTTCCTTTAAATATTTATTTAGTCATTTAGATGTGTGTGTGTGTACATGTGGGTATGCATATGTGTGTACAGATGCTTGTGCCTTGTGTATACACACACACACACACAGACACACACACGGAGGCCAGGGAGGACATCAGGTGTCTCTTATCATTCCTTCATCTCACTTGCGACAGGGTTTCTCACAAAGAAGCCGGAAGCTTACGTTGTTGTTTTCAGTTAGACTGGCTGATCAGTGAAGCTCTCTACCTTGCAATCCTCCTGTCTCTGACTCCCTTAGTACTGGGGTGTATGTGGCCCCATGTAGCTTTTTTTTTTCAATGTGGGTGCTGGGAATTGGACTCAGGACCTCATGTTTACCCAGCAAGCACTTTGAACCACTGAACCATCTCCCCAGCCCTGAAACTTGGTTTTAAAGAAGGAAAATAACCTTTCAAGAGGAGTATTCAGGTCTGTGGGGGGTGGGAGGAGTTGGCTCATTGGTAGAGAAAATGCTTAAGCACACATGGATCCCTAGGTTTGATGCTTTGTACTCCCCGCCCCAACAAAAGAGCAAGGGCTAGTGCTTTCTTGGCAGCCAGCTGAGACACTCTCCTGAATGAAGATGGAAGACTCTCTCAACTCCAAGTGATTCATTGTTGTGGAAGGTAACGTCTGCATGCTGACTAAAGTCTCACCCACTCTGCACTATTAAGTATGAAGAGTTCCACACAGTTAGAGAATGGCGTCACAGACACGCCATCTGCTTTTCTTCTGTGACTCCAAACACACTCCTCCCTTTATCTAGAATTCCTTCCTACTCTAACAAACGGCCCACCTGGGGATTTATCTCCACATCTTCCAAGACTCAGTGGGAGAGCTCTTTCTAGTTCTGCTTGGTGGGGTGAAGTATAGCTTTTCCTTTCCCAAGACTGTGCTTTGATCACTACACATTGCCTGTTGTTTTTGAGGCAGTCCATCATTTGCTTAAATGTCAATACGTATATAGACACTGGCTAGTATATCATTCTTTGCTCCCTTGGGCTCACCTTTCAACCCAGAAAGGTCTGGTGTAAGAGGAACCTGTACCACCCATAGGGAGGAACCTATAGGATTGCCTGTGACACACGTCTTTCTTGCCTCGCTCATCTCTTCACTAGTCCAGAACGGCCCCCAAGACATGTCCAGGTCATGGTCATTCATTGCTTTACTTCCTTTGCCCACAGATCCTTTTCTTTTCTTTTTCACAGTGTCTCCTCCGTGTTTTCTCCCTTGTAATGGTCTTATACCCACACGAAAGTTTGACATGAGGCTTGGTTTGTGTGGTAGTTTTTGTTGGTGCTGGTGTTTCTATTGGGATGCAACACCCAATAGGTCAATAGGTTGCTTATCAAACTGAGAGCAACACTATTAGTGTTGGCATTCCTGAATATTCTTGTAGGAAGCATTGCACACAGCCATGCCCCTAAACAGGGAAAAGGTTGAGACCATTAGTTAGACGAGGATCAAAAGGTTTAGAAAAGGCCTTGGTAATTTTCTATCAGTTATAGAAATGATGTGGTAGGTAGGGTAGGCTGAGCCTCAGTGAAGCCTTGGATGAGTTTTGTAGGTCTGCTTATTCATGGGTGAGAGGTGTATGGTTGCAGTTATTTTATTCTGGCCTTAGGGGAGGGAATGCAACTTGCAGGCAAGGTTTTTCCTGCGTACTAGAGACGTGGAAGCCAGGAACTGCTCTGAGGCTCAGGTAGCCAGGTAGGACCTGAGTAGGGAAGGGAGAATTCATTCCACATCTGGGCGGACATCCTTGGCTTCATCCTGGGATGACTCATGGGGAGCCTCACATCCCACACTGCTCTTAGTGGACCAGCATGTTTGGTGTAGACTTTACATTATTTGTGAGTGCCAGAACTAAGCAATGTAAGAAGATGGTTTGTTAGCTCATGTAATGTGTCCGTTGTCTTTCTCTGGGTGACCTTGTATTATCTTGTAGCCTTGTATTTTGCCTATTTGATGCCTCCATTTCATTGTCTTGCAAGTGTGGCAGATTGAATGTGTGCAAAGAGAACTCACAAGTCCCTTCTCAAGTCTATTCTTCCTTAGATTTCTCCATCAGTCAAGAAACCTGGGAGCCATCTTGGTATTTGTCTTTCTCTTCCTCACCTCCTTTTAATTAATACTTACTTATTTCAGTTTTAACTTTTTACTAACAACTTACATAATTATAGGCAGTATGCCATTGTGGTAGCTTGAAAGGATGTCCCCCAATAGATTCAGAAGCTTATTAAAGCTTGTATTATTGATCTCCAGCTGCTGACTGAGGGAGGTGTCACTATGGGCAGATCCTAGAGTCCACGCATAAGGTGTATTTGGAGGTGGATCTGGAATTCCAGCATAAGGTATGCAGAGAGCAGTCTGAGTTCTGTCTGGGTTCCCTGATATTTGGCTGCCTGTTTTTGCTCTTGCTCTTCTGCTAGTGGGTGTTTTCTTTTTCACCATTACAGAGCTGCCCCCTGGATCAGTAAGTTTTAATAAATCCCTTCCTCCCATAAACTGTGTCTGGTTTGGAGGCTCATCCCAGCAACATGAAGCTGTCTAGGATAGAAAATTGGTACCAGAGACTAGGTTGTTGCTGCACAATGAATCTGACCATGTGGATTTTGGTCTTTTGGAACTTTTGTTAGGGAGGAATGGGCATGAACTTGATACTTGCAACTGAAGATACCTTCTGGAGCAGTAAACCAAGGTTTATGGACAATTCTGGTGACAGTTTGAAAAGTACTAAGTGCAGAGACAATTGTATTTGGAGACTTGCTCTACATACTTTCAAAAGGGAAGGAAAGCCTGTAGAGAACTTTGTTAGAACCACTGGCATAAGGGCTAGCTATGTTCTTCTGCCCATGCCCAGAGAGTTTGATCAAGGTTAAATTTGTAATGGGTCTGGAGAGATGAATTAGCAGTTAAGCGCTTGCCTGTGAAGCCTAAGGATCCCGGTTCGAGGCTTGATTCCACAGTTCCCTCGTAAACCAGATGCACAAGGTGGCGCATGCATCTGGAGTTCATTTGCAGTGGCTGGAGGCCCTGGTTCGCCCATTCTGTCACTCTTGCGCTCTCTCTCTCTCTCTCTCTCTCTCTCTCTCTCTCTCTGCCTCTTTCTCTTTCTATCTTTCTCTCAAGTAAATAAATAAATAAATAAATATATTTTTAAAAATTTGTAATGCACTGGTGTGCTTGGCTAAAGATATGCAACTAAGAGATATAAGACTTAAAATTGAATAAATTCAAACAGCTTTAAATTTTACAGGAGCAAAGACTGGTTTTAGGTTACTGAGGCAGCTATAGTCAAGTGTATTAGAAAGCTTAAGGAAGATAGCCCAACTACTTTACACTGAAACAAAGGAGAAGATGCCTGAGGTGATTCTACCACAGAAGGACTAAGTGGTAGGAATGAAACTCTTTAGAAAGGAAGGAACCTGTTCTTCCAGGTCATGATTTATTCTGCCCCTTATTAAGAATATGGCTGTGTCCTGTATGTCATGATATTGGGTTCAAAAGCATGAAAAATGCATGGAGTGAGTCATGAAGTACGCATGGCTCCAGGAGCCACTGCTGAGATACAGCGTGAGACAGGGTTCAATGACCCTCATGAAAAGCTGGAAAAGCCATTGGAAGATGGACCATGGTTGACATTGAGACCTGAAGATTTTTGGGGGGGTATACCAGGACTTTGCAAGGGCTACCATGGAGCATTGTTGGCCTGGGATGGAAGCTTTCCCTAGTTACTCAGCTCAGCTGGAGGGTTAGAAATGGAAAATCCAGAGACTGTCAGTAACTGGTTATATGAGACTTCAACTGCAGACGTTTGATGTTTTCTTGATGGTTACTGAGTTTGCATTAGTGCAATCTCTCTTTGTTATGCCTTGTAGCAGTTTCAAATATTTACTCTGTACTTTTATATGTTGGAAGCACGTAACTTTCTTGATTTTACTGGACTCCTAGCTAAGAGACAGTCTTAAATCTCAGATGAGACTTGGGACTGCAAAGCTATCTTAAGTTGGTAAAGTCTATGGGGGACTTTGGAGTTGGACTGAATACAATTGACGATGTGAGACGGTCATGAATCTATTGGGGGCCAGGGTTGGAATGTGGCAGTTTGCATGGATGTCCCTCAATAGATTCAGGAGTTTACTAAAGCTTATGACTTAGATCTTTAGCCACTGGCTGGATGAGGTGTCACTGTGTGTGGATACTGGGCTCTAGCCCTAAGGTATGCCTGGTGGCTAATCTGGAATTCTAGCCCAAGCTATGTGGAGAGCAGTCTGAGTTCTGCCTGGGTTCCCTGCTATTTGGCTGCCAGTTTATGCTCTTGCTGTTTTTGGTGGTGGGGTTTCTCTCTATTTTGCCATTATGGAACTTCCCCTAGATCTGTAAGCACCGATAAATCCCTTCCTCCCATAAACTGTGTCTGGTTTAGACCTTCATCCCAACAACATGAAGCTGACTGGACAGCCATAATCATAATCCCTTCCCACCACTCTCTTCCCCTTCCCGAATCCCCCCTTCACTGAATTCCTTCCTTTTCCCAATTGGTTTATCTCTACTTTGACGGCCATCTTTTTTTTCCCTCCTATTATGCAGGTCGCATTAGCCACTGTGAGGTCAAGAATACCATGACCACTTTGTGTCTGCAAGACAGCATTGTCAGCAACTCCCCCCCTTCCTTTGGCTCTTACATTCTTTCCACTGCCTCTTCCACAGTTGTCCCTGAGTCTTGGAGGGTGTGACAGAGATGTCTCACTTAGTGATGAACACTCCACTGTCACTTCTTCTCAGCACTATGGTGAGTTTTGAGTGTCTCAAGTCACCACCCAATCTGAAAAGAGAAGCTTCTTTTACCATAAGTGAGAGTAGCATTACTATATGGACATAAACATAAGTGTTTAGAAGCAGTTTTGTGGATATAATACATACATTTAGGTATGCCTTATGTATTAGATTGCCCCCTAGGGCTTATGACCTCTTCAGCCATAAGCTTTTGACTAGGTTTTCAGTGCCAGGAATGAATTCTCTCCTATGGAGAAGGTGTCCAATCCAATCAGAGAGCAGTAGGTTTCCCCCAAAACAGGCATGCCACTATTGTACCAGTTGGTACATTTGGCCCTGGCTGCCCAGCTATAAAACTTTCAGGAGCAACTGATGGTTAAGACCATTGATAACTTCTTTCCCTCAAAAGCTATGCCTATTGCATAGCTCATTCCAGCATCCTAACAGCTAGTCAACAGTGAGGAGGCTTCCAGCTCAGCTCCAGTTTGATTTCTCAGTTACCTGCAGCCCAAGCATGTCTTACCTCCCTTTACCAATCATTTAAAAAGACTGGCTGGGCTGGAGAGATGGCTTAGCAGTTAAGCACTTGCCTGTAAAGCCTAAGGACCCCCATTCAAGGCTCGATTCCCCAGGACCCAGATGCACAAGGGGGCGCACATGTCTGGAGTTCCTTTGCAGTGGCTGGAGACCCTGGTGTGCCCATTCTCATTCTCTCTCTGCCTCTTTCTCTGTCTGTCACTCTCAAAAAAAACCAAAAAAAAAAAAAAATAGGCTGGTTATAGACCTGGGGAGATGGCTCAGCTTGTAACGTCCTTGTTGCGCAGATATGAGGACTTGAGTTCAGACTCCAAGAACCCACATAAAATGTAAGGTGTGGGCTGGAGAGATGGCTTAGCAGTTAAGCGCTTGCCTGTGAAGCCTAAAGACCCCGGTTCGAGGCTCGGTTCCCAAGGTCCCACGTTAGCCAGATGCACAAGGGGGCGCACGCGTCTGGAGTTCGTTTGCAGAGGCTGGAAGCCCTGGCGCGCCGATTCTCTCTCTCTCCCTCTATCTGTCTTTCTCTCTGTGTCTGTCACTCTCAAATAAATAAATAAATAAATAAAATTTAAAATGTAAGGTGTGGTGGTGTGTGCACGTAATCCTAGCACTGGGGATGTGGTGACAGAAAGATTCCCTAGGGCTTCTTGGCTAGCTAGTCTAGCCAAACTGCTGAGCTCTAGGTTTAGGGGGAGAACCTGTCTTGAAGAATATGGTAGAAAACAACTGAGTCCAACCCTGGCATTGACCTCCGGCCTCCACATACATATGCACACATATTGCATATACATCTGCACACACATGTGCCCATACACATACCCACACCCATGCATACATGACACATGCACATACATATGAAAAAAAAAAGACTGGTTGTATTAGGGTTCCTTAGTGGAAGAGGACCAATAAAAAAACATGTATGTGTATAACATGTATGCATAATATAATACATGTGTGTATATAACACATGCATATATAATACATATGTATGTATTATAAGGGGATTTATGAGAATGGCTTACACAATAGGGCTGGATAGTCCAGCAATGGCTATCTGTGATGCTGGAGAGTCTGAGAAACTGACAGCTGCTCAGTCCATGACACTGGATGCTTCAGCAGTCTCCTAATCATGCACTGAAGGTCTGGAAGATTCTTGGAGAGTCATTGCTTACAAAAGTCATGAGGTAATATAGTGACATAGTATTTCTGTAGTAAGGGAACTATCTTGTAGCATAATATATGTCCCCTGGCTGGGTGGGGTTATATCCCCAGAATGGTGTGTGTGTGTGTGTGTGTGTGTGTGTGTGTGTGTGTGTGTGTAAAATGAAGTGCTAATGATCATTTAAGTGACATCTGAGTAGAAATTGAAAGAGTTTTCTCTGTGTCCCTGTGTTTGGGTAGAGAAGAGCTTTAATGATTCAGGAGTAGGAGTAAAAGATGACCTGTAAAATTTAAGATAGAGGGCAGAAATTGGACACCATGCCTGTGGAGGAATTTATGTAATTATATATCAGTAACATTGACAGTTAAATTGCAATGATAGGGGAAGGCTGAACCTTAATAATTTCTGACTATTAAATGTGACATTAAAAGTTGAACTATTTTATCATAGTAATTACAAAATTCCTCTACCTGATGGGGGTGGGAAAACTATGTATTTACCAGGAGAACAAAAAAAAAAAAAAAAAAAGAGCTACTAGTGGTTTTCTCCCAAGCCTATAAGATACCGAAAAATTATAATTGAGAGCTTATAGATAACTGAATGGCTTTTAAAAATATTTTATTTATTTATTTGCAAGGAGAGAGAAAAAGAGGGGGTTGGAGGAAGAGGGAGAGAGGATGGGCATGTCTGAGCCTCTAGCCACTGCAAATGAACTCCAGATGCATGTTCCACTTTGTGCATTGGGTTTTACATGGGTACTAAGGAATTGAACCCTGGCTGTTAGGCTTTGTGGGTAAGTACCTTAACATCTGAGCCATCTCTCCAGCCCATGAATGGCTTTGTTATTATGTTTTTTCAATGTAGGGTCTCGCTCTAGCCCAGGCTGACCTGGAATTCACTCTGTAGTCTCAGGGTGGCCTCAAACTCATGGTGTTCCTTCTACCTCTGCCTCCTGAGTGCTGGGATTAAAGGTGTGCCACCATGCCCAGCTCCTGAATGGCTTTTGAGTCACACCATCCGACTTCAAAGCCTTCCATTCTCACAAGCATTGCTCTCTATTTAGGGAACATGTACCACCTCACCCATCCTGTCATTCAGGCAGAAGCAGTGGAGACACTGTGCCGCTTTGAGCTGCCTCAGCCGGTGTCCCCTCTGTCCCCACATCCTTTTAATCCTGTCCCTGAATGTCCCTCTGTCAGTCAGTCCTCTTCCAGCACCGTTAATTACTTCTTGCCTCAGGTATTGTCACAGCCTCCTCGTTGTTCTTCCTGAATCTGATCTACAGACTGAGGGGCCACAGAGCATCTCAGCCCCATACTTACAATCTTTCAGTGCTTCCTCTTGGATTTACTAACATTTTTTCTTTTTATTTGAGAGAGGGTAGGGGGGTAAGAAAGAGAGAAAGGAGAGAGAGAATAATAATAAGAAAATAAGTACGGGTGTGCCAGAGCCTCTTGCTGCTGTGAACCGATTTGTGCATCTGGCTTTATGTGGGTAACGGGGAATTAAACCCTGGGCCAGCAGGCTTTGCAAGCAAGTGCCTTTAATGGCTGGACCATCTCCCCAGCCCTCCACTTGTCTTTTGAATTGGCAAGGCTCCCCGACATGGAGAGCTTTGTGTTTGGCCTGGCTCTGATTCTGTCTGCCACTTCCTGCTGATTTTCCTCCCGTTGTTCCCTCGACGCTCTTCTTCCTTCCTTCCCTTGTTCCATGCTTTGGGGAGGAAGAGACATGGGGGGTGACTGTGCTTGTGTGTGGTTCACAATAGTCATAAGTCTGGTGGGTGTATTTTGGAGGTTCAGGAGGAAGTAAGTATGACTAGCGGGTGGAATTTCAGGTTTGTGATATAATAAAGATGAAGTTTTTACAAACGAGAGGTAAAGGAATGGACTGCCATTTGCAGAGCATGGGATTATATGGCCCCTCTTTGAGGGTCATTGTCGTAAGGGCTTTCTGTTCCATTAAAGAGACTATTGCGTGACTTACTGGGCCCATTTTAACCCTAAGATTCTAGTCCAGAAAGCGATAGAAAAAGGAACAGTTCGAATGTAAGTACAAAGAGGGGACACAGGTGGATTAGCCAGGATTCATCTGTTTTACTTAGCCCGCTGTGAATACTCTACATGAGTAGGCTGCCCTGAAGTCTGAGACCAAGGAAGACAGAAGTAGATCACTCGGGGGATTCCGGTAGCATGTAATCCTCCAGCAAGGAAACAAGAGCTCGCTGCACGCAGCAAAGACCTCAGGTGAGGAGCTTATGTACCACGGACTGCTTTTGCGAAGCTGCTCAAGCACTGCACTATTTCTCTCCACAGCCTTATATGTTTATAACCCCTCAGGTCAAAGGATAAATGAGCCGGGCGTGGTGGCGCACGCCTTTAATCCCAGCACTCGGGAGGCAGAGGTGGGAGGATCGCCGTGAGTTCGAGGCCACCCTGAGATGACAGAGTTAAAGGATAAATGAATAAGTGTATACACGGTCATTGATGGATAGGAGCACTGAAGAATTTCAGGTCATTTTGTGACTCTTTAACCACTGAGGGTTTTTTCCTCTTCAATACAAAACCTCTTAGACCTTCAATTTTTTTCCCCCCTAAAGTTAATGCTGCCAACTCGCTGTTTATTATGGAATGTTCTAGAGGTATTCCATCCTCCTGCATATCATCGCTCCTCATCACTATGAAGTGTCAGCTGTATTTGGAAGGCAC
Organism: Jaculus jaculus; assembly: GCF_020740685.1. NCBI lineage: Eukaryota > Metazoa > Chordata > Mammalia > Rodentia > Dipodidae > Jaculus > Jaculus jaculus. The sequence continues at coordinate 21,463,071 of NC_059118.1, forward strand.
TCAGTTGACTTCTGAGCTATTTATAATCCTGTCATTTGCTTTTACATTTTCTCCATTTACTGTGCTCAGCTACCCTTGGAAGACAGAAATCAACAAATAGGGGACCAATTGAGCTGTTACCTTGTCTATCACATAAGTAAATGATCTCAAGTGTAAAACTTTGTGTGTATGTGTGTGTGTGTGTGTGTAACTTCTTATAATGATCCTTAAATTTGAATTACTGTGATACAATACCTGAGATAAACAATTTAAAAAAGAGAAAAGGTTTATTTGACCTACGATGTTGTGATTTGACTTCATCGTTGGTTGGCCCATTGCTTCTGGGCCTGTGACAAGTCAATGAACCATGGTGGGAACACTGGGCAGAAGAAAACATCTACTTTATTGTACCTAGGAAGCAGAAAGAGAGAAAAGAGAGAGAGAGAGACAAAAAAAAAAAAAAGTTATAATTCCAGAATTTCCTTCTAGGGCATACTTTCAATGACCCAACTTCTTTCCATTCGGCTGTGCTTCCTAAAGGCTCCATCACCTTTCAATAGCACCAGAGGCTGATGCCCTTCAAGCACATGGGTCTTTGTGTGTATAAGGGGTGATAAGCAGGACCTAAAATATAGACAGATGTTCCCCTATCCTACCTAGAGAGCTCATTTATAACACTTGGTTGACTTTTGTTCAGAATGAAAGATGATATATTTTCACACCTTGTACAGATAGTTCCATGCCTTGACAGAAAAAGAAATCAATTTCCTACATATGTGGAAATTCTCAAAATTCACTGTGAAGGGGTTGGAGAGATGGTTTAGTGGTTAAGGCACTTGCCTGCCGAGCCAAAGGACCCACGTTAGATTCCCCAGGACCATTAGCCAGATGCACAAGGGGCTGCATGCATCTGGAGTTCGTTTGCAGTGGCTGGAGGCCCTGGCATGCCCATTCTCTCCCTCTCTCTTTCTCTCTCTGCCTATTTCTCTTCCTCTCTCTCTCAAATAAATAAATAAAATAAACTTTTAAAAATTCACCATGAAGCAAGTGGGGAAAATGTAATTTTGACTTGCAGCATATTAGGAGGCATATTAGGAAAAATCATGATATTGCACATTCTAGAGTAAGGGTTTAAATTTTTTAAGTAACTTAAAAAAATATTTTTTTATTTATTTACTTGATAGAGAAAGACAGAAAAAAATGGTGGAGGCAGATAGAGATAGAGAATGGGCATACCGGGGCTTCTAGCCACTGCAAATGAACTCCAGACATATGCACCACCTTGTTTACATATATATAGATATACATACATAATACATATATATATATATACACATATGTATGTATATATTATATATATACATATATATTAGTGTCTCACCATAATACATACGTGTCTGTGCCATAGGGTGCTTTAAAAGGCTGATCAATGAGCTAGATCTCTCCTGAACAGCTTCTACATCCAACCTCAGTGGATGAAGCCAGGGATGTTCCACTGTGAATTTTGTTTTTTCAGTGTATTTTGTAAACAGAACGGGCATGGAGATGTAGTACTGGTAAATTGTAAAAGGTCCCTGTCTCCTTTGCCCCTATTTATGTTTGAAAAAGGATTATTATTTGCAAAGGGATTATTTGCAAATACATATAGCTGTCACACACTACTATGTTAGTCTAATTAATATTAAACACAGCATTTACTGCTCTTCCAAGCAGCAGAGTTAACATATAGAGGGAAAGCATGCATTACTGCTGTTAAGGACCACGCAGTAGAAAAATTATAACAGCACTGAAGAAGGCCTTTAAAAATTCATTAAGATGTAATCAAGCCTTTGCAAACTCATCTGTTATTTGCAATAATAAGGCAGTTACTGTAGCTAGTCTGATCATCTGGGAAAAGTCACCTTTACATTGCTTTTCTTATTGTGTTTGGCTCAGGGATAATGCAATCAGATGCCCAGCTTGTTCCAGATATCCTCATTTTAGCAGCAACTCTCAAATCTTCTACCTTTCCTCCATCTGAGGATCACTGTCCTCAAACAGGGGCAGTGTTTATAACTGAGTTCCATATCATCACCTGGACTGCAATATTTACACCAAGCTAGGCCACAGTTTATAAACACATCTCACAATATGTAAACCAAGTGTTAGGAATGCTTTAGCTTTATCAAGGAAAGACATAAGTTTACAATAATTTTTTTAAATAATTGAATGGTATGAATGATATATTCCTTTGGGGGATGGGCATATGGCTCAGTGGGTTGAGTGTTCTGTTGCAAGTATGAGGGGCTTAAGAGAGCCTGAGACTGCCCAAGTTCTATTCCCTAGGATCCAAGTAAACACCTGGGTTTGGCCATGCATGCCTGAAACCCCAGTCTTATGGGGAGCAGAATCAATGGGGCTTGCAAAAACCTCAGCTTCACGTTCAGAGAGAGTCTCTATCTCTAGAAAATATGCAGAGAAAACATAGAAGAACTACAACTGATATTACTTCTGGCCTTCACACACATGTGCATAACACACATACACACACACACACACACACACACACACACACATGCCACATACTACACACAAAAAAATATTGAAAAGAACAAAACTTCCCTTTCACTCTGTCTCCAATGCAAAATTTGCATATATAATTCTGAAAATATGTTTTCAAAAGTTTATTTATTTATTTGCAAGCAGAGAGAGATAGAAGAGAGCTAGAGAGATAGAAAGGGTAAGCCAGGGCCTCCAGCTGCTGTAAATGAACTCTGGATGCATGCGCCCCGGATACTTGGGAATCAAATTTGGGTGGTTAGGCTTCATAGGCAAATGCCTTAGCCACTGCACCATGTCTCCAGTCCCAAATTCTGAAAATTATTATAGTCTCTCAAATATTATATGATTAAAAATTGTTTAATGAAGCTGGGCGTGGTGGCGCACACCTTTAATCCCAGCACTCGGGAGGCAGAGGTAGGAGGATTGCCGTGAGTTTGAGACTCCATAGTGAATTCCAGGTCAGCCTGGGCTAGAGTGAGACCTTACCTCGAAACCCCCGCCCCCCAAAAAATTGTTTAATGAGAATATTTCCCTGAGGAAGATCCTTTCTTAAGAAAACAGAATGTTTTAAATATACTTTGTAAAGCTTGTCTCCTCCCATTCTTTCACTGGTCTGGCAAAAGCCTGATACTCCTTGGTCAAAGAAGCATTGTTCCGAAGGTCCTGACTTGGGGGTAAGAAAACAAAAGGCTGACTTCATAGATGACAACCCTAATTCCATCACCACCGCATCGCTGTCAAACTTTTGTCCTTATTCTCCCAATCCTGGTTCTGCTACTGTGATATGCAAATCTCCCCAAAGAGGGAGACATATGATTCCTTTATTAGCTTAATATTCATTCCCTTCATAGTTTTTTTAAAAAATATTTTTATTTGCAAGGAGGGAGATAAAGGGAAAGAGAGAGAGAATAAGAATGGGCACATCAGGACTTCTAGCCATTGTATCAAACTCTAGATGCATATACCATTTTATACATCTGGCTTTATGCAGGTACTGTGGAATTGAATCTGGGTCACAGGTTTTGCAGGCAAGCACCTTAACTGCTAAGCCAGCTCTCCAGCCCTCATTTCATATTTTTATTGTTATTTTTAAAATATTTGTATTTATTTGCAAGAAGAGAGATAGATAGAGACAGACCGAGAGAATGGGGGCACCAGGGCCTGCAGCCACTGTCAATGGACTCCAGATGACTGCCAATGGACTCCAGATGCTTGTATCATTTTGTACATCTGGGGAATCAGACTCAGGTCATTAGGCTTTGCAGGTAAGTGCCTTAACTGCTGAGCAATATCCTGGTTTTAGGACAATGGGTGTCTTACCCAAAGTCTCAAATGACTTAAGAATGCTTGGAGAAACTTGAAAGACATATGCATTCTCACTATGTTCTTTAGGACTAGAGACGATGAGCACGATAAAAGTATTTTTAGATGAATGTTTTATGCTTCTTGCAAATAAGTGTGCAAACTCAAGTGTGCACTGGCATGACTCAAGGGACCAGTTAAACACTCTCAGACCTCCCCTCCAGAGTTACCAATTCAGTAGGGCTGAGATGAAGTCTAAGAATTTACCTTTCTAGTAAGTTCCTGGATATTAGGGACCCCACTCTGAGAACTCCTGATGTAAATCACTTGATGGCACCTATTTTCAAGATCAGTGCTGACAGAGGTTGCCTTACCATCTCAGGAATAGCATGTGTGGAGCCAAAGCGATTGCTTAGGGGTTAATATGTTTGCCTGCAAAGACTAACAACCTGGGTTCGATGCCCCAGTATCCACGTAAAGCCAGATGCACAAAATGGCTTATGCACTGGGAGTTTATATGCAGCAGCAACAGGCCCTGGCTTGTACATACACTCGCGCTTGCTCTCTCTCTCTCTCTGTTTCCAAGTAAATAAAAATATTTTTTAGAAAAGAACAGCACATGTGCCAGTTAGAAGCTGGGACATCAGGGGCTGGAGAGATTGCTCAGTGGTTAAACGTGCTTGCTTGCAAAGCCTGATGATGTGGGTTTGATTCCCCAGTACCCACATAAAGCAAGATGGACAAAGTGGTGTACGCATCTGGAGTTCATTTGCAATAGCAGGAGGCCCTGTTGCATCCACTCTCTCTCTCTCAAGAAAAGAAAAAGAATGGGGCTGGAGAGATGCCTTAGCAGTTAAGGCACTTGCCTGCAAAGGCAAAGGACCCAGGTTTAGTTTTCCAGGATCCACATAAGCCAGATGCACAAGGTGGCGAATGTGTCTGGAGTTCGTTTGCAGCAGCTGGAGGCCCTGGCGTGCCCATTCTCTCTCTCTCTCTCTCTCTCTCAAATACATAAGTAAAAATAAAACATCTTTAAAAAGAAAAGAAAAGATGGAAGAAAAAATAAATAAGAGAACTCTGGACATCACTGTTAAAGCCAGAGACATGGAAAAGAGGACATAGAGCATGGAGGTGCTTCATCGGCCAGTTTCAACCACAGCAGTCCCTAGCCTTGCCTAATACTTAGAAATGCAAGGCATGATTAGGCAATGCCATTCTTCTAAGCATTGAAGATATATGTTCACATCTATTTGCTTCTTTCTTTGATAGCTGTTTACTGACTAAACTGATAGAGCAACTGAGACTTTCAGCCATTGATTTAAATTATGGAACATAAAAAAGAGTATAATAGTTGTTATGTCCTCTATATGATCTAAAGCCATGACAAGGTTTTGATATTTAAAAAAAAAATTCCCTTGGTCCTACTCTGCTGAATATGCAGATATGATATTAAAGACTCCGAACAACAATTTAGCTGAAAAGATGAAATCAGTATTCCTAATACTGCTCAGTGGCTTTTAGATCCTACGACATATGTTTAATATGTACTCTGTTGATTTTTCAACAGAGCATGCTAATGAGCACATCTCAATTACCTATTGGATAATCTCTTTAAAATGTTTGTCTGTGATTATTTATTCATAAAATTACGCTTCCATTTTAGCACCACTTTCCAACTCTGAGACAAAAACCTCAAGGGATTCTTTCCAGCTTCTGCTTGGAGCAATGATTCCCCAGCAACCGTATTAGAAGGTTAACGAACAACAAGCAAATAGATGTAGAAAAGGACCAGGGATGACCAAGAGAGACAATACATTTATTATTAATATAGTCCTGTTTGTTTGTTTTTTTGAGGTAGGTCCTCACTTAAGCCCTGGCTGGCCTGGCATTCACTATATAGTGTCAGGGTGGCCTCGAACTCAAGGCGATCCTCCTACCTCTGCCTCCTGAGTGCTGGATCAAAGGTGTGTACCACCACGACCAGCTAATTAATATAGTCTTGAATGTCGTCAAGTGAGATATGGGGTAGGCTTAGGAAATCATCCCATCAAGTTTTCATGGGCCATATTGAACTGCATATTGAAAGCAAGACAAGTAAAACAAGCTGGTTAAAAGGCAATCCACCAAGCAGGACAGCTTCCTGCATAGGTCCCAGTGAGGCACCTTGGAAGTATGAAGGGAAAAGTCAGGATGAATATATGACTGTTTTATATCAGAGAGTAAGAAACCCAGATGCAGAGAGCATCATCTGTGTAACCCTCAGTTTTGTCAGCTGTAAGAAGCAATGAGAGAGACCCAGACTGCTTGAAGAGTAAGTCTAATTACATCATAGAATTGCCTTATTGCTACTGCAAAAGAAAAAAAAAAGTATAGTTTTGGTTCTTTAGTGAAAATTGATTCTCATTTCCCTAAAAGTAATTTAAATGCTTTAATCAAAAGTACAGGGCTAGAGGCTGGGCCTGGTGGTGCATGCCTTTAATCCCAGCCCTTGGGAGGCAGAGGTAGAAGGATCACCCTGAGTTCAAGGCCGCCCTGAGACTACTAACTGAATTTCAGGTCAGCCTGAGCTAGAATGAGACCCTGCCTTGGGGAAAAAAAAAAAAACAGGGCTAGAAAGATGGCTTATCAGTTACGGCTGGGACCCATTTTTGATCTTTCTTCAGATCCCATGTTAGCCAGACACACAAAGGTGAGACAAGCACAAGGTCTCACATGCCCACTAGGTGGCGTGAGCCTCTGGAGTTCAATTTCAGTGGCTGAGGACCCTGGTGCACCAATTCTCTCTTCTCCCTCCCTCTCTCTCTCAAATTAAAAAATAGAAAATAAGAAAGTACAATGTTGGCATTTTTACCTTCCTAACACTTTGGGGTTAAAATGAGTAATTTCAGGGGTATAGTTCAGTAGCAGAATTCATACTTAGTAGATGTGAGGCCCTGAGTTTAAACACCATGAGGGATTCCCCTGATTAAAGGGCAATATGAAGTAGCTACTGTATTTATAACTTCTCAGTGGCTGATGTGACCCATATAAGACCTGCATAATAAGGGGAAAATGATGACATCAAAATTAAAGTGAAGCTGGGCATGATAGTTTACACCTTTAATCCCAGCACTCAGAGGATTGTAGGAGGATTGTCATGAGTTCGAGGTCACACTGAGACTACATACTAAATTCCAGGCCAGCCTGGGCTAGAGTGAGACCTTACCTCGAAAAACCAAAATAAATAAATAAATACATAAATAAATAACTGAGAGACTAGTCACTGGAAAGAAGGGATTCAGTGGAGGAGGGATTTGAGAGGAAGAAGAGGGGGATGGTAGAAGGGGATTATGATCATGGTACATTGTCTATATTTACAGTTTGTCAATCAAAAGTTTAAAAAAAGATCAATGGGGGCCGGGTGTGGTGGTGCACATCTTTGATCCCAGCACTTGGGAGGCCGAGGTAGGAGAATCACTGTGAGTTTGAGTCCACCCTGAGACTACATATTGAATTCCAAGTCAGTCCAGGCTACAGTGAGACCTTACTTACATCGAAAAAACAAAAAGTCAATGGACTAAACTAGGGAACCGTACATATAATATGTTTTAGAAAATGCTGTGTGTGTGTGTGTGTGTGTGTGTGTGTGTCTGTGTGTGTGTGTCTGTGTGTGTGTGTATTGGTTTTTCTAAGTAGGGTCTCACTTTAGCCCAGGCTGACCTGGAACTCACTATGTAGTCTCAGGCTGGCCTCGAACTCACAGTGATCCTCCTATCTCTGTCTCCCAAGTGCTGGGATTAAAGGCATGAGCCACCACACTCAGCTATTTTAAAATATTTTAATTTATTTATGTATTTGTGAATGTGTACATGCATGTGTATGTGTGGGCACACCAGGGTCTCTTACCACCACCAACAGAAGCCAGACATTAATGACATGTTTTTTTGAGTCCAGCTTATATGGGTAGTTGGGGAATTGAACCAGGGCTGCAAGGCTTTACAAGCAAGTCGTCTTAACTGCCGAGACATCTCCACAGCCCCACAAAAATGTCATATATTTTAACTGTTTCTAAATTAAATAATAAAAGCAATTGATGTGAAAACCATAAAATATCAAATATCCTAAGTGTATTAGAAAAAAGAAATCATGTAATACATTAGGAAGGTAAACACTGAGTTTAATTTTTTCAGCTCCATAGTAGAATCTGTCACTAAATAATCACTAGTTGAAAAATGAGAAGGAAATAAAGAAAATCCAACAACAATCTTGGCTGGGGTTGAACATAATGGTAGAGTATTTCCATGAGGCCCTAGGCTTGACTTTTACACTGCAAAAAAAGAACACATCAAAAAAGAAACAAACAAACAAACAAAAAAAAAAGAGTGCTAAAATCCCATTCTTTTTCACAACTGAGGTATATTTGTATGACTTCAAAATATTCCTAATTTGTAACAAGAAAAACTTGTCAATTGGCCATCTGAAGTCAAGAGCTAAATTTTTTACTTTACCTTCTAATGAGGCCCTTAAAGAACACACTCCTTATTTCAGTCGTTTTTCCATCTTATGTGGTCTTCTATACCTTCCCGTCAATATTGCCTTAAACATTTTAAGTAATCGACATGCCACATTTTCATTTGATTATGTCACATTGCATTAAGCTCTTTCAATTTTTATAGGAACGTTATGCTCCATTTTAACCTACTTATCTAAATTGGTTTTTTTCTCATTTAATCTACTGATCTGGATGCTTCTAGTTGCAAGTAACAGGAAATATGAGGCAGCATCTCGTTCTAAAGGATGGCTAGGACCGTGGCCGGCCCCAGGGTGAGCTGTTTTGTCAGCGTCACTGTGCATTCAGGCAACTGGCTGCTTTCCATTGCTGGTTTGCCACCCTTGCCTTTGGCTGGTCTTGAGTTGGGTGGAAGAAGGGATAAGAAGAGAGGGATTGGAGCATTCCCAAGAATTGAGGATTAGGCTGGAGAGATGGCTTTGTGGTAAAGGTGCTTGCCCTGCAAAGCCTAAGGACCCAGGTTCAATTCCCCAGTACCCACATAAGCCAGATGTACGAAGTGGTGCATGCTTCTGGAGTTCACTTGCAGTGGCTAGAGGCTCTGGCATGCCTATTCTCTATCTGCCTCCCTCCCTCTCTCTCTCTCTCAAATAAATAAATATATATTGTTTAAAAAAGAGTTCAAGATCATTGCAAAGTCTTTTTAAATCTCAGACTGTTGACTCCCACCCGCAGGATTTCTGATTCTGCTGGTTCTTAGTGAGATCTGAGAACGTGCGGTTGCGTCGTGTTGTGTTGCCAGGTGGAGTTGGGACTGTTGGTAACGGGGTCTGGGAGAGCATGGATATTTGTAGGTCACTCAAGTTCCATTACAACATGAACGTTAGCATTGGTACTATATCACGAGTTCTCTCTACTTTCCTAAAGAATCTGGGCTTGGCATGCTGGTACACACCTTTAATCCCAGCACTTGGGAGGCAGGGATAGGAGGATCGTCATGAGTTCAAGGCCGCCCTGAAAGTACATAGTGAATTCCAGGTCACCCTGTGCTAGAGTGAGACCCTACCTTGAATCCCCCTCAAAAAAAAAAAAAAAAAAAAAAAAAAAAAAAGCATGACGCCAGTTCTAGTTTGTGTGAGCTTTCTGTTAAATATTCTAGATAGGAACACTTTTCATTTAGGACACCACTACTCACAGTTGATGCACTACTAGTTTCTTAGAGTAAGTTTTGCATTTGGTTGTTTGAAATGTGGGTTAACTGGACTACATCAAGCCCCAAATTTGCACTTCAACTCATTTGTTCCCATGTTGTAGAAAGGTTTCCCTGACCCTGCCACCTGCATTTCCCCAATTCATCCAAATACAGGATATTTGTCACTTCACATTTTATGCATGGATGTATGTTGTACGTATACATGTTTGTATATGTGCGGGCCAGATGACAATGTTGAGCGTTGTTCCTCGGGAACATCGTCCACCAATTTATTTTTATTTGAGGCAGGGTTTTTCATTGGCTTGAAGCTTGCTAATTAGGCCAGACTGATTGGCCACCAAGTCTTAGGATCCTCTCGTCTCTACTTCCCCGTGTTGGGATTATAAACACATGCCCAGCATTATATGTAGGCACTGGGGAATTGAACTTGAGTCCTCATGCTGGTAAGGCAGACACTTTACCGAGCTATCTCCCCAGCCCTAAATAAGTTTTCTTATTTTCTAATATAGAGTATGAGCAGAGAGCAAAAATGAAGCTACCTGAATGCATACTGTGCAGGTTTGTAGTTTTCCACCTGCTTTTTATTTGCTGTGAAGTTTCCTTACCTAAAAGTTTTAGCAATCTGTATTGCAAAAACTCTTCCCTACCAATTTGGATTTACAATGCCCTGTCTCTATCTATCTCCTAAGTCAGACTGCCAAATTATAATTCTTCATTCTAAATCAACTATGTTGCAAATCATCTCTTTGCTGTGGGGTATTTTGTGTGGTATGCTCAACGGGAGTGAACAGTGGTCTGTTTGCAAGACTGGCTTAGGGCTCAACTTCAAGATTCTCATAAGCCCTGGGATATTTTCTGTGTGGTGTCTCTCCTTCACTAATTTATTATCATAATGGGATTCTGTGTCTTTTTTTTTCTCATTTATTTTCACAATAGGGAAACACAGTGGAGAGATAGGATTTCTGCAGGGAGCATGGAAGGACACAGGACAAGTTCAGGCAAAGATGCAAGCTTTGCAAAAATAAAAGCTTTGACTTCTAGCTGAGTTGGAAAACTTGTGAAGTCTAAAATGTGCCATTTTACAGACATGAGGAAATGCAGCCTTTGCCAAAGCTATCTCAGACCCCGTAGGATAAAGAGAGGCTGAAACGTTTTTGTCATGAAATTGAGCAAGCGGTTAAATGGAAGGAGAGGTCCAGACGTAATTGCCCATACAGCCGGAGGCCTGAAAACATGATGTGGGAACTGTCCCAACATTTCAACGTTTTTATGACAACTAAAGCGACTGCAAAGCTTTAGAAGTTGGGGGAAGGCACACAGGTGGCAAGGTAACTTACTTGGCTACTCTAAGGCCTGTGGCATATGAAGTGCCTCCTAACTGGCTTGTCTGGGAATTAAGAGTAAATTCCGAGATCCCTAAGGTCATGACTGAAGGCCATGCTGGAAATTATAGCACTTCCGGTTTTATCAGGCATTGATGACGGCCACCAGACTGGAAACACAGGCTCCTACTTCCTGATACATGACCTCAACATTACTAACTGTGGATTTCAAGTGGTCACTCGGGATCAAAATGTGAGGGTGCAGTTTTATCTGTTCTGGGCATGCTCAGTAACTAAAACTTATTTCTGTTTGAATCAAGTTGTTCTAATTGACCTCTTTGTGGTTTTGAAGCTGAATGCTCATTTTTATACATTTTCAAATATTTTAACTTTTATTCTTTTCTCTCTCTCTCTCTCTCTCTCTCTGTGTGTGTGTTTGCATGTGGTATGTTTGTGTATTCATGTGAGTATGGGTGCACGTGTGCCACTTTGCACATGTGGATGTCAGAGGACAACTTCAGGTGCCAGGCCTCACTTTCCTCCTTGCTTGAGGCAGGGGCTCTTGTTTTTGCTGTCCACCCCTGTATTGGCCAGGCCAGCTGGCCCATGAGCTTCGGGGAAATCCTCCAGTCTCTGGTTCCCTCCTTGTCTTAGGTGTTCTGGGATCACAAATACTAGCCTTACTGCATCTAGGATTCAGCTTTATGTGGGTTCTGAAACGGAAGGATAATGGATATATATGGCAAGCATATTAGCAATTGAGCATATCCCCAGCCTCTCTTTGCTTTACAGGAAAACTCAGTAGCAAAGTCAAAGGGGCAATTATGTTTATTCATTCAATTCTACTTACGATGACCACATTTCAGATTACCCATTTATTTAATAGATCTTCATACATATCAACTACAAATGCTTGGGGGGACAAAGAGAAATTATTCAAGGTTGAAAACCACCAAGGATGGCATTTTCTCTCCCTCCTTTCCTTCTTTCTTAAAAAAAAACAGATTATTAGTTAGTTAAATTATTTGCAAGGGGCAGGGGTGGAGCAGGGAGGTGGGGGGAAGAAGGAAGAATAGGTACATCAGGGCTTTTTTTGGCCACTGCAAACAAATTCCAGATGCATGCACTATCTCTTTGCAATTGGCTTTATGGGGGGTACTGGGGAATTGAACCTGGGCCCTCAGGCTTTACAGGCAAGTGCCTTCAACCACTTAGTATTTTAGCCTGCTTCCTTCTTTTTTACTTTGTCATTTTGGTGCTAGGGATTGAGCTATGGCTCCTTGCCTGTTAGATGCAAGCCTACCACTGGGTTACATCCTCAGCCCCCAGAATGGTATCTTTTAAAAATTTAATTTAATTAAATTATTTGAGAGAGAGAGATAGAAAAAGAGGCAGATAGAGAAAAAGAGAGAATGGGCATGCCCGTGCCTCTAGCCACTACCAAATGAACTCCACATGCATGCACCCCATGTGCATCTGGCTTACATGGGTCCTGGGGAATTGAACCGGGGTCCTTAGGCTTCACAGGCAGACGCCTTAACCACTAAGCCATTTCCCCAGCCCCAGAATGGTATAAAATGGATACATTTATATCTCAAAAGAAAAATCTTGGGACTTATATAATTTGGAACATTATGTGTCTATTTTCCATGGAAATAATGAGAACTTGAGTTGACTTTTGGTCATGGTACTGACATTCACTTTGTTCTTTCTTCGTCCTATCTTCAACTCAACAGTGTAATCCACTCTCATCTCCAAGACAGTGGAATGGTAAGATATACTAATGACCCCCACATTAGCACTCTAGGCCCAGAATCTGTTTAGTGGGAAAACGGAGTCATACTCACTATAAGCTTCTTACAAAAGCTCTAGAGAAGCGGCTTTGTGGTTAAGGTGCTTGCCTGCAAAACCTAAAGACCAAGGTTCAATTCCCCAAAAGCCACACAAGTTCAGATGCACAAGGTGGCACATATGTCTGGAGTTTGTTTGCAGTGGCTAGAAGCCCCAGGGCTCCTATTCTTTCTCTCTTTTTTTTTTTAAATAAATAAATAAAATTAAAAATACTTAAAAAAGCTCAAGAGTATACTTTATTTCTAACTTATTTTATTTATTTTTTATTTTAGAGAGATAGGGAATTGTTGTGCCAGGGCCTCAGCCACTGACATCGAACTCCAGATGCTTGTGCCACCTAGTGGGAATGCACGACCTTGTGCTTGCCTCACCTTTTGTGTGTCTGGCTTACATGGGATCTGAAGAGTTGAACATGAGTCCTCAGGCTTTGTAGTCAAGTCCCTTAACCACTAAGCCCTCCCTCCAGCTCTCAAGAATATACTTGAAATTCACCAGCCTAAGCACATGCTCTACCACTGACCCACATCCCTAGTCCTGGTGGCCACATGACCAGGTAGCACCTGTGTGCTTGCCTATGTCTGGGTCTGCACACCTATGGCAGCTGGAGGGAAACCCTGGCTGTTCAGCTCTGTTACTCTTCGATCTAGTCTTACTTGAGTCTCTTACTGATCCCAGAGCTTGCTATTGATTTCATGAAGGGCGTCCCATTGGACTGGGGTTACAGACTTGCATGACCACATCCAGCTGTTTTATGTGGATAGTGGGGACTGAACTCTCAGGCCCTTGTATTTGCATAGGAAGTGCATTTAATCACTGAGTTATCTTTCCAGCCACAGACTTAATTTTTATTTATTTATTGGAGAGAGTGAGAGAGAATAAGAATGGGTATACCAGGGCCTCTAGCCACTGCAAAGGAACTCCAGAAGCATGCACCACTTTGTGCATCTGGCTTATGTGGGTTGTGGGGGTTCAAACCTGGGTCCTTAAGCTTTGCAGGCAAGTGCAAATCATTGTCATCTTCCCAGCCCCCAAAAATTGAGCTTTGAAGGTTATTATAAGTATCTAAGACAAAATTTTAAGTGATTTTCTAAGTAAAAACATGAAACTTTTGACATAATCCTTTTCATTGCTCCAATCTCATTGTAACCAGCTAATATTCCAGTCTTGTTGTATGATAATCTTACAGTGCTTGGATTTTATACCCTGTCTTCATGTACATTTTTAGATTTCTACTACAATCTTATAAGGAAAAAGAAGGGCATTGTATATATGTGTTTGTGTATGTATGCAATTCACATTTATAGCCACACATATACTAGCCCCTTTCTTATAAGCTGAAGAGGTAGGATGCTTGCATGCCACTTCATGGAAGGGTTAGTTTGGAGATATTGTCACACTATTCAAGGAGGAGATGCTGACACAGGGAGAGGGCTTCTGAAGCAAAAGATACACGCATTCCCTACTACAGTGGCTTGAATGGAGTTAATGCTAGGTTTTTTGCACAAACCACATGCATATACATAGTGTTAACTTTTGCATACACAGGAAGTTAAAATTGGTAGCACTAATGTTGGCTAGTTTCATGGCTTGTTGGGAGTGGTGTTGTGGTACAGAACTGAACATCACTCTGTGGGAGATGTTGATGTTGAGGCTTCAGTTTTGTTGTTGTCCCCAAGCCTAGGAATTTCTGCAAAGATGGGCAGTGAATTACTAACGAAGAATGTAACAATTTTTAGGTTTTAAAATGGCCTTAACCAGTTTCTTTTCTTTTCTTTTCTTTTCTTTCTTTCTTTCTTTCTTTCTTTCTTTCTTTCTTTCTTTCTTTCTCTCTCTCTCTCTCTCTCTCTCTCTTTCCCTCCCTCCCTCCCTCCCTCCCTCCCTCCCTCCCTCCCTCCCTCTTTCTTTCTTTCTTTTTGCTTAGCAATAGTAGTGATGGCATTATTTTAGCCAACCAAAAAAGTAAAATTTTAGTACAAGACACTATAGATGCTGTAAATATTTTGCGGTACTCATGGTCACATGTTAATCTTAGGTGCAGGGTACAATAGAACATTCGAAAAGTTGCTTTAGATAAAATGTTTTAGTGTTAGCTGTGTAGCAACACTTAAGGTCCTGGGGCTCCGTCCCAAGCACCAGGCATGTGTGTACACACACACACACACACACACACACACACACACACACAGTATCAGCTAATTAATCCAATGACTAACTTCACATCATGCAATGACTGTGTGAGTCCATATGTTAGTATCAGTCTTTATGTCATGCAATCTCGTCAGTTACTTGTTTTTAAGATGATGCTGCAGTAATGAAGTTCAGTAAGTACTAGTGACTTGCAAACTCATTTTAACACTGAACAAGAGATAGAAAATTTATTGGGGGGGGTGAGGGAGGGACTTACCATTGGATTTTTTTATAATCATGGAAAATGCTAATAAAAAAAAATAAAAATAAAAAAAAGAAAATTTATTGTACAAATCACAGGCTTCTAATGCCATGGGGCAGACAAAAATGCTACCAACCTTACAAATGGATTATAGATGTAACACACTAGAAACCTAATTAATGGTGTACTTTTAAAAAATATGTGTATTTTATTGGCTAGGCATGGTGGTGCATGCCTTTAATTCCAGCACTTGGGAAGCTGAGGTAGGAGGATTGCTGTGAGTTCGAGGCCAGCCTGTGATAACATAGTGAATCTCAGGTCAGCTTGGGCTAGAGTGAGACCCTACCTTGAAAAAACAAAAAAAAATTTTTTTTTTTAATTTGGAAGGATAGATAGATAATAGATAATGGGCATGCCAGAGCTTCCAGCCACTGCAAATGAACTCCAGATACATGCACTATTTTGTGCACCGGGCTTTACATGGGTACTGGAGAACTGAACCCAGGTCATTAGGCTTTGCAGGCCAGTGCCTTAACAGCGGAGCCATCTCTCTAGACCTGCTGGTGTACCTTTGAAAGGACCCTCCTGAATACCAGCTCGTGGGGTGTGTGTTCCACGTTCATGATTCACAAGGACAGACAGAGATTCTTGGGCTTACTTAACAGGGTTTTATTTAACATTTGGAAAGACTGGTGCAGTTTGAAGTGAAAAGGAAGAGAAGCTTCTGGGCAGAGGACTGAGACAGGCAGAGAGAGAGGGGGAAAGAACAGAGGGAGAGAGGGAGAGAAGGGGGAAGAGAACAAGAGAGATTGAGAAGCAGTAGCAGCAGCAGCAAAGAGGAAGGGGTGGGCCCCCAAGGAAAGACAGGGACTGAGAGAAGGGGTGAGGGCCCATGCACCTGGGGCAGGGAAGCTAAGAGTGAGGGCCAGGGAGAGACTTTTATGGAAATTGACCAGTGAGGGAGGGGGCTTGGGTGGTGGGCCTCGTCTTGCCTCCTTTTTACCCACAGCTATCCTCAGTGACCATTCTTAGAGCTGGCCCCAGAATCCCAGGCCTAGCAAGGCCAGGCGGTAGAGGAAAGAGAGGGGATGCGTAGAGAGCTCTGGGACTCTAAACAGGAGGGCCTGTTTTCCTTTTTGAGACAATGTTCTAGGCTGGGCTGTCCTTGAGCCTACTGCCATTCTTTTCTCCCAGTGCTGGGATGAAAGGCCGGGCCAAATTTCGTTTTAGGAAAAAAAAGAGAGGGGGGACGGCTGGAGAGATGGCTTAGCAGTTAAAGGCGCTTGCCTGCAAAGCCTAAAGACCCAGGTTCGATTCCCCAGTGCCCACTTAAGCCACATGCACAAGGTGGCGCATGTATCTGGAGTTCGTTTGCAGTGGCTGTGGGACCTGGTGTTCCCTCTCTAATAATATACATATATTTTTTATTTTTTTGCTCTTTCGAGGTAGGGTCTCACTCTAGCCCAGGCTGACCTGGAATTCACTATGGAGTCTCAGGGTGGCCTTGAGCTCACAGTGATCCTCCTACCTCTGCCTCCCGAGTGCTGGGATTAAAGGTGTGTGCCACCATGCCCAGCTTCCTTCTTTCTTTCTTCTTATCTATCTATCGCAAAAGAGAGGAAAAATAAAAACAGGTAAAATGAGAAGCTGTCCACATTTTTTATTTTTTTTAAATTTTAGACTAGCTTAATTTATTGAGGACACACACAGGATGTCAGTCAACTCCTTCCGTTTGTGTTGAATGCGTGGAGAGCCCACTGGGCTATATGTACAGGACTGAAATAAAGGAAGCATTATCTGTATAATGGTTCTAAGTGTCAAGGACGAAAAATACCTGTAGCATGGTAAGAGTTTTCTTTGCCTTGGGTAGTTGGTTGGGGGTTGGGAGGCTCTTCCAAGGATGCCCTGGAACTGATCAGGTGTAGCTCTGCCCTCTAGTGGGTACGGGTGCGAGACGACACGGGTGGAAGGGGCTGACCGTGCTCACTGAGCTTACCATCGGCCCCATCAAATAGGGGTCCAGTGGGGGGGGAAGGTTCACGTGGAATAAAAGGACCCAGCTAGCGGGGAATGGCAATTACGCTTCGCTCGCAAGACCACCGTTTTTTCTTTTTAAGTTGCAGATCCAGCTCCCCGCCCCCCACAACTTCTGTGGTTGCACACACTGTGGCCTGAAAAAAAGCTCGGGCAGGAAAGGAGTCCTTGGTCCCCCCCCCCCCCGTGCTTGGCCTGACCCTCGCCCTTCCCATCCCGCACCCGGGCTCGGGTGCAGCGCGCCCCGTCACGGGGACAGCACTTTGGGAAGCAGCCCCACCACGTCCCGGGCCTCGCCGGAGCACGGCAGCGAGCCGAGCAGGTGCATGCCGACGGCGGGCGAGGGGGGGGGGGGCGGGGGGCGCGACGCTGATGGAGACGTCCGGTCCCCTTCCCCTGGGGGGCGGGCGGGCACTCGGGCTCCCATCGGCGCCGCCCAACACCGAGACTGCGACGGTGTCCGTCCGGGTCGAGGTGACGATTGGGGGCCACGGCCACGATCGCGTCCCGTCCGTGTAGCTCGACCTAACCTCCACCCCCGCGGCGAGTTGACTCCGACAACCCCCGTAGCTCCCCGTTCCAGAGAACGTCCATCCCGCGTGCGCGTGCGCGTGCGCGTGCGCGAGTGGAAGCCCGCGGCGGGCTCGGCTCCCTCCACTTCCGCCCCGCCCCTCCCCGCGCGCGGGAGGGGCGGCAGTGCGCATGCGCGCGCGCCTCTCGCAGCGGAAGTCGTCGCCGCGGCGACCCGGGCTGAGGGGAGGCTGAGGGGGGGCGGGGCGGGGCGGCGCGGCGGGGCGGGCGGGGCGGAGCGCGGCGCAGGAGGCGGAGGCGGGAGCTGAGCGAGCGCGGCCTCGCGGAGCCGGCGGCTCGGACCGTGCCGGGCGTCCACCAGCTCACTCCCGCCGCCGCCGCTGCCGCCGTCGCCTGGGCTTCCCCCCTTCCTCCCCTTCCCCGCCCGCCCTGCCGCCGCCGCCGCCGCCGCCGCCGCCCGCTCTCCTCGTCGTCCTCCTCCGTCCGCCCGCGAGCAGCTTCCGTCTCGCCGTCTTCCCCTCTCCGAGCAAGCAGAACCCCGCGAGTGAGTCCTCACGGCTCGGAGGGTCTGGGGACTTTGTAACGGGGGAGGAGGGGGGAGATCGCGGCTCTTAGCTCCTTGCCGCTTATTTCTAGAAACTTCCAGGTCCCGCGGGAAGCGGTGATGGTGGAGCTGCTGGTGGTGGTGGTGGTGGTGGTGGTGGTGGTTGCGGGGTTGGGGGGGGCTCACGTCCGGGAATACATACACCCCGCGGCCCGGAGGGCGTCTCCCGGGCGCCGCCCCGCCGCGCCGCAGGTGTGAGCTTGGGGTGGGCTGGGGGGGTCGTTGCGGGGCGGCGCGGGATGGGGGTGGTGATGAGGAGGATGGGGTGGGGGTCGGGGTGGCTCTGGAGGTGACGGCTGGGCGGGGGGAGGGTCGCCCCCCTTGCCCTCTCGTCAGCGCCGCTTCTCCTGGTTTCTCTTGCAGATGCTGATGCTGCTAAGGGGTGGTGGGAGCAGCCGTGGGACGTGTGGCCGGGAGCGGGGGTGACAAGCCTGGGATTCCGGGGGTCTTCTCTTCCTGGTCCTCCCTCCTCTTCCTCCTCCTCCTCCCTCCTCCTCCTCTCTGTTCCCAGTGTGGCCGCGGCTGACACTAAAGACTTTGTAGCCATCCACCCGAGTGCAGTTTCGATGGAAAATGAAGGTAAAAAGCCCCTGGCCAGATGGGTTGCAAAACGCGGAGTTTGAGGGTGTGGTGGTCTGCTTTATAAATTGTCTCTCCTCTCCCACCCCAGGCTTTTTATTTTCCTGATTTTTTTTTTTTTTTTGGTTTATTGATCTTTTTTTCTTTCCTTTTTTTGCATGGGAAGCGCCCGAGGATTTGCTCTCCTAAGGGTGTCTAGCCTTCTATTTTGTTCACATGGGCATTTCGGGAGGATTATGGTTCTGCTGGGTGACAGCTTCATTTTGCTTTCCTGGGAAATTCCTGTTTTCTTGAGCGAGACGAATGGAAGGGAAGTTTTCATTTTAGATAGCATCTGTGCACGTTCTGAGAGCCGTTTGAAAGGAATCACCCGAGGGAAGGGGAAATGGGAAGGGAAGGCAATGGATTGTATCGGTATATTTGCATATCAAGCTCTGTTACTGTGTATGACTGGAATCACAAAAGAAAATGTTTTTTTTTTTTTTTTTTTAATTCCGGCTTCGGGAAGACGCGTTGAGTTTAATGAAATCTTCCTGAGGCGATATACCTTAAGTTTCCACCCTATTTCAAAACATAATTAAAGAGGCTGACAGTGGAACCTGTTTGTCCATGTTACACATTGTATTTGGACGCATTAGGCTGTCACTCACATGTTACATGATTGCCTTGACCTTATTCAAACACTGCTTTTCATACACAGCACTGATTTTAAAGAAATTGTTGAATAATGCCGTTCTGAAGTAGTCACGCTTCGGACTGACTTCTGGTTTGTGTGTGATCATCGTCTTCTTTCTCCTTACTTAACCGGGTTGTCATGCTAGAAAAGGTACTTAAATGAGAGTTTTCCTTTACTGTTTTTTGGGGGGCTTCAAAATCTGTCTTGCAAGAGGAGCTACAGCTAGTTGCTGGCTGCTTTCAATGTGTTTTTCCATTGTGGAGAAGGGGAATGTGATTGTCTAAGAAGGACTGGTCATTTTAAATTAAATGTTTCTTGTAGATGGAGTCATCTGTTTTGCTATCATTTCTGGGGTGTGTAGGAAAAATGACAGGCATGATAATAGTGCCCAGTTTTATTCTGGATGGTTAATTGGGAGACATTTTCTGAAATACCAAATTGTAAGTGTAGAGGAGTTAACACTGATTGGGTCTCGAGGAAAGCAGTGATGTTTGTGTTTGGTGGTGTGGGAAACCGATTTTCTGAGCCCCATTCCTCTTGTATAGATCTAAGAAAGTCACGTCGGTTTTGCATGAGACAGTGTGAAATACATTCATAAACTTGTTCTGCATAGAACTGTCGTAAATAACACCTAAAACACACTGTGTGCCTAACTGTACTTGAACTTCTATTTTCAGAGTGTCACAGATGTAAGAGAGTAGCCTGAAGTGGGAGGGTCTTGGCTATTGCTTTTCTTTCTGGATGTCTTGGGAAGAAGAGGATGAATAATAAAGATGACTCTCATCTACTGAGGTGGAAGAGGGTGCTGGTTAGATGGGAGCACAGTGCACGTTTGAGTCTGTATTTCATGGCCAAATAGGAGTGATGTGGCTTCATGACAGAAGATGCAAATATACTTGTGGAGCTCTCTACCCCATTACTTTTGACCACCAAGATTGTTTTTGTTAATTTCTTGTTTCAATGTTTTTTTTTTCTATTCAAATATGTCCAAAGGAACTTACAATAGCCTAGAAATCTTGAGCACTCGACCATCTTAGATACATAGATATTTCTTGCCTTGTTATAGTTAGCACCCACCTTTGACTCTCATTAACAGCTTAGAAGCCAAAATATCTTCAAATCTTGCCCTAACTTAGAGCTTCAGACTTCTTTAAGCCTCTGTTTCTTCATCTGCGAATTGGGATTGATAATGTGCAGCCCACAAAGTCGAGATTGAGAAGCCCACAGGAGTACTGTCGGGAGGGAGGAATGGCAGTCTAGGGGCGTGGGCTGCGGCGCTCCGCGGTTTGAGTGCCGCTTACTTCCCCGTCCCTGTGCACGTTACTAGAGCTTTTTGTGCTTGGGTTTTGTTTTTTTTCTCGTCTATGGAAGTTAGGATAATGACAGAACCTACCACCTGAGTTTATTGTAAGCATCCGACATACGATAAGTACTTAAAACGTATTATAAATAGTCTGCTGCTGGTGATTACTAATGTCACCTGGCATCCCTGTTGTCGTGACAGACAGTTGAATGTTGGGAGGGGAACAGTAGAGGCCAGGATGTTCTGCAGAAAGTTGTCATTAGTTGTGATGGGTGACGTTAAGGGATATAGCTTTAAACAGAGAAGAAGTTAGGGTTCTGCCAAGAAGCCAGGAGCTATTATAGGAAGGCAGGTAATTTTCCCTATCCTAAAAATCTGACAGCACTGTGTTTAAGCTTTCCCAGCTTCTAAGTGAAATCATCTGCAAATGGAGTAGTGCCTCCTGGAGGGCTGGTGTGGTTTGTGAAGTCAGCAGTGGTTGAGACGGCTTTGCTGAGTGAGTGAGTGAACGGGGCTGGTCCTGTTTGGAGAGGCTGGATTGCAGCAGGTTGTGGGTGGGTGACGGTGGCTCGCAGAAGAGGCTGCACGAAGCTTCCTGGAGCGCTGTGTCTACGGTGCTCACATTCGGCCGGGGAGGGCTTGGCTTTATCCAGCCACTTCCTTCAGCAGTGGTGCTGTTCTTGTTGGTGCTGGTGATGTGATTCTTCTGGACCTTTCACCTAGCTCACTTAACCTGTCAGGAAAGGGGGACCAGTTTTTAACCACAGACTCCTCATGCTTCATGAATTGTTTCCTGCCAGACACTGGGAGCATTTGAAGTGTTAATTTCTTGGAATTTCAGGGATTACTTCTAGGCGTTTACTTGTTGGGATTTTGTTCAGATCCTTTGGAAGGCCTTGTTGCACATTTATTGCAAGTCTAAACAATTACCATGTAGTAACCTGACATGCATGGGTATAGCTGTTAGCAGCTCTTAAAAATTGTTATGCTTAAAGGGTTGGCTTATTAGAAAAAGTATTTTACAAAGTTTTTTTTCCCCTTATCATTAAAGGTTTATTTTTTTCTAACAAATTTGACCTTTTCTCAAATAACCACCATGTACGTGAAATCTTTGGCCAGTGAATACCAGTGTTGCCATGTTCAGGATATTGGAACATAGTCTAAAATTACAGACAGAGCTGCTACACGTACAAAACAACCCTCTTACCTGTCTTGACACCATTTGAAAATTAAGTATTTGTGCTTATACTTTTAAAAAATATTTATTAAATCTTTAGGTGTGGAAATTGTTTATTTGTAGTATTGCCAGTAAAATACTCTCTTTACTTTATTTTATTTTTTTGAGGTCAAGTCTCGCTCTGGCCCAGGCTGACCTGGAATTCACTATGTAGTCTCAGGGTGGCCTTGAACTCATGGTGATCTTCCTACCTCTGCCTCCTGAGTGCTGGGACCAAAGGCATGCTTTAAAATACTCTTAATCAGTACTCTGAAAAAGCCTTGAAAGTAAAGAGATTGTGTATTTCATAGCATTTTTTTTTTAAACGGCAGTAATTTTAAGTCTGAGGAAAGATGTTGCAGGGATTATTTTTAGCATTAGCCTTCTGACAGTTGAATCCCAAGTACTTGATTTGTCTTAATATATTCTTGTCATTCATTTAATGTTAGTAGAATTTTCCTCTGTTAACTGAGACAGGGAAACAAAATAGTTTACCAGGGAACACACCCCAAGGCCTAAGGCTAGTTTTCTTTCCAGATCAAACTTACTACCCATGATGTGTTTTACAAGGTTAGATTTTGATTTAAAGATGGAAGGAATGCTATGACTTGCTGGTAAAGTTAGTGGGGGCCAATTTTAAATTGCACTGTTGTTACATGTAATATCTTATAGATACTTTAAGGATGAGATTGAGAGGTACCCTACTGTTACTCTGTTAAAATACATTCTGTATATAATGGTTTCAGGCATCAGTTGTGACCAGGCTGTTTTTCTGCTTTTGTATGGACAAGTGAAAGGCAGGAAGATTAAAAAAAGGATGAGTGAGATCTCAGGTTAATGCCATAATTTCATCCTGTAAGGGCTTCTTTTAAAAACTCAGGAGTGATTTATAGATTTCATCTTGAATTTTCATGGTCATATTTTGTGCTTGTTTCTTAATGTATATGTATTAATGTGTCTGTTGTCTGTAGGCTTTAAGTTACTGTTGACAGAAGTGTAAATCTTAGTATTACAAGTTAAAGTTAATTATGGTGAATTGGGTTAGCTTAGGCTAAATATGAAAGTTTGAAATGTGAACAGTTGTCACAGGTTAGAGGTATTAACTAGTATAATAATAGAAGGGGTCAGATTCATTCTTTTTTTTTCTTTACTCATGTTGTATATGTATGTGTATGTTTGTGTGTTGGTACACGTGTGTGTATGCTTGTGGAGGTCAGAGGTTGACATCCTCTACTATTACTCCACTTTATTTTAGAGGTGGGGCTCTTGCCCAACCTAGAGCACACCAATTAGACCAGACCAGCTAGCCAGTGAGTCCTAGGGATCTTCCTGTCACTGCCTTCTGAATATTGAGATTATAGGCATGTGCCACCACACCCAGTATTTACATGGGTGCAGGGGGTCTGAACTCAGACCCTTATGCTTGTGTACACACTAAGCCATCTCCCTAGCCTCAGATGCAGTATCATGCAGTGGCTGTATCTGGCATCTAATTTAAGTCTGCCTTTTTTCCCCCCATCACTGGTATCACCTGGATATGTGTGAGCTGGAATTATGCAATCAACCTGCTAACTGTAATTGCTTAAGTCTTTTGGCCTGACATTAGGTCATTTCATAAATGTGCTGACCTAAATTTGTGTCCCCCAACGAGAAACTGTAATAGGTTAGCATAACATTCCTAGGAAGCTCTGAGACTTTTGAGGCAGCCTTGTAAAGAGTGAATTTTAGTACTATGTAAAATAAATAACCTGATACAGTTGGAATGGTAGCAGGACTCTAAATATTGGATGTATTTGCAGCTCTGTACTATTGCTTGAGGGTCAGCTCTTTGCAGGGAAAACTCAGATATAACCTGAAGTGGAAATATGTAGGATGTCATCTATTGACATTTTTTTGAGTATTGCTTTTTTTTTTTTTAAAGAGTTTTCATTAGATTGTGAATTCAGAAATTAGATTTTTCTTGTTGTCCTCATGGTGTCTTAAAGGATAGAGCAGAGAGCTGGGGAGTAGCTCAGAGAGCTCGGTGCTCCTGCCTGGCATGGGCAAGGCCCTGGGCTGGATTCTCAATACTGTAGAAGCAAGATCGGAACAGCGTGAAGTGTGGTGAAGTGTTAGAGCAATGTCAACTTTAGAACAGGCTCTGGCTTTCCTCTCCTCTCAGGAGTGTTTAACCTGGTGTACATGTAAGTTAGCTTTTTGGTGGTGTAGTACATCCACATATGTTGTGATCTAGTCCTTGCCTCTGTCCTCCCACCCCTGTGTGGACAATTACTTTGCTGGATTTTGTTTGGCTATTTTTGTTTCCTCAGCAGAATGTTTGCCTTACCTTCCTTCATCTGGGTTTCTACATGGGTAGGGGCAGAACTATTTGCTTAAGGCATTGTTTGGGATTCCTGCCTCCCTTCTCTGTTGAGTGCCATTGTTACAGTTCCTTGGAGCAAGCTGGCAAAAAGCCTTTCATAGCATGGGTGCCAGAAATAGCATGCAACTCACTTAGAAGTGGCATGTAAAAGTAATCTCTTCTATTTCCTTCTAATGCTTGGGAGGACTGCTAGTTACTGGGAGTTGATATAGGTCTGGTGAAACGAGTGTCTGTGAGCCAATGGGAACTTCAGCTTCATTCCTACCCCAGAAAAGGATGAGTTGTCTGCCAGCGACTCACAGGGCTGTGTATGGAGAGAAATTTTAAATATTTTTTTTTCTTTTTGGTTTTTTGAGGTAGGGTCTTACTTTAGTCCAGGCTGACCTGGAATTCACTATGCAGTCCCCAGGTGACCTCACGTTGATCCTCCTACCTCTGCTTCCCGAGTGCTGGAATTAAAGGTGTGCACTACCATGCTTGGAGAGAAGTTTTAAATAGCACTAGCTGAGTTAGAAGACCAGGGCTGAAAGCCAGCTCTTGTGTGTAGAGAGCTTTGGGTTGTTCCTTATGCAGATGGAATAGGGTCTGGCACGTACCTATGGTTAGTTGAATGAAAATATTTGCTTTCACTCTTAACCGAAGCTCCCATTTGGAGGCAACTTTGCCCTCTAGGGGTCTTTTGGCTATGCCTAGAGACGTTGGTTGTCGCAGCTGCAGGAACCCTGCTGGCATCTGGTGGGTTCTGTGTACAGTGGATACAGGTGCTGGCAGGACAGTTGCTAAGCAATGACGACTTCATTTACCTTAGTTGATGAGTGTGTTTAGGGAAATCACTTTTTCTGGACGCAGGTTGGATATATAGGAAAGCTATAGTTGCTTTTATAGTCTCTGTTTTTCTAAAGGTTTTATTAAATTGTGACTTTATTCTACATTGTTTTGAGGTTTTTAGTATTTCATGATTTAATAGTAGACAAAAAATGTTTGAAAGGTTAAAAGTTTAGCTTCTAGTCATCAGAGCTGAATTCTTTTTAAAAATACTTATTTTTTTATTTGAGACAGAGTGGGAGAGAGGAAGAGGCAGGGCCACTAGCCACTGCAAACAAACTCCAGATGCATGCGTCACCTTGTGCATCGGGCTTGTTGTGGGCACTGGTGAATCGAACCTGGATTCTTAGGCTTCTCAGGCAAGTGCCTTAATTACTAAGTCATCTCTTCAGTCCTAGAGTTGAATTCTTAATTTTACTTCTTAGCTTGTCCATACACTATAAATACTTTCTGTTGTGCTCAAAATTGTTACGTTTGAAAGTGATTTTACTCTTATGAAATCAGTTTGCAATATACCAGACTACTGGAGTCTGTAATATTCCTTCCCATTTTAATCCATTTACAAAATTCCCAGTAGACACCTCTTAGATATCAGAAGTGATGATACATTTAATATTAGCAAAGAAGTTCTCATTCAACTTAGAGCTATAGGGTTTGAAATTGATATTTTTTGATGCTATTAAGTGGCTCCCCTTACACCTGTAACCATGTAGGTCAGTAGGTTCACAGAAGAATGCCACAGTAGGGTCTGGCTTCTTTTTTTTTTAATTTTTATTTATTTATTCATTTGATAGAGAAAGGGGGGAGACAGAGGGAGAGAGCAAGAATATGAATGGGTGCGCCAGGGCCTCCAGCCACTGCAAACGAACCCCAGATGTGTGCGCCCCCTTGTGCATCTAGCTAACTTGGATCCTTGGGCTTTGCAGGCAAACACCTTTACTGCTAAACCATTCCTCCGGCCCATGACTGGATTAAGGGTTTAACTTGCTATATCCTGTAAAATTAAGCTCACCAATTAATTGCTTTATGAAGTGAATGTTGCTGACCATATCAAAGCTAGGAAGGGATCTGACATTTGTTACAATTGCTGAATGAGAGGTGGCATAGATTGCATGCAAGTGATATCTCTAACAAAGGAGGTTTAAAAGTCGTCTTGAACTTTCCTTCCTTTCTTTTACCCCCTTACTGTGATGCTACTAGCAGAATAATTGCTGCTGGCTGAAGTTCGGCTGTGCAACCTTGCATGGTCTGGAACTCACTGGAACAGGCTGGCCTAGAATTTTTGGAGATCTGCCTGTGTCTGTCTCATGAATGCTGTGATCACAGGTCTGCACCACCTCACCTGGCTATCTGGAAGCTTTAAAAACATAGACACATTTTTAATGTGAAGTAACAACAGAAAAATAACAGGCTTGAAAATATGTAGATATTATGACACATCGCTA
Source organism: Jaculus jaculus (assembly GCF_020740685.1). Classification (NCBI taxonomy): domain Eukaryota; kingdom Metazoa; phylum Chordata; class Mammalia; order Rodentia; family Dipodidae; genus Jaculus; species Jaculus jaculus. Next base: position 21,489,732 of record NC_059118.1, read on the forward strand.
TACCCAATTTCTGTCAGGACCATGAGTGATTTATGTGAACTGATGTACTAGTAAGTGAAGGATTATGCCCACCTTTTAACTTTATCACCAAGTGTCAGTGGTATATAATTTCCATAGTGGCAGTATAATCCTATTGTAGTTGTTGTATATAATCTAATTATCAAAGAAAAGCTTTTTTAAAAATTGTTTTTGTATTGCAATAACTTTAGACCTCAATAAAATGTACAACAATAGTAGATAAAGTTCCTAGATATCCTTTGCTCAGTTTTCCCTAATGCCAGCATTTTATATAACCATGGTATAATTATCAAAACCAGGAAATTCACAACTATAAAATACACCTTATCCAGCCCAGGGGCCAGTTCAGGATCCCACCTTCCATATCGTTGTCACTGTCTTCTTAATTTCCTTTCATCTGTTATGTTTTGTCTTTTTCAGTCCATATGTTGAAAAGAGTACTGGTCAGTTTTAAAAAATATCCTTGATTGGGTTCATGAAGTTTGCTCATGGTTAGTATGTCTTATGACGGGTCAAGTTAAGGTGGTGCCTACCTTGTCTCTCCGTTGTAGTCACTCTCTTTGTAATTAATACATGTTAATTTTGTCTTTTTTTTTTGTAACTTTAACCTTCCTTTGGTGGGGAGGTACTCTCAATCTGCATATGTCCAATGTGTTGTCATACTGTCCACAGGCTACATTTTGCATCTATCAGTGTTTCCTGCAGGTAACTGTTAACTACTGCCAAGCTTGAGTAATGGTTTTCTGTTACTCTTATTCGTCCTATATTCATTAATCCTGCTTTTTTATTTTTTAAGGAAGTACTGGTCCATGTCCTCTGTTTGTTATTTACTGGGCTAGATGGGTAGAACATTTGTTTACTTTGCAGGTTAGAATTGAGAATGTTTTTGTTGATCTGGTCATTCTAACTTTGGATTTTCAAGTTAGCTTTGTGTCCTTTCTATAATGTTCTTAGGTTTTGTGAGCACCTATATACTATGTGGAACCATAGCTTGTTCCAGATGCATTTTGTATTTCTTTTTTTTTTTTTTAAATTTTTTATTTATTTGGGAGCGACAGACACAGAGAGAAAGACAGATAGAGGGAGAGAGAGAGAATGGGCGCGCCAGGACTTCCAGCCTCTGCAAACGAACTCCAGATGCGTGCACCCCCTTGTGCATCTGGCTAACGTGGGATCTGGGGAACCGAGCCTCGAACTGGGGTCCTTAGGCTTCACAGGCAAGCGCTTAACCGCCAAGCCATCTCTCCAGCCCTGTATTTCTTTTTTGTTGTTATTTGAACAAGCCATGGAATCAAATGATTTTCTCAAGGAACTGGAATCATGTTTTGGAATACAGCATCTAGAAACCAGAATGTGGCTGCAGGTGTGCTCAGTGCTGGTGGGTATCTTTTTTTTTTAAAGTTTTTTTGTTTATTTTTTTTTATTTATTTGACAGTGACAGAGAGAGGAAGAATGGACGGGCCAGAGCATCCAGCCTCTGCAAACGAACTCCAGATGCGTGTGCCCCCTGTGCATCTGGCTAACGTGGGTCCTGGGGAATTGAGCCTTGAACCAGGGCCCTTAGGCTTCACAGGCAAGCGCTTAACCACTAAGCTAGCTCTCCAGCCCCCCCCCCCCCTTTTTAATGCAGTCTCATTCAGTTGAGTTAGAGCACGGATAGTAACATGGGTATATGCGCACACATGTATGGGTGTGTATATGTAAATGTTTTTATTTATCTGTTAGCTTCTGTACATGAGAGAGAGAGAAAGAGAGAATGGGCACACCAGGGTCTCCAGATGCATGCACCACCTTGTGCATCTGGCTTATGGGGTCTTTGGGAGTTGAACCTGGGTCCTTTGGTTTTGCAGTCAAGTTTCTTAACTGCTAAGCAAGCCACCTCTCCAGCCCTGTACATAAGTATTTTGAGTGCTGTTGATGGTACTAGTTCTAACTTTGTACTACAGGGTTTATTCCAGTCTTTTCCTACTCCATCCTTTTTCTTTGTTGCTGCATCTCTGCAGTTCTCACTGACTGCTTTTTTCAGTCCTGGTCATACTGTACCTGTATGACAAATACATTTTAAAGTAGACTGCACTGTCTTTTGCTTTGTAGTAAGGCAAATTCTGCTTTCCAAAGTCACTTCCCTACCTACTTCTGTATTCACATGTAATAAAATTTGGGTTCAACTTGGTATCATTTATTCTATTTTAGGTTCCTCCCACATCTGTTTGATATTATTTCATTAATCATTTTGAAGTAAACAGTGACTACTCCATTTATTTGTAGTAAAAAGCTCGTCTGAAAAGGACTGGATTAGTTTAATGTTATGCAGAGTTAGTATGGCTGTGCCTGATTGCAGTTGTGTTTGGAAGAGCTGTGCTTTGGCAGCCGTTCCCTTGGGCTTGCTAGCTTGGTTTCTTAGTTACAGCTCTCTATCTCACCTCTTCTACACTGGGGAGTCACATCATGGCTTCCTATCTGCCAGTGCTGAAGGCAGCCAGTCTCCCAAGTGACTCTTTCTCATGGATGTATTGTTTCCGACCCTGACCCAGAGTAGCTTTGGCTGAGTACTCAGGTGGTTCTCTTGTTGCTGTAGTAAATCATGCTTTATTTGTGGACCCTATCCTTTTCTTTCTTTCTTTTTTTTTTTTTTGAGATATGAGTAACACATAATTCTGTATTTTAAAGTGATAATTTAGTGTCTTTTTAGTATATTTGCAGAATTGTGCATTGCCTTGACTTCAGAGCATTCGCGTCCTCTCCAAAAGAAATCTCTTGCCTGTTAGCATTCACTTCCTCTTCTCCCCTTCCCTGCTCCTAGCGACATCAATCTACTTTCTGTCTCTGGGTTTTTCTGCTCTGAGTATTTTATTCAAAAGCAGTCATATGACATGTGACCATTTGTATCTGGGTTCTTGTACTTTAGTGTGCTATTCTCAGGGTTTATCCATGTTGTAGCATGTGTTAGTACTTTTGTTATTTTTGGTGGCTGAATAATCTGTTAAAAGGTATACAATATTTACTCATTTATCAGTTGATAGACACTAGGCTGTGTTTGTACTTTGAATTCAGGCAATTATAAATCGTGATAATGAGAACATTTAAGAACAGATTTATGTCAATGTATGTTTCCATCTTTGTGTGTGTTCTTAGGATTGGAAGGCCCCAACATCGTAAGGTGATTGTTTTTAGTTTATTGAGGACTTGTGTAATTGCTTGCACCGTTTTTCCTTCCTACTAGCAGTACAAGTAGTAATTTCTCCACATTCTCTCCAACACTTCGCTGTTTTCTTCTGTTTGAAAATTGCCCCCTAGGGAGTATGAAATGGTTTTACATTATCATTCTGATTTACATTTCCCTCATGACTGACGATATCAAGTATTTTCATGTGCTTATTAGCTATTTGTAGATCTTTGAAGAAATTCAGATCTTTAACTACTTTGTAATTTGGTTATTTGCTTTGATTTTTTAGATGTTTATTTCATATACATATGATAAATATTATATATAAAATATATCCTGGCTACTGGATAGGAATTATCCTGTACCTGGTCTTGTATAAGATTTTATTTCACAGATGTTTATTAAACACTTATCAGAAATAAAATTTTCAAATATTTCCCTTATATTTTTTCATGCCTTTTTTTCAGTTTTGATGGTGTCTTTTGTATCATAAACTTGAAGAAAATACTTTATTTATATATTGGAGATAAAGAGGCAAATAGAATGTGCGTGCCAGGGCCTCTAGCCATTGCACACGAACTGCAGACGCATGCGCCACCTTGTGCATCTGGCTTTACCTTGGTACTGGGTAATCAACCTGGGTCCTTAGGCAAAACACCCAAGCCATCTCTAGCCCTGTATCGTAAACTTTTTTTTTTCTTTGAGGTAGGGTCTCTCTCTAGCCCAGACTGGCTTCGAACTCACAGTAATTGTACCTCTGCCTCCTGAGTGTTGGGATTCAAGGCATGCACCACCACATCTGGCTCAGAAACTTTAAAATTGTGTTATAGGTCTTCTTTTTTTCTTTTATGTTTTTGAGTGGTAAAGGAAACTTTCTGATTAAAAGTGTTAAATTTATTTAACATAATTTCAAGTTTAGCTCTTATACTTGATCAGTTTTTTTTTTTTTTTTTTGCCTTTTCTGGAGTTTTTATTACAACAGAGAGAGAGAGAGAGAAAAGGGAGAAAGGAGGGAGTAATAGGGGTGGAGGGAGGAGAGGAGAGAGAGGAAGTGTGTGCCAGGAACACTTGATTACGTTGAAAGCAGGGTGTGAGGTAAAGTCCATATATTCATGTGCAGAGAATATGTCTAGTTTTCCCAGTAACATGTATTTCACAGACTAGTGTTCTCCATTGAATTGTCTTGGTACCCTTGTATGAACCATTGACCATACTAACTTCTCACATCCCACTTGCCCATCACAGTACATCCAAGTGTTCCTTTCCTTGTGGGCGGTGCATGGAAGCTGCCAAAACCAAAGGAAAAGGAAACTCAGATGGTTTCCTTTATTGTTGGAGCTAGCGCTGTGCCCCTTATCAGAAATTGTGTTCTCTTATAATTCATAATCAATGCTATTGAGTTCATACTTAATTTTTTTCTTTCCTGGTCTGTGCCTGTGCTAATGGTCTGCCTGTTCCACATTATAACTGCAGGGCATATGTGTGCTTGTTCGTGAGTATGGGGGGGGGTCTCTTCCTGCTGAAGTCCCTATTGCTAAGCCCAAATTATGTCATGGAGAAAGGAGGTCGAAGGTAAGAGAAAAGAGCCATCCAAGTCATCGTCATGCAAGTCCTCATTCCTTGACAACTGTGTAACATTGCTCCTCTCTCCACCAGTAATTCACAGCTAGAGATGCCATGCCTTGCTTTAACAAACTCTGATCCCTTTTTATGTATGGAATACACCTGAATTGGTACTATTGAACACAGAATGGCCAAACCCAGTTTTTGAATGTGAATGCATTTTTAGTTATGTAAAACTACATGATCATTAGCCTTAAAACTCCAAAGAACAAAACGCTTTTAACTTTCACAGGACACTTTCATTTTAAAACGATCAACTGTTCACTTTAAAGAAACTGGATGAGATGTGCATTTTTATTATTCCGTCTAAACCATTCATGTTAAAAAATAAGAAGTCCAGGCCTGAGCAGGTAACGCAGTGGCAGAATGCCTGCACAGTATGCACAAGGCTGTAGCTTTAACCCCAGCACTACAAATAAAGACAAGACACTCTTAAGAGCCTAAGACTACTGACTGGCAAGTCAGCAGGTTACACGTCACCCCACCGGCAGGCAGAGAAGGGAAGAGCAGAAGAGCAGCAGTAAATGGAGTGAGGCAGTGAGCAGGCATGGATACTGGGTGTTTCACTTGTGTTGCTAGCATCATCAATCCCAAGAAGCCCTTTGAGGAGGCATTTTTACCATTTTACAATTGAGGAAATTAAAAATTAAACTAGTCATTGGCACCCAAGATAAAAATAATCTAATAAAACTAATATGTAGTATGCCCAATGATCTGAATCAATGCCTAACTCTCAAATATGTTTTTCTCAACTACTGTATTGTATCTAAATTAATCAGGTACTACAAAAACTTTGAGAAGTAAATCAAGTTCAGGATTAATTTTAGTCTGGTGAGACCAGCTTTATGATCTGAAAATAAAACTTTTAAGTAAAAGCAATCTCCATGCCAAGAAGGTTCTCACTCTCCCACATCTTCTTTTCCCAATTTTAACACTCAAACATTCAGTAGATACAGTAGATGATTTTTGAAATTTGTGACTAGAAGAAAAACATGACCACTTAAAATCGGTAATATCTAAGGATACTAAGACTGCACAGTGTTAGATGCCATTAAGACATTTGATAAATGCTGTTACCCGACCACACTAAAAACCCAAAGGCAAAAACAGTGATTTCCGTTAGGTGAGCTGACAGTACTCATGAACTCAATAGCATTCGGTATGTCAGCAGGCTGCCTTCTCTTTAATAATCTATTGATAACTCAGATAAAATACTTAAATATTAATTCAAGGTGGCACCAAGGCAGGCCTCATGGAAATAAAATTCAACTGAGCTTATCAGACTGCACCAATGAGTGGTGCAATATATATTCCACCTCCATATTTACAAGAGCACATACATACGTCAAGAAAATGTAAAATTACTATCCAAAACTAACTGCTGATGCACCAGGTGCTAAGGCTCCAGAACACTAATTAGATCAACATCAGGGTATGACTTGTCCACCATCTAAACAGCCATAAAGTACCTTCAGTATGACTTTATTGCTACAAAGGCAAATACCACCCTGTGCTGCATTATGAAAGTGTAGCTTTTAGACCAAGAAAGTAATGAGCTCAGAATACCTTAGAATACCTGACGCATACCTTGAGGAGTGTATATGCAGTTTAAGGTATTATTAGCGGCTGCTCCAAAACGTGGCATATCACAGTAACATTTTTGGAAATGAGGTTTAAAAAAGGTTGGTGAGAATTAACATTTGGATTGAAAGAGAGAATTGTAATGGGTAGTGCCTGACCTCTAATTTGATTTCAACAAGTTTCTAAGAGTGCCTATGACAGGAACCTTCAAATAGCTTTTAAACTGTTATAAAAAATGTGACATTCTGTCTCCATGAAGAATAAAACCAGGGGCTCTGTTGGTGAAGTGCTTGGCATGTAAGCATAAGGACTTGAGTTCAGGTCCCAGCACCCATGTGAAGCTGTGAAGACAGAGACAGGAGAATTTCCAGACTTAACTGGGCAGCTAGTCTAGAGGAGTCATGAGTTCAAGGCTCATTAAGAGCCTCTGCCTCAAAAAATACGATGAAGAGTGATTAAGGCAAACACGTGATGTCAACCTCTAGCCTCCGCATGCGCACGCACATATGCACAGACTCACCCTACAAATCATACACATGCAAAAAAATAAAAAAGAATGGAGAATAGGATCAGAATCAGCAGACAGGTTCCCAATCACTAAAGGTTTTGGACACGAGGACACTGGTAACCTTTTTACCTGGGTTGCTGTGGTCAAGTGCAGGGAAATTTTTACTGCATCTTTTTGCCTGTGGTATAGACTGTGTGCAAAAAGTTTCCAGCAATGAATTAGTAACCTCTGCTACAGAAGATATTGTCACATAGTTGACATCTGTGCTGAATCATATTTCCAGATCTCAGATCCAAATAGCAGTGGCAGAATTGGGCTCATATGCAAGCCCGTTCTCAAATATTTCTCGTGTATGAATTAAAAACTGGAACAATCAGGACTGCAGGTTTTGCCCAGTGACAGAGCACTGGTTCAGTATTCATGAATCCCAGGGTTGGAACCTCAGCAGCATGAAAACCGAAACAAAACTAACAAAAAAATGCTTAGCATAATCACAACTAAAAAAAATTGCATTTGTCTCCATTTTGGCAATGCTTATGAGTGAAATAAAAGGTTCTGAATGCTATTAAATGTTTGCACTCAAATGCTAATTCTAATCCATTTGCAGCAGAGCAGTACAAATGACATAAAAATATATTTACCTCTGGACACCATAACCTTAATTATGCTGTCATTTTTAATGATTTACAAACAGTTAAAACCTGCCAAGCAAAGAGTTTGAGATGCTCAGTCCTGCTGCCTAGCTGAGGCTCTGTCCAGGACCTGATGACTGCTGAGTGAGGCGTCTGTCTCCACGTAAAACCCGAAGTTCTTCCTGATTGTGCCACGTTTAATTCATCCACGAGGCCTCTTTAACTGTCGCTTGTGCTTTGTCTAGTGCCTGCCATCTTCTGTGCACATCAGTGTTTCAGTTTTTGAGTTTTTAATGTTTATTTCTTTATTTGGGTGGGGGAGGGAGCAAGAGACAGATAGAATAGGTGTATCAGGGCCTCCACCTGCTGCTGACGAACTCCAGAGGCATGAGCCACCTTGTACATTTGTCTTACATGGGTCCTGGGGAATTGAACCTGGGTCCTTTGGCTTTGCAGGCAAGTGCTTGAACCACTAAGCCATCTCTCCAGCCCGTTTTTGACTTTTAAAAATTACAAATATAATCACAAAATAACTACAACCTGGTTTTTGTTTTTTTGTCCCCCTCCCCCCCCCCCCTTGAGGTAGGGTCTCACTGTTGCTCAGGCTGACGTGGAATTCACCATGTCGTCTCGGGGTGGCCTTGAACTCATGGCGATCCCACCTCTGCCTCCAGAGTGCGGGATTTGGAGTATGTCAACACACATATGGATCGGCATCATCCTTTGTAGTGAGCCAGGAGCACTTCATTATATGTAGCACCTGAATTTTTAAGTACTTCTCTCAAAAGCAAGGCATTTATGTTGAGTTCCTGTCCTTTGCTACTGCAAACACTGCTGCGGTGAACAGTATTGTACAAAGCTTCCCCCCTCGTGTGTGTGTGTGTATGTGTGTGTACGTGTGTACAGGTTATACTCCTGGAGGTTACTATATGTATTGGTAATCCTGATAGCTTTTAAATTGGTCTCCAAAGGGTTTTTATCAAATGAATCTCCATCAGTAAGCAGGAGTTTCTGTCTTCCCTACTAGCCAAGGGTAGGCAACACTACACTCTTAACTGCTGCCAGTCTGAGGTGCTAGTACCTGCCCCCCTATTTTTTGCACCTGTGTGTTCATAAGCATGAGCATGCATGGATGTGGAGGAGACCAGAGGGCAACTTCAATTTCTCACTGGCCTGGGGCTCAGCAAGTAAACTAGACCAGCTGACCAATGAGTGCAGAGACCCACCTGCCTCTGCCTCCTCAGTACCGCGATTACAGCCATGCACCATCTTGTCTGGACTCTCTCTTTTTTCCCTTTCTTTCTTCCTTTTTCTTTTTCTTGGTAGTACATAGGTAATGTGGATTGAACTCAGGTCTTCGTGCTTAACCCACTGAGCTGTCTGCACAGCTTGTTCTGACGTGCGCCTCTTCACTGGGCTTGAGCAGGTTTCATGTATCTTCTGCCCGTCTGTTACCTCTCGAGAGGCTTCTTTATGTCCTTTGCCCTTTTCCCTACAATTTACTATTTCTCACATATTTACAAAGCCTTGTGTAAGAAAGTAACCCTCTGTCATTTATTTCAATTATTTTTATAATAAGTTTGCAGTTTGTTACTGGTTTCCCTCAATCACTATGATTTTGATTTTGAAATTTTATGTCGTGCTTATTTTTTCCAGCTTTTTTTGGTTCATTCGTTTGTTTTTTTGAGGTAGGATTTTACTTTAGTCCAGGCTGACCTGGAATTCACTATGTAGTCCAGGATGTCCTCGAACTCATGGTGATCCTCCTACCTCTGCCTCCCAAGTGCTGGGATTAAAGGCATATGCCACCATGCCCGGCCTTATTTTTCCAGGTTTATATTTTCTCCAAAGGTCAGCTAGTCGTCCTTATTCCATCATTAAATCATTCTTTTCTGCAATCAAGTCATTCCTTATGGAGGCAAACTCAAAACTTCTTATTTTTGTTCTTGTATAAGAAAATTGAATTCCCAGTATAAAGGACAATTCTGTGCAGTGTAGACTAAAATAATAGCTACCCCTTTGCAGATATGAACAAGCTGATTCTAAGGTTCACAGAGAAGTGTAACGGACCTATAACAGAATCTTGAAAACAGAAGTTGAGGGTCTCCAAAGTTTCAAAATTTCCTACAAAGTAATGGTAATCAAGGTGGTGCGGTGTTAGCAATCGGCATTATAGACACACTTATCAATGGAACACAAGTGAGAACCAGGAACAGCTGACTTGGAACTGGGGAGAGGCATCACAGGAAGGAATACGTGGAGAGCACAGCAGGGGAAGGATGTTTGTGCCAGCATACATCTCCCCTCTGGAGATCTGCAGGCGGTGCAGCAGAGGAACTGGGTAACATGCCTTTTCTGTGTAAACCACTTACTCTGTGTGAACCACTTACTCTGTGATTGTTGGACTTTATGTAGCTAGCCGTCTTTAAGGCATTGTGAGTCAGTCCACATCCAGTTGCCATTAAATAAATGGGTTATCTTACTAATATGTGAAGGGTAGCATTATTGAGGCTCAAAAACGCTTTTGACTTTACTTACTTTTTTGTACTGGAGAAGAAACTATGGTCTCATGCATGCTAAGTAATCACTCTCCCACTGAGCCACTCCCTTCAACCTGTGAAACAAACTGACTTGTGATAAATAGCGAAGTATTTAAATGTAGCTAGTTAGGATCTTATTTTATGGTCTTCTAGTGACATGGAACCATTGGTAACAATGATTTGTTAGGGAGATAGGTTTATAATGTATTTGTAGTAGAATTTTGTTTCAGAAATGCAATACCAGTTTTTTTTGGCTTTGGGAGAGAAACTGCTAGTACTAATGCAGATAGAGTTCAGGTAGACTGATTAATAGAGGAGAGAACTGTCTGAATCTCGTATAGCTTAGCCTGCTGTTTAACTTGATTTCTTAGTTTATTCTCTCTTTCATTCATTCATTCTTTTTTTTTTTATTTTTTATTTTTTAAGGTAGGGTTTCATTCTAGCCCAGGCTGACCTGAAATTCACTGTGGAGTTTCAGGGTGGCCTCCAACTCACAGCAATCCTACCTCTGCCTCCCGAGGTCTGGGATTAAAGGCATGTACCTCCATACCTAGTTGATTTCTCAGTTCTTGGCTATTTTCTCTTGTCCATAAAAACACAAAAGTGGTGTGTTCTTGCTTCAGCATTTTTGCTGCTTTTTTACTTCCCTTTTTCATTCATGATGGGGACTGACTTTTCTAATCATGCCTTTTGTTGGTATGTACTAACTGAATTCTCTTTCTGGATTGTGTCCTGGAAGCAGCTAAGGTCAGCCACTGCTTAGCAGAAGCAGAGTGGTGGATTCTCTAAAGAATATACTCAACCAGTGAAGAGAGGATTTTTACCTGCAAACGAGTAATAATGTGACCTTTCATTTAGTCAGACTTTGGATTTAGTTGGATCACGGGCGGTTTGCAGTTGTATTCAACAGACAAATCCAGGAATGACTGCCAGAGTCTATTTCCAAATCTTGCTTTAAGAGCACTGTGTGCTGGTAATTGAAATGTAGCATTTCTTTTCTTTTACTTGGAGATTAAAACAAAACAAAATGATAGAACTTGGGATAATATAGGTGAATTTATTTTACTTGCAAAAAGTTATGTTAAGGATATTTTGGTAGGACGACAACATAAGATCGACCTAGTTAATAAAATTTTAAATGTACATTTGGTGACTACAGATAGAGCACATAGGTGGTCATTAGAGTTCATTCATTTTGCTTGTCTGGCCATACCTCCCTCTTCCTCCCGTCCCCAGCCCTCGGAAAGCACATTCCACTGGATTCTCATGAATTCGACTCTTGTGGCTGTCACGTGTAAGGGGAGCCATGCAGCATTTTTCCTTGAGCATCTGCCCGTTTTCCTTACTATGTCCTCAAGATTGGTTGTGTTGTGAAGTTTGTAGAATTTCCTTGTTTTCCTCAACTGAAGCACTTTTGATCATAAGTGGTGCATGGAAGTTTAAAACTGAAGTCCAGTTTATCAATTTTTTCTTCTGTTGCTGGTGCTTTGATACTATGTTCAGGGATCAATTGCCAATTTAAAAGTTATAAAAGTTTACCCATGTATTTTCTTTCACCTCCTCACCACCCCACACCAGAAAATGTTTCATGGTTTTCTTTTCCCTTCCCTCCCTCTCTCCCTAGTTATTTTTGGTGGTGTGGGTATGGTATATGCACGTGTGTGGACAGGTGCATGCACCCATCTGCACATGGAGGTCCGGAGAGCATCAGGTGTCTTCCTCTATCTATCGCTCTTGTACTTTTATTTCCTTGAGAGGGAGTCTCTCACTGAACCTAGGCCTCTATTTTCAGACTGGCTAACCAGGTACCTCCAGTGAGTCTGCTGTTCTCCCCGCCTGTTTCTTGCAAGGGGGAAGGCAAGTGCATGTGTGGCTGCAACTAGATTTCCTTGTGGATTGAACTTGGGTCCTCATGCTTGGGCAGAAAGCTGTCTTACCACTGAGCCATGTCCCTAGCCCCATGTGGTTTTACCCATTTTGAGTTAATATTAGGCATAATTCAGTGAATTTTTTAGTTATAGCTAAGATACACTGCTCACTTCTTTTTTTTTTTTTAATTTTTATTTATTTATTTGAGAGCGACAGACACAGAAAGACAGATAGAGGGAGAGAGAGAGAATGGGCGCGCCAGGGCTTCCAGCCACTGCAAACGAACTCCAGACGCGTGCGCCCCCTTGTGCATCTGGCTAACATGGGACCTGGGGAACCGAGCCTCGAACCGGGGTCCTTAGGCTTCACAGGCAAGCGCTTAACCGCTAAGCCATCTCTCCAGCCCAACTGCTCACTTCTTGCTAATGAGTGTGTGTGTGTGTGTGTGTGTGTGTGTTTGTGTGTTGGTCAGGACAGCCCGTAGCTTTATGCATGCCAGGCAGGTGCTCTGTGACCTGTATCTGTAACTCTGAATCGTTGACAGTTACTGTCTGAGGTTGACTTTGTCACGTTTCGTCATGATGTGCTTAGTTATTCAGTACCTTTTGGCTTGTGAAACTGAGCATTGCAGTTGTTTTTAATTTCTTCATTCTTAAGAATGACTCAAAACATGGGGACAGTGTGAGCAAGGATTGCTAAATTTTATTACTTAAAATGAAAATTTGGCATTGTAAAAACACAAAAGTAGATACAGTTGACTGGCTGTCTGGAGAAATTGTCTGCAACGTATTTACTGATAAAGGACCAAGATCCTGAATATGTAAGAACTCTAAAACGAGAAACCCCAATAAGAAATACATTAAATAGATAAAAGATAATTCCTATAAAATAATGAAAATTTACCTCCAAACATAAAAAGAAAATCCTATTCACTTACAGAGAAATGCAAATAAAAATAAGTGTAACAAGCCACCATCCTGTTGACAAAGCTGTAGGTGCCCGGCCCTGGTAAGAAGCCGCTGGAGCCTCCTTGAAGGGTGTCTGGCCGTGTCTAAGAAGACCCTGCGCACTGGAGAGGCACCTCCAGCAGGACGTGGATGGCTCATCTCACAGCTTTCAGAACAAGAGAGGTTTCTGAAGAGCTCATTGGTCCGGAATATATATTGTGGAGTTAGAAGGGTACTGTCTGTATACTGTGTAGTCCTGTGCAAAGATGGGGAGCTAAGAAACCACACACCAGCCTGCTCATTTGTGCGAAAGGAGACACAGAATGGGGACGCTAGAGGAGTGGAAGAGGGCCGTGCACTTCTGGTTTTACTTGCTTTGAGTCGTTTCAGCTATCAGAACTAAGTAATACACTGAATAAGGATGGGAAAGAGAGGAGGAGGGGTGAACATTCTAGATGGAACTTCAAATTGATAGACACAGTGCAAGTACTGTGCTCAAGTTAGTAGTGGGGAGAGAATGGGTGTGTAGGGCCTCCAGCCACTGCAAACAAACTCCAGACACATGCGCTACTTTGTGCATCTGACTTTACATGTGTGCTGGGGAATTGAACCTGGGTCTTTAGGCTTTGCAGGTGAGTGCCTTAACTGCTGAGCCCTCTCTCTAGCCCATTAGTAAATTTCTTAGCAGTAATGTGGATAACATTCTAAAATAGCTTTGAATATTTTAGAAAGTTAATAAAAATCACAATAGTGATAATGGAGGTCATTTTTGAATTTTTATTTTTAAAATTATTAGTGCAGGAGGTTACAAGCAAGGAAAGGGAAGACCCTGGGATGAGTCCTGAAGTGTTAAATTGGGACTTTAACAGATATTATTTATACACATGCATATACACACACATTTCTGATAGTGTATGATTCATGGAAGTTTGAAATTGAGGTGCAGCTCATCAGTAAAAGGAACTTCTCAATAAAAATAAGCAGTGTGCTCTCAAGAAAAATATGAAGATAATGTTGGAACATCTTGTGCCACAACTGGGATATTTTGGGCAGTAGAATGATTGTAATGTATTAGAACCCATAGAAAACTACTGGGCTTATAACAAAAAGTAGCTACACACCAATAAGGAAGAAAGGCAAGTTCTCACAGGAGTCCGTGGAATCAGTGTAGACAGTGATGAGATCAGAACAACCTCTGTTTGGTAACCATCCTAGTGCTGATTGTTGTAGGCAGGAGTAATGTATTAAGCAAAGAGGGGTAAAGAACAGGGTATTTTCTGTAGTCTCAAAAAGAATGTATTACAAGAGAGTTAGTAATCACAAATCTAAAAATAGCAATATGATAGTGAAAGAAATTCACAAGTGCTTTCACCAAGTGATCAGAGTTAACATCACTGTTAGTGGGACAATCTCATTATGTAAGCCTGGGCTGCTTATGGCTTAAAACAAATTATTTTCCTCCAGGATTAGAGGCTAGAAGTCTACAATTAAAGTGGTGTAGACTAGGCTTTTGTTGGGGCTTCCCTTGGCCAAAGACAACAGCTATTTATTAAAAAAATATATTTTTTTATTTATTGTAAGCAGAGAGAGAGAGAGAAGGGATGTGCCAGGGTCTGTGCCACTGTAAAAGAACTCTAGGCATGTGTGCCCCTTTGTGTATCTGGCTTTATGTGGATACTGGGGAATTGAATCCAGGCTGTCAGGCTTTGCAAGCAACTGCCTTTAACTGCTGAGCTGGCTCTTCAGCTCTGGCAACCACCTTCTTGCAGCCTTCACATGGCCTTTCCTGTGTGCTCTCACATCTGACTCTTCTAGTGACACCAGCTCATTGTTCTAGAGGCCCACCCATGTGGCTTTATTTAACTTTAATTACCTGCTTAATGATCCTGTCACCAAATAGTGTCATTGAAATACAGACACATTGGAAGTTAAGGCTTCAGCTTTGGAGGAGCAAGGGCACAGCGTAGGTCATAAGCATCCTGTGACCTTTCATCTGATGTGCTGATAGGGTACACTTCCGTGGTGTTCCCCTCCTATCAGAATGTAGCCAATGAGGAAATGAGAAAACGGTAAATCATAGGTTGCAACATGGCGATATCACAGAAATAATGTGCTTGTCCTCTGCAGGAGTGTGCAAATACAGGTAAAGATGAAAACTGTGGAATTCTTTTCTGTTTTAAGAAGTCAAAAGACAAATGGGTGACACTCAAGATCCTGGGTTTATTTACATCAGAATGCAATGAGCCTTCCCCCTATTGGTTGATGTGACTCTTTACAGTTTAAACTACTTTCTTTTCTTTGTACTTTCTTTGATAAATATGTTGATGTTATGTTCACTTGGCCACAAGTCTGTAGTTTGCTGAATGTATTCTGTTAGGTAGTTTTATTTGTTCCTCTATCTCCTGAGCTTTTGTAAGTTGGTACATTGCTAGATCTAAAGCACTGGCTGAACATCATGACTGGGGGGGGGGGGGAGAGAGAGAGATAGATAGATGAGAGGGAGGGAGGGAGAGGGACAGAGGGAGTGGGACAGAGGGAGTGAGTGAAGGAGGAAGGGGGAGAGAGGGAGGAAGTAAAAATAGGACCTATTTCTGGAACCCACCTGTCCTGTGGATTCCGGTCTAATTGATATGATCCCCCACCCCCCCACCCCGAGGTAGGGTCTCACTCTCGCCCAGGCTGACCTGGAATTCAGTATGTAATTCATATTAGTTCACATATGTGATTTACTATGGAATTCACTCTGCTTCACAAGTGCTGGGATTAAAGGCATGCACTACCACAGTAGGCCTTTTTTTTTTTTTTTTTGAGTCAGGATCTTATATACTTATGTATCCCTGAGGATGAACTTGAACTTCTCATCCTTCAGCTTTCATCTACTGAGTGCCGGAATTACAGACGAGCACTCATACCTGGTTTTATTTGGTGCTGAGGATAGAACACAGGGCTTCATGCATGCACTCGTAACAACTGAACTGCATCCTAGCCCATCAAGCAATTGCGTCTTAAATTGAGTAGGATTGCTTGATGTCTCCAAATCTCTGTGAACCTGCAATTCTTTTTTTTTTTTTTTTTTTTTTTTTTTTTTGTGAAATCCAGCTCAAGGCTTGACTTTATTTTCCTTAGGAATTTTAGCAAATGGAAAATATTTTCAACAACACAATGAACAAAAGCACAGTTTATCACTTTTACAATTACAGTATTGATAAGTAATTAACTAATGAATCCAACAATCATCAGGAAATCATTAAATTGAATTTTAAAACCAAGCATTGTAACAGCTGATCCATTGCTGATGTCCATTTGTGTGTCATGCACATTACTCCTACCTATGAATATACCCACCCATACAGGGTCAGTGAGGTTGGGAGTTGTGGCCCTTGTTTGTTCATTGATCTGGGCTACTTGCACAAACCCTAAGAATGGCTTGGTTACTTAACAGTGATTTTCTCTGAACACTGTTTTATTTTTTATTTTCATAATTTTTATTAACATTTTCCATAATTATAAAAAATATCCCATGGTAATACCTCACACACACCCCCCCCCCGAACCTGCAATTCTTGTTTGGACCTACTGTCAGCCATATGGTCTTTTTTTTAAGCCCATAATATTCCTTTACCTTCATACAGTGGAATTGTGTGGTTTGCTAGATCTTCCCGCCTGCCCATGGTTCAGCAGCTGTGGAGAGGCGCTTCGTTTCTAGGTTGCACATGACATTTGGGAAAACTATGTTGTCCAAGTCTAATTTGAACCTTGGAATAACTGTGAACTTTGTTGAGATAAGCTCTCTTTTTAAGTTTCTCCATGCCTGCCTTAAGGGCTAATTTGGGCTACCTTTTTAATTTCCTTTTAAAAATCAGATTTCTGTCCTTGTACTAGGGGAGTAGAGTTTATTAAAAAAAAAATAAAGCCAAATCTTCCTTGAGTAGTGTAACAAAGCTATGTTGATAGCTCATTTTAGAAGGTCCTGACCTTTTAAAACTAAGGTGTTTTTTTTTTTTTAACTTATTTATTTGAGAGAGAGAGAGGCAACGATAGGAGGGAGGAAATGAATATGTGAGAATGGGCGCAGTAGGGCCTTTGGCCTTTGCAAAAGTACCCCAGACACATGTGTTACCTTGTGCATCTTATGTGAGTCCTACAGAGTTGAACCTGGGTCTTTTGGCTTTGTAGGCAAACACCTTAACTGCTAAGCCATCTCTCCAGCCCAAAATATTTTAAAGTTTGAACTTACTCTAGCCATGCCTTTTAGCCCTGATAAAGCCAGTGGTTATCAGTTTGGGGTGCATGATAGACTCATCTTGGGGTGGTTTTTAAAAATAAATGTTTTTGCTTCACCCTAGGCTTAATGCTTCATGCTGTCTGGGGATGGTGCTTGGGTACTTTGAATAAAAAGAGCCAAAAACAACAACAAAAAACAACCAAGACTCCTGTCTTAGTCTACTTTTGTTGATGCCATAGATCCTGTAGTCAGCAAGTTTAAACAGTAGGTACTGACTTCACTAGGTTCTGGAGGCTGCAAGGAGCCTTAGATCCAGGAGGTACTGTCACTTCACTCCAGGTGGGCTTTTCCTGAGGAGAGGCACTAAGCCCATCATGAGCGCACTATCGTCAAGAGCTGACGAGCCTCGCAAAGGCTCCTGCTCCAAGTATACCGCTTTAAGGGCTGGAGCTGGGGCTTGGGTATGAGTGTAAGGGCCACATCTAATACATAATAGTACTTATAGTAAAATAGGAATCAATCACCTGGGACTCTTGGTAGGATGAAAATTTGGGTTCAGTATATCTCTGAATGGGATCTGAATTATTTATACATCCTAGCGATTTGAAACCTTTTACTGTTTTGAATATATGTGCTTATATGTGTATTTTACATGCCTGTTGCCTGTTCAGTAAATGGTGTGTTGGTGGCATGAGTTAAGTAGTCCAAAGTGTAGATTCTAATAACAGTAAGTGGAAAGCAACTCTGAGGAAGAGATGTAAGACAAAGTTAAGCTCGGGAGTTTTTTTTTTTTCTTTCTTTTTTTTCTTTTTTGTAGTCCTGTGTATTGAAGTGAGAGAGAAGTAGGTGGACTTCTTTAAACGACCAGTGACTGCCTTGAGGTTTTTTCACCTACAGCTCTTCTTGATCTGTCTCTGATTGCATAATCCTCTAAATCAAAGCGTAAATCATTCAGACTTTTAAGTGAAATGACTTCTCACTTAACTAAGAAATATTAAATGTTTGCTTCCTAACATGAGATTAATATGTACCAGCTGTCTTCCACAGTAGCTGTACCAGTGAACAGTCCCACCAGAGCTGTGGGAAGGTTCTGGGTTCTCTGCATTTTCTCTAAACACTTTTTTTTGGGGGGGGGATTTTTTTGGCTTTAGCCATCCTAGTGGATACAAAGTAGTGTCTCATTGTACTTTTGTTTCATTTTGTACCCTCTCTCCTCTGCATTATTAGGTATTTTTATCTATTAGATCTTTCCTGGTAAATATACATACATGTTGCTATTTCATCTTAAAAACAAAGCTCTAAGAAATTGTTTGTTTTGGAAAAGTGGTTCTTACAGAAAGGCAGCTGCAGAATAGAGACCTCTGGAGTAATTGCTTGTTTTTCCTTTAAGTGGAAGAGTGCATGGGATCCAAGGAGTTCAGCAGTGGAAGAACACAGGGCCATCACAGAGTTCTGCTCAGGGACCAGAGCAGTAAGATGCAAAGTTAGAATTTCTGATCAAATAATTTTTTGTTGTCAACGAAAAACACAGCTCTTCCAAGGAATATTGATAGTTTATTCTCAAGCCAAATATGAATGACAGTGGCCTGGGGAAATAGAATCAAGTTATCCCAGATACTTTAACATGGTAACAGTTTCATAAAGTCAAATAAATGAGTGGGCACATCAGGCAGGTAGTTGAGTCATGGCCAAGGAGGACAGTCTAAAGGTTCAGATGCTTTCTGGTGACAATCTGGACTGGGAAAAACTCAGGGTCTGTTCATACTTTCTGAAAGTATTTACCTGCTAGTCACAAAGATGTTAGATCAGACACGATGTGGTAAATGAATGTCTGTTAAAGGGGTTATGTATTAGCCCAAGATAATTTGGACCTGGAGCTACAACATTCCAGCTCTCCATAATCATTGAGTTGTCATCAGCCTTGCAGACTCTTTGACACAACTGGACTCCTGTTTACCCTTCCCACAACTTGACGACTTCCACTGTCCCTGGTTTTTGTGCAAAGGTGTGACCTGTTGCCACTTACCATTTGTCTACTGCAATAGAGCCCTTAGGACACAGTTTTGAATAACATGCATTGAGTTGAAAGTTTAGGGATGGAGTGAGGCAGATAACAACACAAACCAAACAAAACCTGACAAAATTCCTCAAGAAAACAAATATTTAAATAAGTATCGTTTGTTCAGGATTCCATTTGTGTTAACATATTGGATAATCAGTTTCCACCTGTGTGGTTAACTGCTGTTTCTGTTCTTGTGTAGACGAAGTTAGCACTGCTGGATTCTAATGACCCGTGAACAACCTTGTCCTCTCTGACCACTACTTCAGGTTCTGGGCCCAAACCAGTAAGACGAGATGTCCGTGAATGCTAAGAATACTGCCTGTGTGCATGGCAGGCAGCTTGTTACACACAGGCTCATCTGTTGTGGGAGTTAAGATTTAGCTCGTTTATTTTATGCCTCTGTCTGTCACATTCCAGTTTCCCTGTCATGTGAAACACTAAACATCTCAGCACATTTGTGCCCAACTCTGGTTGCCTAGTAGTATTGTTTGTGAAAATGACAAGAGACCAAAACCACCTAACAAATGTACATGGTGGGGACGACAGGATTGACAGGGAATGACAACACAGATGCACCATTTCACCAGAAACCCCATGGACCCACTGCTGAAGTCTGTTACAGAAAGCTCTCCTCACTTACCAGATCAGATCACTGCCCAGCACCCCTATTCTTGATCTTAAAGCAGGGCCTGTAGTTTTGCTTTTGTACCTGTGTCCTCAAAATGAATGTGCGAAGTCTGTGAGTGAATGTGAAAAGTGAGTCTGGTTGGAAATAAGATGGAGCCTGACATTCATTTTAAGTTTATTTTTGTTAACTTTTTTTTTGTGTGTGTGTTTGCTGTGTGTACATGCATGTTTGTGTAGATTTACATACATGCAGAAGTCAATGTGAAGTGTCAATATCAGGTGTCTTCTTTAATCATTCTTATTTATTTTTGAGACAGAGGCTCACTGACCCCAGAACTCAGGTTTGGCTGGAGTGTGGACTGACCAGCCGGAAAGCACACTCATCTCTGCCTCCCAGCTCAGTGAGGTGTAAGTGCTCATGGCCATGTCTGCTTTGACATGGGTTCTGGGGATCGGAGCCGAGGTCCTCGTGTGCATGACAAGCACTTAACCAACTGAGCCATCTCCTGAGCTCCCCCCCCCCCCCCACTAAGTTAGAAAGACTACTAGATTAAGAGAAGTAAAGAGGGTCGATTATGAAGAACTGACCATAAGCAGAAGATTATATCCTCCTTGGAGGGAAGGACAGGGCCTGAGACAGACTTCATTTTTATTTCTAGGTCTGTGGCTTCATCTGGGATGGGAAGTCAGTGTGCCTAGGAGAGAAGTAGGCACTTCCACTCCCCATGTAGTACAGGTACTGAATGAGGCCAGCACATGTCTTGCAGAGTTGCTTTAGATATAAATCATAAGAATCTTCCTGCTTTTCCTGCAACAAGCCATCTTCTCCACCTGCGGACAGTATAAACACCAGCTGCAGCTCGAAGGTTTTTGTCAAAGGGGCTGCTGTTCTTTTTTTCTCAGTAAATTCCCAGAAATGGCTCCTTGTTTGGGTGGTAGCTAGTTTATATTCCCTCTTTTTGTCTCAGTGGCTCCTCTGTACAGTAGTCAGGGCATGCAGGCTTGCAGAAACAGGTCACTCCAAATGGACTGCTGCTTCCTTCCTTCATTGAAGACCCTACATGCCTGTTCATAGCCTCTTTATATTTCCAGATGAGTTTCTGCTGCTTTTGACATCACGAGGAATACTCACTTGGAATGGCAAAGTTGAATGTGATTTAGCATTTTGGGCAGAGCTTTTATGATTTTGCTGGTCGGTTGCATAGTACTCCTGCACTTGTGAATGTACTTGAGACAGTGGATGTGGTTGTAGTGGAGAATGTTTCATAACGGCCCTTAAATAGGCTTAGAGGGTTCTCATCATACTGCCTTGGTGTCTTGTTGTTTATTAAATAAAATCTCATTTCTTTCTCTTGAGGTTCATCTCTGTTAGGCCAATGGAATGATGCTGTTGGAGTGTTTTATGTAAGATACATTCCAATGTAAACCTTAAGCTGGGCATGGTGGCACATACCTTTAATCCTAGCACTCTGGAGGCAGAGGTAAGAGGATTGCCATGAGTTCGAGGCCACCCTGAGACTACATAGTGAATTCCAGGTCAGCCTGGGCTAGAGCAAGACCCTGCCTCAACGCCCCCCCCCAGAAAAAAAACCAAAAAATTAAAAAAATCAAATGTAAACCTTGTATGTGTATCAACAGCTAAAAGATTACTTGAAAAATTTGAGGAAGGGGCTGGAGAGATTACCGGTTAAGCACTTGCCTATGAAGTCTAAGGACCCCGGTTTGAGGTTCGGTTCCCCAGGACCCACGTTAGCCAGATGGACAAGGGGGCACACACGTCTGGAGTTCTTTGCAGTGGCTGGAGGCCTTGCCATACCCATCCCCCCCCCACTTGTCTGTTGCTCTCAAATAAATAAAAATGAATGAAAAAAATAAAAAAAAATCGAGGAAGGCTTTTGAACTAGACATTGGATGCTATAGGTAGCAATTTTCAGTAATTTTTTTTTTATGCTGCCATCCGATTCTGCCAGCCAGCATCTTCAATGATAGGAAATATATTTTGATTAAAGACTTATTGCAAATGTAACTTATCTTGTTTAGTAACTTATTTCTATATTGAGGTATTGGAACTCATTATACTATGTACTATGTACATATAACTTTCAAGTAGTTCTTAGGAAAACTAGCTGTTAGGAATTATTATCATTGGTGGCATGTTTTATTGACTTAGTCAAATTCTGGATAGGCACTTGTATGTCAGTTTTATATAGGAATAAACTGGGGCTCAGATATTTTAGAAATCAAAAGGCTTTATTAATCTTACTTCATTATAGGCAGTACTAAATGTAATTGATATTTTTAAATTTTACCTTGTGATCTTACAAGTTGAAAATGTAATCTGGTTTAGTTCTCATTGGTTTAAGTGATCACAATTTCTCTACTATTTAACTTAAAAATAGGTTTAGTCAAGATTTTCCTCAGTACATTGACATTATCAAATTTTAAAGTATTCCTTTGATTTCATTTATTGTTTTAAAAATTGTTACTTAGAAATTTCAGGAAAGTATTTTATCCCCCAAATGCTGATGCTCCCAGTTTGAAATACTTGGTCTGAAGCCTGAAAACTTGTGTCTGGGGAGTAAGCTGATTATTTCAGCTTTTGTAATATTTTCATTAAATGGATTTTGGCAGCTAATGGTTTTCCTCCTTAAAGTTTCAGTTTTGAGCTTTCTCTCCCTGTCTTTTCTTTCAAACTGTTTTCTCTATAAGGAGTCACAGATTAGGACCGAAGGTAAACCTGTATGAGAGATGGGTTTCTAGAATCATGTTAAAGATTTTCCTGTGGACATTAGCTTATGTTAAGTAGTAGTTCTTGTTGTTTCTCCCTGTTCAGTGACCTGCAGCCTGCCCACTCACCTGCACATCTTTGCTTGTCTGGTCTCTGGCTCTCAGTTTCTGCTGGTTTGGGAGTAGCTTGTAAAGGCTTCCTTGGTGCTTTGGAGGAGTATGTGCTCCTCTGGGCAGGCCAGAGATGGCGAGTGGCTAACGTGGGGAAGGCTAAGCAGCTGCGTGCGCCTGGGGCTCACACAGTGAGATTAGAGGATTATGCTTATGTGCAGCCACCAGAACCGGGTGAACAGGACATCTGCTTTACTTCTAACTCATTTTTTATTTAACGTGAGGATTGTATTATATAGCTTGTATTGGTAGCATGATTTTTTGAAATTTCAAGGAAAATAATGTGGTTAGTATAATGTTGTCTTATTAATATTGGGAAGTCATTATTAGCCCAAAGTACTTTTCTGAGGACAGGAAGTTGCTGTGAATGTTCAGATTTGCATTTATTCTTCTAGATGGTATCATTATAGATACTGAGTATGTTCAAGTAGTTTTCCTTTGGTTTTGTTTTCTAGGTTGCACGTTTTCAAAAACTACCTAATGGTGAAAATGAAACAATGATTCCTGTATTGACATCAAAGAAAGCAAGTGAATTACCAGTCAGTGAAGTTGCGGGCATTCTCCAAGTGAGTGATTGGTGGAAAGCTAGTCATTTGGATGCTCAGTTGTTGTCGTCCTATAAAATTCTCTCCAATGATAAAAATTTTGTTTTGTGTTGCCCACTGTAATAATAGCTGCCAGTTAAACAAGTGAGATGTGCCTAGTGTGATGGAGAAACTAAATTTCATTTATTTAATCTTAATTTCCTTAGGCAGCTGCATGTGTCCAGTGACTGCCTGAGTGGACGGTATAGCTCAAGGTCACTGACACTGTGAGCATGGGGTCAGCCCCAGCTCAGTTAGGAAAATAATCATTTTGACTTGTAACATAAGTAGTATTAGGACCTATTGTTCCCCCATAGGAAAGTAGAAGCTGAGTGCAAGTCTAGAGCTATAAGCAAATGTTAATTGCTAGTTGTTGATGTAGTTTATTCGTTTCCTTGTTTTAAAAAGTACAGTCTGTTCACTCAAGAAAAGAGTATTTGTAGCTTTTTTTAGTCACACATTTAAATTTTTACCTCAAAGATACTGATGCTCATTTTTTAAATATTTTTTTTGATATTTATACTTAGCTTTAAAGCCACTTATTTTGGCTATGTTTAAGTTTTGAAAGGCTTGATTAATCCTGCTATAAAGATACAGGCCAGGGAATCTAGTTATTCCTAGGATGCAGGTAATTTCATTTCTTATAATGGATAGAATAGAGAATCATGAGAGTCAATAACTGAAGGATTTAAATGATATTATCATACATGGATGTTATCATGCCCCAAGAATAACCTCATGTTCATGTTACTTTGAGTAATTCAGGAAACACAAGTTTCCTGTTTGAAATTTTTATAGTATAGGAGCAAAACGTAACACCAGCCTCAGCTTCTCTGAGTGGTTTGTATGGTTTGAATTGTTGCCTTTTCTCATAGGGAAGTAAGTTTTGTTAAAACTATGTTGTCAACTTTAAAAAAAAATAAATTTTTTATTTTATTTATTTTAATGCACTGATTGAAGTGTACGTTTTGACAAATGTAACCACCATTATAACATATATACTTTTAATTTAATTTGTTTTTTTTTTTTTTTTTTTTTTTTTTTTGAGAAAATGTCTCATTCTGTAGCTAGAATTCACTGTGTAGCCCAGGCTGGCTTCAAACTCATAGCAATACCTGTCTCAGCTTCGTAAGTGCTTGGATTATAGGAGTGAGCCACTCCACCTTGCTAAGGTATAGAACATGTTTATTATACCAAAAAGCTTCCCTCTGTCTCTTTGAAATTAATCCTTGTCAGTATATGGCTCCTGGTCTCAGGCGGCCTCTGGAAAACTTTGTCACCACAGACTAGATTTCAGGGTTGCAAAGCTTCCACAAATGTGACCATACACTCTTGTGTGCATGAGTTTTCTTCCTCTATTCTGTGCTGACATTTTCAAAAATGTGTAAAATCTCATAGGCTGATCTTCAGGATGGCTTAAACAAATCTGAGGTTAGTCACCGGCGAGCCTTCCATGGCTGGAATGAGTTTGACATTGGCGAGGGCGAACCGCTGTGGAAGAAGTACATCACGCAGGTGAGGCTCTTTGAGATCTTCCATGGAGAAAGGAAATAATTGGCTTTTAGTGTGTTTCTCCCCTAAAATTTTACCTTTGTTTAGGTTTACTGTTAGGTTAGCATTCCTGTCAATTTTACTTTTGACTGTTTCTTCTTTGAGCCCAAAGGCTAAGAAGTGTTAGCTTGCTAACTTGTCTAGGATAGCATTTTCTGTACTGATAAAGTCACATGAGCACAGTACTTCTTTTGAAGGGTAATATTTTTGAAGGTAATCTCAGCCAGTTTAGAAAATTAGTAAGTTTGGGGCTAGAGAGATGGCTCAGCAGTTAAAGGCACTTGCTTGCAAAGCCTATGAGCCCAGGTTTGATTCCCCAGTGCTCGCGTAAAGCCAGATGCATAAAGTGGTGCGTGCATTTGGAGTTTGTTTACAGTGGCAAGAGGACCCTGGCATGCCCATTCTCCTCCTCCTCCTTGCAAACAAGTAACTAAAATATATATATTAAAAAAAAATAGCAACAACAGGAAATTAGTAAATTTGATCATTTAAGTCCCAATTGTCAGGGTATAAATTCACTTTATTTCTTACCTTCTGTGTGGTCTCCATTGGTCTCTCTGCTGGTGCTGACCTGAGGAAATAGCAATCTCACAGTAGATGATGGCTATGCACAATCTCACAGCACTTCTTTCTTGTTTACTAACAATTATGTTGATGTAAAAAGTTGTACAGTCCTATGGCTGATGTTAACTAGTGGATTTGGTTTGCTAAATTTGTTTCTAACAGTAATTTAGAGCAGAGAGAGAGTGAGTATGGACCACCAGGGCCTTTTGCCACTCATGGTGCCACTTTGTGCGTCTGGCTTTATGGGGGTACTGGGGAATTGAACCCAGGCTGACAGGCCTTGTGAGCAGGTACCTTTAACCACTGAGCTATCGCTCCAGCCCTGATTTGCTAAATTTATAAAAGTTCTTTAAAGAAAATTCCTGTGTTAGCTAACCTTCAGGCCTTAAAAATTCTCTTATATAAAGATTTATGGTAATGTGATTTATATAGCATTGCTAGCAAATGAACCCAAAGTTATGAGTCTTAACTTTGTACATAAGTATGTCTAAAGTGATAAAACTAGACTTTTAGGGATTAAAGGCTCGTGGACACACCTTGCTTCATGGAAGACTTTTCACTGTCATAAGTGCTTCCTCACATTTGCCACATTTCCAGCTTACCTGAAGCTGAAGGAAGCACTCACATAGTTCATTATGGATCATAAACTAATGATTTGGCTAATAAGTCAGTATTACCATAATATGATTTAATGCTTTTGTTTCTGTTAAGAAAACTATAGTGTCTGCCTCTTAGGATTTCTGTGAGCATCACACAATGCCTGTAGTGTAGTTGAGCACAAGTAAAAATTGACAGAGGGAGGGCAACTAATTCATTCTTGACTTCTTTTGAAGAATATTGAGTTTGTTTTTGTAAATGTCT
Organism: Jaculus jaculus; assembly: GCF_020740685.1. NCBI lineage: Eukaryota > Metazoa > Chordata > Mammalia > Rodentia > Dipodidae > Jaculus > Jaculus jaculus. The sequence continues at coordinate 21,515,988 of NC_059118.1, forward strand.
TGTCTGGTGCTTACCACCTGTTGAAATAGTGCAGTCATGTTCTGCCATCCAAGTATGATGGTTAGCAGCTGACATTTGAAGAGAATTTTATGGTCTACACAGTGCTTAATACTCATTCTTAGATAAAAAAAAAAAAGTCGTTGGTAGAAGGTTCCCTTTTACCAGGTGAAGAGTATGGGGCTTAGAAGTATCGGTTGCCTGCCCTCAGGTGTCAGAAGCTGGAGTCGCAGCCAGGTACTCTGACTAGGCGGGTTGTGGTTTGTCAGCTGTGGGATGTGTTGCACTTGAGCTTTTATTTTGCTAGAGCAGAGAGTTTTGTTTGAATCCTTCATTTGCTAGGAGCACCTGGAGAATGTTTAAAATGTGTCAGAGTCTGGACCCAGTGCCCTAATATTCTGATTTAATTGGTGTGGAGTGAACCTCAGTGTTGACCTTAGTTCCTTGCAAGATTCTGTTGGGTTGGAACCACTGGACCAGAGTGGAGCCACAGAGAGGGCAGGAAGCGGTGACATCTAAACATGAACCTGTTTGATACCCAGAGCCTGGGCTTTAGAAAAACTGTAACCCAGAAAGTAATGCCCTTCTTCGGCTTCAGAAGATATTCTAGCATCAGACATCAGAGCAGTAAGGAAAAATTTGGAGTGGTTGGTTATGGAAGTTCTCCTTGATGGGCTTGGTAGTATCTTCCTCTCTCTCACTTCTTCTGACAGACAGATATTAGGAAAGCCAGGTTTGGGGAAGACCTTAATGTTTGTTCTTTGTATTCTCTGGGCTTATTGTAGTAGTGTGTAGATTAAGGACAGAAATGTAATCTACATTATTTATTTGAGGACTGTTTTATTCTTATAATTTGGATGTTTGGACTCAGGTTAAATCTGAACATTTTTGGTGGGGAAGGGGTCTCTCACACTGTAGCCCAGGCTGACCTTGCAGTATAAATAATAAATAAATAAATAAATGCTTTTATTACAGGCATGAGCCAATACAAAATATGTGAGTTCTTAGCTTAAAAACTCATTTCTACTTTTTCTAGCCTCAGTAGAAATTCTAACCAGCTATGTTCATTAAACTAATAAGCTGCTACAAGCCACGTGTGGTAGTGCATACCCGTGATAAGAGCTCTTTAGAGACTGAAGCAGAAGTATCCTAACTAGGAGGCCAGCCTGGGCTTTGTAAAATCATGAAAACAAAAATATTAGGGCTGGGGAGATGGCTTCGTGCTTAAGCGCTTGCCTGTGAAGCCTAAGGACCCCGGTTCGAGGCTCGATTCCCCAGGACCCACATTAGCCAGATGCACAAGGGGGCGCACGCGTCTGGAGTTCGTTTGCAGCGGCTGGAAGCCCTGGCGCGCCCATTCTCTCTCTTCCTCTATCTGTCTTTCTCTCTGTGTCTATTGCTCTCAAATAAATAAAAAATGAACAAAAAATAGTTAAAAAATTAAAAAAAAATTAATACAGTGTTATTGGACACATGCACCCTATAAAGAATTGACAGATTCTTTGTTGAAAACTAAACATAACTAAGCATGAACCCTTCTTTGTTACATGAAAATAAACCAATGTAGACTCAGAATTTTCTAATGATTATCCTTTTTAAAATTTTTTTATTTTATTTATTTAAGAGTGAATGAAAAGGGGTGGAGAGAAAGAATGGGTGTGCCAGGGCCTCCAGCCCCTGTAAAAGAACTCCAGATGCATGCTGCACACAGTGCATCTGGCTTTTATGTGTGCACTGGAGAACTGAACCTGGTCCTTTGACTTTTCAGGCAAGCACCTTAACCTGTAAGCCATCTCTCTAGCCCTTACATCCTTTTTTAAGCCTTTATTGGATGGGAAAGCACCGTCACTCATCCAGAACAGTGCTGAAGTGTGTTTGCTTCTCCCTTGTAGTTCAAGAATCCGCTTATTATGCTGCTTCTGGCTTCTGCAGTCATCAGCGTGCTAATGCATCAGTTTGATGATGCCGTCAGTATCACTGTGGTAAGAAAAAAAGATATGGCTTTTACTCGTGGTTAATTGTGTAAATTGGGATTTTTTTTTTATTATGGAAAATGAATTAAAAAGTGCCTTCAGATCTTCTTTTAAGCTACCCAGATCCACTGTTAGTTGTAGTTATCTTCCGTTGCTCTGGAAATGGGGGGGTCTTACCCGAGTTTCAGCAGTTGTCCTACCTTCGCCTTGGACAGTAGGCATATATTGCCTCACCCAGTTGTAGTAATTGTGAGTAATTTTCAGACATATGCTGTTGAGCCATGAAGATAACAGTCCATAATCTCACAGATCTGAAATACCTCATCATTTTCTAATTAGACTTAAGATTTCTTTTCCTTGCTAAGTGAAAATAGTTTGACTAGTGAAATTAAAAAAACGTTCTTTAGCTGTACATACTTTTTCCTATGGACAGTTATATCCTTTTGGTGGAATAAGCTTGTTTCTTGTCTCATCTTTCCTTGTAGAAGAATAACAACTTACTGCAAGCACAGCATTCACATAGCAAATGTGTTATGCTTAAGGACACAGTGGATGTTAATGTAGAGCTGTAATTTTGAAACTGTTACTTGGGGATACCCAGCAGCCCCTAAACTTGTTCAGGGGATATGTGTGGTCAAAACTATTTTAATATTAAATCATTATTTTTCTTTTCTGTAGAATTTGTATTACCAGCACAAAATAATGATGTATAAAACTGTCAGAGCCTTAGTAAAATGGCAATAGTGGTCCTAAACTGTATTAACCGTCATTTGTTTCCTCTTTTGATGGTTATAGCAGCTGGCTATGGTGGTCCACAACCACCAATCCCAGCCACAAGCTACTTTGGAAGTGGAAGTAGGAAGATGGCAAGTTCTAGGCTTTCCTGAGCAATGTAGTGAGATCCTGTAACAGGGTGGGGTGATGTTCTTCCTAGAGTAGTAACAGTTTTATTAAATGTTGACTCTCTTTTATTTTTGGTTTTTCGAGGTAGGGTCTCACTATAGCCCAAGCTGACCTGGAATTCACTATGTAGTCTCAGGGTAGCCTTGAACTCATGACGATCCTCCTACCTGTGCTTCCAAAGTGCTGCGATTAAAGGTGTGCACCACCACGCCTGGCAAATGTTGACCCTTATGTACATGCTGTCACATGAACTGTATGATGAAATGGGAAATATGTGTAAAACTTGTTGTATATGGAAGTACAGCAGTTGTCTTAAAAAAGAACAGTTGTTTACTTGAAAGAATAATGTGACTCATAAAAATTCAAGCTTTCAAACAATAATTAAAGTTCTGGTAAATTTTTGTACACTGCCATGAACTCTGGACAGCTTCCCAGTGTTTAAGACTTTAATTTTAATGAGATTAGTAGTGGTTTAAACAAATGTGGGTTTTGTTTAAACTCTTAAGAAATTCGGAAAGGGCCAGTGGCTTTTCGGTTAGGGCATCGCACTCTGAAGCCAAAGAAATTATGTCAGCACATGGATTTGGGTGACCAAGTGAACCAGTTTTTTCCATGTGACTGGTATATGAGGTTATCAGATCTTTAATTATAAAAGATTTAATATGCAGGGCAAACCAATGGATTTTAATATGCAAGATTATGAAAAGTTTATATATAGTCTTAGATTCTACATTGCAAATTGTTTCTAAGTAACAAACAGTTAGCCAGGTTTAGTGGAGTAGCTAAGACTCTCCATAATCATCTGGAAAGGCAGTTAACATCCTCCTCCCCTTCCAACCATGTTTTGTGTGAGGCTTGTTTTTTTTTCATATTTCAAGTTAAAAATCCCCATATCATGCTGTTTTTACCTGAGAATTATATAGCAAGAGATTGGATACTAACTCAATATAATAACTTGAGCTGGGGCTATAGCCTGGAAATAGAGTCCTGGCTACCACGCATGAGGTACTGGATTTTGATAATTCAGTGCTGAGGGGAAGATTTAAAATATTGCCACTTTTTTCACAGTGTTTTTTTAAATTACATGTTACCATGTAATGGATTTTTAATTTCTTAAGTAAAATTGAGGAATAGAAATTAAAACTGAACAAGTAATAGTAGCAAATACCAGCATATGTTACTCAAACAAAAGCTGGGTTTTCAATTTGTGAGAATACAGAGGGACTTAACACATTGGAGAAACTGTCCTGGGAATGTCAAGATGCTAAAGCCATCAGATTCTTCCCTCCAGTTCTTAAGGCAAAATTGTGATTTCTTCTCTAGCTGACCTTAATGTTTTAAATCTGTAACATTGGTACTGCACATAGTCAGAAAAGTAAAATATGGTTAATAATGATCTCTTGTTCATGTCTGATTTATAAGGCTGTTTCTATGTTTTATTTAGGCAATACTTATTGTTGTCACTGTGGCCTTTGTTCAGGTGAGTGATGTATTTTACCAACATAATTAACATACTACTAGTATGTTGATTACTGAAAAAATTTAAAGTGGCTTATATAAAAAGTTTATAGTCATGGGGTGATAACTCCCATCTTAATAATTCATTGCTTGTTTACTCAAAAGCCATCAGGGGAAATTTGTGAAACTTAGAGACTGCTTTGATTTATGTCCTAAGAATAACTGAAGTAGAATAAAAGCAAAAGTAAAAAAAGGTACAGTAGTATAATTACAATCTAGCATGAAAGTAATTTTAAAAATTTCTGTTAAAGAATAATAATTATAACATTATAATGCTCTTATATATTAATTTCTATTATGGCTAAGTCTAGATAAACAAAACAAAAAGTATAGTATTAAGTGGTCAATTTATTAGGCACTACCTGAAAAACACTCCTTAGAATTTATGACTGATTCCCATTGCAGAATGGTGTACTTGTTCACTGAATGTATTCCCTAAACTTTCTTCATTACAGTTTTTTAATAAAGTGAAATTATTTTATGGCTGTTCCCCTTTTAAAATTCCTCATTTTTCCACAGAAGGGGTATTCTGATCTAGATCACACTTCCTATTCAGTATAGACATTAAAACAGCAAAACCAAACATGATAAGAATCCCCTTTTAAAGATTATTCTGAATCATGTGGAGGTGATGTCACAAATTCTTTTCCAGCACCCAGCAGGTAGAGGCAGGATTATGAATTCAAGGCCAGCCTGGGCTATATAGACCCTATCTAGTAAAGGAAGGAGGGAGGGATGGATGTGGGAAAAACCACATCCTGGCTTGGGGTTAGCCATACATTAAAACATGCTTAGTTTTATGTTTATAGGCTTATTTTATGTTTATAGGCTTATTTTATGTTTATGTTTTAAATACTTGTAATTTCTTTAGGTTTTAGAAATATGTTTCAGAATATTGGTGGTCTCATTGTTAATATACTTAATAAGAGTAGAAAAATTGTTCTAGTGTAAGGATAAATGTAATATTGTTTCATGTCCTGAAGTTCCTGCCATGTTGATTCTCAAAACTTTATATTAAATGAATGTAATTCTCATGTGTAATTTATTCTGTTATTTTTTGGGGGGGTCACTGTCTCAATATTTTAAGGTAATTTATAGCATAATAAGTCACTAGTTTTATGAAGCCATTTGGAATTGGGTTGTTTGGAAACATAGGACACCAGGATTCTGGATTGGGGCTGAAGAGGTCAGGGTGGGCATCTTGCTCAGAGCAGGTGAATGTTGCCCTTGGGCCGTTGGAGCTGGTTAGTGTAGGGTAAATCTCTCCAGTCTGTACAGCATTCAAGGCAGTAAGTCATTCCCTCCCAGTGAGTGATAGGACTCATTGGACCAGTAACTGGAAGTTTTTTGCATTCATTCTGCTTGCTCAATGGTCTGATTCTTTAATGATGCATCTGGTATATGATGCATTGCATGTGTAATGTTTTCACTGTATATGGAAGACCCTAATAGCTTACTCTTTCTTATAAGTAGAGAGTACCCTCAAAACTCCACAAAATTGCAGTTTCAACACGTCAATGTAAATTTAACAGAGTATGTTTTGTAGTAGCTGAGACCTATTGCTAGTATGTAAATGTTATTTTATTTGATGGTGTATTAGTCATTTTTCTCAATGCTGACCAAATGTCTGACAGGAAGCAGCATAAGTGAGGAGGGGTTTATTTTGGCTTACAGTTTAATTACATTGTATCTTGGCCTGAAGGATGTGGCAGCAGGAGCCTGATGCAGCTTGTTACGGTTACATTGTTTCTGCAGTAAGGAAGCAGAGAGGGGCAGGAAGTGTGGCATAAAACTTCAAAGCCTTCCCCTCACTGACTTATTGACTCCTCCAGTAAGGCTCCCTCTCCCAAAGGTTCACCAGCCTTCTGACACAGCAGCCCTCTGGGGACCACGTGTTCAAATACATGAGCCTGTGGAGGATGTCTCACATGCAAACCTCAACAGATGGGAAGTTGAAAGGCCTCAAAATATTATTAAAAACATCCAACTTTGGGCTGGAGAGATGGCTCAGCTGTTAAGGCACTTGCCTTTGGAGCCTAACAACATGAGTTCAATTCCCCAGTACCCATGTAGCTAGATATACAAAGTAGTGTATGTTTGTGGAGTCCATTTGTAGTGTCAAGAGACCCTGGCACACCCATTCTGTGTGTGTGTGTGTGTGCAAGTAAATTTTTAAAAAATCTTTTAATTACTAGGCTTGCTTGTTCTTAAATACAAATGTGACTCCTTTCCTTAAATATGCCTAAGAAACAACCAAATATTTTAACAGAAGTTAAAATTCCTCCTACCATTTTATTTCTGCCTAATCATACTAATAGCTAATTGTTTTGCCTAGTCATAGAATCACACTCTGTAGAGTAACTTTGAAAGACAACACTGGTAGCGTCTCTGTGATTGGTTATTGGGCATTTTATAGATGGGAGGGGCCCATAGATTACATGTGGCATTTTATATTTATGGGTACTAGGGATCAAACTCAACTCCTCTTGCTGAACTCTCTCTCTGACCCTATTCATTGTTTTCTTTCTAAACAAATTTATTCCACAAACCAGTGTGGTTGTATGAGCTTACATCCTCAAGGCACATCTTGCATATTATAGTATTGTCTTTGGCTTCTTTGGTCATTGAACGCCAGATGTGTAATTTTCTTGAATATAAGGCTCAATTGTCTTAACTTTTAATGACTCAAAATTACAAACACTTTAGATATACTAGTTGGTTTTCACTTTCTTCTAAATAATTTTGGTTTTTATATTGAGTATTAGAACGTAAAATTGTGAATATTTAATATTCAGAATTGTCAATTACTACATCTTTTAGGAAAATGCATAGGAATATATAAATAAAGGGAAAGATAAGAATTAGAAAAAAATCTTTAAATAATTGTGATTAATATTTAAGCCTAAAAAGAACATATTCACATATTAATACATTTGCATTTGTGTTTTTGTTAATATTAATTTCTCTTTTTTTTTAAATAGGAATATCGTTCAGAAAAATCTCTTGAAGAATTGAGTAAACTTGTGCCACCAGAATGCCATTGGTATGTCCCTTTTTTTTTGAAAGGGATTTGTACCTTTTAAACCAGAGTCAAATGTGACTAGTAGAGTAGTCATTATGGTTCCCACTTTGTTCTAACACAGAGAAGAGACTGTTAGTCTAAATGCAGATCTGCTCTGATCAGTGCAGGAAACCACAGTAAAGGCTAACGAGTGCTGCTGCTGGTGCTCGTGAGGTAGCTGCGCCCTGCTGGTTTTGTGGGGTGCACAAGGAACATGCTGAGTGCTCTTCTGAGTAGGTGAGGAGAAAAGGGCTGTGATACACAGCTTACGTGACTAAGAGATTGCTTTGGGGCTCACGGTCTACATTTGAACAGGAGTCGGTTTTTCCAGTGATTTTTTTTTTTTTTCCCCCTGTCATTTGAGCTTTTTTTTTGTTTTTCCAAGGTAGGGTCTCACTCTGTCCCAGGCTGACCTGGAACTCACACTGTAGTCTCAGGGTGGTCTCGAACTTATGGTGATCCTCCTGCCTCTGCCTCTGGAATGCTGGGATTAAAAATGTGCGCGACCATGCCTGGTTTCATTTTTTTTTTTTTAAAATCGATAGTGTGACTTGTTTTGGTGATGATTTTTGTTTTATGCCCAGTGTACGTGAAGGAAAATTGGAGCACACACTTGCCCGAGACTTGGTTCCAGGTGACACAGTGTGCCTTTCTGTAGGTGACAGAGTCCCTGCTGACTTACGCTTGTTTGAGGTAAGTTTGAGGGTTTGTTTGTGACGAGTCAAAAAGTCTGGCTGCTGATTAGTTTGTAAGCCACCATGCATGGCTTAAATATTGGTAAAGAAAATTTTATTAATATGTCATATGTCATGAAAGTGGCACATTTAAAACATACCATTTAGTAGCTTTCATTATATTCAGAGCTATGCAACTGTCACCAGAGTCCAATTGTAGAGCATTTTCATTACTGTTCCAAACTGAATACCTCTACCTGTTGGTACTTACTGTGCTCCTTTTAACTCTGATAGTCACTCATCTGCTCGCCACTAAACTACATTGCTTATTCTAGACATTTCATGTAAATGCAGTCACATATACATGCCTTGTGGTGTGTCTTCCTTCTTCACTTAACATGTTCATCAACTACTTTCAGTTGTTTTTTAAAAATTTTTATTTATTTATTTATGAGAGAGAGAGAAAGAGAGGGAGACAGAATGTGTGCACACCAGAGCCAATAGCCGGTGCAGGCAAATTCCAGATGCACGCGCCACCTCCTGCGTCTGGCACACATGGGTACCGTAAAATCCAACCTGGAACTTTAGGCTTCCTAGGCAAGCGCCTTAACCTCTAAGCCATCTCTCTCTCTCCAGCCCTTCTCATTTTACATACCAAGTTTAGTTCACTTACAGTACTGCTAGTAGGGAAGGGCTTCGGCAGTGTTATTTGTTTTTTATTAATGTTACAGAAGTCTTACTACCTGTGTGAATGTGTTCTGGGACCCGTAGTACAGGCATCTTTTATTTTTTTGCACTCATAACTCTTTGTTGTCTGAGATATTTTTATATTACAGGTGTATTTTACATGCACAGGTATATAAATAGGTACATAAACATTTATTGAAAATAAATCAAAGAAATTTATCTTGAAACAATTACTTGGAATGCAATTTATCATTAAAGACAAAAGCAGATTTATACACTGAGATGGATGTGTTTTTTTATTTTTAATTTTTATTTTTTATTATTAAGTAGACACTTTATGGACACATATGTTGGCACCATCATTTCCCTCCTCCCTGCCTCCTCTGCACTGAGGCCGTTCCTTAGTGGGATTGCTGGCATTTGCCATGGAGTTGTGGGTTATGAGTCTGTTGTTGCGTGGAGGACCATGTCTCTGCATATTCCTTCCCGCTCTGGTCTGCATTCTTTACATGCCGTCTTCTGCAAACTCCCCTGAGCCTGGGTAGGTGTGCTTTAGTGTTGAGCTCTCAGCTTCAGGATTTCTTCTTTGGGGTGTGTGTGAGCATCCTCGGTGTCTTGTCTCCATCACCCTGGCCTGGGTAGTGAGGCTCACTGAGGAAGCAGCACACTTCTCCTCTCCCTAGTTCCTTGATGGGTTCACCTGGCCCCAGCTGCTGTGCTAGGGCTGTTTCATCTGCTGACAAGGAGTCAGCCATCTGTTCTTGTCTTACTGGTAGATTATGGCTGTCCTCGGTTCTCTGCTGCTTTCTGATAAAGAAAAACAGATTCTCCAATGGACAGTGAGATCAGAATAGGTTAAAGGGGATAAGCTTTCTTTATTTAGAGAGGTTTTTTTTTCTAAGATTTTATTTTTATTTATTTGTTAGAGGCAGAGAGAGGATGATCATTCCAGGGCTTCTAGCCATTGCATACGAACTCCGCACGCATGCGCCACCCTGCACATCTGGCTTACGTGGGACCTGGAGAATTGAACTGGGGTCCTTAGGCTTCACAAGCATGTTCCTTAATCGCTAAGCCATCTCTCCAGCCCTATTTACAGAGATTTTGATAGGTGTAGCCTCATTTTGGGTTGAAGGCTAGTGGGTGCTTCTCAGTGGAGTCCATTATCTTGGTCTCCATAGTGTTCTGACTTGGTTCCTAGTTTCAGTTATGGGTTCCTTTTCACTGAGTTGATCTCATAGCCAATCAGTGAGCCATTGCTTACCCACCTAGGCTGTGTGCCACCATTGCACAGGTGTGTGACGAGATGCTTTTTATTTTTATGAGAGATTAAATCTTGGCTGAATATTTGATACTGAAGAGTATAGAGCCTTCATTTTTTTTTCTTTTGTGTGTGTGTACCATGATGTGTGTGAGCTCTGTGTGGTGTGTGCACTGGATATACCTTTGCAGCTTTCTGTATGCTCACTTGCCATGGTTGGCTGTGGCGAGGCCCTGTCACTCTTGTAGCATGTGTCTTGTTTGGAATCAGAGTCTTCTACTTTTCCAGAGCTATAGAACTCTGTTGGTTCTCAGTTCCCTGTGAAACTGGGGTGGCAGGCATGCATGGCCCCTCCCAGCTGTTTTACATGTAATCTGGAGATTTGAACTCCAGCAGTCTCAGGCCCTTTCAGGCCCTCACGTTTGCCCAGGAAGTGCCTTGGCCTTTTTCAGTTTGGCTGATATTTTGATTTCATAAACATCAGTGCTGAGAATGCTGCTTCACATAGTGCATAGTTGAAACTTCCTGATCCTATGCTAAGGTTAATGTGATGAACTGTTTTGGAAGCTCATATCAACAACTAAATAGCTTTTTTTTTTTTGAGGCAAGCACAATAGACTGGCCCTTTTTGTTTTCTTTTTACTGCAAGGGGGGAGAGTGGTGGAAAGAATTGGTGTGCCAGAGCCTCAACCACTGTAATCGAACTACAGACACGTGAGCCTCCTGTACGCATGTGCGACCTTGTGCGCTTGCATCACCTTTTGTGCATCTGGCTTACATAGGATTTGGAGAGTTCAGCGTGGGTCCTTAGGCTTTGCAGGCAAATGCCTTAATCACTAAGCTGTCTTGTCAGAACTAAACAGTAACTTTATAACCAAAAATTCTAACAATATATTCCGAAGTTACAATAATTTGATATATGCTGAGGAATGATAGTAGGAAACTATTAAAAGCTTTTTTTTCTATAAATAAACTGCTATGAAACTTTCTGTGTACATTGAAATCACTTTTACTCAACTGAATATGAGCTAAGGTGCCTCAGGTAGTGTTTGTTGTGTGGTTTTCCTTGAATGTTAGCACCAATACTGAGACAACTGGATTGAGGAGGAGGGTGGGTAGAGTGTGCAGTGTGGTCACGCTGAATTGAGGAGGCGGGTGGGTGGCATGTGCAGTGTGGTCACGCTGAATTGAGGAGGCGGGTGGGTGGCGTGTGCAGCGTGGTCATGCTGAATTGAGGAGGCGGGTGGGTGGCGTGTGCAGTGTGTTACACTGGACGAAAGGATGATTCTCATCTTGCGTGAGATGGAGCAAAGTCTCATATGTGAATTGATGGGCAGGGAATTTAAAAGAAATCTTAAGAATTGTGGGGCTTGCTTAAAAACATGAATTAAAGGCTTGAGAAATGGCTCAGCAGTTAAGGCACTTGCCTGCAAAGCCTTAGGACCTGGGTTCGATTCCCCAGTTCCCACATACAGCCATCAGCAGAAGATGGTGCATGTATGTGGAATTTAGTTGCAGTGGCTAGAGGCCCTAGTGCGACCGTGGTGTCTCCCTGTCTGTTTGCCTCTCTCTCTCTCTAATACATCCTTTCTTTAAAAAAATTGGTTTAGAGATGTGGCTTAGTAGTTAAGGCACTTGCCTGCAAATCCAGAGGACCCGGGTTCCATTTACCAGGACCCACGTAAGACAGATGCACAAGGTGGCACAGGCATCTGGATTTCTTTTGCAGTGGATGAAAGCCCTGGTGGCCCCATTCTCTCTCTGTCTGCCTTTGTCTCTCTCTCAAAATAAAAAGAAATCTCCTTCCTACATCTTTGGCACCCTTGCGGTGCTTGTTTTCTGGCTGCGTGGTTAGTCTGATCTGCTGTGGGAGCCGTGCAACAGGAAGAGTAAGCTGAGCTGGAAGGGGTGGTGGAGGTGCGGCAGGAGGAGCTTGAGTTTGAAACTAGCCTGGGCCACAAGTAGACCCCTCTTCTGCCTGGTTAGCTGTTGCACCCCTTGAATCCCAGCACTCAGGAGGCAGAGGTAGGGCCATTGCTGTGAACTCCAGGCCAGCCTGGGACTACAGAGTGAGTGAATTCCAGTCAGCTTGGGCTGGAGTAAGACCCTACCTCAAAAAAAAAGGCAACCTCCCCCCATACCCCCATCTCAAAATTTAAAAAGGGACGGATGTGGCATGGGGCTTAGCTAAAGAATGCTATACTTGTGGAAAACGTTGAGGAGAATAAGCTTTTGTCCTCTAGGATTCAGACAGTAGGCTGCGGTTCAGTGATATTGAGGTAATAATTTAATCTAGTGATTTTCTTTCCCTTCCCTCTTCTGGTTTTTTTTTCTTTTTTCTTTCTCTTTCTTTGTTTTGCTTATTGAGATCCAGTCTCTCTTAATGCAATGTTCCTTCTTTCTGTGCCTCCCAAGTCAAGCCTTTTGAGATTACTGAAGCAAAAGTAGATCGCCTTTGCCATTTAATACCTATAGCGAGCTGGCTCAGAACCCTTGTCAACTGAGTACTGGCCTTTAAGTTCTTGGCAGCTTGATTAAATTGAATTGTGCACCTCAGTCAGAAGCCAGCAATTCATGTACAGCATGTACCAAGGGATAAAATTAACTCCATAGATCCTTTTTAATAAGTAGCACTTGATTGGCTAGGCTTTAAGTGTCAATAACTTACAGCCTAGGAAGAATTTTTAATTACATTTTCATCCATCTGAATAAGCAGTAAGAGAAGAATCTTTAATTTTTGAGAGCAGCATAAGAAATTTTATCATGATCAGAGCGCTGCAAATGAGTATCGTGGAAGATTGTTTTCTGGGGAAAGAAATCCAATTCTAATTTGCTTTTTAATGATTTGCTTTTAATTCTAGTCTACAGAGACAATTGCCTTGGCAACATAGTACATACTGGTTCTTTAAGAATTTATTTGTAGCTGCCAGTTGTTGAATATTAACCTTGATCTTTTAAAAACAGTCACTTTTTGCCTTTCAGGAAATCTTTGTGACTAGCATTTCCTTCCATCTTCCTTCCCTACTGCCCTCTCTTCCCCTTCCTTGCCTTCTTTCCCTCCCTTCTCTTCCCTCTCCCCCCTTCTGAGTATAAGGTATGAATAATTTTATGATTTTTTTCTAATTATTTTTGTTGGGTAGGTAGGTGCTAAATAAACATTAAGATTATGTATTATATATCCATTTTGATTCCTATATTCTGATTTTTGCACTGCATTGTATCTAACACTGACCAGATTGCCCAACAAAAAATGAGGCCAGGCGTGATGGCGCATGCCTTTATTCACATCTCTTGGGAGGCAGAGGTAGAAGGATCACCATGAGTTTGAGGCCACCCTGAGACTACAGAGTGAATTCCAGGTCAGCCTGAGCTAGAGTGAAACCCTACCCTGGAAAACCAAAAAAAAAAAAGAAATGAGAATCAGTCTCTCTCTTCATAAACAGCTCTTTTACTGTTTTAAAATTTAATTAATACATGTTAGTTACACATGATGGGTTTTCATACATTGTATGCAGTGCATTTAGATGTACCTCCTTACCCTCTCAGCTGTTTATACATGATCTCAGTGTGTAGTCCACAGTGGCCTTAAACTCAGTGACACACTTCTGCTTTCTGAGTGCTGGGATCTCAGGTATGTGCCCGTAATTACCTTGCCCACCTGCTGAAAGTTGAATACTTAAACTCTGGGATAGGTGGCATGGGGATTGTTTTTTATTGTACCTCCCCTCTTACATGACTTCTCAGGACGATTAATTTGTGACTTTACTAAACTCTACTAGGCCTATCTAATACTAAATACCTCTGTTAAGAATGACTTCCCTTTTTGCTCTTCTCCCCCAGGCTATTGCTTGTGAAAACTTTAAGAGTCACTCTTTTTTTTTTTTTTTTTCCTGAGGTAGGGTCTCACTCCAGCCCAGGCTGACCTGGAATTCACTCTGTATTCTCAGGATGACCTTGAACTCATGGTGATCCTCCTGCCTCTGCCTACTAAGTGCTAGGATTAAAGGTGTGTGCCACCACGCCCTGCATAGAGTCACTCTTAAGAGACAAAAGCTATAACAAACAATCTTTTTTATTAGACAGTTGAGATCTTTATAGTTTGGGACATCGTGTAATTTAAACAGATTGTATCATTTATGTGTTCTTAATAATTTGAGTTTTTGTTACAATTACACAGAAAAAGCCTCAAGAGCTCCTTCTCCCTTTCTGTCATAATAGTTTGTCTTTTATGCTAGACAAAGCCAATTCTACTGTCGTCTAAATGACCCACTTTTTTCCTCTAGAAAAGCCTGATTCATCTTAATCTTCTTATTTATTTACTTATTTTGAGGCAAGCCCTACAGACTGGCCTTTTTTTTAAATGAGAGGAAGTGGTGCACAGGGCCTCCAGCCACTGTAATCGGACTCCAAACGCACCTTGCACAGTTGTGTCACCTTGTGTGCCTGGCTCGTGTGGGACCTGGAGAGTCAGACTGCGTAACCGCTAAGGCATCTCTCCAGCCCTAAACCTTCTCTTTTAAATCGCTGTTCTGCTAAGGCTGAAGTTGAAAGAGTTGGTCACTGATAGTGTCAGTGGTAGCAGGGTCCCTACCAACCATGCACATGGTCACTCTCAGCAGCCTGAGGAATTCTCTTAGTTCAGGGTTCTCTTGTCAGGCAAACCAGGATTTGTGGCTTGATGCTAAAAGGACTCTCAGGACTAGTCAGTGTGAAGCAGAGTTGGGGTTTTATCAAAAACAAAAAGCAAGGCACCCAGGAAACTTGGCTGTGCTGTTCTCAAAAGTAGAGTCACACTGCACCTGTCCTAGTGGTCAGTGCATATAGGACCTGGGAAGTTTTTTGGAATTGCACTGTTAAATTTCTAAGGCAACTTCCTGTTCCTCTCTGATAACTGAGATTATGGGATGGCTCCAGAGGTGCCTTGGATGGATTACAAGCTGATAAGATAAAACCAGGAGTCACTAGGGTTGCACAAGGGTTAGGGTATGGCTTTTACTGTAAATGAGGTTTGTGCTGAGATTCCCAGAAAATTGCAGGCTGGTTATGGTTGGGAAAGGAGAAGGGCCTTAAGCAAATGCAGCTAATTATGTTGAAATTCTTGATACTCAGCTGATGAGAGGTTTCAACTAGACTGTGGTGTGAGGGGCTCCTTTTCCTTCCCCTGGCTTCACAATTTTTCCACATTAAAAAAAAAATTCCCACATCAGTTGGGCAAGTAAAACCATATTTTTCCTCTGTTAAAAATATCAGGTTGGAAGCTGGGCGTGGTGGCGTACTCCTTTAATCCCAGCACTCAGGAGGCAGAGGTAGGAGGATCACCATGAGTTTGAGGCCACCCTGAGACTGCATAGTGAATTCCAGGTCAGTCTGAGCTAGAGTGAGACTCTGCCCTGAAAACCCCCCCAAAAAACAAAGTCAGGTTGGGCTGGAGAGGTGGCTTAGTGGTTAAGGTACTATTTGACTGTGAAGACTAAGGACCCAGGTTCAATTACTCAGGACCCACTTACGCTAGATGCACAAGGTGGCACATGCGCCTGGAGTTTGTAGTGGCTGGAGGCCCTGGTGTGCCCCTCCCTCTCTCTCAAATAAATAAATATTTTTAAAATGTCAGGTTATATTCTCTCTTCCCTGTAATCACCTTATGTTAGTATGTACTCATACTGAAGATTTACATTTTTTTTAAAATTTATTTATTTGAGAGCGACAGACATAGAGAGAAAGACAGATAGAGGGAGAGAGAGAGAGTGGGCGCGCCAGGGCTTCCAGCCTCTGCAGACGAACTCCAGATGCGTGCGCCCCCTTGTGCATCTGGCTAACGTGGGACCTGGGGAACCGAGCCTCGAACCGGGGTCCTTAGGCTTCACAGGCAAGCGCTTAACCGCTAAGCCATCTCTCCAGCCCCAAGATTTACATTTTTTAAACTTTTTAAAGGGAAACAGAAACTTTACCTCTCTGAGAGAGAGAATTCCTTGGGCGTGGTGGTGCATGCCTCTATTTTAGTCCCAGCACTCGGGAGGCAGAGGTAACAGGATTGCCATGAGTTTGAGGCTGTTCTGAGACTACATAGTGAATTCCAGGTCAGCCTGGGCTAGAGTGAGACCCTACCTCTCAAAATGTATGTTAGTATTTACTTTTAAAAGTTAACGGATCTTTTTCTAAGCAAGGTCCCCAGAAAATTACAACGTACCTCTGTTGTCTTAAGCATTTTTGAGTTGTCAGTTAAGTAAAATGAACCTTACATTGATTTTTTTTTAATTTATAAAAATACATGTGCTTAATAAGTTAGTTTTTTATTGTAATTATAAGACTAGGAAGGAGAAATAATTGCATATGGATCCTCTAACTAATTAGAGAAATCTATCAATTGGGATTTGATCTCCAAGGTTTTCACTGTACATATTATTGTTATTCAGAGTATCTGTAATAGGGATAATGATCATGGCACTTACTTGTGAGAGTTGTTCATGGGATTCATTCGGATAATTTAGTGTAGCTTTGTAGGTAACAGAGTGTAACAAATAAGGAAGGAAATGTCATGATTGATTTTCATGTTAATATCAGCTTTGAAGAAATAGGATTTTTAAGTATTTATTTAGGTAGAATAGGTGTGTGAGGGCCTCCAGCCACTGCAATGAATTCCAGATGCATGTGCCATCTTGTGCATATGGCTTACATGGGTACTGGGGAAATCGAACTTGAGTCCTTAGGCTTTGCAATCAAGACATCTCTCTAGCCTTCTTACAGTATATATTTTTATTTTTGGTTTTAGTTGGTAATAATTATGTTAGTGTGAAAAGTTATTCATTAAGTTGCTGAAGTTCTAAGTTTAATTGGAACAGAAAAGCCACATGTTTTCCTTTAATAAATTTCTTGGCCTTTGAACATGGCTGGTATTATATTACCTATAGTTGATTTGATGTAATAAACCCTAAATTACCTGGATTATAATTTAAAACAATTAATGAAACAGGCAGGCAGACGGAGAGAGAAAATTAGTGCTCCAGGGCCCCCAGCCACTGCAATCAAACTCTAGCCATGTGTGCTACCTAGTGCACATGTATGACCTTGTGCTTGCCTCACCTTGTACGTTTGGCTTATGTGAGATCTGGAAAGTTGAGCCTGGGTCCTTCCACTTCACAGGCAAGCACCTTAACTACTAAGCTGACTTTCCAGCTTCTGGTTTGTATCCTCATGTACTTAAATTTTAAAAGAGTAGGTGGCTGGGAAGATATGCTCAGTGGTTAAAGGCACTTGCATGCAAAATCTCCCAGCTTGGGTTCAATTTTTAAGTCCATCACATAAAGCTGGACACAAAACATGGTGCAAGTGTTTTGTGCTTGCAGCAACAAGAGGCCCTAGCTTGTACACATGCATACACACACACACACACACACACACACACACGTCTTCAAAGACTAAAGGATTGTTGGTTTGTGTTGTAGAAATAATTTTTCTGAGTCTAACTTGATGCTAAACTACTGAACATTTCCATTATAACTCAATTGTTGGGATGTGCTGACAGTTGCTGTCTTTATGTGAGAAAAATTTTCATGCTACATAATATTAAACTTAATGATTTACTTTTGTAAACTCTTGGTTTGTCTTTTCAAAGTTACCTTTACCTAGCGTCTGAGTATATCAGACACGCTTCTGCCTCCAAGCTTTGTTCTTTTTGTTTCCTTTGCCTGAGGTCCTTGCTCCTTGATCATGACCCAGGCTTGGAGCCCTGAAGTCTATCAGGGATCAGCAGAAAGGTTATCTGTTCTTGAGGAATTTTCTCCTCTAATCTAAAATGTTGTTGTATTCTTACTGTTTGTTCTTCTTCTACCTGGTGTGGCACATTAATCCACTTATTTATTTTTAGAATTACTTTCCCATTTGGATGATCGCTGAGGGCAGGAACTTTTGTTGATTGCTGATTCCCCCATATGGCACTTTGTGAGCACTAACCCCTATTTGTTAAGTGACCGAATGAATGGCAGTAAGTTAAAACTTTTGTTGCATATATGGGGAGGAGGAAGAGTGTTTTTTATAGCCCTTTTATGTGAGATTAAGTTGATTATAACATATGAGTAAATGTAAAAGGTGTGATTGAGTTGGGGATATAACTCAGTGGTAGGTTTCTTACCTAGCATGTTTTAGGCCTTGGAGTCAGTCTCCAACACTGCAAGGCAAACCAACAAATAAAATGATGCAACTTCTTAGCCTTTGAGTCTTGGCTTTGACAGGGCTCAGCTTGGTCACCATGCTCTTTTCTATTAAAGAGAAAAGGGCCGGGAAGGGGATAGAGGAGGAAATGGCATAAAATTCAAAGTCTTTAGTTCCAGTGAGACTGTCTAATAATTTAGCTGATCTAGGTTCATTTTTTAAATGTCTTTTCACAGGATTTAGGCTGCTACCTACCCAAGTTAAGTCAGTAAATGATTGTTAGGTGAATGAGCCTGCAAAATAATGAAAATCATGCACTGTAGCTTCTAGTTTCCCTAGAGGGAGGGCTTCTGCGAGAACCCTGTCATCTTTCCACTGACTCTGAAATGTGACCGTGTGGTAGAATCACTGGAGGGTTTGTGACGACGGTGTTAGGTTCACTCTCCCCAGCCTTGGTTGGTGGTTGGGTAGAAGATTGCATTTCTGACAAGCCCAGAGGTGGTGGGGTGATACTGATTCTGCTGCTCTTGCTGAGACTGCCTTGAGAGAATGCTTGCTGAAGCAGCAGACCTCTTGAGGTGATTCCATGGAGGATTTGAGAAGGTTTGAGCAGCACTGCAATAGGGAAAGCTTTTCACCTTATTCCTGAGACTTACTTGGCTCCAGTACCCCTGCAGGTGTCTGTCTCTCATCATTACATTGCACACCTTCATATCCTTAGGGTTATATTCTTCTGTGGGCTGTACCTTCAGAAACAATGCTGTAGCATTTTCCACTCACAAAATGATATTTTCTGTGCTTAAATAGGTAAATACTTTATTATAAGTAAAACCCTCAGAATTGAATGCTGTCAATCAGATGTAGTCATGAAATCTGCATGGTAACACTTATATACATTTTAAAATTTTACTTATTTGTATGTACAAAAGAGACAAATAGAATGAGTAAATGAATGAAAGAATGCATAAATAAATAAATGAGAATAGGGCACCAAGGCCTCTTGCTATTGCATATGAATTCTAGATGCATGTACCACATTGTGCATCTGGCTTTACATGGGTACTGGAGCAATGAACCTGGGCTCTTGGCTTTGCAGGGAAGCACCTTTAACCATTGTGCCATCTTCCCAACCCCATTCATATACAGTTTTGATTCTTACCAATATGTGTGTGTATGTATGCACACTTGTGTAATTTGAATCATCCATATATTAATTTGGAGCAAATGTTTAGGGCATTTAATGAAAATTGAGTCCCAAATAATGAAATATCTCCCAGTATCTTTAAAGCCTTTTGTTCATTTGTCTTTTTCTATCATAATTGATCATAATTGATTATTTATTAATTGGAGATAGGGAGAGAGAGTGAGGATGGTTGTACCAGGGCCTTTAGCCCCTGCAGGTGAACTCCAGACACACTCGCCACCGTGCTATGTGGAATCTGGAGAACTGAACCTGAGTCCTTTGGCTCTGCAGGCATGTGCCTGAACTGCTAGGCATCTCTCCAGCCTTTGGCTTCAGCTTTACATTTAATTTGCTGTTGTAGAGCAGTGAGTGTCATACAAGGTACACATATTGGAGGAAGAAATGATGGTAGAAACTTTTTAGAAGTGGAGTTTATTACTGCAAATTTGAATTTATGGGCCGCTTTCTGTTTCCCAAGGCTGTGGATCTTTCCATTGATGAGTCTAGCTTGACAGGAGAGACAACACCTTGCTCAAAGGTGACAGCTCCTCAGCCAGCTGCGACTAATGGAGCTCTTGCATCAAGAAGTAACATTGCCTTCATGGGCACGCTGGTCAGATGTGGCAAAGCAAAGGTAATTAAACATCTTTTGAAAAAAGTGCTTCCTTTGTTTGTAATCATCCTCCTTTTTGCTAATTTTATCTGTGTGTTTTTTCCAAAACACATGACAAAGACAGAATTGGAAAGTAACCCCTGGCAGCTCTTTGCAAGATTGGAGAGGAACTGTCCCTGAAATTCTGTTTTGCTGTAGTTCTGCCATTTATTTAGATAAGGGATTTAGTTCTTAGTATGTATTGATTTTTATGTTTTTTTTGACAATTTCATACATGCCTATGCCCACACACATGTATGTATATATATTGCATTTTGATCATCTATAACCCATTACTCTTATCCCTCTCACTCCCAGTGAACCCCTCTTCTTCACACCCCTTACCAATGGATATAACATGGAAGAGAATGACTCTCCACCCCCTAGCAACATTTAACCTGCTACTAGCCCCTTAGGGAGGGGTGGGGCCCCTTTTGCTTATCCTTGACAGAATGTCCACTGGCCCTGTCATGTACAGATAGGCAGATAACCACAGCTACTATGAGTTAAAGGGTGTAAGGGCCATGCCATACATTTCCTGAGCTTTGGAGAGAATGGAATAAATGCCTTGGACAAGGCTGAGCATTTAGCAGTCACTTATTTTCAGTACCTTGACCAGTTCTGACTGTACAAACAAACAAAAAACCTTTTTCTGACCAAGGCTGAGAGCAACCCTAATCTGCAGGTATGGACATAAATTCTTTGAAAGCAATTTGTAAAACATATTTGTTTAGTGGTTTCCTACTAGGGCTTTGGTCTCCCCAACCATGGACCTGGTTTATAGAACCAGGCATGAATTCCCTCTTGTAGAGTGGGCATCAAATCTAAGCAGTGTGCAATTGGTTGCTTCCATTATAATCATGCCAGTATCACACCATTGGACACATCTGATCTGGCAACATCAATATTGTAGTATGCAGGGTCCGCTGCTGGATGAGGTCATTCATTGATGACTTCTTTCCCAGAAGCCTCCATAGAACCTTCTGGCACTGTGAAGCTAGTCAGCAGGGAGGACACATCCAGTTGGATTTCTCTTAATCCTACAACCAGAAGGTGTGATGTCTTCAGCAGTAGGTTCTTACTGTTAAGTTCTGGTGGGCAACCAAGACCATGGTCATAGTCTGTCTTGTTTTGGGACCTCTGGAGCTTCCCGGGCTAGCAGCTGGTTGGGAGGCACTCCACAGCTGACACTAATAGTGTTTCATAAATAATCTATGGCTTCTGGAAGCAGAATCATTTATCTATATAGTGTACTCCATTCATTCTCATTATTATTTTAAATTACTTTTTTTGTTTTACAAAGCAGCAGGTCTCCTGGTGGCCTTTTCATCTCTGAAGTTTTGGTTAACTCTCCTCTCCTGCCCCCTCTCTTGTCTGCTGAGCACTTTGCACTGCCACTGTGCTACTTAAGTGCGTCAGATGTCTCCACTGTGCTTAAGACAGATTAAAAACATGAGCCTCAGAACTGAGTCAGTTTCTTTCCAACGTTTGCATTATAAAGGGTTAATACAAATGATAGTAATGTGAAAAAGTAACCTTGTATATGACAGCTAGGTAGGCAAGGCTTTGAAAAAATGAAGTAAAAGACTTTTATTCCTCTTTTTGTTTTTGTTTGGAAGAAGTGATTCCATCTAAGTATAAATGAACTAACTGGTTCCCCCCCCACACCTTAGGGTATTGTCATTGGAACAGGAGAAAATTCTGAATTTGGGGAAGTTTTTAAAATGATGCAAGCAGAAGAAGTGAGTACCTAGTATGTTAATGATATATCTGTAATGTGAAATTCACTAAGAAGTTTACAAATAAATATTAGTGGGTTTTTATATGTACTATTGAGAGCTGTATTTTATTCAGGATATTGCTCCATTATATTTGCCTAGAAACATAATTGGACATCCTAAAATTTGAAGGGCTTGAGCTTGAGTCAATAATATTGTAAAAGATTTTGACTTCATTCATTGTTTATAGTAGAAAGAGGTCTATTGCCAACTTTTGTTTTTATTTTATTATTTATTTATTTATTTGAAAGTGACAGACAGAAAGAGGGGGGGAGGGAGAGAACAGGTGCGCCAGTGCCTCCAGCCATTGCAAAGGAACTCTAGACGCATGCGCCCCCTTGTGCATCTGGCTAACGTGGGTCCTGGGGAATCGAGCCTGGAACCCGGATTCCTAGGCTTCACAGGCAAGCTCTTAACTGCTAAGCCATTTCTCTGGCCCTTATTACTAACTTTTTATTAGGTTTTCTTTTAGAACTGTATTTATGATATTTTCTTTGGAGGGGAAGAGTGTTGGGGATTGCATTCAAGGCTCAGCATGTTGTAAGCATGTGTTCTACTCCTGAAATGCACCTTCAACCCCTAGGATGATTATTATGTATATTTGTATGTAAGAATATACCTCCTAACACAATTTATAACAATTCTAAGTGTATGTGTGTGATATCTAAGTAAGCTACCAATTATTTTTAATTAATAATATTAAGAATGACTTCTCTCTTTTAAATATTTTATATATATATAGATAGATAGATAGATAGATAGATAGATAGATAGTGTAGCCTGCAAATGTCATATCCTTCTAAAATTATGTGGATTTGTACTCTGCTAAGACTCCAGTTTGTGATGCAACATAGAGATCCTTTTCCAAGAAACTGGGTGGTGAAGGGGGAGTTAAAGGAGTTAGATGTGGCTAATAGCATGTTTGTGGACTCAGAAGGAGAAATCAGAAAATGGAAGAAGCAGCTGTTTCTAGTGAAGTCTTGGAGAAGCTGCCTGGAAAAGAGAACTTAAAGTGGAAAGCATAGGAAGAGTAGGTATTGTCAGATAAACAATGTTTTTAAAATGGAAGTTTTTTTTTCTTTTTGAGGTAGGCTTTCACTGCAGCTCAGGCTGGCCTGGAATTCACTCTGTAGTCTCAGGATGGCCTGGAACTCATGGCCATCCTCCTACCTCTGCCTCCTGAGTGCTGGGATTAAAGGCATGCACCAACACACCCGGCTTCTGAAATGGAGTTTTATCAGCTTCCTATGTGATCTTCAGCAATGTTTGAGTTATATTAAGTCATATATAGGATTCCAGTTTTCTTAGAGGAGATAGGAAAGTTGTGTGGTTAACTTAGGACTAGCATATCAAGCACTTTAAGAGACCCTGGCACCTGGAAAAGCATTGTGAATATTGCTAATTGTGGGAACACTTCTCCTATTTATCAAGGCACCAAAAACCCCTCTGCAGAAGAGCATGGACCTCTTAGGGAAACAGCTGTCCTTTTACTCCTTTGGTATAATAGGTAAGAGAAGAGTGAGTATGTATATATATTACATTGCATATATGTAAAGCGAACTTAATCTCGGTTTCTTCTTTTAACTAAATGCTTTTTATTTAAATTATAAAACCAATGCTAAGTACAAAAATATAGAACTATGTAATCCTTATGTACAGTAAGAAACCATTTCTGTAAATATTTTAGTGTCTCTTTTTCTAGCTATGATAGTGTGCTGTTTTACACATAGCTGTTTTTGTTTTTCTCGAGGTAGGGTCTTATTCTAGCAGTGATCCTCCTACCCCTGCCTCCCGAGTGCTGGGATTAAAGGCGTGCGCCACCACGCCCGGCTCTTAACTGTTTTTTGTTTCATAGTTTATTGTAAACATTGTCATTCGGTGCTGACATAAAACATTTTTAACCACAGTGTGGTATTCTATTTTGTGAGTGTGTGATTATACATCTTTTCACTGTTTCTATAGATTTTCTGATGTTTATATTCAGTATAAGTCATTCTTCAGGGCAAGTTTCTTACTGTAAATACTTCTAATTTCATTAGAATAGAGTTGTGAAATACAGTTATTAAGACAAAGGGTTTCCAGTTAATATAAAATTTTGATCACTTAGGGATCTCCTTACTCCTTGTTTATAAGAATATTTACTTAAACATTGTTCTACTATAGATTTATTGTTTTAATTTTTTTTTTTTTCGAGGTAGGGTCTCACTCTGGTCCAGGCTGACCTGGAATTAACTCTGTCATCTCAGGGTGGCCTCGAACTCATGGTGACCCTCCTACCTCTACCTTCCGAGTGCTGGGATTAAAAGGCTTGCGCCACCACGCCCGGCTTATTGTTTTAGTAATTTGTGCTGGTGAGCAAACCCAGGATTTTTATGCATGCTAGCCAAGTGCTGTACCATTGAACTATCCACAGTACCTGTATAGTTGAAATTTTAATTTTTTATTTTATTTTATTTTTTTTTATTTGAGAGCAACAGACACAGAGAGAAAGACAGATAGAGGGAGAGAGAGAGAATGGGCGCGCCAGGGCTTCCAGCCTCTGCAAATGAGCTCCAGACACGTGCGCCCCCTTGTGCATCTGGCTAACGTGGGACCTGGGGAACCGAGCCTCGAACCGGGGTCCTTAGGCTTCACAGGCAAGCGCTTAACCGCTAAGCCATCTCTCCAGCCCTAGTTGAAATTTTAATGTGTAATTGTATAGTCAGGTGGTCCTGTAGCCCAGGCTGTCCTCAAACTTGCTATATAGCTGAGAGTGATCTTAAACTTCCAATCCTCTGCTACCACCTCCCAAGGGCTAGGATTATAGGAGGCTTGCCACTACCCATGACTTAATTTTACCATTTTAAAAGTTATTTTTAAAATTACATAGCTTAGGAGCCGGGCGTGGTGGCGCATGCCTTTAATCCCAGCACTCGGGAGGCAGAGGTAGGAGGATTGCCGAGAGTTTGAGGCCACCCTGAGACTACATAGTGAATTCCAGGTCAGCCTGAGCCAGAGTGAGACCCTACCTCGAAAAACAAAACAAAACAAAAAATTACATAGCTTAAAGTAGAGCTATAACTTTTTTTTTATTCAAAAGTTAATTACCCTGAGTTCAGCTCTCTAGCACCCAGGTAAAGAATTACACAAAGTGGCAGATGTGTTTGTCATCACAAAACACCTGTGGCAGTGGGAGGCAGAGCCATGAGACTCTGGAAGCTTGTGGGCTAGCTAGAATGCTGCACACATGGCAGAAACCAAGAGAGACGCTGTCTCAAGCAAAGTGAAAGGAGAAGACAAACATCCCGAGGGTGTTCTTAGACCTTCACACACGTGTGGTGGCACCTCATTCACACAACCAACCACCTGTCCTATATACCTTCATATACATACACAGAACCACGTTAAAAAGTTAATTATCCTGTATTTATTTAATTATAATCCATTCTTTATTCACTGGATCGAAATGACAATCTTTTTCATGCTTAAAAGTACATTAATTTTAGAATTTAAATTTAGGAATTTTTAGAGTTATTACTTAATTCAGTTATTCCATGTTTTTATTTTATATATTCTAGATATCTTAGTATTTTCAAATCAGTAGTGTATTTTTTAAAATTTAATTGTATTTATTTATTTATTTTTAACGGTCTTACTCTAGCTCAGGCTGACCTGGAGTTCCACTTTGTAGTCTCAGGGTAGCCTCAAATTCATGGGAATCCTCCTACCTCTGCCTCCCTAGTGCTGGGATTAAAGGTGTGCACCACCATGAATGACTCTAGTAGTGCATTTTTATTTTGTTTTAATTTTTTTTTTTTTTTTTTTTTTTTTTGGTTTTTCGAGGTAGGGTCTCACTGTGGTCCAGGCTGACCTGGAATTAACTCTCTCATCTCAGGGTGGCCTTGAACTCATGGCAATCCTCCTACCTCTGCCTCCCGAGTGCTGGGATTAAAGGTGTGTGCCACCATGCCCGGCTAGTAATGCATTTTTTTTTAAATTTTTTATTTATTTGAGAGCCACAGACATAGAGAGAAAGACAGATAGAGGGAGAGAGAGAATGGGCGCGCCAGGGCTTCTAGCCTCTGCAAACGAGCTCCAGACACGTGCGCCCCCTTGTGCATCTGGCTAACGTGGGACCTGGAGAACTGAGCCTCGAACCGGGGTCCTTAGGCTTCACAGGCAAGCACTTAACCGCTAAGCCATCTCTCCAGCCCTAGTAATGCATTTTTAAAGAGATATTGTCGTTAATGTCATTTCAGCGAAATAATTTCTTAAATAGTCCATTTATCTTTATGTCTGATGATAATCAGTTGTCATCTTACAGTAGAAGGTAGGGAGATAGTTGTATGTGCTTTTAACAGTTTCTTCTTCCTTTTGAATATTGCACTTATAGATGTTTTACAGTAATTTGATAAGTTAGATGACCTAGTTAAGGAACCTCATGCTTTGGTCTGGTTTCTAAGTATTCACCTTCGTATGGAGTGCAGACTTAGTTTGTGGTGTCTGAATATTGAGTTACGCAAAGTGAAAGTATGGCATGAGTTTCTCAAAGGGTATAATAGATAGATGACCTGCATATTTTTAGGTCTGCCTCCTGCTTTTTAGTTGGTGAAAATGTTGGTAATGTTTTCTTAAGCCACCAGTCACTGTTTGCTGAGGGATGACTGAGAGCAGCGGATCCCAAGGGGAAACTGCACATCTTTTTAAGACCTTGTAATTGTGATGTTTGGAGTTCATGTCATGGGGCCTTTTGAGAGTTCATTTTGATTCCTCATAGGTAATTTTATAGAAAAGGGAAAAACAGATGTTTGGTTTTTATTCCAGGTATCATCATGTTGGTTGGCTGGTTACTAGGAAAAGACATTCTGGAAATGTTTACTATCAGTGTAAGGTAAGGTCAAGTTATTTTGTCTCCAAAAGAAGGCTCTTGCCTTCCCTGGTGGAGTTACTTCAGCTCCTCAGTACCCACGTAAGCCAGATGCGCTCGGTGGTGCATGTGCCTGGAGTTCATTTGCAGCAGCTAGAGGCCCTGATGAGGCCATTCTCTATCTGCTTTTCTCTCTCTCAAATAAATAAGTAAATAAAAATTAAAAAGAGAAAAAGTATAGAATTAGAGTTGCTTAGAATTTAAGATTTTTGCTTGTTGAAATTAAGCATTAAGTATACTGTGAAGTTGAAGAGAAGACAAAAAAAGGTAAAAATCTTGAAAATAATGAGTTAAAGATAAAAGAATGGTCCAGAAAAAATAAAATTCTAACTAGTATGAGTTTCATAAAAAGGTGAGAGAAAACCATGGAAGAAATAGTGTGAATATCTTCTCAAGCTAAAGTGAAAAGCCAGTCTTTGTAGATTGAAAAGATGACTAAATGCCAAATATGATGGAGGCATCTGTGACCTAAAAACCATATGTCACTGTGGAAGTAAGGAAAATAGCCATCTGCAAAGGAAGGATGGTCAGGTTTTAACAGGCTTCTTATTGACTGTAGCAGTTCCACTACAGGTTCTCTCTTTTTTAAAAAAATAATTTATTGGTATGTTTGCACGTGCGTGCTTGTGTGCGTGTGCTTGCACATGCACGTGTGTACCTGTGTCTTTCACTGCTGCAGATGAATGCATGTCTGGCTTTATGTGGGTGCTGGGAAGTTGAACCCAGGCAGGCAGGCTTTGCAAACAAGTACCAAGCCACCTTCCCATCCCCAAGTTCAGGTTCTCTTAAACAGAATATTCTGACTCAACACTGCACCAGCCATGTCTGGTACCTGTACCCAGAGCACAGCAGGGAGAGTTCAAGTGTCTTTGATTTTAGTGTATCAGTTGCAAGGAGATGAGGTCAGCTTTCTGAGTGCAGGAGGCTTCCTTCCCTGCATTAAAATTAGCTGCTTTTTCTATAGGAGTCAGCATCACTTTAAGCAAACTCTCCTGGGTGTTTTCAAGATACAGGTGAAATGAAAGGATGCATTCAGAATGTATTCAGAAAATGTATAGCTATGGCTTCTTGTTGGATAATTATGATTTTCCTAACCCAGAGAGATGTTGTGAGTCAGGACATCCGTTTATCATAAATA
Source organism: Jaculus jaculus (assembly GCF_020740685.1). Classification (NCBI taxonomy): domain Eukaryota; kingdom Metazoa; phylum Chordata; class Mammalia; order Rodentia; family Dipodidae; genus Jaculus; species Jaculus jaculus. The sequence goes on from NC_059118.1 coordinate 21,543,867, forward strand.
GTGTGGTCTAGCAACATGCTTGACAACACTACCTTCTCAGGTTTCTAGGGAAATAGAGCTAGAGAGCTAATCAAGTGAAGAAAGGGAAGCACAGTTTATTAAAACTTCATCTATAGCAGCATCCGATTACATTATAATGCAGTGGAGCACTGGAGGAAAATGATTATAAATCTGTAGATTAATGCCTAGTCAAAGTGTCTATCCAATTGAATTACAAACAGGGAGGAAAATACTCTGGGTAGTTGTGAGGCAGCAAAAACAAAACAAAACAAAAAAAAAAAAACGGGAGATGATGTTTGGGTATCTTAAGAAATATTGGGGTTGGCTAATTAACTGTTTACTCTGACTCCCCCACAACCCCCATGTCCAGAAGACAGTATTCCAAAGTGTTTCTCACCATCCTTTGGCTCCTACATTCTTTCTGCCACCTTGAGCCTTGTCAGGTCTTGTGTAATGTTGAGCACTTAAACTGTTACTTCTCGTCACTTGGATGTTTTTTGAGTCATCTCAGTAGTCACCTTCATCTACAAAAAGAAGTTTGACTAAAAGTGGGAGCAGCATTAATGTATGGGAATAAACATACCCATCCATCCATCCATCCATCCATCCGTCCGTCCGTCCGTCCGTCCGTCCGTCCGTCCGTAAAAGGATAGGGCTGGAGAGTGGCTTAGCTGTTAAGGTGCTTGCCTGCAAAGCCTAAGGACCCAAATTCAGTTCCCCAGTATTCACACAGGCCAGATGCACAAAGTAGCGCATGTGTCTGGTGTGTGTTTGTGGTGGCTGCAGGCCCTAGCACGTCCATTTTCTCTTCCCTTTCTCCCTCTCCCCCATAGTAAATAAATAAATAATTTTTTTTTTTTTTTTAAAGAAAGGATAGAACTTGGGGTTGGGGAGAGAGCTCAGTGGTTAAAGGTGCTTGTTTGCACAGTCTTCCAGCTCAGGTTCAGTTCCCCAGCACCCAGGTAAAGCCACATGCACTTGTGATCCCAACACCCAGTGGCAATAAGAGGCTGAGCCAGGAGACTCTTGGGCTTGCAGGCCGGCTAGTCTGACAGTTCACTTGAAGCCACAAGAGACACAGACACTATGAATGAAGTTCTCTTCTGACAGACAGCTGTAGCATGTACTAAACATGACTAAGGTTAAAAAAAAAAAAAAAAAAGTAGATGTAGTATTCAGGAGGCCGAGGGGGGAGGGTTGCTGTAGTGTGAGGCCAGACTGAGACTCCATAGTGAATTCCAGGTCAGCCTCGCTAGAGGCCAGACCCCACCTTGAAAAACCAAAACAACAACAAAAGTAGATGGTCTGGGCCTGGTGGTACACACCTTTATTCCCAGCACTTGGGAGGCAGAGGTGGAAGGATTGCTTTGAGTTTGAGGCCAGCCTGGGACCACACAGTGAAATTCAGGTCAGCCAAGGTGAGACCCTGCCTCGAAAAACAAACAAGCAAGCAAGTAGATGAATTATCCTGGAAAGTTCATGTAATAATGCAGTGGTTACTTTTTATTATCCTTATTGTTTTATTTTGTTAACTGAAATAGCAAGTCATGATTTAAGAAGGTACAAAAATCAATAGATTTAAAGAAATTATTGTAGCATTCATTATATAAAGGTGAGTGAGTATTCTGAGGCCTTCCCTTTGCCTCATAATGGCAAAGAGGAAAACTGACAGATGTCACAGTTGTTAAACAAATGAGAAGATATGAGTGCAGAGAGCTAGATAGGCGGGTGTTGGCTGTGGCAAAATTATCCATAAAATTGAGATCTCAAGACTGGACCTGCTCTCACCTCTGAGCTGAGGAACAAGGTTATTGAGCTCTCAAGACTGGACCTGCTCTCACTTCTGAGTTGAGGAGTGAGGTTATTGAGATCTGAAGACTGAGCCCGCTCTTACCTCTGAGTTGAGGAGCGAGGTTTTCTTAAGGGCAATGGAAGAAGAAGATTTCTTCCAGTCACTCTGCAGCAATGACTGTAAATACATTGTTTTCTGACAATCTGAACCATCCCTTCTTGCTGGAAGAATATAAGATGATTTTTTTTTATTTTAATGATGTTTACATTTACATTATATTGTTTATATGTGAATGGAGAAACAAAAGAAATAAGCTATGCAGAAGTAGGAAAATTCAGTGGACTTAACACTGTAATTGATGTTTATAACTAAATCTAGGAATGCTTTGCAGGTTTGTAAAAAAGATGACTGTTATCTTTTCCACAAAGTTTAGAATCCTAAGCATTTTCAGAAATGTTGATTTTTGACAAATGGCAATGTCATGGACATGGTGGCTCATGCCTGCTATCCTTGTATTCTAAAGCTCAGGCAGGAGGATCTTGAGTTTGAGGCCAGCCCAGGCTACATAGTGAGACCTTATAATAATGTCAGCCGAAAAAGCCATCAAAAAGATCCAGGAATAGTTACGGCATATCTGTTAGACATGTTTTTTAAAATTTGAAGAAAAGCAAAATAGATGAGTGTGTTTAAGGTTCATTGCTGACCATTTAGCTGTACTCAGGAGCTGTTTCCCACTTTAGGTATAATCAAATTGAGGCCTAAGTTTTGGATTAAAATAAAAAAAAATTCTTATGAAACTTTGTATATACAATTTATTCATCTATAAATTATTACAAAATGATAAGTGTAAAAGCTTGAAAAGGCTTGTCAGATAAAGGTGTAAGTCCTGCTCTGAGGTAGTGCTCTAGCAGGGAGCTGTTAGCGGAAGCGGAAGCAGGAAGGGGTCCATTTCCTTTGGATCAGTCTTCATGTAGCCCAGAGGAGAGGAGGCAGTGCCAGTGGTGGTGTCTGTCTTAACTCTTCAGGATACACGTGTGCCAGTAGTTTTGTAAGCTGTTTTCTTTTAACCTTTATAATTAACCTCTAAGCAGAGTATGAAAGGTAGTTATGGTTATGGAACAGATGTAGCTGGTACAGATCCGAATCACACTGAAGAGAAAGTAGGCCATAGGCATTGGGAAGTAGAACAGCACGGCTGGTGGAGGGCAAGAGTGCCTGTGTGTGGCTCTGGCAGTTTGAATTTTTACTGCTGTGAACCTTACAAGGGTTTGTCTTAGTGTAGGTTCTTACCATGTTTTAATACATGAGGAAATCAAAACCTGTCAAAGAGCAATAAGGAGGACGTAGCTCACGGCCACACAAGTGAAAACTAGTGAAGCCTGGGATACAAAGCAAGGCGATTGGATGCCAGAACTTAATTCTTGAACCGTTGTCCTTAGCCTGGCCGCTGGCAGGTGTCCAGTAGATCAGATTCCTCTTCCTTTTTGAGAAGTCCAGTTTTAGGAATTAACTATTGATATTAAGTAATCTCCAATTCAAGCTGTTGCTGTGATAGCTCTGTAACTTACATGTTAATACTGTACATGCATTGGTTGTAGTTTGGCGGTAGCAGCAATTCCTGAAGGCCTACCCATTGTGGTCACAGTGACTCTAGCCCTTGGTGTTATGAGAATGGTAAAGAAAAGGGCCATCGTGAAAAAACTGCCTATTGTCGAAACTTTGGGTAAGTCCCTTGTGAGGAGCACATTTATGTAATGGTGCATTATGCACACCAGTAGAGAATCAGTTTTGCCAATAATAATTTTTGTTAGAAGTCTGCATGATGGTATTAGGTTTGTAGCAGTGTTGGACATGGTTTTAGCAACCAAAGAAGACAAAAATTCATACCTCAATAGGAATCTTTCTGCACTGGAACATTCTGATACTTAGATCATATTGTTGTTTGTTTTTTTTAATCCATATTGCAAATGAAATTTTGGTATAAAATTAATAAATTATTTTCTTTTAATATTCAATATTTGATAATGTAATCCCAAAATATCATCCCTGAGTTGAATTTGATCACAAGAACAGTAAGTATATGTTAGTTACATTTCCATAGCATAACTTTATTCTCAATATATCATGAAAACTATTTAAAATAAAGCTATTCAAAAATAAGTTAATTTTAATTTCTAATTTGTAATGCCTTGAAAAATCCTCACTGAAGAAATTGTGAGGGTTTATATATCAGAACTCCCCAATCTTTTGGTGACACCAAATGTTTTTATTTGAATGGTTTATTTTTAGGTTGCTGCAATGTGATTTGTTCAGATAAAACTGGAACATTGACGAAGAATGAAATGACTGTTACTCACATATTTACTTCAGATGGTCAGCATGCTGAGGTATTTTTTTAATTTTCTTTTTTTAACAGAATTTCTTTGATAGGAAACTTGGTGTTTGAAATATCATTCCAGTGTTTTGACTTCAGAATCTATGTAAGATTAGCCCCAAAATTACTACTTTCCTACGATATTTTATCATTTTTGTCACTCCACTTGTCTACTTGTTCACCTTACCAACTTTGATCCCTTTTCATCTTTTCCAGTCACTCCTATGTCCGTTCATCACTGTCCTGCCAGTTCTGACCTAAATCATTTCTTTCGCTGTCCTGTAGCCAGCTTTCCTAGGCCATGTTACAGTCATCTTTCACCAGACCTTCTAGTCTTTCTGTGTCCTTACTTTTCTATTTACTTTGAAGGGCCTTTTTTAGAGACCTTATGAGCATGTCACTCCCTAAATTAAGATGTTCCCATGGCTTTCCATTGTGATGAGGGTTCTGAACTATGGGCTCCATGTGATCTAATTTCTTTCTCTTACTTTGCTTGCTGTACATCAAATATACTAGCTCTCTAGTTCTTTCACTGTGACAGAATTTCTTATAGGACTGCTGTCTGTAAATAGAAAAATAAGGCTATAGCAAGACAAGTTGAAAGGCTTTACTAGAAGGTCTGGTGAAAGATCTCACCACATAAGGTAGATGCTACTTGGTCCTTGGCACCACCATTCTAGTTCCACCTGAGGAAAATGTTGCTCACTACCCAGAAGCTGGCTGTGGTGCATGTCGTCCTTATTTTCCATACTTCTCAGCCTTTGACTCCGGTGAGATTTTGTCCTTTCCTTGTTACGCTCTGTGAAGTGGAAGAGCAGGAACGATGTTGGCTACCACAGGCCTGCCTACATCAGAGTAGTATATACTTTTTAATGAGTCAATACATGAATGAATATTTTAAAATTACATGTTGACATTCTATCAAGTGCACATCTCTGTGTATAATTCTTCATGAAGCTGGTGGATGTCAGGTTTCAGTTACTCCCAGTGCTTGCCAAATTTCAGACTGGGATGTTCTTAGGTACTAATTATGATATATACAGTGCTTAAACATGTATTTACAGCTAATTCAATGAGGAAAATAAACAGAGTACACATTAGAAAAATTGACAGGAGTGTGTACTTGGGTTTTATTTTGCTCATGTCTTAATGGAATTGCTGAATTTAGAGTATGGGCTTTTGTCTGGTCTATACAGTGCTGTCTTGGTGACTGTGCCCTCCCTTCAGAAGGGATGTTGGTCCTTGTGTTTCATTGTCTAGGTATGATAGGCAGGGTAGTGGTTCCTTGTCACTCACTCTACATGTTGAGCATTAATGATTTGTCATTTTCTCTAAACTGGATTATTTTTAGTATTACTTTTACTATGACATTTCGCTTGGCTTGATTCTAGCCATGTGGGATAAATACCTTGTTTCACTTAGGATTTTTAAGGTAGAATGTGATGTGTTGTGTTTTATAAGTACTAAGGTAAATCTTACCGTCTTTGAGCATGTCTATGTACCTGGATTTCAAGTTTGTGCCAAATGTTAGATGTCATAATGGATTTGAGTTCTTTACAAACTGTAGGATCCTAGATCAGTACAATGTGATAAAAATTTAAGCTCACTCATGTAGAGGTTTTCATGGTTACCCTACCCTTTTTTTTTTATAAGAAATTTAAAATCTTTTTTATTTATTTGAGGGGGCAGATAGAGAGAGGGATGGGTATGCCGGGCCTCTAGCTACTAAAAAAAAAAAACTCCAGATGCATGTGCCAGCAAGTGCGTCTGACTTACATGGGTACTGAGGAACCTAGCCTGGGTCCTTAGGCTTCACAGGCAAACTCCTTAACCACTAAGCCATCTGTCCAGCCCTACCCTGAGCTTTTTATAGTATATTGTAAACAGAAGATAATAATATTTTTAGGTTAATTGTTGGGCTAAATATTTGAATATATTTTTCCTTAACTACTACATTAATTTTAGATGTATTTTATTAAGTATCCATATTAACAACATTAAGTAAAAAATGAGCACAGCTGGGCTTGGCATGCCTTTAATCCCAGTACTCGGGAGGCAGAGGAGGGAGGATCACCATGTGTTTGAGGCCACCTGAGACTACATAGTGAATTCCAGGTCAGCCTGGGCTAGAGTGAGACCCTGCCTCAAACAAACAAACAAACAAACAAACAAAAAAACACAACTCAGAATAGCTTTTGGTTGTCATCAGTCTTGCCACTGTCACTTTTGTATCACTGATCCATCCCAATTCATGTTCCTTAGGTTACTGGTGTCGGCTATAATCAATTTGGTGAAGTAATTGTTGATGGTGACGTTGTTCATGGATTCTATAACCCTGCTGTGAGCAGAATTGTTGAGGTAAAAATTCATTGTCCACCAAGGTAACTTTCTTCATAATGATCTAACTAAGTCACAGTGATGTCTTCATAGTAAATACATTTCTCTTAGGCGGGCTGTGTGTGCAATGATGCTGTGATTCGGAACAACACTCTGATGGGGAAGCCAACTGAAGGCGCCTTAATTGCTCTTGCAATGAAGGTAAGGACTTGAGCTCTTTAGCACATGGGCTGTTATCCTGACAACAGAATGTGGGGCCATCAGCTTTATTGTTATTGTTCCTTAGGTATTCAGTGAAGGAGACTATTTCATTGCTTTTAGCTGCCTTTCATTCTTGTAAATATAGATCATTAAGCTTTTCAGCATAATATACTCCTTAGTGTAAGGTGAAACCTAATAACTAGTGGTGGAGTAGTTCTCAGAAAGAAATATTCTTATCTTAGAAGATAATAATGAGATCCTGTATCTGAAAAGGTTTATTACTTTTGCATGAGTAAAAGGTAATTTCTATAGTATTTCCATGGGAAGATATTAGTGCAGTCATTAGAAACCAGCTTTTCTTTCCCCAGTCTTCCTTTCTTCTTGATTATCAATTTCTCAAAATGACTGTTTAATTTGTGTTGTGGAGGAAGTGGTCTTGTAGCCTAACCTGTTCATCTGCTCTGTTTGATCTTGGGATGTATCCAGAGAGACACCTAAAGCCCGCTCAATTTACATAACAAAGCAACCACTTTTTTACAGATAGTTTTATAGAGACTGTGAAGATGCATCAATGGTTGAAGGCTATATAGTTCACAAAGCTTGCTGGCCCCATTAATTTTCCCCAGCCGCTCACATAATGCCAGATGGGCATTTGCTTGCTGCAGCAGTAGACCCCGGTATACACACATGCAAATAAATAATATTTTCTGTTGGAAAAAGAAGAGGTTTGAGAAAGTGTTAAGGCTTGCGTGAAGCATGAAGCTTCTAAGTAATATTACTAGGGACAAGAGCCAATTTAGAATTTTAGGTTATAACATTTAACTAAAAAAAGTAAAATTGGACATTGATTCGATTATTCATTTTCATGTAGCTAGGGTCCTTCTCTGTGCTTGGGAAATAATCTAAGCTGAGCTGAACCTCTAACCTAGTAGTTTTAGAGGATATGTTTCTTCTACAGAAAGCTCCATTTCTTTGTCAGTTGGTTACCTTGTAACTAGGCAGCATAGTATAGATTAAAAAAAAAAAAGAACAAGAAAGGAAATCAGATAGCAGATATTTCCTAAGGTCTGTTTAACAAGATACTACCTACCTACATGGAGAGGTAAAGTGTGAAACCAATTCCTATGTGCAGAGACCTCATGAAATAAAAGGCAGACCAAGACACTTAATCAAGAATATTGGGTCCTATGTAAAAAGGGTGCAGATTCAGAGGTGGGAGTAGGACTTTCAAGGATAGAGAGGGCTTGGTGAGGAGGGCTAGGGAAAGAGCTAGAATGAAAGCATACAGGAGCAAGTAATAATGGGACGTGTCATGGCTAAAGAGCTGGCTGGTATGGAAGAAATGGAAGGTGGTTGAATATTGTTGAGGGGAGTGGTTATATAGGCTGTATATGATATATTTTTGTAGGAACTTTGGATGCCAGGAAAATCTGAATACATTTTTGCAGAAAAGAAAAATAATAATAAACTCAAATTTTGAATGGCTTAAATGTGTTTTGGGATATTTTGAAGAGGATGCAAAGGATATTGCACATGAACTACCTTTCATTAGTAGTTTTCAGTATTAATAATGTGGTGGCATAAAGGATTGGGATAATAGCAATAAACAAGGCAATTAGATTTCTTAATAAGTAGGATATTAAATCTGAAACATGTTTTTGAAAAATTTATGCTCACTATTGGTCAGGGACCTTCTAGAACTGGGGCTGGTAGAGAGATGAATGTAGTCAGTGTTGAAGCTTCTATACATGAAATCTAGTGATGTGACTCCACCTGCAGGCTTCCGTGTTGAAAGGACGCACTGCTCTTTAGGGAAATGCAGTTCCTAGAGATAGACCATTGCTGTTCTTTCACCAGGACTTGGGAAATAATTCAGTTCTCTCTCAGTAATGAAGTACAGGTCATGAATTAAGGTTATTTGTTAAAGGGGGAGAAGAAAACCACATTGGTTAGAGTTAACTTTCTTTTCTTGCCTTATAGATGGGTCTTGATGGACTTCAACAAGATTATATCAGAAAAGCTGAATACCCTTTTAGTTCTGAGCAGAAGTGGATGGCTGTTAAGTGTGTACATCGAACACAACAGGTATCAGTTTAGAATATGCACAATCTGAGCATTTGGGAGGTTGCGGCAGGAGGATTGCTGGGAATTCGAGACCAACCTAGGGTAACATAGTGAGTTCCAGGCCAGCCTGAGCTACGGGGTGAGACCCCCGTCTTAAAAATACAATAAGTGGGCCAGAGAGATGGCTTAGCGGTTAAGCTCTTGCCTGTGAAGCCTAAGGACCCCTGTTTGAGGCTCGATTCCCCAGGACCCACGTTAGCCAGATGCACAAGGGGGCTCACGTGTCTGGAGTTCGTTTGCAGTGGCTGGAGGCCCTGGCATGCTCATTCTCTCTCTTTCTGTCTGCCTCTTTCTCTGTCTGTTGCTCTCAAATAAATAAATAAAAATAAAAACAAAAACAAATTAAAAAAATACAATAAGTAAGTAAATAAATAAATAAAACAAAAATATTAGCTTAGGTGATTTTTTTTCATTTTCTATTCACCACTAGATTTAAGCAATTACTATAATAAGTCTTACTGCTTTAAAATATAACAATCAGTATTTCACTCCTGTTTATTCTTATGATCTGTTTCGACACTTTTATTTATTGAATCCATGCATTAAAACTTTAGTTTTTCTGTGAGAGGTTATCTGTTTAAATGAGTTACAGCCTGGTCTTGTGACATCAATTTCTTTGAATGTAATTTTCTCCTCAGTGATAGTTCAGCTGTCTGCTCTATTTGAGTTGTCAATCTGTGTTCTTTCATCTGGGAAACATAACTAGTTACTTCTGTATAGATGGGAAAGAATGAAAGGATACCCTGTTTTCATAGTAAGTAGGTAACTTTGGTTTTAAAAGAAAGTCCAACTTGGCCAGCATTGAACTTGAGAATGTAAACCTGTTAGGAAGTTTGTTCATGATCTGTCTGACCCTTAAAAGCACTTTTACAAATTATGGAAAGGAGAGATGGTTGGGAATAAAACTATAAAGTACTTGTTACTTTAAGCCTTGTAACGTAAAACTTTAAAAAAAAAAAAACTGTATTAGACAGAGATAACTTGGCTGATGTTCCTTGAACTGTCTTGTTACATGACATGCACATGAATTTCATTCCTTCTTATGAAATAATACACAGTACCACATAATAATGTGGCTTGCTTAATGTTACAATGTTTAACGATAGTCTTGAGTTTAGTTTCTTGAAAATTATGCATAGAAAGTTTGAGTCTTCTTAGTTGTATGATAGTAGGCCAGCAAATGGCAGGATAGAAATTTGGAAATACCTCCATGATTCTTGTTCTGTTTTCCAACCTGAAAAGTTCTTGCAAAATGAAACTAACCAATGAAAGTAACAGACAAAACCTAGACTGAGGAAAGATTCGGTAGGTAAGGAAGGGAGGTCAGCTCATGTGCAGTGGCTTGAGGCAGTGGCATGCCCATGCTTTCTGCCATTCATAAATTAAAAATTAAAAAATTACAATAACTTAGATATTTTTAGAAATCTGTCTTTGAATATGACATTATATGTATTTATTTTTCTCATTCCCTGGAGTAAAATATGAAACCTATAAGAATCCATCTTTGAAGGCAAGAAATAAGACGTAAGCTAAACACAGGAAGGAGGGTTGAAGTGCTGGATGAGGAGCTGATAAGACTGCCCCAAGAACCTTTCTGCCTCTCTGTGTAAGACCATCAGCATTCTTTATCGCAGTGGAATACAGGAAACCTGGTCATGGGGAGAAACTAGAGGGCAGGCTTCAGGCTTAAGAGTGAAAGCCCTGTGAATGTGAGGAAAGTGGCTGTAAAGGAGAAGTCTCTAGTGTGGGGGAGGTGGGTTCTGCCATACCTTGATTCTCTTAATTACAACATTGAAGAGTTTAGAAAAGCTTACTGGTTAGTAGTCAGGGCACCCTTAGCCAGACCTACTCCTGGGATTCATCACCTCTCCTTCTGGTAAAGCCCTTCCAGTCCCTTAACTGATTCACTGATGAACATAAATGGACAGGCAGGTATTGTTAACTACTTGGGGAAAAGTTGTTAGTATGAAAAACAGACTGAACTAACAGATGCCGAGTCTCAGGAATATCACCTCAAAGGGGATAAGATACAGTTTATTCTAGAGCAAAATATGATTTAGGTTACCTCAATTCCATATTCCAACATGTTAACAATTTTATAAAGGTTTTATAGTTACAGAACAAATGAAAAATACACAGTCAAGGCACTTTTCAAATGCATTGGCTGACCATCAGGTAGGTGGGTTACAGCTAAGTGGGGCATCTGCATACTAGGCTTCAGATGCTGTCTGATGACATTCTTTGCCCTTGGGTTGGTGGAGGCTTGGGGGTCTGTTCATACATTCCAGAAACAAATGAAAACAGAACCATCACACTGGATCTGTTGATAGTCACATGGATGTTAGATCAGACACAGAGGTGGGCAATAAATGGCTATTACCGGGCTAAAGGTAGCTCAAGGTAATCTGTAATCTGTCTCTGATTCTGTAACATTCCATCCCTCTGTGATCTTAGGGGTTTTAGGCCTTTCAGGCTTGTTGGAAGTAGGTGCAGCTTTGGTGGGAACTTGAAAGATAATGTCTGATACTGAGTAAAATTTCCAAAGACCATAAAAACTGAAACAAAATGCTTTAAATAGAGTATTTGGTAAGTAATTTAAAGAAATCATATGACATAGGTAAGAAAATTAGAAAATGAATTTTGGAGATTCAGTGTCCACCTAATAGTACTAATTTAGCAAGCAAGAAATAGGTGATTTTATCAAATAATACCAGGAAATTTTCTATATCAAGAAGACTATAATGGCCAACCAACTGAGAGTACAGTGGTCAAATGGGAATGTAGTGAGAGGACAAACAGAACTTCTCGAATACTTGAAGAAAGAGGATTTTGAAAGACTTCCAGAGAAGTTTGCAACAGGAGTATATTTCATATAAAAAGGTTTAGGTTTCAGAGATGGCTCAGCACTTAAAGCTACTTGCTTGCAAAGCCTGCTGTGCCAGGTTTGATTCCCTAGTACCCACACAAAGGCAGATGTACAAAGTAGCTCATGTGTCTGGAAGTCCTTTATAGCAACAAGAGGCCCTGATATTTGTTTTCTCTTCTCTCATCTCTTTCCCTCCCTTCTTCTTCCTTCTCTTTCTCTTTCCCTCCCCTCTTCTCCCTTCTCTTCTTTTTTCCTCCCCTCTCCTCTCTTCCCCTTCCTTACCCTGCTTGTAAGCAAATAACTAAATATTTAAACAAAGGTTTAAGTGAAAGGGAGGGAGATCATCTAAAAAGGTTCTGGGGTAATAGATTGTATTTTTAATTGCAACTGGATACTTTGAAGATAATAGAACAAAGGCCTTCAAAATGAGAGGAAAACTATTTTCAGCTTAACCTGGAAGAATGGAAATAAAATAAACAAGTGTGTCACCCTTTTTTAAAGGGAAGATGTATGGTGGGTAATAAACCAAGGAAAAGGAAGACTTAGAATCCAGGTAGGATAAAAGTAAAGAGAAGTTCTGATATGTGGGGTCAGGAGGCCTGCCACTCAGCCAACTCAGATTAGAAAAGGAAAAAGAATAAGACTGAAAGAGGGAGGTTTCCAGTAAGAGAGAGAAATGCTTACATAAATTCATTTTGTCAGTGAAAGTTATCACATAAGAATTGTTTTATATTCCTTTTAGGAGTTCAGTATTATTGAAAGTATAAAAAGGTTATTCACTTTACAGAAGACAGAAGTTAAGCAGGCCAAGAAGTATTTGATTTGCCAGTGAGCTTAGGCACATCAGATCCCTGCTCGCCTAGCTGCTGGGAATCCTGACAGGTGAAGAAGCCCTGTCTCAGGGTGAACACCCCTTGTCGGAGCCATGGGTGGAGAGATGGTAGATTACACACTGGCCCCCAGATTTCCATTTGGAAGTAACCCAAGTACATACCGTATTTACTGTCTGAAGCCAGTCACTTTTGACTTTGGGTAAGAGGTACAACGGGGAAATATGCTCCTGCCTGTGAAGAGAACCAGCGTGTTGGAGAGCCACTGTATTCCTTATTTACTTGGCTCAACTCAGGGGATCATAATAGAAATGGAGTAGTGATCGACTGTATTCTATATGGTCATGGTAGGTGAAGGGACATAATGTAGCGCAGGTGGCCACATTCACATTGCAGTGGACCACGTGCAAAATGAAAACTGAAGGAGCAACAGTGCGAACTTGTCTCAGATCTTGGAGGTAAATGCCGTAGGAAACAGCCAGAAGATGTACAGTGATCTGCCTGTAGGGCCTCTGTGAGGCGGACTGCAGAGGAGCTGCAGTTTTTCATTAGAAGCTTCTGAATATTGTGTATCTCTGTTCCATGGTGGGCACTGAGCCCAGGGTCTTGCACATGCTAGGCTGGATAGTAATTTGACTATGATAAATAAATATGGCACTATTCTCATTTAGGTGGTGTGAAAGTTAAATAGCATCATAAGTAGATAGGTAGGTACAGATACATAATTAGTAAATAATAGATTGAGTCATTTTCCCTAGGAATGATGTTAGATTTTTCATTTCCCGGTTGCCCTATGAGGAAACTTGTCCCCAGTCTCTTGAGTGTGTAATTAAGGGTTTAGTATGGCATTGCCTTCAGTGTAAGGGCTGATGAGGGAGATTTCTTTTTGGTTTTCTGAGGTGGGATATCGCTTTAGCTCAAGCTGACCTGGAATTCACTATGTAGTCTCAGGGTGGCCTTGAACTCACAGTGATCCTCCTACTTCTGCCTCCCGAAAGCTGGGATTAAAGGCGGGTGCCACCACAGCCTGCTAGATGTTTGTTTGTTTGTTTATAAAAGATGAAGAAAGCTTCCACCTCCCACATGAGGTGTTTTTGCATATGTGTGGTGAGCACGTATGTGTGTATTTGTATTGTGTTTCAGGCGCACATGGGTGTGCAGATGTACATACACTTGTGTGCACATGCATATGGAAGCTAGAGGAGAACCTTGTGTACCATCCTCAGGAATGTGTTTGAGACAGGATCTTATTGGCCTGGAGCTCACCCATTAAGGCTAGGCTGGCTGGCCAGTGAGCTTCTGGGATCCTCCCATCTCCTCCTCCCCTGAGTGTCACCAGGCCCAACATTTTTACTTGTGTGATGAGGATCAAACTCAGGTATTTGCGTTTGCACAGCAAGCTCTTTACCCACTGAGCCCTCTCCCCAGCTCCCATGTGAGTTTTTAATAATGTAGATTTCAAGTGCCTCTCAAAGCATCAGGTTTGAATAGTTTTCCAGGGTTATGAGAAACATGTCACTTAAGCCTAGTAGCAGATATGTGCAAGTTGAATTTAAAGCTGGTATGTTTTTCTTCTTAGGACAGAGCAGAGGTTTGTTTCATGAAGGGTGCCTATGAGCAGGTGATTAAGTATTGTACTACATACAACAGCAAAGGACAGACCTTGACACTTGTGCCGCAGCAGAGAGACCTGTACCAGCAAGAGAAGGCACGCATGGGCTCAGCTGGACTCCGAGGTGAGTAAGGCCTTTGCAGTGCAGACTCTGTGGTGAGATGAATGCATGCATCCGAGCTCTTCCCTCTACTCCATGCTTCGCAGCTCCTGACATTTCTGAGGTGGTATTTTAGTTGGTTAACTGGCCCTTAAGCTATGGAAAGTCAAGAATATAGCAAAATATAAACTCTGGTTCTCTAGTTCTTCAATGATCTGAGCAGGTGGTAGAAATTTTATCTTGAAGGAGTTTTTTTTTTATTATTATTATTTTTTTAGTTTTGCTTTGCTTTGTTAAAAACAGTGTCATGCAGTTTCTAGGCAGGCCAGCCTAGAACGCAAGCTCTAGCTCATACAGGCTCACGTAGGCTTTGAACTAATGATTCTCTTGCCTCAAGTCCCTCATGCTAGGGGTAAAGTCATACACCAAGTTTATCATGTGAGGAAGGCTGTGTAGGTCATGGTGAAACGGGTACCCTTATTTGTCACTTGGTCTTGTTAATATATGTAGAATTCTAAAAATAGAAAATGTCAGCCTCTGAGGTGACTGCTCTCTTGATTCTCTTGTGCTCGTTTTCTTGGTCACCAAGGAAGTGCCCAGGTGTTGCTTATGTATATGCAGCTGCTTGAACATGATGTGATGGGTTGAGGGTCAGACACCATTTAGCAGGCTGCCTTTTCTAGGAACAGCATGTGTAGAATTGAGGTGCAGGAGTTGGCCTTACCTGGCTTTCACCCTCTGCACATTGACATGGCTGGTGCAGAATATATGAAGCTATGCAGCCTCTCTAAGAAATGACAAGAGGTTATTTCCTTACCTTCATCATTTTAATGTAAAGGAAGCAGGAACACTACAATTCCTGAAAGAAAGCAAAATGGTTATGTGAAAATTTGTGGTTCACTTAAGTGATGGCATTCTTGAGGTTTAAAACATGTTTTGGTCTATAGGGCTGCTAGTCCAGTAAGCCAAGTTTAGAAAGACCTTGTGAGCAATATTGGCCTGTTGACATGCCTATGCCCTTGTCTTTCTGTATCAGCCCTCAGGCTCCTGATACAAGGCCATTCGTCATGTCCTCCCCAGAGCCTGGTGTATCCCAAACTGGACTGTGATCTCACAACCTCATACTCTCTAAGGAAAGAAATTATTGTGCCCTAGAATTTTTTTTGGTTTTGTTTTTGTTTTTTTGAGGTAGGTTCTCACTCTAGCCCAGGCTGACCTGGTAGACTTAGGCTGGTCTTGAACTTACAGAGATTCTCCTACCTCTGCCTCCCAAGTGCTGGGATTAAAGGCGTGTGCCACTATGCCTGGCCAATGGACCTATTTCTATATTGAGAATACTTTTACAGAACATCACTGTTTCTTCTTCCTTTCCCCTTCATAATGTATGACGCATTGACGTCAGGCCTAAGGAGGAGTAGGGGTGGCTGTGACGCCACCCCACATGGGGCAGTGGCAACTTCTCTGAGGTTTTTCTAGGCAGCTTGTTGGAGAAGCTTGTTCCTCATCTGAAATTCCTTTCTTTCTGCTTGCTGACCCAGGAACTTGCACACACACCCCACACGCCCTGTCAAGATAGGGTCTCACTCGAGCACAAGCTGACCCGGAACTCATTCTATAGACCCAGGTTTGCCTCAAACTCACAGTGATCCTCCTACCTCTGCCTCCCGAGTGCTGGGATTGAAAGTGTGCACCACTGCACCTAGCACTTGGGGTCTTTTCTGGCATACTCTGCTCAGATAAATTTGAAAGAAAGGGAAGAAAGGGAGGGCACAACAGAGTGTAAACCTATTTCCCTCACTTGGATTCTTGGTCATCTGGGTGTTATCACTTGCAGTTTATGGGATGTTTCCCACCAGTTAATAAAGCAGTGAAACAGTAAAAGCAACAAAAGGGGGGGTGTGGCACAGCTAGAATTTTGTTACTCTTAGGAGCCCTCAACAATACTCCAAACTTGTATGGAGTTAGAAGACTTAAAGAGGTTATAAAGTTTGGGAGATGCTTGTTTCCGCTTTTTATTTTTGATGGCTTTTTTTACCTGAAGGATTATGGGTTTTTTTGTATATATGGTTTTGTGTTATGTGGAGTAGACCAGATTTGGTAGAGGAAGAAAAGGTTGTTTCATGGGATTTTGAAAAGCATTTCAGTCTTTGTTTCTTATTTTTCTTTGATTTTTAATCCTCTATTCTATTTCCTTCCTACTATGCTTACTATAAATAGGAAAGTTTTAAATTTAAACTGGTATGTGGTTATATTGTCCATTATAAAGCTTGCTTCTTAAAATGCTTGTGGTCCTAAACTTTGAAATTGGAATATATGCTAGTTCCTTTCCTCTGATGACTGTGATCAAATACCTGACAAGAAAAAACCTAAAGGAGGAAGAATTTATCTTGGCTCGCAGTTTGAGGGTACAAGTCTGTCATGGCGGGATGTCTGTGGCAGGACTGGCTTGTGGTGGTGCCAGGAGCATAAAGCTGCACTCTTATGTCTTCAGTGTTGTGGGATGGTTGGGCTGTAAACCTTGAATCCCACCTCCTGAATGAACCACAACCTCCCAAGTAGTACCACCAGCTGGGGACCAAAGTTTCAAACACACGAGGCTGTGGGGGACATCACACTTAAATCATAACACTTGTTTTTTGTCAGAGACTTCTGATTGAACCTATGTTTGACCTAAAGAATGTCTTAAGTAGATCTTCATCGGGGCCAGTTCCACCGCTTCCTCAGAGTATCCAGAGCTGATCTTCCATTCTTAGGATTTGCTGATAAACAGATTGACATTTATGGTCCCTATTATGTTGCTACCTGCTTCTACCCCAGCACCAAGGGTTGTCAGGTGGTTGTTTCCTTCAGAATGAAAGCCTTGGGGCCCACATTTACATGACTAGTTAGCTAGTGCTCTTCCACTGGACAAACAAGCTGCTTGCCTCTTACCTTGATTTTCTAGTTCTACATACCTGCTACTTGAATAAGGATAAATATTTCTTTGATCTCTGTGACTTTCCAGCCTTTGCATGAAGTACTGAAGTTTAGTGTTCAGTCTAATTATATCCCAGATTCAGATTCATCCTTTTGACTCACAAAGGTTACCAGAGGTCCCAGGTTTCTGAGAATAAACTAATAGATCTTTGAGGTATGAACATGACTTTTTTCTGTCTTACTGCCTGATGATAACATAAAACTACATAATGATGTAGTGGTGTGATTTATACTCAGAAAACCAAAGTTACAAATAAAAAATACTGCCTGTTAATGTTTGGAAAGAAAGCAGTAATCTCACATTTGTTGGTACTAATGGTTTTACAAGCACTTTGTAGATTGACTTTACCTTCTAGGGTTTACCATATATAAAATTGTTATTAATATAATCTTCCCTTCAGGCTATTAGATTTTAATAGAGACCCTATGAAATAGAAAGATAAAGATAGATTAAACACCACCATAATGAGTTGCCATGTAATAACTTTGAGTTATAAAGATTATGCAGTAACTGCAAATGACATTAGAGTCTTAAGTGATTTCTTATCAACTAAGTTCTAATGTTTTTATGACTTGTGTTTTCTTTTTTGGATTTTATTATTTCCCAAGTTCTTGCTTTGGCTTCTGGTCCTGAGCTGGGACAGCTGACATTCCTTGGCCTGGTGGGAATCATTGATCCTCCTAGAACTGGTGTGAAAGAAGCTGTTACAACACTCATTGCGTCGGGAGTTTCTGTTAAAATGATTACTGGAGATTCACAGGAGACTGCCATTGCAATCGGTATAACTAGGCTGCTTTGTTTGGCTTTGATAGATTTAATTAAATTGTTATAGTGCATAGTTTTATGAATCAAGAGATGTGAAGTATGTTTCTGTTATCCTGAGATTCTATAATTAGCACTGACTTCATTTTTTGCTCAAACTATAAAAACTTTAGGTAAATTTGATTTTAATTAGAAAAGCATATTAGAATCACATAACTAGCTCATTATGAAATCTTTTGTATATTCACAGATGGGTGATTGATTATTTTTAACTTCATAATCCACTCTGCTGACAGATTAAAACACTAGCTCATAAATGTGAAAGGAAACATGAACTTGGCTCTTCCTTTCAACTTTCATGTAATATTGAGAGCAGACATACATAAATAGGAAGAGGGTAGTGTGTTGTATGTACATTCCTGTGATGTTTGAGATTCTTGTGATGTTTGAGATATGTTATGAAGTGTGACAGGTGGGGAAGGATGCTAAGCCCAGTCCCCAGAGCCTGTGAATGATAACAGTTTGCTGAGCCATTAATTCTGATTTTATTACTTTGTAATGGATCTATCTGGGCCAGGAATTGCAAGCACTGTGTTACCTATGGAAGGTCATTTGAAACAATATTGTTGGGAAAAAAAGACTTTTAAGCATTTGTTTTAATTTGCATATAACTGTGATTACTGAAAATCCGTTATTTTTTTCTGACTTCAGTTATTTTACTTAAAATACGTTTAATGTGCATTACAATTGAGCGACGGAGTAGAACCTAATTGACCTAGTTTTTGTATTCTTAGGGTTTGCTGTTGTAGGGAAATTTTTTTATTCTCAAATTTAGATGAAAGCAAAACAGATGAAACAGAAAAGCCCAGGCTTAGTATTAATTCAGGTAGATTAGTCTTACCCATGTTTTGTCATAGGATCCATTGATGTAGACATTTTATTTGAAAAGAGGTAAGTAAGAAATCAGATTGAATGAGCAGTTTTTGACTAACCTTTTAAACCAAACAGTTTGCTTAAATACTTTCTGTCTGTCTTTTTACTTTAGCTAGTCGTCTGGGTTTGTATTCCAAAACATCCCAGTCAGTAGCAGGAGAAGAACTAGACACCATGGATGTCCAGCAGCTTTCACAAATAGTCCCAAAGGTAGGCCATGCCGATACAGCCTTGCAGACAGAAAGCCTTCTTCTCAGTGTTACCATTACTGCTGTCTGGTGAAGTAGTTTACTTACCAGTGAGACATCTCCACAGTCAACTTACAGAATAGTTTCATTTTTCCCCAAGTTCTTTTATGATTTTTTCTAGTCCGCTGCTCTCTTATTTCTAGTATTTAGCAGCCAGTGATTCCTTTTCTATATTCCTGTAGTTTTTTTTTTTCCTAGAATGCTGGAAGAATTGAATCATGCAGTTGAGGCTTTCAGATCTTATTTTTGACTTAGCATAATACCTTGGTGATTGAGCTGTGTTATGTGGTTTAGTAACTTATTTTGTTAATGGCTGAGGAGTATTTAGACAGTATGAGTGCCAGTCTAAGGACATTTGGATTGTTCCAGCTTTTGCTAACTCTGAGTAAGGCAGCTGTCAACATTTGTGTTATCAGTTTTTGCATGATACTGAGTTTAATTCTCAGGGTAAATTTCGCATGCGTGAACTGCTGGGTCATGTGGTTGTGCGAGTCTGACTTCATACGAGATGCCAAGGTGCTTTACCCGGCAGTGGTAGCTTCCTGTGCTTCTCCTGGGAGCGCCTAGAAGTTCTCGTGCTCTGCACTTACCTGCAGCTCCCTCACCCGATCCTCATAGGCACATGAGGGTACCTTGTGGTTTAATGTGCTCTCCCTTTGAAACTTAGAATAGTGAGTGTCTTTTCATATACGTATTTGCCATGTTATGTTCCTTATAGTATTAACTACCTGCCTATGTGCTTTTTAAGAAAAAAAAATTTTTTTTGTTTGTTTGGCTTTTCAAGATAGGGTCTCGCTCTAGCCCAGGCTGACCTGGAATTCACTATGGAGTCTCAGGGTGGCTTCCAACTCATGATGATCCTTCTACCTCTGCCTCCCAACTGCTGAGATTAAAGGCGTGCACCACCACACTCAGTTAGAAAAAATATTTTTTATTACTTATTCTGAGATTCTTAAAAACTATTTTTTTTTTATTTATTTGAAAGAGAAAGAGAGAGAGAATGGGCACACCAGGGCATCCAAGCCACTGCAAATGAACTCCAGATCTACTTTATGCATCTGGCTTATATGGGTCCTGGGGAGTTGAACCTTAGTCCTTTGGCTTTGCATGCAAGCGCCTTAACTGCTAATCCATCCCTCCAAACCCCTGAGATTTTTAAAAAAAATATATTGTGATCTTTATCCAGTATTGGCTTTGAAAATATCTCTTCCAAGTCTGTGGCTTGCTTTTTAAAATTTTTATTCTTTTTTTTTTTTTTTTTTTTTTTTTTTGAGGTAGGGTCTCACTCTAGCCCAGGCTGACCTGGAATTCACTATGGAGTCTCAGGGTGGCCTCGAACTCGCGGTGATCCTTCTACCTCTGCCTCCTAAGTGCCGGGATTAAAGGCGTGCGCCACCACGCCCGGCTTAAATTTTTATTCTTTTAGTGCTGTGCTTTGAAAAGCAGAAGCATTTAATTGGTGAAGTCTGGCTTCCAGTGTCTGCTTTTTTAGACCATGTTTGTAATGCCTCCAAGAAGTCTGCCTGAGCTAAAGTTACAGAGGTTTCTCTGCTAGAAGCTTTAAGAGTTTATATGTTCATCAGCGACCCAGTTGGGATTTAGCTTGGTATATGTGTAATGGGTTAAGACTTGTTTCCTTGAACATGAGTTCAATTGTTCCAGCACCATTTGTTGAAAGACTTCATTTTCCATCAAAATACCTCTTTTGCCTTTGGTTATAATGTATTTGTGGCAAATTATAGGAAATAAAAGATAGCACCTGTTTTATCAGACAAGTTTTCTTCTTTAAAGCCAAGTTCCCTTAAGTGAAATTAATTGTATTGCCCTAGGCTGCCCTGTGAGGGCCTAATAGGACCTAGTTGATAGATATGAAGCACTTGTAAGCATTGGGTGGCATTCTTATCATTAATATTTCAGATCTTTTGTTCTCATTGTTACTTGACCTGTTTTATGTGGATATATGCTTATTTACCTCAAACTAAGAACACATTTGGCATTTATTTTATTAACCATTTCCTAGCTATCAATTGCCAGTAATAAAATGTATTTTCTCTTTTACTTAGTTTACATTCACAAGCTGCATGTTCAAAATGTGGAATTTTCTCACTAATCTCAACATCTTAAATTCAGGCATGGCTCTTTTATTTATAATAGATCTTTTCTGATTAGGAGATATATTTACTGTAGTATATGTTCATTATAGAAGAACAAGAAGATACAAAAAAGTAATAGATCCAATGCAGACTGCTTATAACCACACCCAGATACTCAAGAGTTCTGCACCTGTTTAGCGCCCAAAATTTAAAAAAAAAAAAGTTGATGCATGGTGGCTTTTAAAATCCGTGTCTAACAAAGCAAAGTTTGTACTTGGTTCAGTTTTAAGCCTGAATGTTTATGTTATGCAGCTTCATGCTTCTGAAATAGAAATTACTAGAAAACATGTCTTTAGTGACTTTCTGTGTTTTGTTGGATAGACTACCCTGTGTACATGTATATAAACATAAAGCATATATACATAGGTATGTATGTATGATTACATAATCATTTCCTCGGTGATGTTTTAGTGTATTTTCACTGCTAAAAATACCCAATATTTGTCATGCCTAGGACAATGCATATATTACATATATTGTCATATTTACTCATTATAGCCATTTTACAGAAAGATAGATAGTGCCATTAAAAAAAATTATTGGGCTGGAGAGATGGAATAGTGGTTGAGCGATTGCCTGTGAAGCCTAAGGACCCTGGTTCGAGGCTCGATTCCCCAGGAGCCATGTTGGCCAGATGCATAAGGGGTCGCATGCGTCTGGAGTTTGTTTACAGTGGCTGGAGGCTCTGGCGCGCTCATTTTTTCTCTCTCTCTGCCTTTCTCTGTCTGTCACTCTCAAATAAATAAATAAAAATAAACAAAAGTACCTTATTAAAGATAATTATTATTAGGTTGTTTTGTTAGCAGAAGGTTAGAGTTTGGGAATAATCCACTTGACTCCACTTATGTTGATTGTTCTCATACTCATAGATTGACTTCTTATGTTGTGTTACAGTTAGGCAATTCTGATACTTTCATATTACAGGCCACGTTATTAAGGCTTACCTTTTTACTGTATTCCTAGGGGTTTTGACAGATGAATCATTGCTATGCCCACCATTACAGCTTCATGTAGAATAGTTCCATTGCCCTAAAACTTCTCGGTGCTCCACCTGCCTGTTCTTCTCTCACATGAATTGCTGCCAACCACAGACCTTTTCATTCTCTGAAGGGGTTTTCCATTTTCTGAATACCATATGGTAGGAAGTATATGTATATGTAGTATACATACAGTATATGTAGCATTTCCAATATGGCCCTTTGGAGTTAACAGTCTATCATGAGTATATGCCACGTCCTCCCCTGGATTGGTAGCTGGTTTCTTGTGTGAGCTGAGTAATATTCCATGGCATGACAGACCCAGCAGGGCATCTTGGTTGCTTCCAGGTTTCGTGAATACAGTTGAAGCCACTGTAAGCCTTTACTTGTAGGTTTCCCTGTAGACTTAAATTTTCATCTTGGTTTGGTAAACACCAAGGAACACGGTTGCAGAATGAGATCCTCTGGTAAGGCGAGAGTTTCGTTTTCTAAGAAACTTTGGCAGTCCCATTATAAAAGATGAGGAAATTTATGGTCAGAAAACTTGGGAGGTTTGACGGATGTCCCAAAGCTTGTGAAGTGGGATTGGAACCTGTATGTGACTCCAGAAGTTCATCATGTTTTTGCAGATGCTTTGAACCTCATTATACAGATGACTTTGTGCCCAAATGTGATTATTCTTATTTACCGAATCCCTGCATCTGAGTAATTTGACCAAGAATGAGCCATTTGTAATGTTCTTACTACCCATGCTGCATTGTCTTCTGAAAGTGTTCTTTGTATTCCCACAGTCTGCACTTCACGTAATGGCCTGCACTCCCGCGACTTCTGCTGCACTTGCCCATCCTCTAGTAGAGCAGGGAGAGGTGTGGCAGTTACTAGTAAAAATGCGCCACCCAGCCATGCTTCTTTTTTTCTCAAGCTTAGAGCCTGCATGAATCCTGCTTTCAGAGCCTGCAGGGAAGGGAGGGTGTTTGCTTTGCTTAATGTGGGAGAGCCAGTGCTTGGGTTTTTGAATGGGACTTTTTGTATCTGACTTTATGTGCGTGTCTTTCTCTTATACTTCACTTCTGAAAGAATAAAGCCCATTTTGGGCCTTCTGGAGGTATCGGGATAGAGTATGCATTACTAAGTGATTGTGAATTCTACAGTTAATTAAACGTTTCCCCATCAGACCGTTGTTCAGCCTTTTCTACAGAAGCTAGCCTATCTTATTTGCTTTCTTCAGTTTACCCTCTGGTTCTAACTAAAAACTCTTAATGGATTCTGGAAATGAGCCTAAAAGGTATTTAGAGAAGGAAGAAACCAATTACAAATTACATCATTAGCCTAGACAAATTGTATCATCTCTCTTTCACAGACAGAGCGTGCGCACATGAATTATGGTGGATAACCTGGTGCAATTGCAAAGTGACTGACTGAGACAGAACCTTAGCCTTGCTGCGTGTTCCCAAGTTGGTGAAAGAGGAATCCCATCAATGTCAAGGTCTCCTTACAGGATTTCCCTCCATGTCCTTTTAATACTTTTTTCTCCAAATATTAATGATTTTTTTAAATTAGCAGAGCTGTTGCCCTTCCACTTTCTCTCTCTCCCACACTTCATCCTGTGTTCATTTAGCTGTCACATAACCATCAGATATATTTCACTTTCTAATTTGCCTCCAATTAGCTTACATAGTTTTTTTTTTTTTTTTTTTCCCTTAGTGTTACAAATACTTGTTTTACATCACCACCATATTGAGTTTTTCTCCACATCTTAAATCATAGTAGGGGCCGGAGATGGCTTGGTGGTAAATGTGCTTGTTGCATAAGCCTGACGACCCATGCTCAGATCCCCAAACGTGCGTCAAACTGGCCATGGTGGTGTCAGAGCTGTAGTCTTAGTCCTCCTTTCGCAAGGTGGAAGGCAAAGACAGGAGCTCTCTAGAAACTTAGGGCCGCCACACTGTCTCAAGGTAGAAAGCAAGGACCAACACCAAGGTTGTCCTTTGGTGTTGGTGCCCTTGCATGCACTTGCACTCACACACACACATCATGCTGATGCTGTTCCTCATGTAAGTGTTTTCAGTATTCCCCATTCATACTTCTATGTTTTCTTTTCCCATAGACTTAATTAAAATAGAAACTGAGTTTTAGTTAATGAGGTGCATCTGAGGGTCTCGGTGTTTTACCTTCATACTTCTTTCAGTGGGTCTTGTGTTTTCCAATGGCACTGGTGGTTATCCTCTTTCATTTTTTGGTTTTTGGTCTTTATATTAGTTCTTCTGTTTGTGTGTTCAGTGATCCTATTCACCATCCCTTATACTCGAATCTCAGTTTGTATATTGTTTACTTTTTATTAGGTCACAAATTTTTACCTCAGCCACCTGCATTTTCTTCATTGTATTAGTTCCCATTTATCTGTCCTAGATTTGAGGATCTTTGGCGAGTTACTCTAATCCAGAAACATCTTTTTAAATTAACATCTTTAATATTTACCTTCTTTTTAAAATAACTTCTTTCTCCATATGCCTTGTCATTGTCAGTCTGGAGGAAAAACACTGACCACAAACCCAATACTGAATGCATACTTACAAGAAAGACACCCAGCAGGTTCCTTTTCAATGTATGGACCTTGTCCCTGCATACTGGTGATAGTTATTCCCTTTATTCTCTTCTCCTGTGGTGTACTTCTGCTCACCACTGTCTTCCACCTGCCCTGTGTCATCCTGCCTTCTCCTTGTGACTGCCAGACCATGATTACATTGTGCTCTTTCCTTTCACGAGATTGAGAGACAGAATAGTCAAAAGATTATTAATAAGATACATTCATAACTCCAAGTTTGATCTGAACTATGAGATGGTGGTATAGTTTATTTTCTAGTAATTTCTAGGGAGTGAAATGTGTTGAATAAGATTTCAGATGTCTATTTTGTGTCCATTAAATTTCAGTATTTACCCAGCCAGATTGACAATCATTCTGATGTTTTAAGAACAAATTTTGTTCCGTGAGTAATACGTATCACATGTAGAGGAAGATCAGGGTTGGGGAAATTGTTCAGCAGCTAAAGGCGCTGTCTTGTAAAGCCTGTTGGCCTGGGTTTGGTTTCCCAGTGTGCGTGTATAGCTGGATGCAAAGCGGTGCATATGTGGCACATAAGTGCCCACATACACGACCAAGTGCTCCTTCCATTTTCTTTTGATCTGCTTTGTCCCAAAGTGGCTGTTGTCATATTTCGAGGTGATGCCAAAAGCTCTGCAGTGTTAACATCCTAAGTATTAGGTGTACTTACCTCATCCGAGTAATTTGCTGGTTTATGTAACAGGAGTATACTCCAGCCCAACAGTTGGTGACTTGTTATTTTTGGTAAGCCAAAATAGCTATGAAAAAGTGGTTTGAACGTTTCAAAAGTTAATTATGTGGAGTAAAGGCACAGTGTTCTCTGTACAGTATCAATATTCATAATTAACCTTTATTTGACTGTGCTGTATAATCTAAGGCCTTTGCTAAAATCTCATGTTGCATTTCAGTGCTGCTCTTAATTGCAAGTTTTCCTTAGAAAGATATCATCATGCTTTGGTGGCTTCTCCTTACATGAAGATACACTAAAGAATTTCTGAATAGGTTTTTGAACTTTCTTCTTTTTTTTTTTTAAAGAATATTCTCCAAATATAAGCTATGTGATTCATGGATTCACAGGACCCAGACTAATTAGCAGTGTGGTATTACTACTGTTCAACTGAGTCCTTAGTCTGAGAAAATAATAATTTCTTATTTAGGTTTTTTTTTATAGAGAGAAAGTGGGATGTCTTTATGATGGCAGTGAGATTCTATCAGTTTATTCCTTCATTTCACATGTGTTTATAGGACACTGGAGGCACAGGGTAACACTCTGCCTTTATGGAGCTTATATTTTAAAGTAAATAGAGTTTTATACACATGAGAGTAAGTGCTAAAAACACTGAAACAAGCAAATGAGAAAGATGGGAAAGGAAGATTGAAGTTCGAACATAACATGACTAAAAAAAGGAAGGTAGGGTGACAGCTCTAATGGGAGGGAATGTTGCGTGGGTTTCCACTTTTTAAATGGAACTACTGGGAAAAAAATTGATTCAGGAGAGGGAAGAATTTCTGGGGAATGATCTAAAGTAGGTAAAAAAAAAAATTAAAAAAGGAGTATCAGTTCATTCACAGTAGAATAGTCAGAGCCTGGGTGCAAATACTACGTGATGGGGTTGTAGAAATGTTCTGTTTTCTTTTAAAGTAGAGAATGAGGTTTTCAGCGAAGAGCAAGGCTGTGGAGAGGGATGAATGGAAATATGAGGAGAGAAAATTGATAGGAACGAATCCTGGGAGCTTAGGGAATAAAATGGGAATCTTGCATAGTACCAGCATCAGTGGTGTATGTAGGAAAGAGAATGATGCACTCTGCAGCTCTTTAAATCACCGTGGCTTGTCAGATTGCAGAGGCTGGAATGAGAGGTTGGGGCTCTGAGTGAATGCTTGCAGTGAGTGGGAAGTATAAACTGGTGACCTTTGCGCCTATGGTTTCGTGAGTGAGAATGGAGGACGGGCCCATCCCCAAGGCTCCCCTGCAGGTGCTCTGAAGGGGGCTGTAAGAGATAGCAGTGTTGCAGAAAACTAAGGGAACAGCCAGGTGACAGAGTTGAGGATACAGGAGAAATTTTGTTACTACTTTAGGGCACAATGAAGGGCTTCAGGAAAATAAGAGATAAGGTCATAAAAAAAGGATTACATATAGTTGAAGAAATCCTATCATTCAGGCAGATTTGGACTATAGTAGAAGCAGAGTAGTGAATTGTCCCAGAGCAGAGAAGGAGCAGTGCCTGACAGGTTCACACAGCTCCGCAGACTTGGGAAGCAGCTGCTCTCCCCCCAGGGAGACTGAAGGGCAAAGGCCATCGCAGTTGTTTACCAATGTCTTGTGGGTAAGGAAAATTGTCCCTTTTCCATTTCTGGAACACCAAGAACAAGGCTATTTTTGTCCATAGTTTAAACGTAAAACATTTAAATTAGATGACTTCTTTAGATTATATATTTCCTTATAATAAATACAGCCTTTTCTTTGATAAAGGTTGAAATGCCTGCATCAGATGTGTGTGTGTGAACCATAGATATGGCAATGATTAAGTTTGATTTTCATATCAAAATAAGTAAAACTTAAATGGGACCTAGGAAAGGTCAATAGATATAAATGCATAGGTTATTCTGCTACTTGGAACCATTGAAGATTTTTATTATTTCTTTTTATTTTCAACAGGTTGCAGTATTTTACAGAGCAAGCCCAAGGCACAAGATGAAAATCATTAAGGTGAGTGTCTACAGACCAGATATGTTAGTTCTGTGTTCAGAATGCTGCTAGTTTTTGTTAGGCTCACTTTGTTTCTGCCTCCGCCTTCAAAGTGCTGGGATGAAAGTTGAAAGTTGTGTGCCACCATGCCTAACCCCCCCGCCCCCTTCCCCCCATTTGCATTATGCGGAGTACTGAGAGAGTGTCAGAGTCAGAACTGCATGTGGGGGCACACCTGTGTGTAGGTTCACACACTGTAGAGGCCACAGTTTGGTGTGAGGTTGTCTTCCTCAGCTGCTCTCCACTTAACAGAGACAGGTTCTCGCTGAGCTTGGGGTTGGCTGATTTGGATAAACTAGCTACCAGGGATACTTTTGCCTCCCCAGCACTGGGGATCATAAGGGTGCATCATAGATAGAGATGCCAGCTTGTACATGGGCACTGGGAATCTAAAGTCAGGTCCTTATGCTTGTGTGGCAAACACTTTCCCCAGATAGCCATCTCCCCACTACAGGTGTGTCTTTTTTTTTTTTTTTTTTTTACTTTGACATAGAAACAGTAATAGAAAATTTAATTGGCATAGAAGGGTATAGGAGAATGCTGTAAAGTGTTTGCAAATCCAGCCTATTTAAAGACAGTATTGAAGTCTGTTTTGACAAATGCATAGCTAAATCATCCCAGTGAGAATGCTGTTGGAGACTGAATAAATACAGAAGCAAAGTGCTTTAAGAGTATAAACAGTGTTTCGAAGGCTGCTGTTGAGGTTAGTCAAACACAGCCGTTTGTCACTCACCTGTAAAGGCTGCATTCTAGAAATGCAGTGTTAAGCAACGTTTTCATTATGTGGACTGCGCAACATGCATGTAAATACTGGGTTGTACGCTGAGATTATAGGACTTGGGCATTGGTAGGTAGATATTAAGAATTTTTTAGCTCCACTTGCTGACTGAGAATTTCATATATGTATATATACACACACACACATACATACATATAGATGTTATATACCATGCAGTTGAATATAAAGCAGTGTCAGTACTACCCAGTATTTGTTAATTGCAGTAACCAGCTTTGTAAGGTTGGAAGTTTGTCATTTTTGGCATTGTTGACATTTTAGGGTGGCTCATTTCTAGCCAGTGATGGAGGGCTGTCCAGTGTATTATAGAATGTTGAGTACCATTGGCCCCTATGTGGTAGATGCCAATTCAAGATAATAAAAAATGCTGCCAGGCATTGTTTAATATCCTGTGGGAGACAGCATTTCTTGTGATCAGAATCCTTGTATAATTGACTACATCAGGCATCAGCCATACAACTAGTTCTCTCGGATGGTCATAATAGTAGCAACATTTTCTGAGCTTTATTTTATTAAGACCTCCATGTATTGAAGTTACATTTTTTATAATCTTAATTATATGAAAAATGACAGTATTGTCTCATTGCCTATATGGAAGCAACATATTTTTGAAATCAAAATTTCCCCTCCCTGGTCTTACCTGTTCCACTTCAGTCTCTGCAGAAGAATGGGTCAGTTGTGGCCATGACAGGGGATGGAGTAAATGATGCCGTTGCTCTGAAGGCTGCAGACATTGGAATTGCGATGGGCCAGACTGGCACAGATGTCTGCAAAGAGGCTGCAGACATGATCCTGGTGGATGATGACTTCCAAACCATAATGTAGGTCCAGTCTTCCTCTCTCCTCCTCTCTGATAATTCAACAGGAAAAGAATTCACAGTTACACACTGGACAAATTAAATCATGTTGCTTCTCTTATTTGATGGCCAATTTGAAGTTTGAGGAAAATAATTTGTATGGGTGGAAACATATAATAAATAGCAGGGCTATTTATTTAAGAAATAGCTGCTGAGTGAGAGCCACATGTCATATTTTTCTGGACACTAATATGATCATACAGCAGTGACCTTTCACTGGGGAGGGGTCGTTACTCTGGTTAAGTTTATAGTATGTTTTACATTGAAGTAAAGTTACCAGGTCCACCCCACCTGTTTGCTTGTACAAGCCATTAGGTTACCCCCATTTCCTGGTATTGATTGCTTGCTTCATCTACTGTTCTCATCTCCTTGAAGACTGCAGTGTGATGCCAAGCGGTGACATTTTGCAGTCATAGATGGAGAGCGTGTTGGCCCCCTGAGCTTACTTGTTTCAGTGATAAACTCTAATTTTGTGTTTCATGGTACTTTTTAATTAAAAAATTTTTTTTCCCAAACTGATTCCTTTGGGTGCTTAGGACTCAACCTTTAACAACCTCTTTCAAAGATAACAGCAGTTTTTAGTCTCCATTCTTAGAGTTGTGTAAATATCTTGGTAGGAAAAAGGTGGTCTTTTTCAAATTTTTTATTATTTACAGAGCGAACTCCAAATGTGTGCTGTGTACATATGTCACCTGGTGCATCTGGCTTACATGGGTTCTGGGGAATCAAACCAGGGTCCTTAGGCTTTGTAGGAAGTGCCTTTAACTGCTAGCCATCTCTCCAGCCCTGAAAAGGGTGTTTTTAAAATACCTATTTTCTTAATTTAGCCAAGTAAATGAGAGTTCACACATGAATTTCCACAAACCACATGTTTAAAGTCTTTACATAGCATATTACCTGCTTTTGTATGGAAGTGTTAGCTTAAATTATTTCTTATCCAACTCATAGCTATTTGATTCCTGATGTATTAATTTAACCCACTAAGCAAAATAAGCTTTGAAGGATAAAGAACATCATTATTTTAGTATGAGAAGTGTGTAGCATTGTTGAGAGGCAATATATGATTTTAATGTTCAAATATTTTTTAAGATTATGAATTTTAATGTTTTGTAATAAAAGTAAGTAGTTCCTTGCTAAAAGAAATACTTCCTAATCTTATGTTAAATTATTTTTTTGTTGATTCTTAACATTACTTAATTATAAATTTAGTTTCAAACCCAGCTTCACAATGTATTAATGAAAATAGATTTTTATTTTTGTGTGATATTTTCTCTCTTTTTTTTAATTTTAGGTCTGCAATTGAAGAGGGTAAAGGGATTTATAATAACATTAAAAATTTTGTTAGATTTCAATTGAGCACGTAAGTTTTTAAGAACTTTGTTTCACTCATGTGTCTTCTGGATAAATTATACAAAAAAGAACTTGAGAAGAATGCCTAGGAACTTATGCCCTATATTACTGTGGGTTTTTTTTTTTTATGTTTTCTACAAAGAAAATGCATTGTAATTCTTGAAATTAATCTTGACATGAGAGATCTTGAATGTGATAAGTAGGTACCTATATCATCAGAGTACGTGGTCCTTTGTTTGTAGCCACAGGGTCTACATGTGAGGTTTAATTCTGGGCCCAAAATTCTCAGGAGGGGGCAGTGGGGGGAGGCGTGTGTACTGAACATTGGGGATTTCCCCTTTGTCTATGTTCTTGATAATGTAGTGTAACTACCAGTGACATGGCATTTAGATTGTATTAAGTACCATATAAGAGACTGGAAGTTTGGCATTGGAAGGGAATCCTGGAACCAATCCCCCATGATGACAGAGTGCTGCCTGTCCTGTGTAATAAGCATTTGACATTTATTTAGTTATTTTTAAAATGTTTTATTATTAACAGTATATTTCATATGAATACATCATGTGTTGGTACCCTCTTTTCCCTCGTCCCTGCCCCCATTCTGGTGGGGACTCTCCTCAGTGGTTGCAGGTATGGGCTTGTGTATTATGTTTTGTGGGAGCAGCAGATAGACATTCACTCCCGCCAAAAAAATACTTGGTTATTTTTTAAATCTAAGAGGGGCAGGGTCAAATCTGTCTTTTGGCATCTTTTTTTTTTTTCTTTTTAGAGCTCTAAATTTTTTTTCATTTTTTTAAATTAAATTTAATTTTTTATCTTTTTTTATTTTTATTTTTTTTAAATTTTTATTTATTTATTTATTTATTTGAGAGTAACAGACACAGAGAGAAAGACAGATAGAGGGAGAGAGAGAGAATGGGCGCGCCAGGGCTTCCAGCCTCTGCAAACGAACTCCAGACGCGTGCGCCCCCTTGTGCATCTGGCTAACGTGGGACCTGGGGAACCGAGCCTTGAACTGGGGTCCTTAGGCTTCACAGGCAAGCGCTTAACTGCTAAGCCATCTCTCCAGCCCTAATTTTTTATCTTTTCAAAATTTTTATTAACATTTTCCATGATTATAAAAAATATCCCATGGTAATACCCTCCACCTCCCGCACTTTCCCCTTTGAAATTCCATTCTCCATCATATTACCTTCCCATCTCAATCATTCTACTTACATATATACAATACCAACCTACTATACCCTCCTCCCTTCCTTTCTCTTCCCTTTATATCTCCTTTTTAACTTGCTGGCCTCTGCTACTAAGTATTTTCCTTCTCACACAGAAGCCCAATCATCTGTAACTAGGATCCACATATGAGGGAGAACATGTGGCACTTGGCTTTCTGGGCCTGGGTTACCTCACTTAGTATAATCCTTTCCAGATCCATCCATTTTTCTGCCAATTTCATAACTTCATTTGTGTGCCAATTTCATAAGTTCATTTTCTTTACCACTGAGTAGAACTCCATTGTATAAATGTTGGCATCCTTTTTTGAGATTAGAAAGTGTTTTGTAGTTAGAAACTAGTAAAGTCTTTTTTTTTATGTATATATATTTGCAAACAAAGAGAAAGAAATACAAAGACAAAGCCGGGCGTGGTGGTGCATGCCTTTAATCCCAGCACTCAGGAGGCAGAGATAGGAGTTCAAGGCCACCTTGAGACTCCATAGTGAATTCCAGGTCAGCCTGGGCTAGAGTGAGACCCTACCTTGAAAAATAACCAAAAAAAAAAAAACAAAAAAAAAAAACAAAGACGAGACAGAGAGAATGGGCATGCCAGGGCCTCTAGTCACTGCAGACGAACTCCAAAAGCATGCATCACTTGGTAGACCTGGCTTATGTGGTCACTAGGGAATCAAACCTGAGTCCTTAGGGTTCATAAGCAAGCACCTTAATTGCTAAGCCATCTCTCCAGCCCCCAGGCTATTTTTTTAAGTAGTTAAATATTGAAAGTATGGTTTGTAGATTTAAAAACATCTTCTTGGTGGCACTCCAGAGGCTAAGGCAGGAGAACACAGAGGCCTGTCTGTCTCAGATGAAAAACTAAACAACTCCACCCCCCCCATTTTGTTTTTTTGCTATTGTTGCCTAAGAATTTTGAAAATCTTTTGTTAAAATGCTTTGTTAAAATAATTTTAAAATCTTAGCAAGAAAGTGTAGTGGCTCATGTCTGTAATTCCAGCACTCCTGAGGTGAGGCAGATAGATTGCAGTGGGCTCTAAGATTGTGGGTTTTCTTGTTAGAATGTTCACATGAATGAAGCACACACAGTAATCCCTAGGTCTCCTTTAAAGCACAGCAGTAATATGTAAGTAAAATGTTATAAAATCTACATGAAGTTTTTTGTGCTGATGATTTTTTTAATGGCTGTTTTTCAACAGGAGTATAGCAGCATTAACTTTAATTTCGTTGGCAACATTAATGAACTTTCCTAATCCTCTCAATGCAATGCAGATTTTGTGGATAAATATTATTATGGATGGACCCCCAGCTCAGAGGTACTTTTTTTTTCATGCATAACCCAGAAAGACAAAACAGTTATAAAATGTTTTAAAATTTCATTGTGGCCAGGTGTGGTGGTGCATGCCTTTAATCCCAGCACTTGGGAAGCAAAGGTGGGAGGCTTGCTATGAGTTAGAGGTAAGCCCAGCCTAGAGCAAGACCCTAACTTGCAAAAACAACAATGAAAAAACCCACTTCACTATGGACAGCTTAGCAACATGTCTGCTGTCAGGTGTGTCATCTGTCCATGTCATTTATTCTCTTTGAATACTTATTGAGAATGGCCTGGATCTGACCCTTTACAGTTTGTCACGTTCAGTTTTTGTCTAAGAACGAATCAGGGAATAGTTGTGGTTCCTGGCCCTAGAAAGTAAACTTATTTCTAAGAATTGGATGTAATGGAGAAATCTCAAAGTTTACTTCAGTGTGTAGGTCCTGTTGGTTTTGAGACTTTATTGGGAAAGTACTGCAGGACATGAGCATCTGTTTTAACAGCAGAGTGACACGTGTTAGAGCATTGCAGTAAATCACCCTAATCACGACAGTCCCTGCTTGTCTTCTTGGTATATCTTGTATGTGAAATAAATCAATTTATATATAAATGGAATTGGACAGGTTTTTTTTTTTTTTGTTTTTTTTTTTTTGAAAGTTGACTATCAACTGCTGGCAAACTTTGCTAAGTAAATGTAAGAGGTTAAAAAAATGACACACACACTGCCGTCTCCTCACCTATATCCCCCCCCCCCCCGTGCCCCGCCCCTCTCCTTCCTTCTCTGTCCTCCCTCCTCCCAGCCCAGGGCTCACGAAACAGCCAGTGACAGACAGCTACAGCCACAGTTTTCTTCGTGATTTAGCAATTTGTTTTCATATGAAAACATTTAGTTGTCTATATAAATGAAGTTAGTAATATCATAAAAATCAGTCCTAACCTTAACACTTTAAGGTAATTTGTTTTTCTGTTTGCTAAGCCTTGGAGTAGAACCAGTGGATAAAGATGTCATTCGCAAACCTCCTCGCAACTGGAAGGACAGCATTTTGACTAAAAATTTGATACTTAAAATACTTGTTTCATCAATCATCATTGTTTGTGGGACCTTGTTTGTCTTCTGGCGAGAGGTATATTTACTAGATAAACTGCTGTGTTATGATTTATTCCGTGTAATAGGGTTCTTAGTTATTTTCTGTGGGTTATAAAGGTCAGCAAAGTTGAGATCTCTTAGTAAAAAATGTGATGAAAGAATTTTAAGAATTTGATATTAACATATATGGGTTAAGAGAATTATTGATATACAACTTTTAAAGTCATTTAAGTCTGTAGAGAAGAATTATATCGTGAAAATTTTGGAACAAGCTATAGACAATCTGCGTCCTTAAGTATCTATGTTGTTTTTAAATAGTAACAGTATTTTAATACCCAACACAAAGATATTTAGAAACTTAAATGTAAGCTTCAATTGTTCCCTAAGTGATTTGTAGAAAATATGGATAGCTTGTAAGTTTCATGGCTTAGACTAAAGCTACCTCATAGTGGAAGGAGTTTCTTAACATTTAACTTGACTGCTGAAAAGTTATCTTCTGAACTCTTGACAGCTGCGAGACAATGTAATAACACCTCGAGACACGACAATGACCTTCACATGCTTTGTGTTTTTTGACATGTTCAATGCACTAAGTTCCAGGTCTCAGGTATGATCTTTCTTAATCTAACAGTTGACTGGAGCCCTTACTAATAGGAAATGGGCAAGGACTACGGTTATGACATCTTTCGGATTTCGTAGCCACAGATTATAGCCACCAATATCCTTGTATAGACATGGTCCATTGGTCAAAAATAAGGATGGGGCAATTTGTGGAGATAAGCCTTATCTGTGACTCAAATATCAAAGTCCACCAAATTTGTTTTCTCATTCTATTTTTGATTTTATTAGAGAGAGAATGAATGGGGGTGCCAGGGCCTTTCGCTGCTGTGAACGAACTCCAGACACAGGTGCATATGTGTAATATTGCACATTTACATCACTGTGTCTGGCTATGTGGGGTCTGGAGATTTAAACCTGTGTTCTTAGGCTTCACAGGCAAGCACCTTAATGGCTAAGCCATCTCTCCAGCCCTGTTGTCTCATCTTTATTAGCTGCAGTCATAGGGTAGGTTCAGAAAAACGTGTGAATATAGTACAAACCTTACAATTTATTCCTTATCACTTCTGTCATTGTGTCAAAGCTTGGGGTCTTTACTTTGTTTATCCTTCCCATGTTGTACATGAAGACAACCACATCTTGTTCGTCTAAAAGTATTTTGATAGAAAATAATAGGTCAGGACCTTGTGGCACTTTTTCAGAGTATACTGCCCTTGAAAGTTCCATATGAGGCAGTATTCCTCATTTTAGTCTTAAAGTAGTTTATGCACTTAGTGTTTGTTCATTTCATGCAAACTGTTGACCGTCTGAAGCCCTTTATGAACCCTTCACTGCATCCTTTGCCACTTGCTGTACTGGAACTTCCCAGGTGCAGGGAATTAACTGCTAATTGAATCTAATTTTTGAAGATGCTGTATATTTGTGTTTTTGTTTCATGAGAGGTAGTTTTCTTTCCCTATACACACATAATTAGATCCATTTGTTGAAGCATTTTACATTGTTTACCTGAGTGAATAGATAATAGTTAGCAAAAATAAGATAAATATATTTAGATTAAACAAACTTTCTTAATACTTTGGTGTACCAAAGTAATAAGTTTCTTCTTTTACGTAGTCTAATTCTTCTTAAGCAAGTTTTTTTGTTTTTAATAAGCCTCATTGTTTAGCTCAGATCTACTTCAAACTTCAGGCCGTTTGCTCAGCTTTCTGAAGGCCTGTATTACAGGCAGGTTACCACCATGGCTGGCCAAGCAAACCTTTTTTTTTTTTATTTTTTTTTAATTTTTTTTAGATAAATAAAAGTTGCCCTCATATTTATCCTTATTTGATTTGTATTATTCCAGAATAAAGTCACGAGATTTCATGGCATTGACATTGTGGAACTTAGTAGTATTCAGAGGTATTGATTATTCCAGTGTGAAAGGAAGTGTTTATATAATGAAGACAGTTTTTCCATGACCAGGGAGGATTAATCAGAACTCTCTGTTTTGCCAACAGACCAAGTCTGTGTTTGAGATTGGACTCTGCAGTAATAAGATGTTTTGCTATGCAGTTCTCGGATCTATCATGGGACAATTACTTGTTATTTACTTCCCGCCACTTCAGAAGGTTTTTCAGACCGAGAGCCTAAGTATATTGGGTAATGAAAGTACTATCTTAATATATTTATATGAGTTGTTATATTTTCTTTTTTAAAGTATTTGTTTATTTGTGTACGCATATGTCTGTGTGGATGGATGCCACTATTTCTTTCTTACTGCTGCAAATGAATACCCATCCAGCTTTACACAAGTGACTGGAGAATGGCACCTGGGTCAGCAGGCTTTGCAAGTTCGTGCCTTTAACCATTGAGCCATCTGCTGGCCCTGAGTTGTTCTGGTTTCTAATGTGTTCATCATACAATGAACAGTTGTTTTCACATAGTGAACTAGTAAATAACTTGACTTGAAATGGGCTGCTTTTTCATTTTGGGAAGTCAGTCTTCTAACTGGAGATTTTTTTATAACTTTACAGGTTATCAGTTTTTACAAAATCATGTTCGGTGGTTCTAAAACACAGCAACTCAGAATTGTAGTAGTTTAATTGTATTTTATAACATTTTAATATTTTAAGAAGTTATAAACAGTTCTATCTTAATGGATAGAGAAATAGATTTAAGCTCACTAATATCAAATTGCTTTTGTTAGAATTTGTAATTTTTAATAAGCTAGTATGTTACTTTTTTCATTAACACATTCTGATTTCATGTGTTATAAAGTCTCTATAGAAATTACTCATGCTCATATTATACATTATATGCATGTTACAGACCTAGGGACACCCAGAGCTCATGGGTGGATGTTTGCTTAGCTGGTGAAAGACCCTGGGTACTAGGCTTCGCAAGTAAGTGCCTGGGTTTGCTCTCTTTAGCACCTCACTTTAGAGAGAGAGGGAGAGAAAACATTTAAAATTAATTTATCTGTTTAACTATGAGGACAGTGCTTTGGGGAATGCTATTCTTAATTTTCTTGTTTTTTTTTTTTTTTTTTTTTTTTTTTTTTTTGAGGTACAGTCTCCTCTGGGCCAGGCTGACCTGGAATTCACTATGTATTCTCAGGGTGGTCTCCAACTCATGCCAATTCTCCTACCTCTGCCTCCTGAGTGCTGGGATTAAAGGCGTGTGCCACCATGCCCAGCTTTTACTCGAGTTTTTAAGTCAAGCAGTGCATTAATGAGATAAATTAATATGGGCTCCTATATTTTTTGGTAGAGTTTTTTCTTTTTCTTTTTTTGGTATAAGTGAAAGTTTACTCTAAAATTTAAGCTAGTTTTAATTAATTTCACTTTCACATTATTTCCTCTTTTTAAAAAGTAGAATTTTAGGGCTGCAAAACCGGCTCAGTGGTTAAGGCACTTGCTTGCAAAGCCTGCCAGGTGGATTCTGTTCCCCAATACCCATATAAAGTCCGGTGCACAAAGTGGTGCTAGCGTATGGAGTCGTGGGCAGTGGCAAGACACGTTGGCATGCCCATACTTTATTTTTCTCTCTCCCTCCGCACAAATGTATAAATTGAAATATTTTTGAAACGTGGAATCTCAAGGAGTCACCTGCAGTTTCTCAAGCGATAGTGTGAATGGAGATAGTATGGACACTCTAGGCTGTGAAGTGGGGCACATTGGTACAATTTTTT
Organism: Jaculus jaculus; assembly: GCF_020740685.1. Classification (NCBI taxonomy): domain Eukaryota; kingdom Metazoa; phylum Chordata; class Mammalia; order Rodentia; family Dipodidae; genus Jaculus; species Jaculus jaculus. The sequence goes on from NC_059118.1 coordinate 21,581,859, forward strand.
TATATTCACATAGGCATTTTCAATTAAATTCCTGCTTATTTGTTACCATGTTGTGAACAGGGCTTTGGGAAAAGGGCATTGTACTCTATTAAATAGCAAAAGCCTTCCTTTGGCATTAATATTAAAAGCTAGCAGCAGGGATGGCTAAGAAGATGGCTCAGCTGTTAGCCTGCTGGCCTGGGTTCAGTGCTCACGCTACCCACCTAAGCTGGACACCAGGAGTGGTGTGAGCACCTCGCTGCATGGCGCACACGCTCACACAGAGTGCGCTTAGAGAGCTGCTTAAGTGAGGCTGTGACGCAGAGCAAGGCTCTCAGAGTGCTTGCGCTCTAGTTCTGGTTGTCGCCTTTTCTAGCTGCATGGCTTGCGAACAAGCTACTGAATACCTTTGAAGATTCCTTTTTATCATTTTTAACTTGGGGCAGTGATGTTTATCTCATGAAATAATTGTGTAAAAGTACAGTTGTATAACTGATAACGTGAAAAAATAGCTGCCAATCAGTTTTTGCTTTTGTGCATTTCAAAGAGTTGTAAAACCTAACTTATCTTTCCTTGCAGATCTGTTGTTCCTTTTGGGTCTCACCTCCTCAGTGTGCATAGTGTCAGAGATTATAAAGAAGGTGGAAAGGAGCAGGGAGAAGATCCAGAAGACCGTTAGTTCAACATCGTCGTCTTTTCTTGAAGTATGATGCATATTGCATTTTTTATTTGCAAACTAGGAATTGCAGTCTGAGGATCATTTTTAAGGGCAAGTTCAAGAGGATAATGAAGATTTGAGGACTTTTTAACTTTTCATTGACTAAAAATGAACATTAATGTTAAAGACTTGATTTGAAACTTTAACCTGCTGGCAGTCCCAATTGAAATTATGCAACTTTGATAACATGTTCCTTGATTTAAATTGGCTTCTGCGATTGAGTGGAACTTTATAAACATATGGGCAGTTATTTAATTAAACTATATAAAAGGCAAAACCTGAACCACCTTCTGCACTTAAAAGAGTTCTAATGTACAGTATACACTATCTATCTTAGATAGATATAAATATTTTTTTTATTTTTAAATATTGTACTATTTATGGTGGTGGGGCTTTCTTACTAATACACAAATAAATTTAATCATCCTAAAGGCATTCTGTTTGGCTTAGAACATGGTTGCCAGGAGTGCCATATCTCAGCTACTGTATTTTCTTTTTCCTGCAGTGTAAGCAGATCAATACCTTTTGTATTTCAAGTTTTTTGCACAAGTGTGACCACTGTGGATCACTGTTCTTTTCTTTCTTTTTGTGATTGAAAAGCACATACTGCGATTTGAAGTAAATGTTTGCTTTTCTCAGTAAGTGTAAATGGTTGGCTTTTTTTATTTGTTTCAGTCTGTTCTAGAAGAATTAGTGCAGGGCTATCATTGGCATTCTAGTTATGGTAACTGTAATTAGTACTTAGACATAGAGTCAAAAACATTTAAGACTGGGATGAAATTTATAGCAAATTGTGTTGACACGTGATGCCTCCTCCTTAGTTAATTCAAATACATGCTTGTCGTGATCATCTTGTCATCCCTGGATTATAAATCCAAGCACTTAAGCTAAGGAACTGAATTTGTTAACTGTTATCCTATGTATATTTTTAAACATATTTCTTAGGAAGTGCAGGTATCTCCGAACTGGAATAGAGGACTCCTGAGCCAGGGTGTACTTGGAAGCTCTTGGGCTGCCTTGCTCTTTGTGAATCCTCAAGGCAGCTCTTTGGCCTAGATTGGAATACTATCCTGGGCCTGTCCCTTCAACCGTTTGTTCTTAATTTTCTTTTTGTTTTATAAGGTATGCTTGGGAAATAGATGGTAGAATTTGTTTTCTGTAAAGCCATGTTTTTTTATAATGACTTAATGAAGTAAAGATAGGTTGAATATATTGCAAGTTGGGGCCAGAAATTCAAATTTGGAGTCCATTTTCCAATTGAATATTTCTCTCTATACTGAAATGTTTTGAAGGTAGTGAGTTTTATATTTTACAACTGTCAGAATAAACCATCCCTAAGCTTGTATCCATATTAAACTGCGAGTGTTAACATTGAAATGCTGTCACTGGGTCTCTACCAAAGTCTGGGCATAAGGAGCAGAGGAGTCTGTCTGCACTTGACTCTCCTTCAGGTCCATTGTTCCATCTCATTGGATGGAACATGGAGACCACTGTCTAATGAACTCTCTTCACTGTTTTTTGTTTCATTCTTAAATTCTGTAATGATTTTTACTCTGTTACAAAGACATGATAAACAAATTAAGTGCACATCAGTCTTTTTTGTTTTACACTTCAGGATCAAGTATGATTCATATGAAGTAAATGTGCCTATTTTTTCACTTGGTTTTGGAATTATAAAAATAAAATAATTTCTTTTCATAAGTCAGTGACTTCCCAGTTAGTACTATTCATCTTCAAATGGGTGTCTGTACAGATTCTATGCAGATGACACAGGAGTTCTTGGAGTTAAAAAAAAAAATGAAATGTGCAGTACTCTTCCAGATGCCAATTTTCTAAACTATATTAGTCTTGATTAATATGAATCATTTAAATGTGGTAACATCTAAATTTTTAATTTTTCTTCCATATTTTAAACCCAGGACTTGCTACAGTTCCTAATAATTTAGGTATTATTTTTCTATTTTTTTCTTTACTTCTTTTTTCTTTTTTTAAAGTTGTTTGACCCCATCCCATACACCGCCCCCTCCATAGTGTCTAAGCATCATCAGAGAAGAAAAGAAAGAGATTTGAACTAATTCACCACTAGGTAGATAATTCTCAAATACTAAAAACTGGGCACATAGAAACAAGGTTGAGTGTATTTTTACTGGGCAGTGCATGACCCTGAAGTGAGGTAAACATAGTGTACAACCTAGAAGAGTGGTCCTAGTACCCCTCCTCCGCACTGCACTGAGGGTATGAAGCACACTTTTTTAGCGTTTGTCTCTCTAAATGGGTCACCTATTACAAGTGTAGTCATTTCAAATTTTAATTTGCATCCCTTTCATGTAGTATATAAGCAAAAAGAGTATTGGCCATGCCTGAAATAGTTTCTCACCAAAATGCTTGCAGACAGTAATATCCCATCTCAGAACCTTAGTTCATTTCCCCTGCTTTATGTCTCTTATTGCTTGACAATTCATTGTGCTATTTGTTTCTATGTGACTCCTTCAAGAAGTGAGATGAATGAGTTGGTAACACTGACATTAAGCATTACGTAGTACCAGAGTGTATGAGGAATACAGTGGTGACACCTTGCCTTTCAAGAGCATGTGGACAGGGAGAGCGGATGATAAAACTGTTAAAAATTTGTGTCAACCAAGGCAATGATGATCTTTGCACATATATTTTTAAAACATACATTAAAATAAATACAGTACATATTTCACTAGAAATTTCTCATCCTTAGCACTTGAAAGTCTTCCAGGTAGCTTTCTCTACTAAGTTCCAGCAATCCAGACAGAAAGTCATGTGCATATTGTATTGATACTATATCATATGTAATATCAGCAAATAATGATGTTACCTGGCACGTGACTGGGCAAACAGACTGCTAAGATACTTAAGCATCCTCGGTCTCAGTACTTGGTGTGCCTGTTGACTCACTTGGCAACCTATTTGGGCTTTTGGTTATCAGCGTTGGTTATTGTTAATAATGGGTAATGTGCTGATATTAACATAGACCCTAATAGTAAATAATTACCTTGCTTTCAGGAAGTTCTCAGTCACAAATCTGGAGACCAGTGTGAAATGTACCCATTCCTGTAGTAATTGTATCTAAATATGACAGTAGTTGAAGGAGGTTGTTAGAAAAATTTCCTAGGACTAGCAGCATCTGATTCAAGACTTACATTAGGAATTCCTATCCAGGAAGCAGCAAGACATTACAGCCAAACACCAGTGTCCGTAGAGGTAGGTGTTGGTGGGCCCTGGAAGGACATGGAAAGCCATGAAGAGTTGAGTATTAAAGCTGGGGTTGCTGAACAGCAATGACAGGAGCACTAACGAAAGGCAGAGTATTTCACTTGTATACACTGGAAGGTTTCAGCAGTCTGGTGCAAGTTTGGAGTTTTTTGTCTTATGCTAATGGAAACAGAGCCATCTGTAAACACTGAAAGAGGAAGACCAAGTAGAAAGTTATGAAAGCTTAGGAAGGGATGATTGAGCCGTGGAGCTGTGTGTGGAGAAGGTGTTGTGGAACTGTCTTCTGAGAGAGCATTGCTAAAGCCGGACATGAGGAAAATGAGGACGGAATGCTCTGGTTTGAATAGTGCAGCCATAGGGAACATAACAGAAGCTGAGCAGGCTTCCGTAGGATACAGGCCTGCTTGAAATGGGAAGTTTGTGACTGTCTGAGGATTTCCCAGTGGACATGTTAAGTGAGGCTTCTGAGCAGAGTAAGATAAGCTAGGAGAAAACTTCCTCACTAAGCTTTGGGTGCTTTATTATTTATTTGTAAAAGTAAAGCAGTGAATGAGAGAAAACTCAGCTTTGACCAATATTTTTTTGAAATAAGTTCCTTTGGCATAGTTATTAATCAGCAAATAATTGTATAAATTCCCAATGTCAGGGTAAGAACATTGTAGTCTCCTTTGCCTACAGAGCCTTCAGTTGGAGTCTTTCATTAAGGTTACCAGCTGGGAAATACTAATCTGAATCATTGGTAGCACATCTCTTTGGTATTCGTAGTAAGGTAGTCTCAGGAAGTAGAGTATGAGTGTATGTTTACATGCATACAACATGTAAATATGTAATATATAGAATATCAAAGAGCCACACACAGCTCAGCCAAGTTTACTGTGTGATGAGCAAATAGGAGCCTGACGACATCAGAAAATAGCTACTTGCTGTGAACAAATAATTGTGGCAGGAGAGTGAAAGACAGTGCTTTTCTTCCATTTTATTCACAGTTCTTAGGACCTTCCTACCTCATGGCCCTGTACAGTGCTCCAACACAGCCTACTTCCAGGTCTTTTGGGACAGTAGTCATTATACTTAGAATTGTATAAGCTATAAGCTTTAAATTTAAAAATTTTAAGCTTGTATTATTCCCTTGCCTTAATTTCAAGAATCAGAATTTTTACCTGTATTTACGAGCTTTGATGAATGCTGAGATGGCTTTCCAGATTGCTTGGTTGAAGAGGTAGGGGTGTGTGTGGAAGTGGTGATGGTGGAGGGGGTAGGGGGCGAAGGTGAGGAGGAGGAGGAGGAGCAAAGAAGGCCTTATAAGTGCTATTAAGAGGAAATGCTTGTGTATATTTGAGCATAAAAATTGTAGCGTTTAAACCTAAAGGGCAGAAAGCCAGGGTTTGATCCCAGCACTGCATAAACTGGGTACATTACTATAATTCTAGCACTTGAGATGGGGACAGGAGGATCAGTTCAGGGTCACCCCTGACTACATGGTGTGTTCAAAGCCAGTCCGGGATACAAGGGACCCTGCTTTAAAAACTGTGGGGTTTCATCTTTTAGAAAACATTGAAAATAAAAGTTCAAGTCACTTAATTGATGAATTCTAGTAGAAGTTTGAGAAATCCTCATTTCATTCAAGGTAAAGTCAACTGTTAAAATGTGGGGAGAAAGGAAAAGCAGTTATTTGTGTAGATACTAGTTTTGATCCTTAGAAACTTGTAATCTGAACCTCAGCATTCCTGTGGTTATGAGCTGGTAGTAATGGCCTTTATTTCTATAACTGTCCCAAGGTCATGGCCTCCCTGTTACACAACCCTCTTTGCTTAGTTTTAGCCAAGCTGACAAATACCCTTTCTGGCTCACATTTCTGTGATGGCTTCATGGCTGTTACATCCAACAAAATTTCCTTTCATATCTAATCCAGGGTTGCCTGTCACCACTATTTTTAAAACCTTAATTTCAGTGCTGTACTCAGTAACCCTTTGAGTAACAACTACATCTCACAGTATTACTGAGCAGACATTGGGATAGTAAGACCTATGTTCCCGAAGTCCATTTGGTGCCTTTATATTTCTAGCTTTACAACTCAAAATGTGCCCTTTAGTACAGTTTTTTTTAAAAACTTTAAAAAAATATTTATTTATTTATTTGACAGAAAGGGGGAGAGAGAAAGAGAGAAAGTGGGCACACCAGGGCCTCTAGCCAATACAAACAAACTCCAGATGCATGCATCTGGCTAACATGGGTCCTAGGGAATCAAACCTGGGTCCTTTGGCTTTTCAGGCAAACACCTTAACCACTAAGCCATCTTTCCACCCCCTCTTTTAATGGTAGTATACTCTACATTTAAAATGATTACAAGGAGGGCCGGGTGTGGTGGCACATGCCTTTAATCCCAGCACTTGGGAGGCAGAGGTAGGAGGATCGTCATGAGGTGGAAGCCACCCTGAGACTCCGTAATGAATTCCAGGTCAGCCTGGGCTAGAGCGAGACCCTACCTTGAAAAACCAGAAAAATAAAAGATTACAAGGGCTGAGTGTGGTGGCACACAACTTTAATCCCAGCAGGCAGAGGTAGGTAGAGTATCACTGTGAGTTTGAGGCCAGCTTGGGCTAGAGTGAGACCCTGCGTTGGGCCTGGGTGAAAGGAAGATTTAAGTTTTCCTGTTCTAGTGCCTTTCCCCTGACAAGTAGCATTTTGGTGCCATCTTCTGGTGGTAAAGGAGAACGCTGTGCCTGGATCAGTTAGCTCTTTTTTGTCAAATCGCAACATCACAGGTCTACTCTGAAAGAGGTTAGTGTGCAAGGCTTGCAGACCATCCATGGAATAACAGACAGCTGCAGGCTGTGGCTAAATAGCTGACTGTATAGAAGATGGGTGCCTGATGAGAAACACGACGCTTAAGCTGCACATGTAAGGCCTGTTCATGTTCTTTTCTCATGCATTTGATTTGTGTGTGCATAATAGGATTGCATTAGATTCTATAAGTCTCCTGTGGGTCTGAAGAACTCAGAAACTGGATAGAGGTGTAAAATTTAGGTTGTTTCTTTCAGTTCTCCTTAAGTTACCCACATAGAGATGTTACTTAGTTTCTAATGTTAACAAATGGTCCAGGCCTAATCTGCATGCTGCCTGTTTTTGTAAGTAAGGTTTTATTGGAACATAGTGTCTTATTAGGTTGTATATGAGCTACTGGTGCTTTCATGCTACAATAATAATAGTTAGAATAGTGATCATAATTCCCACTATGCTTAAGTTTATTTTTATCTTATGACTGTTTCATACATTATATTTTGATCATATTTATCAACCCCATTAGCCCCTTGTTCCACTCCCTATACTTCTCTTTCCAAATAGTCCCTTTCCCACTTTTATGCACTTACTTTATTTATTTATTTAATTGTTTTGTGATTGACTGAGCTTATTAGGGTGGCTTGCATTAGCATGGGTTATTTGCTGGAGCATGGGTGACTACACGTGAAAGAACATGCCTCTTTCCCCAGCAATCACTGACTTGCCAACGCTTGCTCTGGGGAGCAAGGTCCCACGCGCCCCAGCCACGATAGAATTGCCTGTCCTCATAGAGAAAGCCTGCCTACCCACTTAGGGACCAGGAAGAGAAAAACCAGTGTGTGTCGTCCACTCATAGGCAGGGCGGTACCGCCACTTGTCTCCGGCCTACACCCTCTCAGTAGTGCTGGGCCTTCTCTGGGGTGGATGCACTTCGTAGCCGACTTGATGCCAGTCTGAGTCAGCATCAGCCTCCTGAGGGAGACAGTGTGTTATGATCCATCCTCAGCCACCGTCAGCAGGACGCGCCAGCTGTTACTGTTCCTCACTCACTAAGGCTGCCTCTTGGTCTTACGGTGGGTAGAGCATTGTGCTACGCTGTCCCATGTGCTGTGCTCCCAATCTCCCTCCTCCCCTTCCCCCAGGCTTCTTTGAGCACTCCAGCCTGGTCAGGGTGCTCCCTCCCACTTTGTTGGATGCAGAGAAGTGGCAGCTTCCCAGGAAATAAACCAAAATACACTACCTCGCTTAGAGAAGGACAAGCTTCAGTAATAGAAACCAAAACATCCCGATAGCACAGCACGGTCCTTAGGAGAAAAGCAGTGTGAACTCATTGTTGCAGAATGTTCTACACCAAAATGTTTTTATATAGTAATTACCATATTTCAGGGCAGAATTATGTTTCTCAGTGAGTTCTTTCTATCCATGATTTATTGCTATGCAAAACATGCCATTTATAATAGGGTCTTTCTTTTTTTTTTTTTTTTTTAGTTTGTCTTTTAAAAGTTTGCTTACTTTGGGACTAGAAGGCCTACAATACTGTGTGGTTAGAAACCTGGGTTTGTGGATGTCACCATTCCCACGTTTCAACATAAAGGTTCCTCCTCCCCTTCATGTTTACCGTTCGTGAAGCCAGGTAAGGGAATGTTGGAAGCACAGTCTGATGATGCCATCCTTCCCAGAGGCTTCAGCTTCGTATCTGTTATGTTTCTCTCATTAAGTCAGCACAGTGTATATTCACTGGAGTCACTTGTAAATAGAGAAGGGGAGACTCGGCATCCTCAGGCCCACACTGTTCCCTGTGCTCCAGCTGTACGTCCAGCAGCCTCCCACCTGTCTGCATGTACGCGCTGAGGAGGCGTGTTTCCCATATCCACAGTAAATCTCCAGTCCTCGACTTCTCAACTGTACCCGCCCCGCATGAACGACAGTGGGCTAGAAAATGAAAGGAGAGGATGCCCGTCAGTGTTTGAAAGAAGACATAAAAATTCTGCGTTAAAAGCTCAGGCTAGCCTAGAAGTTACTATGCAGCCAGGACTGGCCTCAGCTCTGGGGTGACAGGTGTGAGCCACCACATCTAGTTGTTCAAGTGTTTGAATAATGATTTAAAACACCTTACAGTTGCATACAACATGCCCCATTTTTTAACACTTTATTATTTTCAAGGAGGGGACAGCACAGTAGGCATCAGGGTCTCTTGCCACTGCAGATGAACTGTAGATGCATGTGCCACTTTGTGCATCTGGCTTTACCTGGGTACTGGGGAATTAAACCCAGGTGCTCAGGCATTACAAGTACCTTTATCTCTACACCCCCTCATTTTGTATTTTGAACACATATATATCTATATATCATATCTATTATCTTTTTTTTTTTTTAACGAGGTAGGGTCTCACTCTAGTCCATGTTGACCTGGAATTCAATATGTAGTCTCAGGGTGGCCTTGAATTCATGGTGAACCTCCCGAGTGCTGGGATTAAAGGTGTGCGCCACCACGCCCAGCCTTACCTGTTATCTATCTAAAATTACAAGGTTTAAGGTAGAGCAGGTTCATCTGCTAACCATGTATATCGATCCACAGTATCTCCTGTCATTACAGGTGCTCTGCAGTCATGTTAACAAACATGGAGACGCTGTAGGTGCCATTTTTCATGCTCACATCCTTTGATCTGTTCTCTATAATGTGTGGCCAGACCCAGGAAAACAGCGAGGGCAGCGGACTGGAGGTTTTTCTAGATGAAAGTACAAGTGCCTTCTCCAAAAAGTACTAATACCTGAAGTAGTGTTGTATGATCACAAGCTGCCTGAAAAGTGCTCCTAATCTTGTATGTTTACATGATGGCAAGGTTTTCAGCGTGCTTGTCCTGTAAGTTCCCAGAAATCAAATACTGGTACACACTAATCTTTTCAAGGGAAAAGTTCAAAATGACAAAGTGCTGAGGTTACAATTTGTAGTCAGACCCCATCCCCACCAAAAATGAATTCCTTGATCTTGATGACAGTGTTGTACACATAAATACATGTCTCCAAAGTAATACAAGAAAATGGTTTGCAAAAGTACATATACATATGTATGCACATATATGAAAATTATATCTCTAGAGCAAGACTGAACCCCTTTAACCAAATAGGTGCAGTATTACCAAAAGTAGAAGAACCAAAGATTACTTAGGTATTACAACATGTTCATTTGAAATTTGATTTCTTTTCCTGAAAAATCTAGTGAAACTAGTTCAGAAACACTTCTTCAGTGATTATCTCATTCATCTGTTTCTCTCATTTTAACATGTCAGTATATAACTTGGAGCCATTGTGCCTTTGAATTTTAAAATCTTCCTCAACATTCTCATTTCAGAATTGGTAAAGCTGGATGGATTTAAATTTTAGCATTATTTATATAACTGGCCAGAAACCCAAAGTAAAAACCCTGTGGTTCAAAAGCTGTTGCTGAAAGTGGGAAGGCATGTTTTTTTAATACATTGGTCCAAGAAAAAGAGTAATTTCAAGTTCACTTTTAGGTGTTCTAAAGACATTATGAGATGAATATAAGGAATCCATATCCACCTCATTGAAATACAAGGTCACCACAGTGGAGTCCAGTGCTTGTGTTTGCAGAGGTGACATTCTGTTGGTCTTCTTGGGTCTGTTAGAGGGTGGCCTCCAGGGATTCCTCACTAAGGGAAGAAACTGGTTTGACTTCAGGGATATAGAGGGGAGCAGTATATAACTACATTAGCAGGAAGACTGAATTCCCAGGAAGTGGTATTATCTGCTCAAGGACTTTCAAATTAAGTTTAAGAAGCACACATGGGACTGGGAAGATAGCTCAGTAGTTACAGGCACTGGCTGGAAAAGGCTCCCCCGCCTGGGTTCAGTTCAAACACCCATGTAAAGGCAGATAGGCAAGAGACTCTGTCAAGCCCCCTAAAACATGCAGATAAAAACAAACACTAGAAAATTCTTGGAACACGGCAACAAGCGCTGCAAGAATAGCAGTACCCACAAGGGGAACTCCTTGTGGTCAGAGTCATTATTGTCCAACTTTGAGCCTGTGCAGCCGTTCACATCGTGGGGGCAGTTCTCTGTTCTTTCTGGTGTGTCTGAAAATGGTTAACTCTGCCCAGGTTGCAGTGGCCCTCTCACATTCTTGCTGCTCTCCGCTGTCTGTATCTCCCTGGCATTGCAGATTCTGCCCTTGCATTCGACAGGGCTTGCCTGTGGGTTGCCTTTGCTGCTGCTTGGCACTTTCTTCTTCCTGGCTCCTTGCTTTGCTTGTTCACTGTTTACTGCAGTTTGGCCCCAGGTACTGTAGAGCCTGATTTGAACTCTGAAGAGCTCCTACTTAGAGGTAGCACAAGTGACACATAGTTACTGGTTAATTTGCTTTTATGCACTGTTGTAATTAACCTTCATGTATCTGGGACAGAGGCACTGACCAGAAGCAGCTGCTGGGAGGATGGGTTTTTATTTTGGCTTACCATTTTGTGGGTAAGCTTCATGATGGTAGGGGGAAGCAGGGCATGAGCAGAGGCTGGACATCACCTGTGCAGTAGTATGTGGAAACAGCAGCAGGAGAATGAGCTGAATTCTGGCAAGGGGGTGCTGGCTATTAACACCAAGCCCATTCCTAATAACACACCTCCTTCAGCAAGACCCTGCCTCTCAAATGGCCTCCAACAGGGGACCATGCATTCAGAGCATGTGAGTTTATGGGGGACATCAGATTCAAACCACTCACAAAGGAAAATATATTTATCTAAAATTATTAATGTGAATTACAAATTCAAATTGAAATGTACTTGAAATCGTTTTTCATGACAATTGGCACGAAAAAAAAAACTTATGTATAAATAAATTTTTCAAAACTGTGGATGCCTCAAAAAGAACTGCACAAAACAGACATCAAGTTCATGTTCTCTTACTAGCTATAGAACATGATTATAAATTCAGATTTTTACCTCCAGGATTTATTCATCTTAGCTGTCTAATTTTCCTTCTTTACTGAACTGCTGCTACTTGTAGAGCTTTGAGTGAGATTTCATTGGCTAGAACTTAGGTCAGGATCTGTGCTTTGCATCTGCACTGATAGGCAACACTGGAAGCAGTCGATCTGAGATATACGGGGCATGAGACGTTCTGCTTCTACACAGGCACTCCCGCCACTGCCCCACTCCTGATCTGAATCCTGTCTTCAGAGCTGGGGCTCTTCCTGCCTCCGTGATGTCTGTCTCATACAGTCTGCACTTTGCTGCTTTGTCATTCTGTGCTTTCTTCTAAGCATCTTAAGCAAGAATGACCCTTGGGATCAAGAACCATTTTTATTCTGTTAAAACCCTGGTAGACATTCTGTGGCGTGCCCATGACCTTTCCCCTACACACCCAGGAGAAGCAAGAGCAAAAGAGAATGGGCATTACTGGACTCTCCTTCACAAGCAAGGGTGATAATTTCACGTGTGTTTGCAGTGGCAAGCAGTGATTTCTGTTGAAAAGGAGGGTTCCCCTTTTTCCTTTTAGGCAGAATCCTATTCAGTAGCCCAGTATGGTCTCAAGTTATGTATAGTAACAGGCTGCCTCGACCTTCCTTCTGAAGTTCTACACAATTAACAGATGAGAGCCATTTTAATAAGACAACTGAAGCTGGGCGTGGTGGCACATGCCTTTAATCCCAGCACTCGGAGAGGCAGAGGTAGGAGGAACGCTGCGAGTTCAAGGCCACTCTGGGACTAGATAGTTAATTCCAGGTCAACCTGAGCGAAAGTGAGACCCTATCTCGAAAAACAAAAACAAACAAAAAAACAAACAAATAAATTAAAAGACAACTGATAATTCAGCTGAATTTCAGTCTGCATACTCTAGTTTGGTGCCTGTCAAGCCAGTTACTTGCCAAAGTGGGAATGGTTTTCCTTTTAAGCTTGGTATACATTATTCCTAAGCCCCAGGAATCAAGGAAGATCACATTTCCTGTAACATTACAGTGCCCACTAGGTCCACTGTTTATGAGTAAAGCACATTTCTTTTCAAACATGGATGCCCAAGACTGCTTCCTTCTGGATCCTTTCGGGAAACACCTGTTTCTGTGCAGATACAGAAACGACCTAAGGAGCTCTGTCATCTTCAAAAAGTAATAGAACTCTTATTTGGAGGAGCTGGTGATAACGGCTGAACACTTTAGGAGGAGCAAATCGCATTGGGGTTTTTTTTGGCGGTGGTTGTTTTTTTTTGGTTTTTCGAGGTAGGGTCTCATTCTAGCCCAGGCTGACCTGGAATTCACTATGGAGTCTCAGGGTGGCCTCAAACTCCTGGCAATCCTACCTCTGCCTCCCCAGTGCTGGGATTAAAGGCGTGCGCCACCACGCCCAGCCGCATTGGGTTTTGATTTTTGCCTTTTGTAAAATGGCCGAAGCCATAACACATGGAAGGTGGGTAGTGGTTAAAGCTCACGTGCTCCTCCCAGCTGTGTTCTGTGTAGGAAGGTAAACAGTTGTCAGGTGTCAGGAGCTAGATTAGAGGCCTGTTCTGACAAATTAGAGCCATCTTTAGGATTACTGATGAGCATCAGTGTGCGCTCCTGGTAATGCAGAAACACCGTTACGCGAGGGTTGGGGCGCACACTCTTGATTTGTCCAAATGTAGTCACACTACTTATTTTTATGATCTTTATTTGGAACTCGCCAGCTTTACTTGTAATTTTAGCAGTCTCTAGTATTTCCTAGAATAGTGCCTTTTAAGCTTATTGGGTTTTTTTTTTTTTTTGAAGCAAGTTCTTGGCAGTGTAGCCCAAGGTAGGTAGCCTCAAACGCTCAATCCTCCTGCCTTAGCCTGCTGAATCTTTCATATTTGTGTGCCATCATGCCAAGTGCAAACCTTCTGTCTACACTACAACTTCACAACCACCAAGTAGGATCTGGTTATCTGTTGTTTTCCATTTAATTTGTTTCATTTATAAAACACTGGCTATTGGTTGCAGAGTTCGGATCAGTAGAATATCTGCCTAGCATGTGCCACGGCCGAGTTGGATCTCTAGCACAGCCAAAAAACAAGCTGGAGTGTTTTGCAAAACATCTAGAGTGAAGAGACCTAGGGCTCAGCGCTGACTGAGAGTGTCACTTGTGTTTCTGACCTGTCCTTAGCAGCTCAGGATACTTTATCCCGCTGGGCCACTACAGCGCCCCCTTCTGCTCGAAGACCGGGACTGTCTCCCTTCGTACCAACCTCAGGGAGTCTCACTGGCCACGTTCTCACTTTTCTTACTTTCTTCTTCTGCGTTTCACAACCAGATTTGTCACACTAAATAAAAGAGGAAGACATGATGACTGCCAGAGGCTGTGGGAAGTAACTGAGGTAGGACTCCTGTTGTATAAGCACAGTTGCGTACGGTGTTACAATTTAAGGTTAGAAAAGGCAACTGTCAGCTCACTGGAATGGAGCACAGAAACTCAAAATGTCTTTAAGAAATAAAAGTTTCTTAAACTGCATTTATTAAAAGTAGAATACAAAATAATTTGGAATTCAGAGGTTATCTGTTACAAATTCTGTTTATGCTCTAACAGGTTGGTTAGTCCTAAAGAAAAAAGTTGTTTCAAAGGAGAAAAAGGAAGTTTTAATCAAGTCACACATCTGATGTGATGCAGACTGAGGTTACTCAAGCTCAGGGGCCTCAATATGCTCCTCCAAGTCTTCAACCATTAATGGCCCAAACCGGTTGCTTCCCACATGCCACAGCCTGGTGCCCGAAGTGCTTCTCGCCCTGTTCTTTGACCCGCCGGCAGCCTTCTTCTTCTGCCTCTTTGCTTTTGCGTTTGGTTTACCCTTAGGTAGAAATAATTCCGCTGGGGCGTAAGTCCTTGTGGCATTGAACAGAAGTTCATAAAGTTGTTTGGCCTCAGGACACATGCTCAGGAGGCTTTCTACGGAGGGCGATGCCAGCAACCGTTGGCACAGTCCATGCACCAGGCTTCCACTATACAATCTGTTTGGTGGGAGATGGGGGGAGGGGTCGACAGTATCAGTTCAGTGCAGTAGGACAACCAGGATTAGTATAGCTCCAACACGTGTCTGCAAACGCTCACTGTTCCTAGAGAATCACAGAGCTGCCTTAGCAGAAGAGCAGAGTGGTTGGAAACAATTGTTACCCATAAATTAAGTGATGATGTTTATTGACTTTGTAACTAGTCCCAAGCTGAATAAGTCTTTTTAACAGTTCAAAAAAAAAAAAAAAGGAATTTTATGGCCTCAATAAACCAAACAGTTTAGTTTGTTCAAATACCAGAAAATTTCAATAGCATCATTTGCATGGTCACTGACAAGCACTGCAAAACTACTTCACAAATATAAGATGGGCTCAATATATGACTCATCGCGAGAGCTGATCAAATGATGCCTCAGCAAGCGATGCAGAAACGTGGCTTGGTCTCTGTAAAATCAGCACTGAAGTTCCGATTGTGCTGGGATGCCACAGCAATCCTGAAGGATTCAAAAGAGAACTGAGAGGTTTTGTTTTTCTTCTGTCTAGAGCAGGTCCAGTTAGGGGTGACCAAAACTATTAGAGGAGGAATAAACCCAGAGATCAGAGGCGGCTTATCATGCTTGGTATAGGAGGACGGGGTTAGCTTGGAGATGAGGCCTAAAGGTATGTTAAAAATACTTGGCTCAGTGGTAGAACTCTTGCAAAACTCAGTATATAAGCTCAATTTTCTGCCTCTCCCTTCTTCCTATATTGTCCAGCAAGACCAAAACACTAGTCTAATGGTTACATCAATAAATTTCACAAGAGCCCAGATATTTCTGCTTGCTGTAACTTAGCACAAAGTACACACTTAATAAATATTTGAATAAATGAGTAATATGACAGCTGGTAAGAAATGCAGTTTAAAAAACAACAGAGTAATGAAACTAGAGTGACTGCAGGTAGAGAGAATATGTGAACAGAATGGAAGAAAAAGCCCATATAAGGTCATAATTCAAATAGGTACCTGAAGGAATTATAGAAATGAGTTATGTCTTACCATCAACTAGTTTCAAAGACTGATTTTATGGAAATATTTGTTTCAAGCTCTTGTTCGAACAGCAATCTGAGAACAATATTAACTTTTTAAGTAACTTTGTGTTTTCAATATAGAGATATTAACTTTTGTGTGGTGCTTACCGAGTTAGGTCTGGCTCTGGGAGAGGCGTGGACAGCAGCTGGTTGAGGTACACCCCCATCTGCAGACAGCACTGCCACTGACAGAAGCCGTGAGCCGTGTCTAGATCCAGCCTCGCGCCCGGCCTCAGCGCCTTCGCCCTTTGGAACTCGTCATACAAGGCCTCAGCGCCACCGGCCCGCAGCTCGTCCTTCCCTAAACAAACCACGCAAGGGCGATATTTCCATAAACACTGTGTCAGCTGGCCATTTTCTCCCTGCACCAACTTCAAATTCCATAAACGAGAAATTAAGCTTAAAAAACTAGCTGTGTTTTTCTTCTGGCTTCAGAAATGCCTTGTAAAATTGAAATATTTATACTGAAGTACCTTTTCAATGGTAACTTTATTCAACCCCAAATTAGTTGTTTTTTACATGGACTAAGTTCTCTCCTGGTAAAACTATCTAACTTTAAATATGTCTGCATGTAAATTCCTTAAAATCTGTGACTATGAAAAATACAAATGCCTGCTAAATGTCACTATTCTTTCACTAAACTTCCTTTCATGGAAACCCCCATGGTGAAGTGCACTTGTCTTAAAGGAACACATCTGAACCTGCTTTCCAGGAGGAAAATGAAAGCGGGACGGAGACCCTGACAAATGTCCTGCTGCTTTCCACGGAGAAGAGGCAAGCAGCAACCACCCTCACCAGTCCTCCCTGCGGTCGGTTGGAGCGGAGGTGCACGAAGTCACGTGGGGACTTCTTGAGAAGCAATGAAAAGGAGGCCCACCTTTCACAGTTAGCGAACAGCAAGGCACTGAGCCTGCCTGGGTGCGGGGTCTCCACATTTCCTACAAGAAAACAGACAGACCCTTGACGTGCCCCGTCTAGAGGACTCGGGTAACACTGGAGGGGCCGGTGCTGTGGGCATCTCCTGATGCTGTACGAGTATTCGGGGAGAGGAGGTGCCCTCACCTGCTGCTAAAGCAGTGGCAGGCCTGAACCTGCTAAGTGGTATCGTGTACCATTAGTCCCTCTGGTGGCTACTACCACAAGCGAGCCTTAATATTTGGGGGTGTTTTGGAGTCTATGCATTTCATCCTTTAATTTCTTTAGAAATATATACCAGAGTAGCACTCTCCAGTAGGACTCGGTGACAGGACGTTCTCTAGCCACCAGACAAGACAGCATCCTGGATCCGTGTTCTCAGCTTGTGTTCTGAAGCCGTGTTCAACTCAGATTTCCCACATGGCCACTGGCTACCGTCCTTCAACTGTCTGCACTGTGACAGTTTTACACGTGTACAGAGTATTACTGCATTCTTCCTCTTTCATTAAAGAACTAAAATGCCTCCGAGGTTTCAGTTATTTTACCTGGTATTTAAATGCAAATGAAATTGCCCCAGTGTATTTCTCTAGTAGAAAAAAGTTTTTATTTTAATTTCTACTATTATATACTAATTACAGTAGAACACAAAAGGTTAGTTACAGCAAACCAGCGTGAGCAAGAATGCTTATTGTGGTGGTTAGGTAAGTTTCGCTTCTGGGCAAGTGACAGTATTCGTCATGATTTTTCTGCTGTGTTCTTGATAGGGTGGGAAGAAAGGAACGCAAAATGCAGCTGTCAAACACTGTCACACTTCACAAGCTAAAGCCTTCGTTGCCTCAGAACAGGCAGGATTAGGCAGGGCCGGCACGTTGACGCTGTACCGACTCCCGTATCCTGAAGTCAAGCCCTGACACCAAGTTTGGCCCACGAACGGCATTTGGTGCCTCCACATCTAAGTTCTGGTGTAAGTGATGGGAGTAAAAATAATCGAGTGCTTTTCTGTCTGGGTGAATTCTTCAGTCTGTGCAGTGTGTGTGTAACGTGGCAACACATGCTCCTGGGACTGGCAGACATACCGGCGCTGTGGATGAGGGCGTGCAAGGGCCCCGTCAGCAGGCCCAGCAGTAAGGCCTGCAGATGATGCAGCTTTATCTTGGCTTCCGCGTGCTGCAACCAGTAGCACGTGACAGCAGCGGGCAGCCTCAAACAGGCGGGGAGGGTCTCCAGGACGGCTGGCGTCACCTTCAGGGTTTCGAACAGAAGCACCTGCCGCCTGGCCAGGGGGAGCTGAAAAGACACCGCAAATGCCTGAAAATGTCCTTTTGTTTTTTGTTTTAAACAGCACAGATTTAATGTCAGCTGGGGAACTTCTTGTGTAGAACAGCCAGCCACACTCACAGGCATTCAGAGCACAGGTACTTATGCTGGGCCGAACAGATGCTGTCAGCTCCTTTCAGATGGCCTTTCCTATAGCCCACTCTGTAGGCTGGAGATCATGTTGGGCACACGGATCCCATGCTTGTTACCAATGCAGTCCTCAGGCCTTACTAATTGCGAGTGCAAGAACCTTCACTTTAACCAGCACCTATATATTTTACTTTCTGCACGCGATCCTGCCCTTACTTGTTGGCAAGTATTCATGCACCACTTTGTGATGCCATTATTGACTACAAGACAGACTGTTTGTTTGGGTCCTCTCATGTCCCTTATTTGCTGTTTTGTCTTTGCGTGCTCATATGGGGACTGCCCTCCCCCCATGGCTACTTATAGGCAAGAGGTGCATTCACAGGAGATAAGGGGTGCATATATATATATATATATATGCATGCTTTTTGACATAGGGTTTCACTCTAGTCCAGGCTGACCTGGAATTCACTGTAGTCTCAGAGTGGCCTTGAACTCACAGCAATCCTCCTACCTCTGCCTCTCAAGTGCAAGGATTAAAGGTATGCACCACCATGCCTAGCAAATTACAGAACTCTCAAGTCATATTAAACTGTTGTCAACTAAGGCCCTTGGGTTTAGACTTCAGAGATGTTCTGCCATCCAAACGTGGCTCTAGACAAGTGATGTTTCTCTGCAGTGCGATCATTTGTAACATGGGCCTTAGGAGCTGGGCAAGAGGTTGCCCTGACCACACTGTTCCTCGGCTCCTACTTTGCTCTTACAGCTACCTTGTTTGTTAACGGAGTGGTGTTCTGTTCACTCCAACTAGCAATGAAAACAACAATATCCTGTGTGTTTTCTGTGGGAGTGAGACACTGCCAAGGTTGTGGCGCAGAGCTGATGAGGTACTATCACCACAGTGTGTTAGAAACAAGTAGGTGCAATCACAGGTTTCTACACTGGTACATGCATTTATGACTGACTGGACATAAATTTGCACCTGGTGCCATTTAGCACTGTCAGGGGTAATTAGAGTCAAAAGTATTGAGCTAAATACAGACCTGATTAACTCAAGCTGAGAGGAAACCAAATGACACCGCCACACACAGTGAACTAAAATTTCACCTCACTTAGAATATAGCTAAGTACGGAGAACACCTGAGTCATCACGTAGCAAGGACTATAATTAACACACACACTACAGTTCAGTGATTCAGTTGTTTCATATGGGAAAGTAGTCCTGATGTGTTTCCACATACACACACACTTTCAGGATAGACTGTGGATGTAAATGTAAAAGGAAGAAGCCATGTTCATGAAACTGGGAGTAAGCAATGCTCTCTTAAGCAGATGACAGAAACGGGAACCATGGTAGCTGGTGATATAGCTCAGTGGTTAACGGTGGATACAAAGCCCGCTGGCCTAGGTTCAATTCCCAAGCTGTCCACATAAGCCAGCTGAAAGCAAAAAGTGGCTTAAGCACCTGGTATTCATTTGTATTGTTAAGAGGCCCTGGTGCTTCCCCCACACATAACATGCATACTCAAATGCAGGGAACTAAGAAAACCCAATGGGTGTTAACAAGTGCTTTTATAAGTTTACTTGCATTTAATTTCTAAACTTATTGTGTTATCAAGACACATAGTTTATTATTTTTATCTTTTTGGTTTTTCAAGGTAGGATCTTGCTGTAGCCCAGTCTGACCTGGAATTCACTATGCAGTCTCAGGGTGGCCTCGTACTCATAGTGATCCTCCTATTTCTGCTACCACACCTGGCTGTATTTTTTTTTTTTTTTTTTTTTTTTTTTTTGGAATGAGAGTAATGGATTGCCAGAGCCTCCAGCCACAGCAAACTCTAGAGTATGCACCATCTTGTGCACATGTGTGACCTTGCATCACCTTGTGTATCTGGCTTACATGGGACCTGGAGAGTCAAACATGAGTACTTAGGATTCACAGACAAGTGCCTGAACTGCTAAGCCATCTTTCCAGCCCTGTAGCTTTTTTACTGTTTAAAATATTTTATTTACTTATTTGAAAGAGAGAGAGAAAGAAAAAGATAGAAAGAGAAAATGGGTACACCAGGGCCTCTAGCCATTGCAAATGAACTCCCAGACACATGCATCACCTTGTGCATCTGGCTTACATGGGTCCTGGGGAATTGAACCTGGGTTCTTAGGCTTCACAGGCAAGTGCCTTAACTGCTAAGCCATCTCTATCTCTCCAGCCCTGTAATATTGTTTTAATATGTGTAAAAAGCAAGGACAACACTGGGATCCATGAACACATTCCCCTTGAAATGAGAATTTATCTGAGTATTATTTAGGCTCAAGCAACAATGAGGTAGGCTCACAGGATATTAGTATCAAATCAAGCCAGTCACCATGATGCCATAAACCTAAGCCCTGAGACAAGGTTCTCATCAATAAAAATAAAAACGTCAGACCTAAACATAAATACCCAAGTGAAATCTGATGCAGTTTGAGATGATGTCATGTCCCATACCAAATGCTCCTATGCACAATAGATGGTTTCACTTCAGGCTTGTTTCAAAACCACAGAGCCCTCTACTATTAATAGGCAGTCTCAACACAGTACCAGTAACTGCAAGGGAAACAGATTATACTGAGGAACATCAGAACTTGTAGACGTAGCGCTTAAAGTTTGGGTTTTGAGCCTTGGCCCTGACATTGGCTAAGAAATTACTTAGTTCGCTGGCATTCTAGCTTTATCACCTATAATATGAAGGCACAACAGCAAACCAACCTGTTATGTTGAGGGATGCTGTATACATGAAAGCACCTTTTAACCTGTAAAGTAACTTATTAGTGTTACCAATACTTACCTCAGTCAGTTTGCTCAAGTCAAAATGATCCTTGGGAAGTTCTACTGCGTAAACAACAGAGGTCTTGATATTTCTACTAATCCTTTCTACTTCACTGAAAGCTGCAGGCTGAGAAGGCAATGCATTCTGGGACATGCTTTCTGGACGTGACGAACCATTCCAAAGAAGCCCATAGATGGTTTGCCGGATGGACTGGGAAACTTTGTGGGCACTTGGCCGCTGCATATTTTCTACCTGTGTGTGAAGAAAGGTCCGTCTCAGCACCAAAGCATCACGGATGAAGGGAGACAGGTGGCCTTTGGCTAAAGCCAAGCACACCCATTCTGGTAATCCCAGGTTCAAGGCATCTGGACAGACGTAAGTGCCGTACTGGAAGAAGTCCTGTAGCTTCACCTGGGATTGCTGGTACTCCTCCATGGAGGAGCACAGAAGGTCCTTAACGCGTTCTCGATCCTTCTTGGGGAGGTGCTTCAGCATACTATCTAGCGCTTCAGCAGGGTCATCAAAATGAGACAACCAGTTCAGAACTCCAAGCACTCGGTGGTGTCTCCTCCCCTTAGGACTGAGAGGGAGACGTACTTTACTTAAGAACGCCTCCACAATGGGCAGATTGACATGGTCATTTCCACACAGCACAGCGAAAAGTGGGAGCAGAGCCCTGTCCATGTTGTTGAAGTGATGGCAGAATGCATCGAGGGAAAAACACTTGGCAGGAATATAGTAGTTTTGTGTTCCCTTTACAGTGTTCAAATTTCTCCACTGGAAGCTATTCAGTGGGCAAAACCCAGTCTTCAGGTCAAAAATGCAGAAATCACTATCTGATGATAATACGGGGCAATTCCAGTGATTGGCAAGTGTCATGATGTCCCGATCTGCTTCTGAAAAGCACTGCACAAAACATACTTGCAGCTTGATCAGAACCTGTATGAATACTTCTCGGATGAGTAAGGGACACACACACCCGCCGCCACCCACAGAGAGAGAATGGGCGGCCTGGATCCTTTCTCTGGCTCGGTCCTTTAAAGTGGTCAGCTTTTTGTCTGAAATGTCACATCCTCCATCTAGGACAACGTATGGAGAAATATTACAAGCCCACAGTGATTCGAAGAATTTCTGTACAACGTCTGCAAAGGAATCATAGTCCCCCCCATACCGGATCTCCAGGTTGGAATTAAAGCAGAGTCGGTGGAAAAGTGCATAGCCATCAACGATGATTTTCGTGTCCCGCAACTGCACGTCAGTGAAGAATTCATTACTGTGATCTTCCACGAAAGTCATCAGTCCGCGGATGCCCATGATGGCAGTCGGAAATAGTGCCTGCTGAAAATAACAGAACACTTGTTTTTTTTGTTTGTTTGTTTTTGTTTTCCAAGGTAGGGTCTTGCTCTAGCCCAGGCTGACCTAGAATTCGCTATGGAGTCTCAGGATGGCCTTGAATTCAAGGCAATCCTCTTAACTCTGCATTCCAAGTGCAGGGATTGAAGGCGTGCGCCACCACGCCTGGCTCAGAACACACTTTCTTTTCTGGTTTAATTTTTTTAAATTAATTAATTTATTTGACAGAGAAAGAGGGGGAGGGAGAAAGAATGGGCACGCCAGGGCCTCCAGCCACTGCAAATGAACTCCAGAAGCGTGCGCCCCCTTGTGCATCTGGCTAACGTGGGTCCTGGGGAATCGAACCTGGGTCCTTTGACTTTGTAGGCAAACACCTTAACCACTAAGCCATCTCTCCAGCCCTAATTTTTATTTTACTTTACTCATTTATTTGCAAGCCGAGAGAGCGAGAGAGAGAGAAGGGGAGAAAGGAGACAGAGGGAATGCACATTTTCTACTGATGCTAGTTACACAGCACCGTGTCACTGCTTCCATTACCAATCACAGCAACAGCAATTATGAAGTGCTCTTTGGATTAGCTTTTCTTTTGTCTAAAATTACTCATTTATTTATTTATTTTTGTTTTGCTTTTTGAGGTAGGGTCTCACTCCAGCCAAGGCTGATCTGGAAATCACTATGTAGTCTCAGGGTAGCCTTAAACTCACAGCAGTCCTCCTACCTCTGCCTCCCCAGTCCTGGGATTAAACGTGTACACCACCACACCAGGCCTTTGAGGCAGAGTCTCACTGTGATTCAGTCTCGCCTAGAATTCACTCTGTAGCCCAGGCTGGCTATGAACTTATGGAGACCCTCCTACTCCAGGCTCCTGAGTACTGGGATTCTAGGCATGAGCCATCACACTTCCAAGTGCTCATTAAACAGAACATGTTAGGACTCAGCATATCTGAATTCTGCCCTAGAATCTCAGGCAGTCTGCTTCAATACAAGACACACATTCAATCTTTTCAGAGGGTTTTTTTTTTTTGTGGGGAGGGGGTGCTTTTCGAGGTAGGGTCTCATTCTAGCTTAGGCTGAGCTGGAATTCACTCTATAGTCTCAGGGTGGCCTCAAACTCACAGCTATCCTCCTACCTCTGCTTCCTGAGTGCTGGGAATAAAGGTGTGCACCACCATACCCGGCCTTTCAAGGGTTTTGATCTTTGGCTAGGGATAAAGAAGGTTGCTCCTGATCCCTAAAGAACCATGCTGCGTCTACACATACATGTTGTATGGACTTTGATATCCATGTCATCAGTTCCTATATTGAAGGCCAAGTGGTGGTGGGGAGGGGAGATCAAAGTAAAAAGTCCTAAGTTGTAAAAATGACACCTCTACCAATCTCAGAATAAATGTGAAAGCATTGGGTTTCAGTCAATTAAACAGCATAGGACATATGACAGAGATCTCGTTTTTTCCTTTCTATGTCATAATTGGAGCCTAGGAACTTCTCACAGGCCTTGGGTGTGTGGGGGTGGGGGTCTATTTTTTTAAGGTCTTTTCTATTTTATTAAGGTCGGGTCTTGCCCTAGCCCAGACTGACCTGGAATTCACTATGTAGCCTGAGGCTGGCCTTGAACTCACTGTGATCCTCCTACCTCTGCCTCTCCTGTGCTGGGACTAAAGGTGTGCGCCACCACGCCCAGGGAATGGCAGTTTTGAGTAAGGAAAATTGTATCTATGCACTTCTAGGGAAGGAACCAAACTTTCCAGTTCATCCCAATTGGGAATCTTGCTTCTCATTTCTTTTTTTCTCTCTTTTTATAATTTATTTGTTTTTTTCTTTTTTTCAAGGTAGGGTCTCATTCGAGCCCAGGCTCACTTGGCCGCACTCAGTCTGTAATGCTTGGCTGGCCCTGAACTCATGGCGATCCTCCGGCCTCTACCTCATCTTGTTTCTTACACTAACTAAACATGCATTAACTAAGCTCACAAGTTCAGTACTATTGGTTTCCCCTCTGGTCTCAGGCTTCAAATATAGCTCAGCATGGCAGGGGTGCTCGTTTTGTCTCTGATCAAAACTGGATCAACCAAGAGTGTGCACATGCTTAAAGGCAGTGCATTTACGCTTGTCATCCCCATTACTGGATTCCTTGGCATGTGTTTCCACGTTTCCTTGGTCTTACCCGGCCCCTATGCCCAGCGCTGTCCACAGCCCAGCGTCTCAATTCTGTACAGCGGCAGCGTCTTGCAGGCTGACGCCGTGAAAGTTTTCCTGCAGGCACCGGAAGCGTCGAGCCCTGGTAAAGCCATGGCAGGACCTTGCATGGATGGGCAGAGGTGTGAATGATCCAGTTCCTCCAACACAGGCCTGCCGAGCCCCGTGCACCTCAGCCCCGGCCAGCCGCAGAGCCTACCTGCACCTTCCTCCCGCAGCGCCGCTCTCTCCATCAGAAGCCAGCGAGGCTCGGGTCGAGGCGAGAACACACAACCGGGCGCCAGGGTTCTGAGGGCCGAGAGCGGGAACCGGAAGTCCCCGGCCGTGACGTCACCGGGGCCCGGGCCTGGCGAGGCCACGGGGCGGGGCGGGGCGGCGGGGGAGACGCTGGCCTGAGCAAGGAGAAAAGGGGTGCTGGGCCCGGTGGCGGGGAGTTCGCGGGATAAAGCCGAGGCCTTAGCGCCTCGGTGGCTGCCGCCTCGGAACGGAAGCTCTCGGCCCCGCCTCCTCGGGTGACGGACACTTCCGCCGGGGGGACCCGACGCGCCCCGACTTCCCAGCATGCCCCGCGCCGTCTCCCTGGCGACGGCGGCGGTGGCGTCGGTTCTGGAGCTCCGTGGACTGGCGGCTCCTCTAGGTCGGCGCCGCAGTCCGCTCGTCCGCCCCTCCGCCCGTCCGGGAGCGGGAAAGGTCACGCGAGCCGAACTCCGCTCGCGGGGAAGGCGCCGCCCGGGCCGCGTCGGGCATCTCGCAGGCGCCGTCCCCGCGCGCAGCCCATTCACCGCGCGGGCCGCAGGGCCGAGACGAGCCCCCGGGCTTGTTTTGAGGGTAGGTTTAGTGCAACCTGGCGTCAGGTCGCCTTCCTGTTTATCGCCTGCGAAGAGGACTGAATCACTCCTTCCCTGGTCTTTTGCTGTGAGCAAAATGGGCTGCTCTTCCTCGCAGGAATGTCTCCACTTTTTCCAAGTTCCCATCCTGTTGTTTTACTTTTTTACCTTTTTGGTTTTGCAAGGTAGGATGTCGCTCTAGCCCAGGCTAGCCTAGAATTAATTCACTATGTAGTCTCAGGCAGGCCTCGAACTCACGACGCTCCTCCTACCTCTGCCTCCCGAGCGCTGGGAGTAAAGGCGTGCGGCACCACCACGCTAGGCTCAATCCTGCTTTCTTTCTTATCTCCTTTTTTTGTTTGTTTGTTTGTGTTTTTTTTTTTTATTTCGAGGTAAGGTCTCACTCTAGTCCATGCTGACCTGGAGCTCACTATGTAGTCTCAGTGTGGCCTCGAACTCAATCCACCTACCTTTGCATCCCAAGTACTGGGATTAAAGGCGTGCGCCACCACACCCGGCCTCTATCCTGCTTTCTTAACTTTCCCTTCTCCTTGGGCCTCAGTTGGGCTGCTGGGCGCATATTTGGTCCTCACAACATTTAAGGAACACCTAGCATATGTCAGGTGTGATGCCAGGTAATGGGAGTACAATGATAAAGAAGGTGTTTACCTGGCACTCAAGTTGATTCACCCTTCAAGAGCGACTGGTGCCCACGCCGGAGCGGGGAGCTCTAGAATCTGGACTGTGGAGGACGTTCTTAGGTAGTTCTGTAGATGAACCAAGAGACCAGCAGTGTGGATAACCTGCAGGTGGACAGACCTGAGCCTCTAAGGTTGGTCCCCAGGGAATCTAGTCCCCATTAAATCTCACATCTAGGAATTTAGGTAGGCATATTAACGTCCCTGGAATTGAGTAAAACGACTGACTAGTACATTATTTATGAAATAAAATGTGATAAATGGGTATCGACATATGTGGTTGATTGCCTTGGAGGTTTTTGTGGGTAATAGACATTGCTGTGTAAAGCCCATGGGCTGTTATTTTAAACAGTCGTTTGTATTATTGCTTTGGGATTGTTGAATCTGAAAACCTAACTCGAAGGCATGGTCTTTAATGTGAAATCATAGTTTCTTATATATTTTAAGACAAAACACGCTTTTTAACAAATCATTTAATACTTTGATGAAATAGTGATTTTGCTGCATACCTACTCATATGAAATAATCCTTTTATAATTCTGCTCTACATGTCACAACTCCTTGAGGAATTGTGGTTTTTAACTATATCACATTTATATCCAGCTAACATTAAGATGGAAGTTTAGGTTTACATTTTGTTGTGTTACTTCCAATCCAAGGAGATTACTTTCTACCCAGTACATATAATAGAAATTGGATTTGAATTTGCTTATGATGAAAAAAAAAATCACTGAATCTATATCCTTTGCACATGTATTCTAATAATAAAACCTGCTATAAAGTCTACACAGAAAAAGTCTAAAGGAAACCAGCATCATGCCAATTTATGGTTTAATCCCAACTTACTGTTTGTAAGCCAAAAAAGACATAAAATGGGAAGAGAGCAGTACAAGAAAGGGAATGCATATGCACATTTAAGGAAGCTGATTCTATATTTGGATTTTTAAAATTAAAAATATAAATCTTAAACAGAATGTGGATCATAAAAGAGATTCACATCCCAGAAGTAGTTGCAAATTTGGACTATTCAGTTTGACACATTTGGATGTACTAAGGAAGGCTCTCTTCCTGCAAAACATTGCTATGAAACATATCTTCTGGAATTTTCAGTAGCTCCACCATTTTTTTTTCTCACAAAAGATAACTGATGTAATGACACAAGGTGCCAGTTCTGTTGCCAGAAACTTGAACTTTTGTAGGAGTCTTGTGTTTTTAGACATGACCTATGGAGTTTTCATATTTCAGGCATTGACCAAGACTTCTTGCATGACTTTGACCATCACTGAGACTGGAATGTTACGTTTCAGTGAATGAACAAGCCAGTCTTGTCTTGTGTGGAGCAATGCTGAAATTCCAAGAGGCAGCTAAGTGCATGAGTGGATCCACAGTCATTTCCACTTACCCAAGGACCTTGATTGCAAGAAGATATGCACTTCAAAAGAAACTTGGCAGTGGAAGTTTTGGAACTGTCTATCTGGTTTCAGATAAGAAAGCCAAACAAGGAGAGGAATTGTAAGTAATAATACTTCACACAAATCTTGACTTGGCTGCTCTGTATACATAGCTGCAGGCTGATTAAAAACATGGAGTCATTGCATTAAAGCAAGCTAGTAAAGATAGAAAAGTTCCTTCACTGATCTTACTTCCCATACTTACCCCCCTTTTCTTGCAATCTTGGGGTTTGGACCCAAGGCTTCAAACATGTCAGGAACCTTTAACACAACCTCTGATTAAAAATATTAAAACCATCCATGATGTGAATAAAATATATACATGACTCAAGGTGAATGGATTAGATTATGTGAAAATAAAATTTGAATTCAGACCACAGTTGCAGTTACAGCATTGCTTCTACTTACCTTGACTGGAACTTCCTGAATGAAAGAAGATGAATTGTTCTTAATGACTGTATTTTGTGAAATGCTATGAACTGCATATACACTGCAATTCACATTTCAGATAAAGGGGTTATACTCAAGGAAGTATGGTATGAATTTTCTTTGGCATTTTTATGGAAGAGATGTTCAAAATCTTTATCCAGAAGTTCTCTGTTTAGACCAAATGGAGCTTCTCCTTTAATATTAGTTTATGTTAATGTCCCCTGTCACCTTCATTTCTTTAATTAGATCCAGTGAACTCTCGTAATAGAGAAAGATTAATATCACTTAATAGTAGTACTCTTTCAGATTAGCTTTCATTTATAGATTCAGCATTTTTATTTGCTGCAGTTAAAAGTTGGAACTGAAGTTAACTTCAGCTTGTTACATGGAAACTCAGGAGGAGTAAAAAGCAAAAGGAAGAGAAATGTATGAAATCAGCCTTTTGCTCTTAGAAAGTCAAGTGTCCATCCCATAATCTTTTATTCAGAAGCTTTTAGCTCCTATAGCTTAGTCCAGATTTTTCTCATGGGAGATTTAAGGATGGATTTAAGTCATTGGGATTTTTGTATTTCTTCATGTCATTGGAATTTAAAAGATATTGCTGATAGCTTATTTTAAAGATCAACTTTTTAAAATATTTTATTTATGACAGAGAGAGAGGGGCAGATACAAAGAGAAAGAAGGGGTGTGCCAGCGCCTCTAGCCACTGCAGACGAACTCTAGATGTATGCTCCACTCTGGAGTTATGTGGGTACTGGGGAGTTGAAGTAGGGTCCTTAGGCTTCACAGGCAAGCGTGTTAACCATTAAGCCATCTCGCCAGTCCCAAAGATCAACCCCTGAAATCATCTCTATACCTAGCATTTTTAAAAGCTGCAGTGATCTGGAACTCATAATTTCCAGTCAGTTCCCACAGATATAAAGAAGGGTGAAAGAGCTGGCCTTTTGGGGGATTCTTAAAGCATGAATGATACTCTGTATTAGTTACTTTTCTTGTTGCTCTGGCAAAATACCTGACAAAAACCACTTAAGGAAGGAAGGATTTATTTTGGCACATGGTTTGCGAATAGAGTCCGTATGATAGAAAAGCGAGGCGGCAGCAGCCCGAGGCATTTTTCACACTGCATCCACTGTGTGGCAGAGGGGAGAGATGAATGCTCAGTTTGCTTTCTCCTTTTTCTTTCTGTGTTCAGCCCCAGACCAACGCCCAGGGGATGCTGCTGCCCATATTCGCAGTGGGCCTTCCCACCTCAGTAAACCTCTGGAAGCCCTCACAGACACACCCAAAGGTGTGTCTCCTGGGTGATTCTCAGTCCAGTCAAGTTGACAATGCAGATTAAGCATCACATACTCTTCCCCCTTGTCTTCAACTTTAATAGAATATCCTAGCTGTTGTGAGAAACACTGTGTTCTGTTACAAAATGTGTCAGGCAAGGCTGAGTGTGGTCAGCATGCCTGTCCCTGTGGGCAGGACTGCTCCTGGCTGTCAGAGATCATGGCCACACACTCGGAAATGCCACGTGCAAGCTGTCAAGTGGCCACCAATCCCAGGGCTTTGTGACAAGGTGAGTCCAGGAGCGCTCGCTGTGCAAGCTGGGAAACTGCTCTGGCGGGCCAGCAGTCTACAGGGAGGAGGGACTTCAGCCCTCTGGCTAAGACATCGCATACTTTATTTGAAAAAGGCTTCCCCCACTCCCTCATCCCTAAATTTACTTTTTGTGCTATACAGCACAACATGCTGACTTTCTCGCAGTTAGTAGAGAACTTTCTAACACCTAATACTGAGCCAGGACTTGTGGGGGAAAAAAGAACATACTGTAGAAATATATGCAATTTGAGTTTTGTCAACTGATGAAGAATACAAGGAATTTAAGGAGAATTCACAGGAGGCATAAAAAGTCAATAAAAGTAATATAGAGGGCTGGAGAGATGGCTTAGCGGTTAAGCGCTTGCCTGTGAAGCCTAAGGACCCCAGTTCGAGGCTCAGTTCCCCAGGTCCCACGTTAGCCAGATGCACAAGGGGGCGCACGCGTCTGGAGTTCGTTTGCAGAGGCTGGAAGCCCTGGCGTGCCCATTCTCTCTCTCTCCCTCTCTCTGTCTTTCTCTCTGTGTCTGTCGCTCTCAAATAAATAAATTAAAAAAAAAAAGTAATATAGAATCAGGCATATGAAAGCCACACTCTAGAGCTTCAGATGTGAGGTGGACGAGTACAGATGGTCTGGGTGTATGTGGGGTGAGTCTTGTCTGTGGTGGGAAGAGAGAGAGACAGGGAGAGAGGAAGACAAGACTGGCTGCTTGGTTGGACAAGATTTGTATGCGACTTTTCGTTTTGAGCTAATCTTACAACACATGATTTGAATTCAGGCACAGTGGCTCGTGCCTGTAATGTCAGCCCTCAGGAGACTGAGGTAGGAGGATCACTAAGTGTGAAGTCATCATGGGCTACATTATGAGTTCCAGGTTACTCTGACCTAGAGTGAGCCCCTGCCTCAAAAGAAATAAAAACAAACACACAAAGGCTTGCACTGAACCTGGAAAAACTATGTGTCGTTTTGTGGAATGAATCCAGTGGTGAGGATGATGATGTTCAAGCCATCTGGCTCCAGAAGGTCAATCTGAAATGTATGGGAAAGAAATCTCTCACTGGAATCTCTAAAGCATGCAACACACTGGCTGCATTCTATTTTCAGATGTGTTTTGTATGGCAGATACAGTGTTTCTTTTAAAATCAAAATCAGGGGCTGGAGAGATGGCTTAGCGGTTAAGGCACTTGCCTACAAAACCAAAGGACCCACTTTAGCCAGATGCACAAGATGGTGCACGCATCTGGGGTTTGTTTGCAGTGGCTGGAAGCACTGGTGTGCCTATTTTCTCCCTCCCTCTCTCTCTCTCTCTCTCTTTCTGTCTCTGTCAAATAAATAAAATATTTTTTAAAAAGAAGATTTGTGCCACCATGCCTGACCAAGAAAAAATTAGTTGTCAGTATTTCTAAGTGGTAAGCTATCAAAACATATGAGCATTTCATTTTCTGAGAAAAATACAGAGACCTGGCATCATTTGTTAAGCCCTGTGCCCATGTAGTCACAGTGAGCTGGGGATGGGTAGCAGCTGCTTCCTTCAGACAGCCCATTTTCTCCCATTCACCACACCCTGCCGCTTCACAGCCCTGCACCCAGTCACAGCACACCTCTCCACTTGTCGTGACTGACATATATATCTGCTTTTGGAACTCTTCACTAAAATCAGGAAGAGAGCGGATATGGCTGGTCACCAAGTCTTAGAATGCTCGAAGGAGGGCAATTCAGTATCACCTTTATTATCATGGATTTGGTGATCAACAAGTCAGGAAGGAAAGACATGCCCAATCATAACTGTGACATCATGGTTAGATGGCTTCCTAATCTACAAACTGGGCATAATTCTTCATGGGAGTGTAGTAATTTACATAAAATACAGTAATACTGAAGATTAATCTTCATTACAAGCAATCTAAGTCAACAGAATGAAGGAATCCTAATATCTTAATTAAAACTAGTTTATCATGGCCCTGTGACTTAAATTAGAACCCTCCACTAAATGTAAAACTTTTCATGCCACTTTTTGTTGCACATTTGTATGTACAGAATGTGATATGTCTATGTGTGGTGTAGGCACAGAGGTGCGCACCCATGCATGTGTGTGGCAGCCAGAGGAGAATGGGGGCATCCTCTTACAGCTCATCTGTATTTCTTTCCTAGAGATGAGGCTTTGCACCTCTGAGCTGCTGTCTGTCAGTGAGCCCAATGCTTCTCAGGCCACTGTTTCTCACAGGCTGGGGTTACAAATGGGCTTGGCCACATTCAGCCTTTTATCTTTCACATGGCTTCTGGGAAGTCTTAACTTGGCAGAGGCCCTTGTGCTTAAGCAGCACGCGCCCTTAACCACTGAGCCACGTCATCATCCCTTATTTCACTTTTTACAAGAAAATTCTCCCCAAACAATCCAGCATTCTGCATGCAACTTCAAAAATTTGAAGGGCCAGAGTGAGACCCTACCTCAAAAAGACAAAAACAATTTTTTTGGAGGACATTTCTGGCATTGTAGCAATTCTGTTGCCATCTTTTAAAATACTTCTGCAGCTGATCAAAAGATGTTGATATCAAGCCAGGCGTGGTGGCACATACCTTTAATCCCAGCACTCAGGAGGAAGAAGTAGGAGGATTGCCATGAGTTCAAGGCCGCCCTGAGACTCTAGTGAATTTCAGGGTCAGCCTGGGCTAGAGAGTGACTCTACCTTGAAAAACCAAAAAAAAAAAAAAAAAGATACTGATATCAGAATGTGAACCGTTTTAGCTGTGAGATACCAACTCCTCTGCAATGATGAGGTTTAATCCATGTAGGAAAATAAACTCATTAATTTTTAGACTCCCACCCCCCTTAGTTGTTGACAAGTGAACCTTCATTTGGAGAGCAAAGCACATGATCATCACTCCTTGTCCAAGCACTTTGGTTACGCCGGGTCTTGAACCCTGCATCATAGGCTATACTCCAAACATAGGAAATTAGTTAATGTTAGAGTTAGGCAAGATGAACACCTGCCAGGAACTTCTATGATGTTTCAAATGCTGTTTCCTTAATAGATCAGATTCCCTTCATTGTTCTGGGGACATGCACATAGCTTTTTTTCTCTCCTGATTACACACTTTTATTTTCAATATTGGTGTGATCCCTGTGCTGTTTGGACTCGAGTCACTCAAAGGGAAAAAGTTCTGTGTCCCCGGGAACGGAAGGCCATGCCTAGGTCAGGGAACATGACAGCGAGGATAGCAGGTACCGCTGACAGATGTCGTATACCCTCCCCTTCAGACAGAGCTGCTGCAACTCGCCACTGAGATCTGCTGAGACCTGGCCAGCTGGGCTCGGGCCTGACTTTTGGCCCATATGACTGAGGCTCTGGTCTTATGTGCCTGTGCCCCTCTCCTCTGAACAGGAGTGCACACACTACCTACCAGTCGAGAAGGACAGGCTGTCAGGAAATGGGGTAGGAGCAGAAAGGTCAGATCAGGCTAACACCTTAGCACAGGTGAGGGAAGACTGTCTCGGCCTGGACTGACACAAGCAAATGCACACACTTCAGCTGCATTCAGTATAGCACAAAAGGTACAGGTAGAGCCAGGCGTGGCACACGCCTTTAATCCCAGCACTCGGGAGGCAGAGGTAGAAGGATCACTGTGAGTTCGAGGCCACCCTGAGACTACATAATGAATTCTAGGTCATCCTGGGCTACAATGAGACCCTACCTCGCAAAAAATCCAAAGAGAAAAAAAGTGCTACAGGTAGAAGAGTGAGATGAAGCCAGAATGACACCAAGATTTTTGACAGATGACAGAAGAATCAAAATTGCTTTTCTGGTTCAGGGAATGAAAGAAAATAAGAATATGTAAAGGCCACTCTTGAGTTTAAATAGTCAACTACAACATTAAAACAAATACGGGACAAGAAAATTGGACTTTCAGTGATCTTAAAAAAAAATAAGCTAGGGCTGGAGAGGTGGTTTAGCGGTTAAGCACTTGCCTGTGAAGCCTAAGGACGGTTCAAGGCTCGATTCCCCAGGACCCACGTTAGCCAGATGCACAAGGGGGCACACGCGTCTGGAGTTCGTTTGCAGTGACTGGAAGCCCTGGTGTGCCCATTCTCTCTCTCTCTCTCTGTCTCTCTCAAATAAATAATAAATTTAAAAAAAATTAGCTAAAGGTTTGGGTGGAACTCAAGTTCATTAGAATTCTCATGACAATCAAGAGTGCTTGGAGGAGGGGCTGGAGAGATGGCTTAGCAGTTAAGGCGTTTGCCTGCAAAGTCAAAGGATCCATGTTTGATTTCCCAGGATTCACATAAGCCAGATGTACAAGGTGGCACATGCGTCTGGAGTTTCTTTGCAGTGGCTGAAGGCCCTGGCGTGCCCATTCTCTCTCCTCCCTGTCTCTCTCTCTTGGTGGAGATTGGAGGGCTCAGGGAGATGGCTCAGTAATTAAAGGTGCTTACTTGCAAAGCCTGCTGGCCAGGGTTCGATTCCCAGCCATGCAATGTAAAGGTGGATAGGCATGCATTTGCAGTGTCTAGAGAGCACGTCTCATGCTTAGCTTTTTGAACAAACAAGAAAAGCAGATCACATCTTTACATGTCCCTTGTAGAAAGGCTAAATGTTAACGATATGACTTGAGCAGATCATGGGTCTGAGTTAGGTTGCAGCATGCACACTACTCGCTCTTACGAAAGTTAGGTTCATACACTTCTAGATTTAACCAAAGGACTTGACAAAATGGAACCACTGTGTGTATATGTACTTAGTGCCTCTTAACTTTTCCATCAGAGTATTGTAATTTATTGTTTTGCCACTTGGGGGCACCACCCCATCATTGACATTTTGTCTACACTGTGAGCATTAATTACAGTGTAAACATAACATTCCTTTGAATTTTTATTGACTTCCCCATAGCTGTGGGATAAAAATAAAAACTACAGGCATTACACTTGATTAGTACATGTTTGGAGAGAATTTTATTTTGGTGCAGATATCTGGCATTCCTTTTTTAGTTATTGCAGTATAGTAAAATTAAATTGTGAAATTGAGTAAGTGAATGATGTAGAAGTTGCTTCCTTCATATTATGCATCATAAAATTTAGAAACCAATTTTTGCAAATATTTTTCTTTCATAATTATAGACATTTTTGTCTAAAGGATCTAGTTCATAATTTCATTTTATATTGTTACTAAGCTGCCAAAGTAGTTTTTCCTTTTAGAAAATCCCAGATTTTTTTCAAATGACCCAAAAACTTAGCCCAGAAGTACCAAAATAATTAAGAATGAGTAATAGTTCTGTAATATGTAGATTTTATAACATCAGAAGGAAATTTTCAGTAACTCAGTTATGACAGCAATTTCGGCCACTTAAAAGTGAATTGCTGTCAGCAAAGCTCATGTTTATATGTTATACTTTCAATGGATATTTCTGTCAGAATTATCTAATCATCTTAGCATGTCCTTACCAGTTCTGAATCATTTTAAGAAAATCATCAGTGGGCTTAATGAGGCCAACTTTGAGCTCATTCACTGTGTCCTTATTAAAGCTATCATTTTTATATCATGACCAGGAGTTCTCTCCAGTGGCTATCTGTGGAGGAAGAGTGGGCTTATTGAGTGGGTTGAGTTAATTTAATAGAACTCAGTGGTTTATGCACTCGGGAGTAATGAAAGCAGTTTGGAGGAAACTAATGCTTTGGTTCCATTTTGCCTTGCTGCGTCTCAAAACAGTTTTCATCAATTTTATATTGAACTGGTCATTTTTTAAAAAAAAATATTCAGTCTTTATTTTATGACATTATATGAAAGTATATTAAAATTGATTTTAAAATGTTCACATCCTGAATGGTCTTTTACTAAGTCTAAAATGGATAGATTTGGGCCTGGACTTCTCTGTAGGCCTGGACTTCTCTGAGGGTCTGGACTTCTCTGTGGGCCTGAACTTCTCTGAGGGCCTGGACTTCTCTGAGGGCTTGGACTTCTCTGAGGGTCTGGACTTCTCTGAGGACCTGGACTTCTCTGTGGGTCTGGACTTCACTGTAGGTCTGGACTGTTTTTGCAGGTGTTGAGGAATTGAATTCAGGGCAAGTCAGGCCCTTGCAGCCACCCATGCATGCACAGCAAGTGTTCTTAACCTGCTGAGCCATCTCTGCGAGCCCCCAAAGTATTTTAATCTTTCATACCAATAAACCTTACTGTTATTTTAGAGAAAAATTACAGACTTTATTTTTCATAGCCTTTCTTACAGCAGTGAAACAGAAGGCTGAATTGTAGTTGAGATTTTGTTAAGTGTACTAGTTTCCCAAGTTTCAAGAGTGGGAACTTTGATATTGAGTCACTGATTAGAATGTGTTCAGGTGTTAGTTTTCTCAGTCTCTCCCATATACAGTATTCATTTAGTATTTTAATTAAACTTTGGTTAATGAATGCTTCTTCTTTCCTATTCATTTCAATGTGTAGGAACCCTTTTAAATTTAATCACTTGGCTCTACCCGCCTTCCCAGATTTGTGGCCCAATTGCCCTTTATTCTCTTTCTCCCTGTAGTGCATCTTCTATCTTAGGGAATTCATAGCCAGGCATATGCTGTGGTTTTCAGGACAAAACAGCCATTGCACTTACAATATTGCATTTGCTCTTTAGTGCAGCTGCTTTTATTTTTTATTTTGAAGAAAGAGAGAGAATTGGCATGTCAGGGCCTCAGCCACTGTAATTCAACTCTAGACACTTGTGCCACCTAGTGGGTATGTGCTTGCCTCACCTTTATGCTTCTGGCTTGTGTGGGATCTGAAGAGTCAAACATGGGTCCTTAGGCTTCTTAGGCAAGTGCCTTAACTGCTAAGCCATCTCTCCAGCCCAAACAGCTGCTTTTAGTTCATGTTCTGTTTCAAAGATGTCTATGCAGTGACTACTGAGTCTTGGTGAGAAGTGGTGACTATTTAAATAATTGATTTAGAAATGAAAATTATATGATGGGTCAATGGTCAGCATGTTTTTCAAGGTGGTTTGAAATGACATAGGAAGTGAATTAAGTCATTCAATATAGATTGGACTTACCTCAAGCTGAATTTTAAGTGGTCTTCTGCTGTACTCACCTTGATGTCACTAGGACAGATTGCAGGAACGAAAGCAACTGATGGGAGGAAAGGGCTTACTTCAGTGCACTGACTCTAGGGGAAGGTTCATTGTGACAGGAAAGCATGGTAGAGCAGAGACTGGGCATCACTTCTTGCCACAGCAGCTGGCAGAAAGCAGGAAGAGAGTGAGCAGAGCTCTGGTAAGGGAAGGCTGGGTTATAACACCCCAAATCTCACCCCAAGCAACACACTTCCTCCAGCAAAGCTCTACCTCCCAAATTGTTACCAGCTGGGGACCAAGCATTCAAAACACAATGGACAACATCTGATTTGAACCACCACACCCATGAAAGTGTGCTTTCTTCCTATCTTTAAAGGAACTGTGTATTCAGATTATGAGAAAGGAAAAGCAGATACTAAAGGTATTTTGAAAACCTAAAACAGTAGAAAGTGTCTCTTAGGTAAAGCTTATTTTGGTATTATTTTGATAGTTCCATGTAATCATGGAAACTCATATTTGTGCATATGTGTTTGTGTGTATAATGTTCATGTGAGTGTAAGCACACAATCTTGTTCCATAATTCTTTCACTTTACCAGAAGTTGTGCCTAGCTGGTGTCATATTCTGGTCTGATATTGAAGAGGTTGGAGCTCAGTATTTCCAGACCATTCTTGGAAATGCAGTAGAAGTACCCAGTGAGAATGTCTACTTTATATATATTTTAAAAAATCAAAAGGAATGCATAGGGCCCCTTGTTAAAAGCCCACAATAGAAACACTAACTGCCTATGCCTCATAGTCTGGGTTTATGATGGGGTGGTCCTTAGTAGCTGCCTAGGCTCCTGTTAAACACTCACTCCAGGATTCCTTGGAAACTGTGCTTCCCTGAATAATTTATTATATATAGTGATCAATTATTCACAACTCATTATTACAACTGAAATAAAACCTAAAAGTGGAATCACTGTGCCACTTATGAATATCCAAGAGGTCATCAGGAGATGGCAGAGAAGTTTTAAGTCCTTGCTGCTCCTCTCTGAGGGGACTCCTTCTGAGAGAATCAGAATCCTTGAAGGCAGTGACAAATGCCTCCCTGCTGGTCCTGCTGCATCAGCTCATCCACTCATGCCGCTGTTTATCTTTTTAATTCTGGCCTCATTTACACCTAGAAATAAGATTTCAGTTTGAGAGACTGTAGACATTTATGCCCCTGCCATTTATTAAACCATTTTTAGGAGGTCCACAAGACATAAAAACTTGGATATAGAATGTCTTTTCTGAGATAAAATGCAGGTATCTTTAAAACATTTTTATTGGCAAGAAACACTTTAAAACATTTTATTGGCAAGAATCACATTACATTGCTTATTTCATCAGCTATATATGAGTTGTATTTTATTTATTTATTGGCTTATACCTTTCATATAAAAAAGTCATAGTTTTAATATTTATTGTATAGAAAGCATTTCAGTAAATTGATGTAACAGTGGAATCAAAAGAGTTCTTTTGTTTTTAAGTCTCTGAACTACAGTTGGAAATTGCACAGCTTAAAATAGACTGATACATTTAAAAATGTGTTTAAATAGTTGGGAAGTTGAAATTCCAGTTCTGTTAGGATATAAAGCAGAAAGTCTTCTCTAAAGGTTTCTTGCCTCCCCACCGGCTGGGCACTGGTATTGGAGAATGGTGTGACTGTTAATGCGTCATAGCTCAGCTACTATTTAGTGTTCTGGCATTTTCTGTGTGTTTACTTCCAAAAGTAAATTAGTTGTAATATTGAGCAAGAGTCCTTAGATATTGGGAGAAACTGCCTAGTCTAAAAAGTTCCAGCCTATAGATAAGTTTCCAAACCATTGCATAAGTATGTTTTTGTATTCAGTAGAGACTCCAGCCTTTTACTCAGTCTCAAATGGAATGTGCTTCTCAAAATGGAATGACAGCTAGGTGTTTAGGCAGGTTTAACTTGGTCTACACTGACACCTTTCACTCACCACTTATGAGTTCAAGTATGAAACTATTGTGGAAGTACGTGAATATATATATATATATTTATTTATTATTTTCTTTTTAAATATTTTTGTTTATTTTTATTTATTTATTTGAGAGTGACAGAGAGAGAGAGAGAATGGGCGTGCCAGGGCCTCCAGCCACTGCAAATGAACTCCAGATGCATGTGCCCTCTTGTGCATCTGACTAACATGGTTCCTGGGGAATTGAGCCTAGAACCAGGGTCCTTAGGCTTCACAGGCAAGTGCTTAACGACTAAGCCATCTCTCCAGCCCCCCCCCCAACACTTTTTTGTTTTTTTGAAGGGTCTTGTGTTTGCCAAGGCTGACCCGGAACTTACTCTATAGTCTCAGTCTGGCCTTGAACTCACATTGAACCTCATACCTCTGCCTCCTGAGTGCTGGGATTAAAGGTGTGTGCCACCACTCCAAGTGCATATGAGTAATTATAAAACAAATGTGAATATATCATGAAATACAATCTGTATGATTTTTGAAATTCGCTTTTAATAGGTTACATGTTCACATGGCACAAAAATGTAAAAAAGGAGACTATAAAAGTCTCTTCTCATTCTTTACTCCTTTCTGCATTTTCATCTTCCCCAAAAGACAGCCATTCAGAATTTCCTATGGAGCCTAGCACAGTGGCGTTTGCCTAGTGTGGGGGTTTGATTCAGGGGTCCCTCATAAACTTAGCTGTTCTGAATGCTGGTCTTTCCTGCTGTCAATTGGAAAGTAAAGCCTCCTGGAGGCAGTGTATTGTTGGGGGCCGGCTTATGGGTATTATAGCCAGTTTCCCTATGCCAGTATTTGGCACACTGTCCTGTTCCTATTGTCCACCTGATGTTGGCCAGGAGGTGATGTCCACCCTCTAGTCATGCCATCATTTTCCCCTGCCATTGTGGAGCATCCCCTCAAGTCTGTGAGCCAGAATAAATGCACTTTTTTTTTCCCCAAAAGCTGCTCTTGGTCAGGTGATTTCTGCCAGCAGTGTGAACTTGGCTGCAACACCTATAATGCCAGTGCTTGGGAGACTGAAGAACAGGAAGATTGTGAGTTACAGACCAATCTGGGGTACATAATGTTACCCAATCTCAATGACCAAACCAAAATAAATTGAATATGAAATTTTATATGGATACTTCCAGAGCTGATTTTACATACATCAGTAGCTTCAGAATATGAAGTCTCATTTATCCCCTTCTGACAGACCTAGCATACTGCACATTTCTTTATGAAAGGGTTTTTCATATGCCAGAATATCTGGAAAATCATTTCATATTAGTACATAGAAACATCTCCATTCTTTTTTTTTTAAGACAGCTCAGTAGTCTAGAATAATTTAACTATTTTCCTATTGATGTGCATGTGAGTTGTTTGAAAACTTTTTGTTATTACAAACACTGCTACAGTGGATAGGCCTGAACATTTGTCTTTTCACTTACATGTTTCTATTTCTTGCATGATTTTTCAAGATAAAACATGAGATTTAGAGACTTACTGCTTTTGACAGTCTCATTCTGGGAGCACAAGTTTATCCTGTGCTATTTGGGGTGTTTTGCTAGAGGATTTTGCAGCAGTGTCTTACCAAGCTTGGCAGTGGGCTGGTTCCTCACTTCCTGAAATAACTTTGCTGTGAAGTGGTCATGACAATGATGTTACTTTACTCTCCTCTGTTTGCCAGGAGAAGATATAAGGAAATGTGTGAACCTGGTGGTAAACTATTTATAGGAGAAATCATGCAAAATTATCTAGCTTTCTCACAGGCATTTGATGTATTGAAACATTTAGGACTTTGACTTTCTAGAACAGTATCAGTACCCTTTGAATTTAGGTCCTAGACCACCAAATCCTGTGCTCTGGAAATTGTTAGTAAGTTTTCTGTGTAAAAGGGTGTTTTATGGCTAAACACAGTTGGAAAACACTAGCATCCACAAGTTAAACTATTTTCTTTTTTAAAATTTGTTTTTATTTTTATTTTTATTTTTAATTTTGAAAGAGTGAGAGATACAGAGAGGAGAGAGAGTTGGTTCGCCAGGGCCTCAGCCACTGTAATTGAACTCAAGATGCTTGTGCCTCCTAGTGGGCATGTGCAACCTTGCACTTGCTTCACCTTTGTGCATCTGGCTTATGTGGGATCTGGAGAGTTAAACATGGATTCTTGGGCTTTGCAGGCAAGCGCCTTAACCACTAAGCCATCTGTCCAGCCCAGGTTAAACTATTTTCTAATGAGGGACTCTTTACAGCCTTAAATCTGCTGAATTAAATAGTGTATTTAAGACCCAGGTATAATCTGCAGCATCTGTCTCCCACATTTGTCTGACAATTGGGGAACTCCCTTACCTAGACCATTCTTAGCACTGGTGTACTGAGGATCCAAATTGGGAATTGCTGACCATGTAGGACATTGTGGATACCATGGTGCAATTAGTGGTATTTAGATATATCAAAGGTTCAGTAAGAGAAACAAGAATGAAGGTTGCTCTAAATTTTGCCCTCATGAACAGCAGATGGTGGTAATGTAACATGCAGACAAACCATTAAGACATGGCATCTTTTCTAATGGCAGCATTAATTCAAGGCCCAAAATGTCTTTATTTAATTACAATCTACCAATACTTCAATTTCTCTGACTAAATGAATAAAAGGCTAAACACAGGTCATTAACATACTTTTAATTTCTCTCTAGGAAAAGCACAAACCAGCTGAGACAAACTTGGAGAAATCATTTTATCTTTTGGGAACATTTAAACTGGAATGATAGATTTACTTTGGCCTGCCGTGTGTGCAGAAGATGGATGTCCCTGCCAGAGAGAACTGTGTGCCCTTGCTTTCTTATAAGAAAACTCTTAAAAGTAGTAAACCTAGCTTTCCACTGTCCCCAAGAAATGCAAAGAAAAGCTCAGGCTTTCAACCAATAACTAGTTGGTACTGACAAAAAGATTTTGGACGTTAGAGAGCAGTCACATGGCATAGTTGAGATGATATTTGGGCTGAGAATAGGATGGGCCAGTGGAGTCAGAGAGATGAATACTTTTTAGAAGTTGAGAGGTTCCTGTGTCACTTCCATTCTTTATCCTTTTTTAAAAGTTATTTCATTTATTTATTTGAGAGAGGGAAAGAGAGAGAGAGGGAAGAGAGAGAAAGAGACAGATAGAGAAAATGTTCACACCAGGGCCTCCAGCCACTGCAAACAAACTGCAGATGCATGTGTCACCTTATGCAGCTGGCTTATGTGGGTACTGGGCAGTCAAACCTGGGTCCTCAGGCTTCACAGGCAAGAGCCTTAACCACTAAGCTAACTCTTCTTATGCCTGTGGAGTGTGTGAGGTGTGTGCACATGTATGGAGATGTACATGCTCCTTATGTGTGTATGCAGAGGCCAGAGGAGAACACAGTAAAATGTGAATATATAACTCATTAGAGAATTTCAGGGTTATCCTAACTTTTAGTCCCAGTGCATTACAGTAAGAGTGGTCCAGAAATGGGACTCCAACTTGAGTATGGTGAACATCTTCCCAAGCTGTTTGTTTGTCTCTGTGTCCTGGGTTGGAGCTCTTGTTGAGATTCAGCATTTGAAACTTCATAACTCTTCATACCTGAGAAAAAAGCTCCTTGAGCTACTCTTGTGATGTCTTGGTGCAGATGATAAACCTAGAGGAGCTTTGGGGTGGGGTGGGGGAAGGTCCTCCCAGTGAAGGTCATTTAGATCCACTCTTGGACATGGGATGGCAAGAGATGGTCCTGGGAGGGGTTGGAAGCTTACATCGATGGGACTCCAATAATAGTGAAGCCATAGCTTGAGCTTACCCTTAAAAGGTACACTTGAGCAGTTTTCCAACCTCTTTGTTCCCTGTTCCTTGCTCCATGGTTTGACTTGCTTCCCCTTCCTTTCTAGGTGTAGCATCACGTAGGGTGGATGCCTTAATGAATGGCTCAGATCGTGTTGCCTCTATGGAAAGGAGAAATTTGGGGTCTTGCTGTTCCCTATGTGAGACTTGATCTCTCCAGGCTATGCATTAAAAAGTAAAGAGATGCAATTTATTTCATCCAAGTTCTTCATGTAATAAAGTAGCCTGTAAACAGTATTTGCCGCGTATCTGAGTGAACCCCTAAATGTTAAAAACAAACCTGCATTTAGACATGGAAATTTGATTTTCTTTTCTCTTATTGTTCTATGAATATAAAAGTTGACCAGTTATTTCTAAATGTGGGATGCAAAAAAATAAAACTTAAGTTCATGCTTTCATCCCAGAAATTTTGTTTTTTTTTTAATTTTTTTTGTTCATTTTTATTTATTTATTTGAAAGTGACAGAGAGAGAGAGAGGGAGAGAAAGACAGATAGAGAGGGAATGGGCGCGCCAGGGCTTCCAGCCACTGCAAACGAACTCCAGACGCGTGCGCCCTCTTGTGCATCTGGCTAACGTGGGTCCTGGGGAAACGAGCCTCGAACCAGGGTCCTTAGGCTTCACAGGCAAGCACTTAACCGCTAAGCCATTTCTCCAGCCCGAAATTTTTTTTTTATGTTATTCCCTATTGACCATAATATAACCTTTTCTTTTGAAAACAAAGTACATCAACAGCATCATTGCATTTTTTTTAATAATAGTTATATGTGGAAGCTTAACTTTTTAAAAAATATCTAGGGCTAAGGATATATCTTAACACCAGAGCACTAGTCTATCATGTGCAAGAAGGTCCTGGGCTGAATGTCCAGGTCCAAAGCATAACAGTATGAAAATCAAAACAAAAACCTCCAGATAAAGTTAAAGGCAGTATCAATCTCTGGTTCAGGAGAATTCTTGACTAGCAATGAGCATTCATCTCTAAGGTATTTTTAATAGAAGCATTAATTTTCTTAGCTTCCATGAAAATAATATTTTAGCTCATCAAAATTACTAGGAATTTTATTTCATATATCTTTATTTGGATATTCAAATACAAAGGGAAATTTTGTGCAGTGATTGTATCATGATGTCAAAATTATATACATCAGTGTGAAGTTTTATGTATGATTTTTATGTCTCAATAAAATTAAGGAAAACATACATTAATTTTTGTGTTTTATACACATTTTAAAGATATCAGAATAAAACGATTATAACCTAGTAGTTTTATTTTCCTGACTTAAGTTAGAACTTTAGGAACATAAGCCATACGAAAAATCTGACATTTTAGGGGCTGGAGATGTAGCTCAGTTGGTAGACTGGTTGAGATCCCCAGTATCACATAAACCATGGTGGTGGCTCACATTTGCAACCCCAGCACTTTGCAGGTGGAGAAGAGGATTGAAGTTCAAAGTCTTCAGCCCACATGTAGAGTTCAAGGCAAGCCTGAGATATAAGATACCCTGTCTCAAAAAAACAAAACAAGGGCTGGAGAGATGGCTTAGCGGTTAAGCGCTTGCCTGTGAAGCCTAAGGACCCAGGTTCGAGGCTCGGTTCCCTAGGTCCCACGTTAGCCAGATGCACAAGGGGGCGCACGCGTCTGGAGTTCGTTTGCAGTGGCTGGTAGCCCTGGTGCGCCCATTCTCTCTCTCTCTCTCCATCTGTCTTTCTCTCCATGTCTGTCGCTCTCAAATAAATAAATAAATAAATATTTAAAAAAAACAAAACAAAACAAAAATCTGATTTTGAACAGGTAATTCAGTCATCAAAGTTCTGTCAATCTCTAGATTGTGCATTTAATCCTTCCATATAGTTCTTTTTTTGGGGTGTGTGTGTGTGTGTGTGTGTGTGTGTGTGTGTGTGTGTAATATGTGTGGTAATATGTGGAGTGTGTGTATGCAGATGTCTGTGCAGATGTACATGCCCCTTATGCACCTAGTGAAGGCCAGAGAAAAATGTCAGATGTCTTCCCTGATATCTCTTATGCCTTATTTTCCTGAGACAGAAACCTCTCACTGAGCTTAAAGCTCCTGTTTTCAGCTTGACTGGCTGCCTGCGAAGCTCTAGCCAACCTCCTTTCTCTGCTCCCTTGGTGTTGGGGTTACAGGAATGCATGGACATGTTTGGGTTTTTACAAGGAGGATGTCAGGTCCTCATGCTTGCACAGCAAGTTCTTGTACTGCTGTACCATCTTCTAACCCTATAGTTCTTTTAAAAGTGAACCAAGCTAAGATCCATCAACAAGGTAGGTAGTACATGTTTT
Organism: Jaculus jaculus; assembly: GCF_020740685.1. NCBI lineage: Eukaryota > Metazoa > Chordata > Mammalia > Rodentia > Dipodidae > Jaculus > Jaculus jaculus. The sequence goes on from NC_059118.1 coordinate 21,626,484, forward strand.
TAATGGCCTTTATGTCAAAGTATGCACACAGTAGGTTGCCATTTGATTAGGTCTTTCTACTAACACTACGAAGTATTTTTTTAATTTTTGTTTTACAGAGAGTGAGGAAGGGACACAGAGAAAATTGACAGGCCAGGGCCTCAGCCAGTGAAATCAAACTTCACATGCTTGCACCACCTAGTGGGCATGTCTTACCTTGCACTTGCCTCACCTTTATGCATCTGGCTTACATGGGATCTGGAGAGTTGAACATGGGTCCTTAGGCTTTATGAGCAAGTGCCCTAACCACTGAGATATCTCTCCAGCCCTAGAGAGTGTTTTTAAGTTGCTTCACTGGGGGGTGACACTGGTTTAAGCACCTGATTTTCATGAACACATGAGATTTTCCCTCTTCTTTGGTTCCTGTGGTCTTCTTGATGTCTCCCTCTGCACCACAGTCTCATGCCACTTCTAGGTTAAGGATGTTTAAAGCTTTGAAAGACACACAGAGTTGACGTAGCTGAGCCCTGCTTCACTTTATAAGCAAAATTGATCTGGTGACAAGGAATAAGGTTGGCTGGTGTAGCAGGAGTCAGTTATAAAGAGTGCTTATGCTGGAATAACATCAGCCAGACTACATAATTTGTGGGGCCCAATGTGAAATGCAAACACAATGTTGCTAATTTAAAAAAAATTTCTAATGTTAAGCCAATGACATTAGAGTGTTAACCAAATGCAAAGCCCTTCTGAACATTGGACTTTGTGGGTTCTGGGGAGTCGAACTTGGGGTTGAGAGAGGACTCATGGATGAAGGCAGAAAAGCAAGAAAACCCTTCCTCACATGTCCAAGGAACAGTATGACAGTTCTCATGTTCCTTCCTAGTCTAATGTTTCCTCAGCTGGTATTATCAAAGTCTGATCACAAGAAGCATGATGGAAGCAAGGCTATCCCTTCTAAAGCCTCATGGATTTCAGAGTCAGCTTGGAATCTCAGGCTGATTTTAACATCACATAGCATTGTTTCATATTGGATTTGTATGTGTGTCCGGGGTAGGGGAGGGTGATGGTTCCCCTTCCCAATACTCCTCTTCAGAGTTTATTTTATAGATGAGCCATCCTGCTGTTAAGTCAGGTGCCACACATCTTAGATTTAAAGATTGGATTTCCCTGCCCTGTCTGTCCAGTGTGCAAAATTTAACCTTGGTGATTTCCACCTCATTTCTGGCTCCCTCAGTCAGTTTGGAAAGGTGACTCTACGTTTTGACCATGCTGTCTGGCTTTGTGTCTCCTACAAACTTGGTCAATAGATCTTTTTAGGTCTTCATCAAAATCATTAATGAAACGTTGGTGAAGATATGGTGGGATAGATATGAACAGCAGTCCAGGACAGTTCCACTTGGATGATGGTCTGAGATCTAAACAGTGCGTGCTTGTTCCGTGTGTTTGGCCAGCCAGCACTGTGCGCAAAGACTGCCTCTCTGTTCCATGAGTAAAAGGATATATGTCAGTTTTCTCTTTGACATCTGTCAACAGGGTGCCATTAGATGAGCTGAAATTATAACATAGCACTAAGTGGCTCTCTCTGATCTACCAATCAAATAATGCTCTCTCAAAAAGAAATTAGGTTAATTTGGGTTATTCTCCATAAGCTCATGTGAGCAAGCCCCTGCTGGCTGCTGCTTTATGTTTTAAATGCTCATGACCATCTGTTTAATCAGCAACTCTTTAGTTTTGCCAGGGAATGTCAAGATCAGTGCCATACAATATTTGAGGGATAATTTGGATGAAAATTGGGACATGTACCCTGGAGAGAAGGATACCTCTCTCTTTTTTTTTTTTTTTTCCTGATTATCCAAATTATCAACCATGAGCTTGAATTGGATTTTCAAGTCGAGTTCTATGTGTGTAGCTCATTGGAATGTGATCTTACAGCTGAACAAGCATAGTGGCTACATACCCGGATTCAAGCACTGGAGTCTCTGTATGCATGTGCAATGCTGGCTACTTGTGGGGCTGAGGCAGGAGGACCAAAAGCCAAAGTCTGGCCTGGACAATTTGTCGAGGACTTGTTGCAAGATAAATAAAAGTAATATACAAATTTTAGAAGGGCTAAGGATGTAGGTTGGTGGTAGGGTGCTTGCCGCAGCACAAGGACCTAGGTTCCACCACCAGTATATATATATATATATATGCCAACCAAAAAACAAAAAGTGGGGACTCAGTTTTGTGCTTTTGGCTGATTGTCTTGACCTCTGTTTTGTTTTCAGATTTTTACTTTTTGAGATAGTCTCATGTATCCCAGGCTGACCTCAAACTTGCTATATAACTGAGATTGACCTTGAACTTCTGAACCTCCTGTTTCTGCCTCCCAAATTCTGGGACTCAAGGTATGTGTCACCATGTCGGCCCCTTAACCTCATTTGTGTCAAAGATGGAGGGGTGTAAGAAAGGGGAAATGGCTCAGTGGGCAAAATGTTTGCCACACAATCATGAGAACCTGAGTTCAAATCCCCAGCATCCACATAAAAGTGGAGTGCAGTGGTAGATTCTGCTATCCCAGTGCTGGGGAGGTAGAGACAGGAGGGTCTCAAGACTCATTGGATAGTTATAGCTGAATCAATGAGCTCAAGGTTCAGCAAGAGAGCATGTCTCAATAAAGTGGAGGGCTGGAGAGATTGCCTAGTGGTTAGGGCACTTGCCTGCAAAGCTAAGGAGGATCCTTGATCCTCTGTGACCCACATAAGCCAGACATACAGTGGCTCAAGCATGCAACATCACACATGTGCACAAGGGGGCACCCATGTCTGGAGTTTGATTGCAGTGGCTGGAGGACCTGGAATGCCAATTCTCTCTCTCATTAAAAAAAAAAAAAGCCAGCCGGGTGTGGTGGTGCACACCTTTAATCCCAGCACTTGGGAGGCAGAGGTAGGAGGAGGATCGCTGTGAATGTGAGGCCATCCTGAGACTCCATAGTGAATTCCTTGAAAAACAAAAAAAAAACAAAAAAAAAAAAAAAAAAAGGCCAGTCTGTTGGGTTTGCCTCAGAAAATAAATAAAGTGGAGAGCAATGGAGAATGATACCTGACTACTTAACATTGACCTCTGACTTTCACATGCACCTGCACACACACACATGTATATTCACATAATGTGAGCACACACACACAAAAGCAAACAAACAAATGAAAACTTGTGACAGCCTCTCAGCACAGTTTATGGCACCCAATGCTGTGTGTCATAATTACCATCATTTTAGTAACTAGGTGTTTTTATATACTTTTCTTATATCTTGGGCTTTGATTTTCTTTTTAGGATATTTTCTTTATCCTTTTAGGTGCATGACTTTTGTTTTGTTTTGCTTTGTTTAATGAGAAAGAGTCTTATTACATAGCCCAAGAATGGCCTGGAATTTAAGATCATTCTGCCTCACCCTCCCTGGTGCTGGGATTACAGACATGGGGATCACCCTGCCCAGCTGCATGATGTGTTCTTATAGCCCTTACTGATTTGTCTCTTCTCTCGTACTGTTTAATGAACTCCTAGAAGGCACCTGTGACAATTAGATTGTCTTGCACACACTAGATGCTTTCTGTATATACACAAAACTTAGAAACTGCACTAGAGAGGTGAAAGGCTTTTCTTGAGGTACTCATGATGCATATGTGAGCTGGATTATATTTACTAATAAATTCTATTTAAAAGAACCACGAATGTTATCTTTGGAGAACACTACCACTTTAGGGGATTAACATTAGAACTAGCTTATGTCAGTAAGGATCCAGAGATTTAAATGGCTTCTTACAATAGAAAAGAAGCCATGGTGATAACAGTAATAGTGATAATAATATATTTAATGAAGCTTTTTCAGGCCTCTTTGAAGCTCAAAGATAACAATTTTTGGTCATTTTTAAAATTCTTTTCCTTGTTTCCCCTTTCCACGTATTCTTGATGATATTAATTTTATGCTACATGATATAACTATGTCAAATCATTTGTGGAAGCAGGCTGAATATAAATACTTTAAATTGATAACTTGTGTAACAAAATATGTTTGACGGGTCGATGGGCAGCTGCATGTTCTCACTGCTGGGAATAGAATACAAGGAAACCAGTGAGAACTGTAGTTTAAATAATTTGGTCACACTTGTAATCTCAACACTCAGGAGGGAGGAGAATCTCAGGTTCGAGGCCAGTCTGGAGCACGTAGTGAGACCCTGTTTCATACCAAATCAAACCAATCCAAACCCAAATGCTGATGTCATATTATGTTGGCTCTTGCATATTCTTGGAGGGGCTGCAGTTCAGGCCCGGCATCCTGGTCTATATGATGAGCATGTTGTCCTAACAGGGGACTTAGCCTTTGCTGCTAAGTGTGACCTCACTAGTTTTGCTCTTCATACTGGTCCCCTTCCTCAGCCTCAGCCTGTGGAGCTCTGGACCCATTTGGTGGCTTGGCTCCTGGAAGTCTTCTGAGCCCTTAACTGCTTGCACCCCTGCTACTCAATGTGCGAACCCCAGAGAAGCAGCCCAGGCACTCGTTAGAAGTGCCAACTCCCAAGTAGCATTAAAGTCATTCTGAAATGGCATGATAATTGCACATATTCATGGGGCATAATATACTTCACATCTCCAATATGCGATCAGCTGGGATAGCCGGTATATTTACCACCTCAGACATTTATTTTTTTTAAATCAAGGCTATTCAGAATCCTCCGTACATGTCACTTTGAAATACATATTAATTGTTGTAAACAATTGTTATCCTACTGTGCTACAACATTAGAAGTTAACTATTTATCCTCTTTCCACCCTTTCTCTCCCCTCCCAGACCCTGGAAGCCACTATTCTATGCTGAAAAGCAACATTTGAAATTGATAAAATGGTGATTAGTAGACATTAAAATTCAAGGACTGTTCTAAGAGTCCACATTTTTTCTCTGAGGCCTATTCGTATATCACACCTTATAATTACAAGAGTTTTTTTTTTTTTACTTCCTTTCAGCATTTATACATGGCAATACATTGATTCATGCTCAGATTCCAGGAACTCTAGAAACAAAACTGACAGTCCCAGCCAGGCATCCTTTTCTAGTGTCCTTTGCTCAGTGCTGCGACAGAGGAGGAGGTTCCCGAGGACAGCGGGCATGTGGAACATAGTGCATATCCCTCCCTGTGGAGCCCACCAAGAGACCAGAGCAGATGCTTAACCAGGCTCCCTCTGAAAAATGAAAGCTTGTGTAATCAGAGACAAGCTAGCCACCTCTCTCCCTGTCTTCATCTCATCTAACAGTCCATAGTGACTTTTCTTGGTGTTACAAATCAATGACCAAAATCCATAAGTTGGCATTTAGGGAAACTAGATACTTCCGAGTAGTAGATTCTACTTTGAGTTCTGCTGGCAGGTGAGGCCCTTGACCTTTTGGGTATACAAAAACAGTTTTATTTTAAGATAAGCACAATTCAGCAAAGTTAATGTATTTTAGCTTCATTTGCTCAGTGCTGTGACTGAGGAGGTGAGATTCCACCTGGAGTTCCTAAAAATTAAGTACAGTAACTACCTGCTGTATGCTAAAATTAAAAGTTTTTTTATGTTTTGGAATTTATTTATTTATTTATTTACGAGGCAGGATCTTAGGTAGCCCAGGCTGGTCTTGAATTCTCTATATGCCAAAGATGAGAAAGAGAGAAAGAGGCAGATAGAGAGTGGGTAAGCCAGGGCCACTAGCCAATGCAAATGAACTCCAGATGCATGGGCCACCTGGTCTTAAGTGGGTACTGGGGAGTCGAACCTGGGTCCTGTGGTTTTGCAGGCAAGTGATTTAACCACCAAGCTATTTCTCTAGACCTATATAGCTTAATTTTTTAAATTTTTATTTACTTATTTACTTATTTTGCAAGGTGGTGGGGGTTCTCACTCTAGCCCAGGCTGACCTGAAATTCACTATTTGGTCTCAGGCTCGCCTCAAACTCACGGTAATCCTTCTACCTCTGCCACCCAAAGTGCTAGGATTAAAGGCATACACCACCATACCCAACACTGTTTATTTATTGAAGAGAGAAATAGACAGGTAGAGAGAGAGAATGGGCGTGCCAGGGCCTCCAACCACTGCAAAGGACTTCCCGATGCATGTGCCCCTTGCGCATCTGGCTTACATGGGTCCTGAGGAGTTGAACCTGTGTCCTTTGGCTTTGCAGGCAAGCGCCTTAACTGCCAAGCTATTTATCCAGCCCTAACTTACTTTTTTTTAAATTTTATGTATTTATTTGAGAGAGAGAGTGAATGGGTGAACCAGGGCCTTCAGCCTCTGCAAACAAACTCCAGACACATGTGCCACTTTGTGCATCTGGCTTACCTGGGTCTTGGAGAATTGAACCTGGGTCCTTTGGCTTTGCAAGCAAGTGCTTTAACAAACCCTAAGCTATCTCTCCAGCCCCCCTAGTTTAATTTTTTTAAATTATTTTTATTTATGTATTTATTTGAAAGTGACAGAGAGAGAAAGAGGCAGATAGAGACAGAGAGAGAATGGGTGTGCCAGGGCCTCCAGCCACTGCAAATGAACTGCAGACGTGTGTGCTCCCTTGTGCATCTGGCTAACGTGGGTCCTGGGGAATCGAGCCTGGAACCATGGTCCTTAGGCTTCACAGGCAAGCGCTTAACTGCTAAGCCATCTCTCCAGCCCTTAATGGCTGTTTTTAACAACAAGTTCCCACAATATCTGAAAGCTGCAGCAAGTGATTCTCCTTAAACTGACACAAGGCACAGGACTGGGTTTACATGCCTTGGGTCTTAGGGCTGTGCTCCCCTTGGGTTTTTCAGCATCAGGCCTCCTACATATTGGATTTGACAGTCTCTCTAGTTAAAATGTTTCCTGTGGTGGTGTGCAGCTTTAATCCCATTACACTTGGAAGGCTGAGATAGAAGGGTCTTTGTAAGTTTGAAGCCTGCCTTGTGCTATGGAGTGAATTTTAGGTCAACCTTGGCTACAGTAAGGCCCAGCCCGGGAAAAGAAAACAAGCAAGTTTTAGCATGGGCTGGGAAGAGAGCTCATTCATTAAAGTGCATGCTGTACAAGCATGAGGACCCGAGTTCAGATCCCCAGCACCTATATGAAATACCAGGCATGGCAGCACACACCTGTAATCCCACTGTTGGGAAGGCAAGACACAACGCTCCCTGGCACTTAATGGCCACCTATTCTAGCTGAGTCAGTGTCCTCTGGATTTGGTGAGAAACCCAAAAGTAAGGGCTGGAGAGATGGCTCAGGAGTTAGAAGTGCTTGCTTGCAAAACTTGAAGATGTGAGTTTGATTTTCCAGTACCCACATAAAGCCAGATGCACAAAGTGGTACATGCTTCTAGAGTTTGTTTACAGTGGCAATAGGCTCTGGTGTGCCCATACTTTCTCTCTCTCTGTCCTTGAAAATAAATAATAAAAATATTTTTTAGGGCTGGAAAGATGGCTTAGTGGTTTGATTCTCCAGGTCCCATGTTAGCCAGACGCATGTGGTGGCACATGTGTCTGGAGTTCGTTTGCAGTGGCTAGAGGCCCTGGCGCACCCATTCTTTCTCTCTCAGTGTCTCTAATAAATAAATAAAATATTTTTAAAAATATTTTTAAAGATAAGTTAAAAGCAGGCTGGAGAGATGGCTTAGCAACTAAAAGTGCTTGCCTACAAAGCCAAAGGACCCAGATTCAATTCCCTAGGACCCACATAAGCCAGATGCACAAGGTGACACATGTGTCTGGAGTTTGTTTGCAGTGGCTAGAGGCTCTGTCTGTCTATCTATCTATCTATCTATTTATCTATCTATCTATCTATCTATCTATCTATCTATCTATCTATCATCTATCTGTCTCTCCCTATCTGCTTCTTTCTCTCTCAAATAAGAAAATAAAAATGAAATATTAAAAGATAAGATAAAGAGCAATTGAAAGAGACACCTGCTGTTCATATCTAACTTCCATATGCACACACATGTCCACACACATATTGACACACATATGCATAAAAAGTTTTAGCTCAAGTCCATGTGTTAGGCTTACCTTAATGACATTCATTCTACAATTTAGTATTACAAATTTAAACAAAAATGGCTATCTTCATGCTCATTTTATGTCAACTAGCACTTGAGAGAAATAAGATTAGGGGAATTTATTTCATTAAAACTTTAGAAAACTTTTTAAAAATTTATTTAGAGAGAAAAAGGCAGATGGATAGAGAGAATAGACATGCCAGGGCCTCTGTCCACTGCAAATGAACTCCAGATGCATGTGCCACCCTGTGCATCTGGGGAATCAAAGTTGTGTCTTCTGTCTTTGCCAGCATGCACCTTAACCACTAAGCCATCTCTCCAGCACCCATTAAAACTTTTTTTTCGAGGTAGAGTCTCACTCTAGCCCAGGCTGACCTGGAATTCACTATATAGTCTCAGGGGGGGCCTCAAACTCACGGCGATCGTTCTATCTCTGCCTCCCAAGTGCTGGGATCAAAGGCATGTACAACCATGCCCAGCTCTAAGACTTTTATGTGATGAAAATTTGCAGAGCTGGGGAATGAACCCAGAACTGTGTACATGCTAGGCAAGTGCTCTAACACTGAGCTACATCCCTATCTTGAAAACCTATATTATTTTTTTCACTTTATATTTAGAAAAATAAACATCTTGCCCAAATCATAATTTGATTTCACTTTAAGCAGCATTTATCTCTTATCAGCTTTACCTAGTCAAGAAAATAGAGCAAATTGTTTTTTGTTGCTTCTTAAACTCAATTTGTTACTATATCCTGATTTCATGGTAGTCTCCAATTCACATCTAATTGTCCTGCTGAAATCCACAATTCTAATATTTTTCCATAATCTTCAAAGTAAAAAAATATGACATGAATTATTCATTAGATTATTGCATTTTTGGATCTTAACCGAACACTAATTACAAATTTGGAGCATATAATAGTCATAACAAAAGCTAACCTGATTATCTATGGTAAATTGTTTTTGCATATTGTCATGCTCCTTAAGCTCTATGCTGACATCAGGAGGATCTTTGTTTGATCAAAGCTCAGTGCATTTCAAAATGTGATGAAGAGAACCAGTGATTTGTTGTCTGGGGCCAAAGTTATCAATATTTTATTTATAAGGCATATTACTCTATGCATACTGGTCAACCATTTAAAATTAAATGGGACTTGTAAGGTTGAACCTTAAAAAACAAAACAAAACAAAAAATCCAGGCTCTCAACAACACAGATTTACATCCTCTAGGTTGTGGTATGTAACCTCAAAAATGGAGATTTCACCACCTTGCTAGAGAAGGTAAGTCTTGTGAAACATTTTCTCTTCCTGTACTGTGCCTCTTTCCAAACAGCAAACATGGCTTTAATTTTCCCTTTCTCCTTCCTTCTTTTTTTATTTTTATTTTTGATTTTTTGAGAGTCTCACGTAGCTCAAGCTTGCTTTGAACTCGCCATATACCTTCACCTCCCCAGTGCTGGATTGCAGGCCTGTGCCACCACACCAGATTAAATCTGGGACTGTCTGACTGATTTCCAGTAGGATTCTCTGAAACTTGAAAATAATTAATGAAGAATAGACACAGCCTCATCAGTGCCTCATCAAAGGTCTGCCTATTATCACAATCACTAGAATAGAGGTTTTGCTTTTATTTTTTCCTAATAGGAATGGTTCAGGGCTCATCAGTTAAGAGATGTAAGAGTGTTTGCTGCACAAGCAAAGCCAAGGGCCCAGGATCTTCTGAATTCAGTTCCCCATATAAACAGCTGGGCATGGCAAGGCATGTTTGGAACTGAGACTGAGAGACGTCCAGGCTTGCAAAATAAACTCCCCCCCCCAAAAAAAAAGAAGAAAAGAAAAAAAAAACCAAACATGCAAAAACAACAACAAAACCCAGCAGCTCCAGGTTCAGAAAGATTAGGTTATAAGGAAACACACAGATGAGGGAGACCTCAGACTCTCTCCTCTGACTTCCACATGTGTGCACTGGAGGCACTTCTGCAACACATGGGCATACACCACACCCAACACTACACACTGTGCATGCATGTGCAAGAAGAACAAGAAAAAATGGTTCAGATTGTCCTAGTTATTGCACACTGAAGATCTCTACTAAAACAGGAAAGAAAAATCTTAAATTGGAGTTAGTGGGTTGTCTATCCTGCAGGAGGTAAGTGGTGGCCTTAAGGTCTTGGATAAATTGCTTAAACTACCAGGACTTTCATAGGTTGAACTTCTTTCATTATCTGCTTTCCCAGGGTCACATCTAGCTTGAAAATTGTACAAATACATAAAACCCATCCCAAAATTTGAAAAGAAGTGGCATAGGGGCCCAGGCTTAGGAAACTGAATAGCCTTTGCTTCTCTCGGGATGCATGATTTCAGTGGGTGTCATCCTTTCACTGCCATGTTGTGAAATGACAGCCAAGCCGTTTGTCAGCTGGCAGTAACTGTCACTTTCCTTTGTATTAATGTTACTGTCAGCATCCATGGATGCTCATATCAGCAACGTGGAAGTTGACTACAATGGAAATTGGTAGCACAGAGTTGGATGTTTCTGCACAATGTATGTGACCATGTGGATTTTGGTCTTTTGTAACTTGGGTGCTAGAGGAGGGATATGTATGGAATTGCTATTTGGGACTAAAGATGCCTTCTAGGGAAGTAAGCCAAGTTCTATGGGCTATTTTGGTGAGAGTTTGAAAATGATAAATGAAGAGAGAATTGTGTTTAGATGCTTTGCTTTATTAACTTTCAAAGAGGAAAGGAGAGACAGTAGAGAACTTTGTTGGAACTGGATTACTGGTACAAGGGCTGGCTTCATTCTACAGCCGAAGCCTAAGAGTTTAAGCAAGGTCGAATTTGAAAGTAATGGATTGAGGGCTGGAGAGATGGCTTAGCGGTTAAGCGCTCACCTGTGAAGCCTAAGGACGCCGGTTCAAGGCTCGGTTCCCCAGGTCCCACGTTAGCCAGATGCACAAGGGGGCGCACACGTCTGGAGTTCGTTTGCAGAGGCTGGAAGCCCTGGCGCGCCCATTCTCTCTCTCTCCCTCTATCTGTCTTTCTCTCTGTGTCTGTTGCTCTCAAATAAATAAAAAAATAAAAATAAATAAAAAAGAAAGTAATGGATTGATGTGCTTGCCAGAAGATAGGAACTGAGAGATTTAAGAGTTCAAGTGGAAAAAATTTAAGGAAGTTTAAGGTTACTGACACAGATACTGTCTACTAAATCTGCTATTGTTAAAGAGATTGCTATCATTGAAAGTGCCTCAACCAGGGCTGGAGAGATGGCTTAGCGGTTAAGCGCTTGCCTCTGAAGCCTAAGGACATCAGTTCGAGGCTTGTTTCCCCAAGACCCACATAAGCCAGATGCACAAGTTGGCACATGCATCTGGAGTTCTTTTTCAGTGGCTAGAGGCCTTGGCGCACCCATTCTCTCCCTGTTTTTCTCTCTCTCTCTCTGCCTCTTTCTCTCTTTATCTATCTGTCACTCTCAAATAAATAAATAAAAATATACAAAAAATTTTTTTTTAAAGAATGCCTCAACTACTTTACACTGAAACAATGGAAAGGATGTCTGAAGTGATTCTAACCAGGAAAGACTGAATGGTAAAATTCAAACTCTTTAGTAAGGACGGTACCTGCTCTCAAAAATCACAGTTTATTTCTCCTGTAGATTCAGAATATGGCTGTATCCTGCACACCTTGCTGTTGATTTTGGAAGCATGGAAAATGCTATGTGGATATGGGGCATGAGATTCACATGGTTCCAGGAGCTGCTGCTGAGGCACAGCACGTGGGGCAGGGCATGAAGTCCGTGATGGAGCCCAGGGAGGCCGTTGTCTGAGGTTAAATAGGAGCCTCTGCTGGGATGAAGCATGGGAAACAGGATTTCCTGTTTTAAAGGCTCTAAAGGCCATTGTATGGTTTACAATTGAAATCTTAAGATGTTTTGGATATACCAAGACCACGCAAGGGCTGCTGTGGAGTGCTGTTGGCTTGAGATGGAAAATTTCCCTGGCTACTCTGTCCACCTGGAGGGGCAGAATTAGAAAATACAGAGACTGTTATCACCACTAGTTTTTAACTGCAGTTGTTTGATGTTTTACCTGATGGATATTGATTTTGCATTGTCCAGTCTCTCCTTGTTATACCTTATAGCAGCTGGAAATGTTTACTTTGTGCAATTATATATTGTAAGTATGTAACTTGTTTTGATTTTACAGGACTCACACTTAAGAGATAGTCTTGAATCTCAGATGAGACTTGGGACATTGAAACAATATTAGAGCTGTCAAAAACTATGGTGACCTTTGAAGTTGGACTGAATACAGTTTACAATGTGAGATGGTCATAAGCCTTTTGGGGGCAGGGACAGAATGCAGTAGTTTGAATGTATATTCAGGTGTTTTATTAAAGCTTTTAACTTGGACCTCTAGCCACTTGGCTGGAAGAGGTTTCATTGGGGGCAGATCCTGGGGTCCAAGCCCTAAGGTATGTTTGGGGGTTGATCTGATTTCCAGACTAAAGATGTGCAGAGTGGTTTGAGCTCTGCCTGAGTCCCTTCTGGTTGCTGTTAGTTTTGTGCTTGTTGCTTTGGGTGGTTGCTGGCTGCTGGTGGTTTCTGTTTGGATGGATGGCAGCAGCTTCTTCTACCATTGATGAAATCTCCCCTGGATCCATAAGCTTGAAATAAATCCCTTCCTCCTCTGAACTATGTCTCATTTGGATGTTCATCCAAGCAACATGGAGCTGACTAGAACCATGTCTGTGAGGGAGAAAAGTCATGCACAGTAGACCTCAGTTCAAACCTCACAGTGGATATTTCAAAGACCTGGGTGTGAGGGCATACTTGTAGTAGTCATGCTGGGTAGGTGGAGGGAGGTAGATCCCTGGGGCTTGCTAGTCAGTCAGTTTAGTCTAATTGGAGAATTCCAGGCCAGTGAGATACCCTGTCTCAAACAATGTGAATAGTGCCTAAGGAACAGCACCCAAAGTTGTCCCCTGGCCACCATATACACATGTATACTTGTACACCCCACATGCGTATACAAAACCACGCACAGGAGCTGTGACATGTACGACCTGTGATAGTTTGAATGTGATAGTATATGGCCCCATCAACTCAGGTGTTTTATTAAAATAGAGTTTACCGGGGGCTGGAGAGATGGCTTAGCGGTTAAGCGCTTGCCTATGAAGCCTAAGGACCCTGGTTGGAGGCTCGATTCCCCAGGACCCACATTAGCCAGATGCACAAGGGGGCGCACACGTCTGGAGTTCGTTTGCAGTGGTGGGAAGCCCTGGCGTACCTATTCTCTATCTGTTTCTCTCTCCCTCTCTCTGTCACTCTCAAATAAATAAATAAAAATGAACAAAAAATAAAAATAAAAATAAAATAGAGCTTCCCATTTCATGTCCTAGCAGGCAGATTCCTGCTAGAGGTGGACATGTCATTGAGCATGGGTCTTGGAGTCTATCCCTACTAGGTGTATTCAGAGCAGTTTGACCTCTGGATGTTTGCGTTTGTGGTTCTGGTAATGTCTCTGTGCTTGGATCTATGAAAGGCAGCCAGCTTCTTCCACCATTGACACTGCTCTCCTGAATCTGTAAGGCTGAAATAAAACCATTCCTTGGGCTGGAGAGATGGCTTAGCGGTTAAGCGCTCGCCTATGAAGCCTATGGACCCCGGTTCGAGGCTCGGTTCCCCAGGTCCCACATTAGCCAGATGCACAAGGGGGCGCACGCGTCTGGAGTTCGTTTGCAGTGGCTGGAAGCCCTGGCGCGCCCATTCTCTCTCTCTCCCTCTATCTGTCTTTCTCTCTGTGTCTGTTGCTCTCAAATAAATAAATAAAAAATGAACAAAAAAAAATTAAAAAAAAAAAAAACCATTCCTCCCATCAACTGTATCTGGTTGGATGTTTGTTACAGCAACAAGTAGCTGATGACAACATTGCCTTTACCCCTTGTGTTTGGAGTGATTTTGATTTTGATCATGCAGTCATTGACACACATTTCTGGAGCATCTGTTCTGTGCTAAGGATTGTAGAAATAAACAAAATATAAATCTTGGTCAGGGAATGACAAAGGAATCACTGTGAGTCACTGTGGAGGAGTGGGCAGAATTGTGATGGGTGAGAAGTCAAGCGTATCTGACACACTTGAGTGAAGTATGACCCTGGCCTTTGAGGTGCCTACAGTCCAGGGAGAGAAGTCACTGAGCAAATCAGAAATGTAAGCAGATGCTATCACAGGCTGTAGTGGGATCACAGGAAAATGGTCCTGGACCTAGGCCTGGGGGAATGAAGAGAGGCTTTGAGAGGAAGGATTTCCACAGTACCTCAGTATGGATAAGTTCTACCCATAGCTCCCTTGTTGCATGCCTTGACAGGTATGGAGCCTTTTTTGACTCTGGATAGGCTTAGCGAAAGGGTTAGAGTGCCAGTCACACAAAGGTCACTAAAACTCCCCAAGCCAGTTGCTCTCTAGTCTTGCAACCCACAAAGGAATGACGAGTGCGGATGTGGCGTAGGGCAAACTAGTCAAGGGTTTCTTGGAAAAGAAAGCAAAAATAAAGCGGAAAGTGAAAGTAGAGCAGAGGAGTGCTGAGCTTGGATGGTTACAAAGAACCTCCTGGTAACCTGGATGGGGACGTGGGATGGGAGTGTGTATACCCTTGAGGACATAAATTAAGTTCAGGTAGATTGGGTTGGTTCCTTTGAGCATGTGTGGGGCCTTCTGATAAACTGGTAATTTCATGCTTTAATGATGTAAATTCAGCATCAAGTTGGATGGATTACTTTAAATGTATGTAATGATAGCCGATTCTGACAGGTTGATGAGCTAGACAAAGGTATGAATGGGCCAGCTGGCCTCCTGGTGATTTTGCATGAGTCAGCAAAGCTTTTGAGTTTTTCAGGGGTCAGGATTTTTTTCTTTTTTTTGGATTTCAGGTCCCTTTCTCTATTACCTTAAAAAAAAAAACCCTCCATGTTCATTGGCACTATCAGGATAAGTGGATTATCTATTTATTCCCTTTGGGTTTGTAACTAGCTGCCTAAAAAATGGGGGTTACATTATTCCTAATCTCTGTCACTTTTGTTTTGGTTCTTTGAGGTAGCATAGGTAGCTTTTTACTCTGTAGCCCATATTGGCCTCAAACTTTTGGTGATCCTCCTGTCTCAATGTCCTAAATGCTGGGATTACAGGCATGAGCCACCACACCTAGAGTACCTACGTACAGTTCTTAGAATTTTTATTTTACCTCTTCTAAAAACTACTGTGTCTAGCTTTGTGTCTCTAGAACCTGTTGTCACCATTCTTTGTTTCCCAAATTTGAAACTTCAGACTATATAAAACAAAGGCATTCCTTATGTAAGTAATTTTCTCTATGGCCAGAGAAATACAGAAAAACATGTTTACTGAGATCTCTTCACATCTCTAAGGCCAGAAGTTTGTCATGTATCTAACCTAATTCTCAGCAAGGAAAATCAGATTACAAGGTTGGCATAGACCAGTTATGATTCACCCCAGGGACTGTGGAGAGGGTCTTTCCTACTATGAGGAAACGGGGTGATGGCTTGTAGATGGCCACCAGAGTCTCTTAAGAGAAATAATCTGTGCTGGAGAGATTGCTCAGTGGGTAAGGTGCTTGCCTGCAGAGCCTAATGACCTGGGTTCAATTCCCCAGTGTCCCATGTAAAGCCAGATGCACAAAGTGGTACAGTGTGGAGTGTGCTTACAGTGGCTAGAGACCTTGGCATGCCCGTTCTCTCCCACTCTCTCCTTGTAAATAAATAAAAAATATTTTAAAAAATATAAATAAGCTACAATATTCAGTGACTTTCCCCATGTGTGTAAAAAGCCAAAATAAAGTTGCCTGTTTCTCTCAAGACATGGGGGTGATAGGATGTGGAAAGAAGGATCTGTCACTAGTTTGGAGGGGGAAAGTAGAAGGAGCCTTACTCTGTTCCTAGTTATAAACAAAACTTTTAGAGTAGAAAGTTAAAAAAAAGTCAACAAAACCACCCTCTGTGAGGGAACCCACTTGTGTTGCAGCTAAAAGAAGGGAGGAGGGAGAAAAGCGCTGGTCTCAATGAACTCCTTCCTGTGCCCTCACAGCACTGGTCTCAGTGAACTCCTTCCTGTGCCCTCACAGCGCTGGTCTCAGTGAACTCCTTCCTGTGCCCTCACAGCACTGGTCTCAATGAACTCCTTCCTGTGCCCTCACAGCACTGGTCTCAGTGAACTCCTTCCTGTGCCCTCACAGCGCTGGTCTCAGTGAACTCCTTCCTGTGCCCTCACAGCACTGGTCTCAGTGAACTCCTTCCTGTGCCCTCACAGCACTGGTCTCAGTGAACTCCTTCCTGTGCCCTCACAGCACTGGTCTCAGTGAACTCCTTCCTGTGCCCTCACAGCGCTGGTCTCAGTGAACTCCTTCCTGTGCCCTCACAGCGCTGGTCTCAGTGAACTCCTTCCTGTGCCCTCACAGCACTGGTCTCAATGAACTCCTTCCTGTGCCCTCACAGCGCTGGTCTCAGTGAACTCCTTCCTGTGCCCTCACAGCACTGGTCTCAATGAACTCCTTCCTGTGCCCTCACAGCACTGGTCTCAGTGAACTCCTTCCTGTGCCCTCACAGCACTGGTCTCAGTGAACTCCTTCCTGTGCCCTCACAGCACTGGTCTCAGTGAACTCCTTCCTGTGCCCTCACAGCACTGGTCTCAGTGAACTCCTTCCTGTGCCCTCACAGCACTGGTCTCAGTGAACTCCTTCCTGTGCCCTCACAGCACTGGTCTCAGTGAACTCCTTCCTGTGCCCTCACAGCACTGGTCTCAGTGAACTCCTTCCTGTGCCCTCACAGCACTGGTCTCAGTGAACTCCTTCCTGTGCCCTCACAGCACTGGTCTCAATGAACTCCTTCCTGTGCCCTCACAGCACTGGTCTCAGTGAACTCCTTCCTGTGCCCTCACAGCACTGGTCTCAGTGAACTCCTTCCTGTGCCCTCACAGCACTGGTCTCAGTGAACTCCTTCCTGTGCCCTCACAGCACTGGTCTCAGTGAACTCCTTCCTGTGCCCTCACAGCACTGGTCTCAGTGAACTCCTTCCTGTGCCCTCACAGCACTGGTCTCAGTGAACTCCTTCCTGTGCCCTCACAGCACTGGTCTCAATGAACTCCTTCCTGTGCCCTCACAGCACTGGTCTCAGTGAACTCCTTCCTGTGCCCTCACAGCGCTGGTCTCAGTGAACTCCTTCCTGTGCCGTCACAGCACTGGTCTCAGTGAACTCCTTCCTGTGCCCTCACAGCACTGGTCTCAGTGAACTCCTTCCTGTGCCCTCACAGCGCTGGTCTCAGTGAACTCCTTCCTGTGCCCTCACAGCACTGGTCTCAGTGAACTCCTTCCTGTGCCCTCACAGCGCTGGTCTCAGTGAACTCCTTCCTGTGCCCTCACAGCGCTGGTCTCAGTGAACTCCTTCCTGTGCCCTCACAGCACTGGTCTCAGTGAACTCCTTCCTGTGCCCTCACAGCACTGGTCTCAGTGAACTCCTTCCTGTGCCGTCACAGCACTGGTCTCAGTGAACTCCTTCCTGTGCCCTCACAGCGCTGGTCTCAGTGAACTCCTTCCTGTGCCCTCACAGCACTGGTCTCAGTGAACTCCTTCCTGTGCCCTCACAGCACTGGTCTCAGTGAACTCCTTCCTGTGCCGTCACAGCACTGGTCTCAGTGAACTCCTTCCTGTGCCCTCACAGCACTGGTCTCAGTGAACTCCTTCCTGTGCCCTCACAGCACTGGTCTCAGTGAACTCCTTCCTGTGCCCTCACAGCGCTGGTCTCAGTGAACTCCTTCCTGTGCCCTCACAGCACTGGTCTCAGTGAACTCCTTCCTGTGCCCTCACAGCACTGGTCTCAGTGAACTCCTTCCTGTGCCCTCACAGCGCTGGTCTCAGTGAACTCCTTCCTGTGCCCTCACAGCGCTGGTCTCAGTGAACTCCTTCCTGTGCCGTCACAGCACTGGTCTCAGTGAACTCCTTCCTGTGCCGTCACAGCAGCTGCCGTGGAGGCTGTGCCGGGGAAATGGGGAGGGCTGGGCTTGAGGAGAAGTCTCAGTGGGCAAAGTGCTTGCCATGCAGCATGAGGAGTGAGTCCAGATCCCCAGCACCCACATATCAGCCAGGCTCGGCAGCATGTTCTTGTTCTGTTGGGGAGGCAGAGACAAAAAGGTAGCTGGAGCCAGGCTAGCCGAGCCTGTGAGTACCAGGTTCCGGGACAGAGCTTGACTAAAAAAATAAGATGGCCAGCGACTGACATTGGTCTCAATGTTCATTCACACACATGTACATGTAACTTCCCACACACAGGCACCACATACATTCAAACATGTATGTGTGCATGCCACACATACCCACATCTACATGGCAATATTTTTAATTTAAAAAATAAGGAGTGGGAGACTAACTCACTCTCTTTTTATGATTATTCAAATACCTAAGCCTTTCCAACATAACATGTTGACTTCCCAGTTAATTCCTGTATCTCATGACTCAACCCTGTGATCAAATCCTAGGGAAGGAGCTTTAATAGTACAGGGCAGTTGCTGTTTGTTCTCCATATGGTTACCTAGGAGCCCTCTGAAGAAGGGCTGGATACGGTCCATACTGATGCCAGCTGTACTGCTGATACCATGGGTTGTCTACTAGAATGTCCCGTGAGCTTGACTTCCACCTCTCCCCTTGATACGTGCTCAACATTTTAATTTTTCTTAACAATACAGACAGAAAAGTCTTTGAATTCTCATGAGTAGTGTTTTTAAAAAAAATTACATACTTTATTTATTTGACAGCTAGAGACAGAGGAAGACAGAGGGGAGATAAAGAGACAGAAAGAGAACAAGAGAATGAGAGAAAGAGAGAGAATGGGCATGCTAGGGCCTTTTACCAGTGTAAAATTCCAAATGTATGTTCCCCTTTGTGCATCTGGCTTTATGTGGGTACTGGGGAATTCAACCTTAACTGGCAGGCTTTGCAAGAAAGTACGTTAAGCCACTGAGTAATCTCTCTAGCCCTAGTCATTTTTTATTTATGCAATATCTGTTCTCAAACCTCCTACTCCTCAAATTTCTATTTACTGTCTGCTCCTTAATAAATGAAAAGCAGCTTTCATAACTTGTTACATTTGCAGCATTGATGCACTCCATGGAAGCTGTCACCACAAATAAAAATACAATCTAGACCACAATCAGAAATAGCATAGTTGCCAAATAAAGATATCTGCAAGAATTCAACTCTTCTTTGCATCTTATCTTTAATACTAATTATTATTCACACAAACATATATACAATATTACTTTATGCTATTAAAAATATTTGTAGCTTAGTCTGCAAAAGTGTAAGAAATGGAATTTATCCATAGGTTATAATTGATTTGTAGCTACCAATTTATTATTGGTGACACTTTGTTTTATTCTGTCTAAGAATCACACTATCATACTGTTACAATTTGAATCTGAAATATCTCCTATCTCATGTTTTTACCTTGGTTCTCAGCTTTTGACACTATTTAAAGGCTGTTGGGCCTCTAGGAGGCAGGGTCTGCCTGCTGAAGTAGGTCACTTTGAAGTTGAGAACCACCCGGGCCTGGCTTGTTTTCTCTGCTTTGCGAACAGTGGCTCTGCCTCATACAGGTGCTTCCATGGGCAGAGCTGCCCGCTTGCCATCCCTGCCATCATGGCCTGACATTCCTCTGAAACCATGAACCCAGAGAAACCTTTCCTTCCTTAGAGTGTTTCCATCAGGTATTTGGTCACAAAAGTAACTAAAACAGCTGCCTGTCTTTAGGAATATAAATAAAGTAGACCAGAACTTAAAACGGGGGAAGTTTCTTTTCTTGTTTTTTTCATTCTAGTCCAGGCTGACCTTGAATTCATCATGTAGTCTCAAGGTGGCCTCGAATTCATGGCAATCCTACTACCTCTGCCTCCTGAGTGCTGGAATTAAAGGTGTGCGCCACCACGCCCAGCTTGCTTTTCTTTTTATCTCTGTGGAAGGTGGCATTAGGATCCTTCCTGTATTCTCTGGGCACTAAACACTCCCTTGTGCGTATGCCCATTCTCTACCATCTGCCATTGTAGTTTTGCCTGTGAGCTCTCTTCAGCCATTTTAGCATCCTGTGCTACAGTGGGACAGAAAGGTGGAGAAATAATATTCCCAGGGAACAGTCTTGTGTAATGTCTCATGAGGAGATATGAACAGGCATGTGTTCATCTCAGAGAAGGTACCAGTGATAGCCAAAGAAAGGATTCCACTCAAGTCTAGTGACCCAATGAGTTTGCATTGGGTTTTCTTACAGGAGTGTGGGCGAATCAAAGATGGCCGTGTCGCTGAAAGGCCCGGTGATGGTGATCACCCAGCATGGGTGATCAGGAGAGCCGCATCCCTAGAGCTCCTTCCCTCACTTGCATGCAGCTCCGCCGGAGAGAATCTTCCCAGCAGTGTTTCACTGTTTAAGTCATTCTGGGGAGGGGCCTGTGGATCTTGAAGCTTTCTGAGCTTCCCTGAGGCTTGTAAGGTTCATTAGCTTCCTGAGTCTGGAGGAGTTTTCCTCCCCTCTTCTACAAGGAATATTTCAATTTGGAGGAAACAGCTACACAGATCTTAGCTAGGGAATGATGGGTGGTGGTGGATTAGTAACTCAGCCACTTCCCTTCTTCCCTTAGGGTGGAGAAATTCTGGGCATACTCTACACTGATTCCCAGAGTTCCTTTACAGACCAACATGCCAGTGTCTACATGGGTAACTGTTTTGATAATGCATTCTTTCTAAAACATGTTTTTAAATTTTATTTTAGAGAATAAGCAGGAGACAGAGAGAATTGCCATGCCAGGGCTTCAGCCACTGCAGTTGAACTCCAGATGCTTGTACCTTCTAGTGGGTATGTGCGACCTTGTGCTTGCCTCACCTTTGTGTGTCTGGCTTACATGGGATCTGGAGAGTTAATTGTGGGTCAGGTTTCATAGGCAAGCGCTTTAACCGCTAAGCCATATCTCTAGATTGATGATGCATTCTTTAATAGCCTCCTCTTCCTCTGTATCTCACTTTCCCACTCTCCTGTCACATCCCTGAATTGACTACTGGACACAAATTCTTATCTCAGGGATGCTTTCTCATGAACCCAAATGAAGTTGTCTAGAGCAGAGCTTAATAAGCAGGTATGAAGCATTAAGCCTCTGTTAAAGGATCAGACTGGGAATGGATGAGTAGAGAGTAAGGAAGGAATGACCATGGACCTGATCATGTTA
Source organism: Jaculus jaculus (assembly GCF_020740685.1). NCBI lineage: Eukaryota > Metazoa > Chordata > Mammalia > Rodentia > Dipodidae > Jaculus > Jaculus jaculus. Next base: position 21,647,764 of record NC_059118.1, read on the forward strand.
CATGTCTCTTAAGAAGCACTCATAGATCTTTATTCCACATTTCATTGTAAACTAATTATGTGTTGAGTCCTTCAAGAAAGACACATCGACATATTTACTAGTTTCATTTTTTAGAAGCCATAAGCTTATTAACACTCAAAGCCTATTCCAGTCATGTCAACACAGACATTCCTTAAGGGTATTTGGTCCATACATGGTAGGTAGTAAATAATGATCAATTCTTTTCTTGGTCACATGGGATCCACCTGGGGAGAAGGTGACCCAGTAGTTACTGACTAGTGAGCTTGTGCAACAGTGAAGGTCCTGGAGCTCTAGGCCATAGATATTTGCTTTTTCTTCTCAAAGAGAGGTGAGGGGTTCCCACTCCTCACTCCTAGATCTGTTACAGCATTAACCATAAAGAGGTCAACCATTCCCATTCTTATATGTGTGGCCCCTGCCTGCATGTGACACAGTTTCCTACAAGGCAGGAACTTTAATCTTCTCCATCTTTTCCTCCCCAACACACAGCATAGTATTTGGCTCACAGAAGGCAGCCCATGGACAGGGAAGTAACAGAAGGTGTACAGTTTCCTGCCATAAGGTTTTTGGTAGTGGCTTCCTGGGACCTGTACAGAGTAGGCCCTGGCTTCTGAAGTTTGCTCCCCAGTTGCTGATGTCTGCCACAGGCACCTGTAGTTTGCCATCCCTGCACTGCACCATGATGTCACTATAGCCCTTGCAATGTCCAATGACTCGGGCTACATGTTTGGCTTTGCAGGCAAGCACCTTGACTGCTAAGTCATCTCTCCAGCCCCAAAGATTCTGTTTTAAGAAAGAAAGAAATTAAGTTAAATGAGTCTACCTGTGGTGGTTAAGGTCTCAATGCCCTGGTATTTGCAATGATTGTGGTCACACCTGTAAAAATGTATATAATATATAGTTGCCTTGGTCAGGCTCACAGGTGTAGATAGGTCAGAACAGGCAGAGATAGCTCATGGCAGTGGTGGGAGTGTGGGCAGCAGCCGGGAGGCTGAGCATCACCACTTAGCCCAGGTTTATGCTATTTCTGATGACACCTGTGTCAGCAAGGGGAAGACCCCCCCCCCCCCACACACACACTGATGCCATTGTCTCAGGTGGGTGTACCTGGCTGAAACAGGTTGGTTCACCTGACTTAGCTCAACATGGGTCACACATCACATATACACTCAAGAGAGGCTGGGGCATGTAGGTGGGTTTGCCTTTCTGTTCATCATCCAGTCTACTTCAGTCTCACCTGAGGGACAGAGTCTGCTCTGATGCTGTCTCATGCAAACAGCAACAGGCAAATTGAGATCTTCCCCTTTAAGAAAGGCAGAGAAAAAATAGTTGCTGTCCTGCTAGGTTGATGGGGAGAAAAATCTACCTAGGTTATGGTTAGAATTTATTTCCTGTGACTTTGTCTTAAGTGGGAGCAGTCACTGCTGATCATATCACAGTCCTTGTTCTGAAGCCAGGCTAGCCTTGTGCACATTTATCCTAACTTCAAGGCAATAGTCTCAACTTGACGTTTAAAAATACAAACATACATTCATGTCATATTCCCGCACATTTATCCTGTTGTGTAAGGCCTGTCTTCCCCAGTGCACACAAGGGTGGAAGCCAGGAGCACAGGGCTGCTACACTGACCACACGTGGTAGGTGTTTACCACTATATGGAGACCTAGTGAGCAAGTGACAAACTATCTCTGACTTAGTAAGCTTCCATGCTGCCCTGGATCTCGTATTAAGTGGTATGTCATGAGAGTTTCTTCTGTGGGTTCAGCGACATGGTTTAAAGCAAGGAAGGTAGACTGCCTTAGAATCAGCTCTTGATGATTATAGCAGATATGCCTGTCTTAATAGCCCTAACTACTTCTAAGCTGTGTGAAAATGCGATTTTTGCACTCTAACGCTGGGCTGTCTGACAGGGCTTAGGTAATACCATATGTAAAATTTAATGCTCTGTAACACAATGGTTGGTGTTTGCAAGGAAAAGTAAGTATCATAAAGATTTCTGTGGCATTTGTTCCTTCACAGCAACACAAAGTTGCAAGATTGTGTAAGAGTTTCTCACTGTCATGCTTAACCACTGTGAATTTTACAACTGCAAGCTAAGTGGGGCACAGGAAATAACTGAAAAGGCACTATAAATGTGGCCTTAAGTTTTGCCCACTGTTATATAATCTTCAAAAGTTACAGTAATGCATATCTTCATATGTCATTTTCATTTTTTTGGAGTATATTAGTCTGTGGCACAACTTAAATCAGGCCATTTTGTACAGCCCAATTCTTCATGGGATAGTCTTTGTTTAGAATATATTACCCATCATGTATTCCTGCAGAAGCTTGATTATCAAGGAAGGGGCCTTACAGGGTCATTACTACCTGAGGAAATTCACCAATGTCAATGTACCTGTTCAAGAGGGTAACAAAATGCCCCAACTTCCTTAGTTGCAGCATCGTGAAGGACTCTTCTGGATGGCAAATGGAGCTCAAAGCCCACAGGGCTTCTAGGGAAGGCCCCCACTTGCAGCCCTCCATGCGCTACTGGTGGGAGCTGCCAGCTTATGTGACAGGTTGTCTTGGAAATGGGACAGGGTTAGAATGGAAGGGCTGGGGCAGTGTTTAAGATGAAGATGTTAAGGTGCTCTTAATAATTGTTTCTTTTTTTTAATTTTATTTATTTATTTGAGAGCGACAGACACAGAGAGAAAGACAGGTAGAGGGAGAGAGAGAGAATGGGCGCGCCAGGGCTTCCAGTCTCTGCAAACGAACTCCATACGCGTGCACCCCTTGTGCATCTAGCTAACGTGGGACCTGGGGAACCAAGCCTCGAACCAGGGTCCTTAGGCTTCACAGGCAAGCGCTTAACCGCTACGCCATCTCTCCAGCCCAATAATTGTTTCTTGAAAAAGGGGTTTGTTCCTTCTGAGATTTTTGAGAAATGTGACCTTTTTTTAAAAAATATATTTTTAGCCAGGAGTGGTGATGCACGCCTTTAATCCTACTACTCAGGAGGCAGAGGTAGGAGGATCGCCGTGAGTTCAAGGCCACCCTGAAACTTCATAGTGAATTCCAAGTCAGCCTGGGCTAGAGTAAAACCTTATCTCAAAAACCACAACAAAAAATTAATTTTTTTTGAGAAGGCAGGGGGTAGGGGAAGGCAGACACAGAGAGTTAGTATGGGCATGTCAGAGTCTCCTACCTCTGCAGGTGAACTCCAGACACATGCACTACTTTGTGCCTCTGGCTTTACATAGGTACTGAAGAATCAAACCCAGGCCATCAGGCTTTTCAAGCAAGTGCCCTTAACTGCTGAGTTTTCAGCCCCAGTGTGACCCATTTTATGGGATAGGAAAAAAGGTGACATCATCCAGCACTAGAGTAGAATGAGGACACTTGAAGCTTTTATGTGTATGCTGCTAACTTCTAGGGCAGATGTCCTAACTTGGAATGTTAATGAATTTTTAAAACTCCCTAGACTGAGAAATGTGATGGAGAAACTACACAGCAATACACTGAGTGCAGTACTAAGATCTCTGGGCTGTGCATCTGACCAGGAAGCCAGTGTAAGGCTCAGGAGTGACCAAGACCACAGAGACCACTCCGAGGCAAAGATGGAAGTGTTATGGGGTCCAGTGTTGCACAAGTAAGGCCATCTACTCATGGAATGTGAGGCAAAGTTTTATTGGGTAAAAAAAGAAAGAGAAGAAAAAGAAAGTCTGGTATACCAGGTCTGCGCCCCAGAGGTTAGGGGTGGGGGCAGCAGCCCTGAACTGTTCAGTGTCAGCTTTGTTTTTGGTTTTTTGAGGTAGGGTCTCACTCTAGCACAGGCTGACCTGGAATTTACTATGTAGTCTCAGGGTGGCCTCGAACTTATGGCAATCCTCCTACTTCTGGGATTAAAGGCGTGAGCCACAACACCCAGATAGGAGTGCCAGCTTTTATTGGAAATAACCACATGATGTTAGGAAAAAAAAGAAAACAGGATGGGAGTTAAACCATAAATCACAATTTACACATGACAGTTACAGTCATAAAAATAAAAAAGGAAGGCTGGAGAGATGGTTTAGTGGTTAAGTGCTTGCCTGTGAAGCCTGAGGACCCTGGTTCGAGGCTCGATTCCCCAGGACCCATGTTAGCCAGATGCACAAGGGGGTGCACGCATCTGGAGTTCGTTTGCAGTGGCTGGAGGCCCTGGCGCGCCCATTCTCTCTCTCTCTCTCTCTCCTGCTTTCTCTCTCTGACGTTCTCAAATAAATAAATAAAAATAAACAAAAAATTTTAAAAAATAAAATAAATAAAAAAGGAACTTCTAATCAGATGTTGGTCAGTTACAGGAAGTACCACCTGGGGGGTTGGAAGTAGGCCTGTGACCAGGAGTCCCACTTATTTTAACGCATGTGTTCAACAATGCAGGCCCCAGGAAATGTTATTCATCCCAGCAGAGCCTCTTGTTTACCTTCCATTAGCAGAGCCTCCTGTTTGTCTACCATCAGCAGAGACTCCTACAAGGAAGTGACTTCTATATTTCTCTAGGCTAGATATAAAGAAATGTGGAGAAATATAACATTTTGCTCTCTTTACAGAAGCTTTTACTCGGGAAAAGCACAAGCTGCCAGGACTGACTCTCAAGAGCGGAGTACAGCCAACTTTGAGATTTCAGATAGTGGGCTATATAGGGGTCTTCAGTTGGGGGAAGGCAAGGAAGGGAAAATAACTCCTTTGTTCATTACATTAGCCATTTCACATAGCTAGGGTGTGAGACCAGAACAGTGACCAGGTTGGAGATAAGGGGGCAGGAAACCTAGACCTGGGGCATTGTTAGGCAAGAAAGGAATAATGGCTGAGGAATGTGGATGACCCACTTCCTGTGTCTGTCGCCATCCTGCTGTCTTTGGTGACTCCATTTTGGAAAGCCCATCTTGACCTAACAGCAAGTGCTATTCATGGCATTGTTGGAGGAAATTTCTGTTCTTTTACAGTGAAACATCAAGAGGGAAAGGCTTGTTTGAAATAATGAAAGGTTTATAGTATAATGACATTAAAATTTTTTTATTTATTTATGAGAGAGAGAGAGATAACATAAATGCACCATGGTTTCTTGCTGCTGCACACTCCCTATGTGTGCACCACTTTGTATAGCTGGCTTTACTTGGGTACTGGGAAATTAAACCCAGGCCAGTAAGCTTTACAAGTAAGAGATTTACCCACAGAGCCTCCTACCTGCACCTATAGTTATATTTTTTTCAAGTTAGGGTCTTGCTCTAGCCCAGGCTGACCTGGAATTCACTATCTAGTCTAAGGTTGACCTTGAAGTCATGGCAGTACTCCTACCTCTGCCTCCAGAGTGCTAGGATTAAAGATTTGTGCCACCTCACCTGGCTTTATAACTACATTTATAAGAAGAGTAGGAGCTCTTTTATTCAATGTGAAGGAGTCGATACTTGGTTCAATAAAAGAAAAAAATTAAAATGTAATAATATTAATTAAAAGAGACATTTAAAATGTATAACTTTTCATCTTCTTTAATTTCATTATGCATAGCCAACACCTGTTACCTGTTGGTTAGAATTCCTTTCTTTTTTTGCATGAATTATACCTATAATGTATGTGTGTGCATGCTTATGTGTGTGCAGGTGTGACATATGTGAGGCAGAGGACAACCTCAGGTGTTATTCCTCAGGAATGCTGTGCACCTGGTGTCTCTTTGACCAGGAACTCGCCAACTAGGCTGGACTGACAGACTAGTTAGTCCCAAGGATCCTCCTGCCTCTACCTCTCCAGCTGAGATTCCATGCAACCACACCTGCTATTTTTTTATGTTGGTTCTAGGAATTGGTCTCAGGTCCCCATGCTTACAAGGCAAGCAGTTTTCAGAATGGCTATCTTCTCAGCAACTCCAGGTTGATTTTCCACAGTGTGGAAGGAGAGTTTAGAAATCTGAATTCTGATTAGTTTTACACATTTAGCCTACTTTTTAGAACTTACTTACAATTAAGTGACATCACTTTTTTTGTAGCTCATCATTGTCAAGTTTATTTTTCCTAATGAATTTCATCCTTCACTGGTTTCTCACCCTTCATTGGTTTATATCAAATTTAAATTTATAATAGCGAAGACAACTGGTACTAAGAGATTTGGGATTAAACACAATATTTTGGATAAGCACACTACTCAAACAGAAATGAGAAATTCATGGGTGTGTCAGAGACACTACTGCCTTGGGCCCTCCCTGTGGTAAGGGCAGAGGGAGAACCTGTTAGACATGAACTAGAGAAAGATAGCTATTCTACAAGTTGGTGAAAGGATCTTTAGTAAAGAGAACTTCTACTACAAATACATTTTAATATGCACAGGTAGTAACCCTGATTTTTTTTTCCAGAATGTTTTCTAGTGCAGGTCTTGCAGGCTTTGCCTTAATGAACAGCCAGAGCTCACTTGTAAGCAGCAGCATCTGTCTGCTCAGCCTAATTGCCGTTCTAAAGTGCTTTCCCCCTCAATCTAGTTTACAGTGTGGTGCTATAATTGGTTTGTTCATCAGACTGTTTTTTTCTTGGATAGGAAGACATAATGTTTTGGCACAATCTTCATGGAGCAGTCGCATTTTTTAATTAATGATTTGGAGATTAAGTGAGCTCTTCTTCCATTTGTACAGGCTAGAGGGCCTAAATATATGTAACTATACATTATACTAACTTTTCCCTAGCTATTTCTCCTAAATATTGCGTCTAGTACAGGCAGCACTGGACCCATGAGCCGACCACATCCTGGGTATTCATCAGGTGGTTTTGTATAACCTGATCTATGTGTTGTGTGTTTTCAACTCTGAATGTATTTAGTTTTTTTGCATGATATACCAAGGACAGTTTTAAAGAGATCAAGAGATATTGTTCATACTATTTTTAAGTTTATAGATCTGGAAATATTTTAGAGCAGAAGGAATGAGAGACGTGTGTGTGTGTACACAGGCAGAGTGGGACAGAGAAGACAAAGGTAGAAAGAGAAGGGAGAAGGGAGAGAAAGAAACTGAAGCGAAAATAAGACATATGGAGAGGATTGCAGAGTTCATATATACATATGTTTAGAGAGATTTTATATACTCATATACAAAAAATGGAGATATCAAGGTAGACATATGGAGAGGGTTTCAGAGTTCACATATACATATATTTACAGAGATTTTCTATATTTATATACAGAAAGACATACAGCTGTATCAAGGTAGCGAGTAGAGAAATACAAGAGCAGTGATAAACTTTGGAAAACACAGACACTGTGAGAGAGACCAAGTGAAACCAAATGTCTATTGAGATAGAAGAAGGGCTCACCCCACAATGAGCTCACGATTAGCTCCATGTCCGACCTGTGTCACACTGGAGATTGCAAAGATGTGGTCAGAGGCTGTGGGTAGGGACATGTCATTGACCAGGACAGGACACTGGCCCAGGGCCCGCAGTGTCCTAGACCCAGGGTCAGATGACATCCTGAGTATTAATCAGGTGGGTCTTTACTTCTTGCTTATATGCATTAAATGTGTTTTCTCAACTCTAAATATACTAAATATACTTAATTTCTTGGCTGCAGAAAGGTGCTGAAGGAAATCTCTGTTGGAGGACTCAATCCAAATGAAACTGTGCAGGCGAGCCTGGAAGCCCAGCTCCTCTCCAAGCTAGACCACCCGGCCATCGTCAAGTTTCATGAAAGCTTTGTGGAGTGGGATAATTTCTGCATTATCACAGAGTACTGTGAGGTGAGTATCTTCTCTCTTGGAAATATTATTAAAATTCGTTGCATGATAAAAAGCCTTGTGTAAAGAGACATCTCGAGTTTCAATTATCAAACCACAAGTTGAACCATAAAGGCCTGGGGGTCTCATGTCTTGCAGCTAAGAAAAATCTTCTCTAGGTAAGTGAAAAAACTTATTTCTAATGAATGGTTTTTCCCCTGTGGCAAACTCTTGTCAGAATGAATATTTTAAGATGGAATTTCTCCAGAGGAATGCTTCAACATTCAGAGGGCCTCCAACCTCCTCTAATAGGTTAATGCTTAGATAGACAGAAATCTAGACTATTCATCAAGCCTGGGCCAGAGCAGTGGTATGCTGTTGGAATTTTGGAATCTATGGCTATTGCTTGAAATAGGAAAATGAAAACATGGCTCATTCTCGTTGAAGAAATCCTGTACATTTGCTGATCTGTGATTTATGGCTTTACGACTTTGAAGTTTCCTGTGCCACACTCTCCAGTCTTTCCAAGCAATAGCTTTGTGTTTACTGAGGCCTAAAACAGCATAGCAGTTGGAAAGGTGTGAGAGGGGAAAGACTGACAGACGTGTCTGTGGTGTGAAGCCATGTGTTCACTCCTGTCTACTCCTGAAAGCTTAGGTAGAAGGTGGGTGACAGATGGGTTTTGTGAGGCAGTGAACCCCTGAAGATGACATGCTCAAACATATGTACCAGGTCATTCTGCAGGTGAGGGTCAGCCTCATGCTCCTTAGGAGAATTTGAAACTGTGGGGAATCAATTTGGTCAGCTCATCACTTGGTTGTTTCTGGAACCCCAAAGAAACAATGTTGTGAAGAAAGAAGTCACTCTTTAGACTAGAAGACATACTTGTTGAGGTCTGAAAGTTTGGGCAATCAGCTAGAACCTGCGAGTGCCATGTGGTTGAGGGAAGGAGGACAACAAAGTCAAGAGCAGAGACTGCCACAAACCATGAGTGCCTTACATACCGCCCAACACGCAGCCACAGAAATTCTTCTGAATGAGTTTTAAATGGTCTAAATTTTGACAGTTACCTTTCTGATCTGCCTCCTGGCTGCCCCTCCTTTGTTTGAAGGAGAGGGAGAGAGAACCAGTCACTTATCTATCTGTTCTCGGCTCACATGTGTGTGTTGAGTACATGTGGTTTGTGTGAAGCACATGTCCCGCACACGCATGCAGAGTCCAGAGGACAACACCGAGTGTCCTCCTCTGCCTCCTTGTTGCCTTGAAACAAGAGTCTCAAGGAGTCCAGCTTGCTGCTTTCAGTTAGACTGTTGACCAGCAATCCCTGGACATTCTCTGGTCTCGTCTCCTCACGGGACTGGGATGACAAGCATTTGTAGCAGTGCCCACCTTTTTACATAAGTCCTGGGCAGTGACTCGGTCACTCTCAAGCTTTCTCTCAGACTGTCATGCTTGTGTGGCACATACTCATGCCAGTTGAGCCATCTTCCCAGCTCAGATCTCTACTTTTTTTTTTTTTTTTGAGGTAGGATCTCGCTCTAGCCCAGGCTGACCTGGAATTCACTACTAAGTCTCAGGGTGGCCTGGAACTCATGGTGATCCTCCTTCCTCTGCCTCCCGAGTGCTGGGATTAGAGTCATGCACCACCACATCTGGCTTAGATCTCCATTTCTTTATCCAGTGGCTTGTTTAGAAAGTCAGTAAGATGATGAGGGCTGTGGAGCCATGCTACTGGACAGCCACTCTGGAACATATGTCACTAACCCATGCAAAATTAGAGAAATTTGCATATGCAGCTTTGCCATGATCTGTCTGCTATAATTTACTCATTTTTCTTTTGTAGTCCTTTTAGTTAATAAGCATTTTATTTCAAAAATAATTCACTCATTGCATATGATTATAATTATTATTATTACAGCCTCTGCCGTTGCCTTTTTTATACCAAGTTATTTTTTCATTATCTTATTTTATTTGGAGGGGAGATAGGGTTTCATGCAGCCCAGGCTGTCCTCAAATTCACATGTAGCTGAGACTGGTCTTGAACTCCTGATCTTCCTGACTCCAAGACCTAGTATGTTAGGCTTGGGCCACCATGCCTGGCGGCAGATGGGATTTTTTAAAGATTTTTTTCCTGATCTTAAAATATTATAAACTGTAGTCACCTTGTCTAATGAAACTGTGTTATTAGACATGGACTGTGTTGGTACTGCTTAATAAAGCAGTTACTAGTCACACATAGCTTTTATTTGCCCTTGATTAATTCAAGTGAAGAGTTAGATGCTAAATTGTGTTTAATTTTAATTAAAGTTAAGTAACTCTATAGCTTCCATATTGGACAAGTTTAGGTAGTACACTCTTTCCTCCTATTAATTTTTGATTTTTAAAGTTTTAATGTTATTTTGTACTACCAGACAAGTTACAACACTAACTTGATTAAACTCCCACATCCTTTTTTCCCCAGGTTTCCATATTTTATTACTGTTCCATATTTGATTCAGGGCTGGAGAGATTGCTTACTGGTTAAGGTGCTTGCCTACAAAGCCAAAGGACCCAGGTTCAATTCCCCAGAACCCACATAAACCAGATGCAAAAGGTGGTGCATGTGTCTGGAGTTTGTTTGCAGCGGCTGGAAGCCCTGGCAGGCCTGTGTTCTCTCTCTCTTTTCCTCCTTTCCCTCTTTCTCTCTCTCAAGTAAAAAAATAAAAATAAAATACTTGTAAAAGCTTGTTTTCCTGCCTGTGACACTAGTGGGAGATGGTGGAAGCTTTAAGAGGTGAGGCCTTGGACTGGAGAGATGGCTCAGCAGTTAAGGTTCTTGTCTGCAAAGCCTAAGGACCCAGGTGTGGTTCCCCGGTATCCATGTAAAGCCAGATGCACAAAGTGGTGCATGCATCTGGAGTTCATTTGCAGTGGCTGGAGTAGAGGCCGTGGCACATCCATTCTGTCTCTCTGCCTTTCTCCTCTCTCTCCGCTTGCATATATGTATGTATGTGTGTGTGTATATATATATATATATATATATATATATATATATACACATACATATATATATACATATATATATATGTATATATATACACATACATACATTTTATTTCATATATATATATTTTATTTCATATATATATATTTTATTTCATATATATATATATATATATATATATATATATATATATATATGAAAGAGCTGGGCCTTTATGGGAGAAAGTTAGGCCACTGCTATCATGCTCCTGAAGGGAATACTGGAATGCTGGCCTCCTCCCCTCTGTGCTCTAAGGTGAGCAGCTTTGCTCTGCTACACGCTCCTCTCTTGGTGTTCTGACTAATGGAAGCCCCAAAAGCCATGGATACAGCTTGCAGCTGATGGCTGACAGGAACCTCTGCAGTTGTGCACCAAAATAAACCTTTCCTGCTTTCAAGCTGTTCTTCTCAGGTATTTTGTCACAGCAGTGGAAAGATGATCAACACAAAGTTCCAGACATACTTTCCCTTACATAACCACAGCACAGGAGAAGAACCTCAGGAATGTGCCACTGGCACAGTGTGGGTATGCTGTCCATGCTTCACACCGTGGGATCATGGGGTCCCAGGCCAGGAGCATTGATATCAGTAGGGAAATTGGTAGAAAGACAAATATAAAAATATCAGATTCCATATGATCAGATACTCTGGGGGTGGGATTCAGCCATCTGTGTCGTGATAAGTCTACCAGGTGAAACTGAAATAAACTGAAGTGTGGGAACCACCTAATTCATAATTGATATTCAAACCTGGTCCATTTGTCTCAATGAGGCCCTTAGAAAGGACATTTCTATAATAATGTGGGGGGGTTGGGTGCCAGATCCAGTCAGTGATCATCTGCGTTCATTTTTAAATGATGGGTGGTTTCCATGGACCAAGCTGCTCCCGCTGGAGGGGAGGTTGTCATGGTGATGGCTGCTGGCTGCTCTGAGCAGCTGCTGGGCTTCCAGGGCTCCATGTGCCCTGAGCTGTCAGGCTGCCACTTCCAGACTGCCAAGGATGGTGTGTGCTCGCCGCTCCCCGCTTGCTCACAGAGATGTTTCTCATCTTCAGACACAAATTTAGCCTTAACTTGCATGGGCCTGCAGTTAGCCTCTTTTTATTGAGGTAAAATTAACGATACAGTAAATGGCAGGGAGCCAAACTTGTATCTCCAAAAACATGTCATTACTATTAAAGTAGCTGATCTTTTAATCTCCGAAGTTCCCAGCTCTGTATTTTTAAAGTAGGACCTTTCAAGGCTAAAATATGTAAATGTGTCCATGATGTCTACCTCTCAAATCTCTGGGCACCTGAAATTATGTGTATAAAAAGCAAACACAAATAGCCGGGCATGGTGGTGCACGCCTTGAATTCCAGCACTCGGAAGGCAGAGGTAGGAGGATCACCATGAGTTCCAGGCCAGCCTGAGACAACATAGTGAATTCCAGGTCAGTGTGAGCTAGAGTGAGACCCTACCTTGAAAAACAAACAAAAAGCAAACACAAAGCAAATAAAACAAAAATCAGGGTTGGGGGTATGGCTCAGTAGGTAAATCACTTGCCACACTTATGTGAGGACCTGAGTTTGGATCCCCGCACTGGCATAAATGCCAGGGGACAGGGAAGCCTGTCGATAATCCTAGCTCTTGGTGATGGAGGATTTTGGGGTTCAGGAGGCATCACCCAGAATTTATGACCCCAAGTTTTTTCCCCAAAACCTCAATTTCTCTTCTGTTTTGGTATTCTCCCTCTTTAGGAAAGCACATGATAGATGCTTTCCTACCTACCTACATGTATATATATATAGTTTTTGGGGAAAAAAACTAGAGTAGAGTCACATGCACAGGGAGGGGAATTAATAAGGATAATTTAAGAGAAACTGAGGCTTTTAAAGAAATTCAGAAGAGAATGAGCAATGAAAAGAGTTACACTTATGGTTACCCCAAGTTTAAAGAAATTGTATAGGTGGCAGGCCTGGAGTTAGTGAGAGCATCAATGTGGGAGATCAGAGACCAGAGGAAAATCATGTATGTAATCAAAGTGAGAAGTTACCCCAAACTACACACCATATAAACTATACTTTCCTATCTTCTTTGGCTGGCACAGCTAACATGGTACTGTACTACAGACCTGTGGACTAGTGCCCGAGGGTCGGTCTTCCATGTGGGTGAGGGGGAGGCATCTCCAGAAACCTGGTCAGTAGGTGTATCAGAGCTTAGATGAGATGACAGCTCCACAAGAGAGGGGGTCAGAAGTGAGGAGAACATATACTGTCAGGGGAAGAAGACTAACAGGTGGGCTTGTCTGTTTCCTGTGCGGTGATGCTCAGCTCAGCAACAATTGAATCAATCTAGTGTTAGTTATGAACCTCGCAGCCCGTTCGAGTCACCTGGAGACCTTTCAAAGCTCCTCAGGCCCAAGGCCCACTTCCAGAAAATCTGACTCAATTGATCTGGGGTATGCCTCAGGCTGTAAACGTTTTGGAAGCTCTCTGGGCAGCCTGCCTGGGTTAGAACTGCAAGGAAAGAAAAGAAAAGAAAAGAAAAAAAGATGGCTTTTGTGAAAACTGAAAAATAGAGTGATAAAGAAAATAATTGTCAGTGTTTAAGGACCACTGAGAAAAGCTGAGGCTCACAGCTGAGGACAGGGGAGTTTGATCCCGGCTATGGGTGTGGTTTATGAACAGGCCACCAGAAATGTTTCTATCATTCAAAAAAAAAAAGTCACCCAGCATGGGGCTGAAGAGATGGCTCAGCTGGTGAAGGCGCTTGCCACACACATGAAGGCCTAAGGCCTCCTGAGTTTGAGTCTGGGTATCTACCATGTCTGTAACCCCAGTCCTATGGACGGGGACAGAGACTAGAGAATCGCTAGGGCTCACTATCTGAAAAGAAAATTGGAAAAAAAAAATAGCAGCTCTGGGTTGAGCGAGAGACTCCATCTCAAGGAAATAGGCAGAGGAACAAAAATAGGCAGATGAGTGAAAAAAGGATGTCAGACATGTTCCTGTGGCTTCTGCATGGGTGTGCACATCTACACACACACACACACACACACACACACACACACACACACACACACACATTGTTCTCCTTACTCTCAGAGAAGCATTCAGGTTCCAGTCCAGCTCTACACGTGCTCCTCTTCTATCAGGAAAAACATTCCCGGTCACATCTCAGCAAATCCCATCCTCATGGGCTTGTAAGCAAAGTGACATTCTGGACTATTTCTTCTTCTTATATCTTTTGGTGTGGGTGTGTGTAGTATGTGTGATGTGCATATGTGTGTGCGCACACCTGCATTTGGCATATGCACACACCCTACGTGCACACCTGCAGAGGGCAGAAGAGGATATAAGATGCTTATAGCCTTTCTGCCCCCTAGAGAGAGTTTCTCATTGAACCTGGAGCTCTTCATTTTACACGTAGACTGGCTGACCAGGGAGCCCTAGTGATCCTCTTGTCTCTGTCCCCCTCAGCGCTGGGGAAATAGACATGCCTGGTCGTGCACTGCTGTTTATGTGGGTGTTGGGGATTGAACTGAGGTCCTCACACCTGCACAGCATCACTCTTGCCCCTGAGCCATCTGCCTAGCCCTGAGTTATTTACTGGATCCTTAAGTGCTCAAAGTTCTCAAAGGCAATTAGTAATCAAGGGTCTTTAAAAAACCTCCAACTATCCGGCACAGTTTGGGATAACAGGGATAATTTGATTACTTTTCTTCCCTGGTGCCTGGTACTGAACCCAGGGCTCTGCATATGCAAGGCAAGTACTCTACTACTGAGCTACATCCCCAGCACTGTCATAACATTTCTTAAGTGAGTTTGATAAACTAATTGGGTCATTTTATCACTGGATAAACCACAATGGGGAATGTGATGTTACAGGGAGGGTGGTTAAAGTGGTGTTGGAGTTAATGGCTGAAAGAAATGGCTTCTGACTGTGGGTACCATGAAAATGTCCATTTTATATGTTGAAAGAATTTGGTGAGGTGGAGCTGGGGCAGTGTGGTTAAAAGGAACCATGTAGAAGTAGAAAGGCGTGGGTTGTGATTTAGGAACCTAATACTTCACTTTTTTTCTCCATTTGTTTTTTAACATTTTCATGATTATAAAAAATATCCCATGATAATACCCTATCCCCCCACTTTTCCCTTTGAAATTCCATTCCCCATCATATGCCCTCCCCATCTCAATCAGTCTCTCTTTTATTTTGATGTCATGATCTTTTCCTCCTATTATGATGTTCTTGTGTAGGTAGTGTCAGGCACTATGAGGTCATGGATATCCATTTTATGTCTGGAGGGAGCACGTTGTAAGGAGTCTTACCCTTCCTTTTGCTCTTACATTCTTTCCGCCACCTCTTCCACAATGGACCCTGAGCCTTGGAAGGTGTGATTGAGATGTTACTCAGTACTCCAGTCACTTCTTTCCAGCACTATGATACCTTCTGAGTCATCCCAAGGTCACTGCCATCTGTAAAGAGAAGATTCTCTACCCAAAGTGAGAGTAGCATTAATATAAGGGTATAAATATTAAGAGAAGTGCTTACTACTGGGCAGTTTGATAAGCATAGTATATACATTTATCCAGACATCAGCAGATGTTACACCCCTAGGGCTCATGACTATCCTTGTTTTAAGTTTTCAGTATCAGGGATGTATCCTTCCCCCCCCCCCCCCCCATGGAGCAGGCCTCCAGTCCAATTGGTTTTTAGTGTTTCTTGTGTTATAATGTATATATTTTTGCATCTTGGATTAAGTTAATGCTTGGATTTTCTAGCTAGCTGTGTATTCTTAGCTGTATCAATTGATTTGATGTAATATATTTTCAGGGTAGGACCTTAAGATATTAGGTGTGGCTCTTAAGACTCTCAGAGTATCTACAAAGATGTTCTTAGGGGTTGAGTTTCCCTACTAAAGGAGTATTCAAGCAAGCTGAGTGGAATAAAATACAGGTAGATTCTAAAATTTAACTAAACACTGTACACATTCAATCAAAAACAGCCCCGAGTATGTATGCAAGAGTAGTTATTATAATGACCAGATCCTCTATCAACAAAGAGGTTTAGATTTCTGGTCTGTTGAGGGATCCAAGTCAGCTTGTGACCAAGTGAGACCCTTCCCTGGTGCAATCCCAGTTACCTTGGGTGATTTTGGTCTCAGTCAAGTTGCTGCCTGGGTCGTCGGGCTGCTGTTCTGATTTCTGGAGCTGGGCACTTGCTTTTCCTACGGGGCAAACTGAGCCGCTGCTGCTGCCTCTGCTGCTGCTGTAGCTGCCACTGCTGGAGCCACCACTGCTGCTGAAGCTGCCGCTGCTGTGTCCACTGCCGCTGCTCCCCCTGAAGCTGCTGCTGCGGGATCTGCCGCTGCTGCCGTTCCTGGGTCTGCTGCTGCTGGGGCCGCTGGTACCGGTGCTGGAGCCGCAGATGTTGCTCCCGAACTCTGCTCCTGCTTGGGTCCCGTTGTCAGCCTAAGTTGGCGTGGCCAGGTCCCGGGCCGCTGCTCTGTTCGCTGGAGCTGGGCTCAGGCGGTGGGGGAGGGGAGGGGAGGGAGCCGCGGCTGCTCTGGTTCTCTCGCTGCTCCAAGCGTTCTTCTACCTCGCGGTCTGCTCCTCCGTGCTCGCTGCCGCTCTCCCCTCACGTTTCCAAGTTGCGGAGAGCGCGGTGTGAGGGGAAAATCCCGCACCTGGCTTTTCCTGCGGCTGGAGCCGAGTCTGGCGGTTTTCTGCTGCGCCGCGGCCACGGCAGTTGGCCGAGCTGCCGGAGCCGCTTTTCCCTCCTGTGCAGGCTCTGGATGCTCTATAACTCTTCTACTTCTCCGCTGCCGCTTCAATTTCCTATACACCTCACTTTTTAGTAAAAGTGTGTATTTTGCTGAGTTTTTTTGGTCTTTTTCCCCCCTAGGCTGCTTTGGCATGGTACCTACACCACCATCTTAACCAGAAGTCCTCCAGTCCAATTGGAAGGCAGCTGGTTTCCACCATGACAGACCTGCCATTATTGCACCCGTTGGCTCATTTGGCCTGGCTGGCCAGTTATAAGGCTTGCAGTATCCACTGTTGAGTATCTTCGCTGGTGTTATCTCTTCTCCCATTGAACTATATGTAGAATGGCTTCTTCCAGCTTTCTGTCAGCTGGTCTACGTGGAGGAGGTTATCAGCTCAGTTCCAGCAGGATTTCTCAGTGGATACCTCACTTTTAATTGTAACATATTGGGAGCTAAACATATATCCTTTAATGTTAACAGCTTAGATATCAGAGTACAATTATCAAAGCCAAGAATCATTATTTTGCCAGTCCCCCTTCCCCCGCTGAGTCTTTTGTCTATTTCAGGATCCAGGCAGGACTCTTACATAGTAACATGGAATTTTGATTCCTTGGCATGCTCTGCATCAGTGACAGTTTCCCTTTCTTACTTTGTTTTTGTGTGACCTTCATGATGTTTTCAATGGGCACTAACAAGTCATTTTACAGAAGGTCACTCAGTGTGCCTTTGTGTGGTATTTTCCATAAGTACACGGAGGTTCCCTACTTGGGTGCAGCTGCAGAAGTGACTCTGTGTTCTTCTCAGGGTATCATACCAGGGGCTACAGATTCATGGCATGTCTTCTGGTGTTGTTAACTTGAGTCACTCAGTGAAGGTTCCAGCTTCTGGCTTTCTCCACTATAGAGCTGATAAATATTCCAGGGAAGATTCTTTGAGATTGTGCTCATATTCTATTTCTTCTCTAGCCTTCACATTGAGCTGTACAGCTTTCTGTGGAAGTTGTCTGCAGGAGTTTTTATTGTGGTCTGCCTAATCGTGATTATGTATTTTTCTAAGACATTTTTATATTTATTAACTGGGATTCTCCTGTAAGGGAAAGCTGTTCCTTCTCTACGTTAACTCATTTTTAAAAAATTATTTCTTTCTGCCATTATGGACTTATGGATAGCTATTTTATGGCCCAGATACTCTTGTTATTAATTCTGTTACTCAGATTGTTCTAGTTTGGGTTACTAGGCTCCTTCAGTTTGGCTTCTGTATCTTTTTTAAATGCCCCTTCTTTTTGGAGAAGTGAATTTTCTTTTGAGACAGGGTCTTACTGATGTATGATTTTAGTTTACCTATGAGTTTGCATTGATATAAGTGTTAAAATAGAATTAGAATAACTTTAGAAAGTTTTCCAAATGGCTTATTTAAAATAATAACTCAAAGCTTTGGATGAAGGCATTATTTTGTATTGTTTCTCGAGCGAGAAGCAAGTTCTGTCATGTTATTGTTATTCGTGTACATTTATCTCAGCAGGAAGAACTAAATTTATACAACATGATAGACAGAAAGATTTAATGACTGAACCAAGTGATCAACACTTATATCATCAGACACAACACAAGACTGCAGGACATTCTTTAGTAATTATTTAAAAATTAGGTCTTCTTGGGGCTGGGGAGATGGGTTAGCAGTTAAGATGCTTGCCTGCAAAGCCTAATGACCTGGGTCTGATTCCCTAGTACCCATGTAAAGCCAGATGCAGAAAGTGGCACATGCATCTGGAGTTCCTCTGCAGTAGCTAGAGGCCCTGGCATGCCCATTCTTTGTCTGTCTGTCTGTCTGTCTCTCTCCTTGCAAATAAATTAATTTTAAAAAATCACAAAAAATCTAGGTCTTCTTATTTTGTGTTAAAGAGCATAATGTAGACTGGCCTTTCTCCACTTTTGGGGGGGTTATTTTGAGGTAGGGTCTCACTCTAGCTCAAGCTGATCTGGTTTTCACTATGTTGTCTCTGTGTGGCCTCAAACTCATGGCAATCCTCCTACCTCTGCCTCCCTAGTGCTGGGATCAAAGGAATGCGCCACCACGCCCAGTTTATTTCTCCACTTTCAATATGCTATTACACTGAGCTCGCAAAATGCTACAAAACAAAGGCAAAGGATCACTTCTTCTTGCCCCTTGTGGTAGCTTGAATATGAAATGTCTTCCATAGCCTCCCATATTTTCAATGCTTGGTCCTGAGCTGGTGGCAGTTTGGGAGGTGGAGCCTTGCTGAAGGAAGTGTGTCACTGGGAAAAACCTTCACATTTATTAGCCCGGCTCCAAGACCAGTACTTAGACTATTTCTACTCAGATATGTGACAAGATGTAAGCCAGCTTCCTGCTTGTACCATGCTTTCCCTATCATGATGAAACTGCCCCTTGAAGTTATACACCTGAAATAAACCCTCCCCTCCCATAATCTGCTTCTGGTCAGGCATTTTGTCCCAGCAACCAGAAAGTATCTGCTCCACACTTAGACCTTTAATTTTTGCTATTCTCCTAAGTACTATCATGGAATTTTAAAAACTATCACATTATTCAACCCTGCCTTTCTCACATACATCTTTTGCTTTGGGAGTTGTTTAAACTATTGTATGAAATATTTTTAATGTTGGGCAGAGTACTAAGCCTAAGGTCCATATGTTACTGTCTAGTACTGTTTCTCAGGTGTGGACATAGACTCCATCAAGTCACTTGGGGTGCTTGTGGCAAAGACACATATTCTTTGGTCCTGTCTTGACTGGCAGCATGAGAATGTGCATTTTCAACAAGCAACTCCCATGCTTCTGAAGCCCACTGGATGGAGGTTAATCAGACATGGTAGGGTGTGTAGGAACAGTTTTTGAGATAGCAGCCCAGTGAAGGAACAGCTTTCCATTTTAAAGCGAGGAAGTTTGGCAAAATGATTTCTCATACCCCCTTCTAGTTTTAAACTTCAGTGGTTACGTTACACTTTGTATCTTCTTTTAGTATTTAGGTTTTATTGTGTTTGTGCTTCTGAGAACACTCTGCTTCAGTCTTTTAAACTGGCTGTAAGCACTTATATTGACAGCTTTAAAAACGGATTAATTTTTAAAAACCAAATCCTTTTAGGATTTAAAACTTAACTACAGTTAGTTGAACCCTTCTTCATTTCTTTAAGGTCTCAGTATTTCAAAGTCCATCAGATGTTGGCTAATTGGGATGGAGGCATGAGGAGACACCATCTATCTACCAAATAGCAGTTGGGGCTTACGGATTTTCTAAGTACTAGAAGTCAACATCAAGGCTTTCATTGTAACTTTTGATGGATGACATTAATGAAGGAAAGTGTTTTATGTCAGATGTATAGAGTTAGGGTGATATCAATACTGGTTCAAACTCAGATCTATTCTCATTTAATTTGTTTTAGCAATAAAAGTCACCATTAAATATTTCTCAAAGACAAAGTTAAGCAGACAAAACTTATAGAGAATCTAAAAAGAACTTAAACTGTGATGTGACATTTTATTAAGAAATTTGGGGTTTGCTCTGAAGATAGAAAGAATCAAGTGTTCTTTATGTTGCTGAGTTAAAAAATTGCATAGCTTCATAAAAATATTGTATTTCTTCCTTTGTTATGGCAAAGCACAATTTGTTATTCTTTAATCTGTGGATGACTTGCCTACTTTAATTAAATTCTCAGAAAATAAAATACAATGCTTATTAAAGAACACAGCAAATGAAAAATAAATAGTTTTTCTTGGAGATAAACCTACAAAATTAAAATCAGAAGTAGGAAACCTGAGTATAAGACCTGGCTCTCTGTGTTTTCGTGGTGTTTTGTCTTTGTGTTGCCTAAACAGCCTCCTGGTTAATACTAAGAACTGTTAACCGTTCTTATGATTCTCCCGGGAGAGGAAGGGGGAGTTTGTGTATCTCTTTTTAAATATTCCACATCCAGGCCCATTGTTTTAGGCCATTTTTGTTTGTTTTATTTCTTCCTTAATAATTTAGATATGTATTTGTAAAGTCACAGGGAACTGTGCACTTAATATCAATGCAGGAAATGGGCACATGACTACTATTCACTATTTGAGAATGACTTGCCTTTACTATTTAAGAAGAGCTGGTGGGAGCTGGGGATGCAGTTCAATGGTAGAATGTTGCCTACTATGTGCAAGGCCATGGGTTTAAGTTGGTGGTGGGGGGAGTGGTGGTGAGATGGGTGGTAGTGGTGATATAGAGAGGTGAATGACAAAGCAACATTAAATTTCTGAGAGCTACGAGCATTATGGGAAGATGATTCACAGGGAACATAGTTTTATTCACTCACCAAGAAAACAACAAACACAGAAACAGACATACATATTTCTTTGTATAACATGGCTTAAAAATGACAAAGGTAGGGGATGGAGAGATGGCTTAGTGGTTAAGGCACTTGTCTGTGAAGCCTAAGGCCCCATGTTCGACTCTCCAGATCCCATGTAAGCCAGACGCACAAAGGTGAGGCAAACATAAGATCTCACATGCCTTCTAGGTGGTGCAAGTGTCTGGAGTTCTATTGAAATGGCTGAGGCCCTGGTGCACCAATTCTCTCTCTCTCTCTCTTTTTTCTCTCTCTCCCCATCGCTTAAATTAATATATACATACATATATATATATTCTTTAAAATCTTTAAAATAAATAAAATAAATGACAAAGATAGAACTGAACTTTGGAGATAAATTCCTAAAAGGAGTGCTATTTTAATGCACAGCCAAATTCCCCAAATTCAGTAGTATTACAATTGGGCCAGACAATTCTACGTGAAGGCCATATTTATAAAGACAACTGGGCATATGCATGACCTTCCTAAAGAATGAAGCACTGGTTGATGTAAGAAGCTAGCAGAGCGCCTGGAGAGAGCTTAGTGGTTAAAGGCGCTTGCTTGCGAAATCTGCTTATCTGTACTCAGTTCCCCGCAGCCACATATTAATGCCAGATGCCAAAGTGGTGCATGTATCTGGAGTTCATGTCCAGCAGCAAGAGACCCATGTGCATCCATACACATATACATACATGCAAATAAATAAAATTTAAAAAGAAGCTAGCAGGCAGCTTCATTGATATTTCTTTAAGGTAAGATTGTTTTTCTTTCCCTCTCACCTTCTCTTCTTCCCTCCCTTCCTTGGGGCAGAGATGGTGACACACCATCTTTCTATTACTAGAAATGTTTTAGCACATTCAGAAGATCTGAGTGATATATTGAGAAACCTTGAATTCTTTTGCATGCTTTAAACTTCTTAAGGTTTTCTATATGAGGAAAAGCTCTGCTAAAGCCTTCTTGGATGGAAATGCAAATCTGAGATTTGAAAACATGTGTACCTCACCTTCAGTCAGTAGGGCTTTCCTGTGTACTTCACAAAATGTTGCAATGATCTATTATCAAAAAATGTTTTCAGGCCAGAGTGATGGCTTAGTGGTTAAAGTGCTTGTTTGCAAAGCCTAGGGACCCAGATTCGATTCCCCAGGACCCACGTAAGCCAGATGCACAAGGTGGCTCATACATCTGGAGTTTCCTTGCAGTGGTTAGAGACCCTGACACATGCATTCCCTAAAGAATTTTTAAGTACATTTAAGAATGTTTTACACAACTATAGAAATGTTATTATGGTATAGTTTGCATCATCTGTCACAATTCTAAGAAACTTCAGAATTAGGAAGTGAGGAGATAGAAAAACATGTTTGGAGAAAAAGAAGGAAACTGGGTATCTTTTGCTAAGAAATCTAATATTTATTTCACTATAGTTTTTAATTCCAACAAGCTTTGATCTTTTTAGCCCAGAAAAATTCAATAGGAAACTATGTTTCAGCTAGGCTATGAGTAAAATGTTATACTTTTTCTTTGAAGACTTTTTTGGATATTTATTTTATTTTTATTTATTCATGAGAGAGAGAGAGAGAGAAATGGAAGTGGGCACGCCAGGGCCTCTAGCCACTGCAAACCATCTCCAGATGCATGTACCACCTTGTGCATCTGGCTTATGTGGGAACTGGGGAATAGAACCTGGGTTCTTTGGCTTTGCAGGCAAGCGCCCTAATCGCTAAGCCAATTCCCTAGTCCATGTTATACTTGTGACTTGTTATGCCTTTGTGTGAAAGGAGAGAAATGCTAGGCACATATTTGCACATTTCAGAGAAAGAAATAAAAAATGCATTGCAAGTGAGTTGTTTAGTTGACTTCTTGTTGTTTGATGACAAGTCGTCTCTCTTGGATTGTCTCATTGCCTATAAATGCTTCTACTTGGCATCTACAGAGGACTGTGCCACAGATAGTCTGTGCGTGCTTCCTAGTTTCCTCTTGTGCTTCCTGTGGGCCTCCCAGGAACCTCTTGCACTGAGTGAGATCTGTGTTTCACATCCCGCAGAGGCCAGACGTAGTGCTGCATTTGCCCAGCTTTGTCTTCAGAGCACACTTCTCAAGTCGTCTCTGATCTTCCAGAGCTTTACTGTGAAGGGGTCAGACATAAACGTTCTCTTGGGGAGGTTGACTTGCAGCCTTTTGTTCTCTGCGGTAACAAAAGCACACGAGCACAGCACCATCAGCACGAGGCTTGCATCAGACACTGCCCGGTGCTTGAGGTGCTTGTTATTTGGGCCCATTGGCAGTTCCCGGCCTGTTGTAACTGCTGCTGTTTCACCAATTTGACTTGTTTTACCAGTGCCTGACTAAATGATCAACTATTGTTAGGAACCACAGACATACACACACACGTACACCAAAGGTTGCTGTTTTCCTGAGAGTTTTTTTTTCGGAAGTTAAACAGAGAACGTGGACATTCAGTCATTCCAAGACACTTGGGAGGTTGAACATGCAAAACTCAATAGAATCAATCCACAGTAGTAAGTACTAAGCACAGGAATCTGTACACAGTAGTCAGTACTAAGCACAGGAATCTCTCCACAGTAGTCAGCATTAACCACAAGAATCTATCCACAGTAGTCAGTACAAACATGAATCTATCCACAGCAGTCAGTACCAAGCACAGGAATCTATCCACAGAAGTCAGTACTAAGCACATGAGTCTATACACAGTAGTCAGCACTAAGCACATGAATCTGTCCACAGCAGTCAGTACTAAGCACAGGATTCTATACACAGTAGTCAGTACTAAGCACATGAATATATGCACAGTAATCAGCATTAAGCACAAGAATCTATCCACAGTAGCCAGTACAAACATGAATCTATCCACAGAAGTCAGCACTAAGCACAGGAATCTATCCACAGAAGTCGGTACTAAGCACATGAGTCTATACACAGTAGTCAGCATTAAACACAGGAATCTATGCACAATAGTCAGTACTAAGCACATGTGTTAACTTTTCTTCTCTATAAGGATTTATCCCTTGAGTGATATCAAAGATAAATTCCAGGTAGACATCAGTTAAGTGAGTGACCAGGGTTTTTATTTTACAATACTGACAATAGGGTTAAGAGCTGAGATCTATTTCGATTTGTGACTAGGTTTGTAGGGGAAGGTGTGGGAGGGAGGGGAGACAACAGGGTCCTGAGCAGAGTCCGGAAAGTGAAAAATCACATCAGGACATGGAGATTGGCCCATGTGAAATGCATTGGTTTTGTTAACTGATGCTTATCAAACTCAGAGTTCTCGAAATCAAATTGGCCTTGAATACAAAACAGAAACTTGGATTAACCCAATTGTTTTATATTGCTTTATATAATCATCTCCTGTGAATTACAGTGACCTTTCCACTGAGGTGAGAGGCATGGGCTCCAGCTTTAGGTGTCAGCTGAAGGAATGGCATTCTTGACTTTTTCAGTCATTTCCGCTGAGCTCAGGTCATTCTAGAGATGAAGCCTTGAGCTTTTAGGTACTATGCTACCATGTGTTCAAGACTTTAGAGATCAAGGCTGGGGCCAACTAGAAAAGAAGGCTCAAAGGCGCCTGCTAGAGTCTGGCTAGGGAGAGAGTCTTCATCGGGTTCAGAGTGTCCGTAAGGCTAACTCTCCTAGGATTAGCAATCGCTGGTATGTACTAACTGTTTTGCAAGAGCTTTCTTTTAAAATCTTAACTGAGGGCTGGAGGAGATGGCTTAGTAGTTAAGGTGCTTGCCTGTGAAGCCTAAGGACCCAGGTTTGAACCACCAAGACCCACATAAGCCCGATGCACAAGGTGGTGCATGCATCTCGAGTTCATTTGCAGTGGTTAGAGGCCCTGCCATGCCCATTCTTCTTTCTATCAAACAAAAAAACAAAATATTTTTTAAAAAATCTTAACTCAAAAAGATATTAAAGTTTATGGCATTTTGTTCCAGGGTGGCGATCTGGACTACAAGATTCAGGAATATAAGGAAGCTGGAAAAGTCTTTCCTGAAAATCAAATAATAGAATGGTTTATCCAGTTGTTGCTCGGAGTTGATTATATGCACGAGAGGTATGTTGATTTGCTTCTGGGAGCAGGGTATCTTTTTTTGTTTGTTTTGTTTTTTGAAGTAGGGTCTCACTGTAGTCTAAGCTGATCTGGAATTCACTATGTAGTCTCAGGGTGGTCTCGAACTCGAGGCGATCCTCCTGCCTCTGCCTCCCGTGTGCTGGGATTAAAGGTATGTGCCAACACGTCCGGCCCCAGGGTATCTTTTTGATAGTCATGTCAGAACTTCACAAGTGGATATTTCTGATTGATTTGAAAGAAAACAAGCCTGAAAGGTAAACAACTATGATTAAACATTTGCAGTTTTTATAATTTTATAATTTTTTTTTTAATTTTTTTTTATAATTTTTTTGAGGAAACCGCTGAGCAATTATTCACCTGCAGAGAATTTGCTTATATGAGTTTTTGTTGTTTTAGAAGTCCAGTTGGCCCTGGATATAAGACAGAAACTTGTGTTGAGTATGTTGCTTTATCTTTCATCTCCTGAGTAACAACTGATTCTCAGATACCTTTAGTAGGCCATGAAACTATCACATCCTACAGTAGGCTTGTGTTATAAATGTGGTCATGTACCACATATGCATTGTGTGCGTACCTTTCAGCTTGTCACTGGAGCTTATCTGACTTTACAACCAAAGATGAGCTGAGTGGTTGCAATGGAAGATATTCTTTAGCTTCAAAGAGATAAATATTCAAACAAAAATCAGTTTTGAGCCAGGCATGGTGGCATATGCCTTTAATTTCAGCACCTGGGAGTCAGAGGTAGGAGGATTGCTGTGAGTTCAAGGTCAGCCTGAGACTACATAGTGAATTTCAGGTCATCTCTGGGATAGAACATGCCCCTACCTCAAACACACACACACACCCACACACACACACACACACACACACACCCCAGTTTTGATAGGAAATAGCTGATGAAGATCAATGTTCTAAGTTTTTTCCTGTCTATAATTCTTGTCTGTAGTTTTTGTCTCAACAATTTAAAAGTTTTAATATTTTATTATTTTTCTTTTGTTGTTTTTTTGAGGTAGGGTCTCACTCTAGCTCAGGCTGACCTGAAATTCACTATGTAGTCTCAGGGTGGCCTTGAAATCATGGTGATCCTCTTACCTCTCCCTCCCGAGTGCTGGGATTAAAGGCGTGCACCACCACGCTTGGCTTTCTTTATTTTTACTTTTATTTATTATTTGAGAGAGGAAAAGGGAGAGAGAGAATGGGCACAAGCTCCAGACACATGCACCACCTTGTGCATCTGGCATATATGGGTACTGGGAATCAGATTTAGGTCATTTCCCTTCATAGGCAAGTGCCTTAACTGCTAAGCCATTTCTCTAGCCCAAAATTTTTAATGATTTTCTGTAAGTGAAAACTATGATGGTTGATATTTCTGCATGTGTATGTATGTGATTTGCGTGCATGTATGTATGTATGTTTGTGTGTGAGTAGAAGCTAGAGGTCAATGCTGGGTGTCTTCCTCATTCTCCGCCTTATTTTTTGAGATAGGGCCTCTCAACTTAGAGCTCACCAACTCAGCTAGCCATGGCACTCTAGCAATCTGTCTGTCTCTGCTTCTGTGCAGGTGTTACAGGCACACGACCACACCTAGCTTTTACATAGGTGCTGGGGAGCCAAACTCGGGTCCTCTTGCTTGCTCAGCAAGCACTATATGGACCAAGCCATCGCTTCAGATCCAGAACTAAATGTTTATAGACCTATGAAAGATGGACACACAGGGCTGGGGAAATGGCTTAGCGGTTAAGGTGTTTGCCTGCAAAGCCAAAGGACCCAGGTTTGATTCCCCAGGACTCACGTAAGCCAGATGCATAAGGGGGCACACGTGTCTGGAGTTCATTTGCAGTGGCCGGAGGCCCTGGTGTGCCCATGCTCTTTTTCTTTCTATCTGCTTCTTCCTCTTTCTCTCTCTCTTAAATAATTAAATAAAATATTTTTTTAAAAGATGGACACACAATTGTGCATACCATGATGCAGCTACGGGGGCCTTCACATTGGGACTAGGCATAGTTCTGGGTGATTATTCTTCCTGGATAAAAGTGTTTGTTGATAGGACACACCAAGGTCTGGCTGTCTGCAGATGTCAGATTGCTTAAGTGTATCATCTGTGGTTTCTGATGTCTTTAAAGATAATCAGATTATCCTGTAACTTTCCATGTATCTCCTGAAACATATGCTTGATTACAGAGATACCAAGTGATTCACTCACAACTTCCAACAACCTCTGGAACCCTGTCACACTGAACTAAGATGAACGAGTATCTAGTAATCTTTGATTTACTACCCAAACTGCTAACTATATATAGGACTTCCAGTTTTCTTTCTTTCCTTCCTCCCTTCCTTTCTTCTTCCCAGTATGCTGTTAGCTTTGTATGAGGAAAGCAATTAAAAGCACAAATATACATAAAGATGCCAAATATAGCATTCTATGTACAAATATAAAATTGAAATGTGGTTGACTTAAGTATCCAACTATGGAAAAGACATATGGAAAGCAAATTCTTTCTAGATAATTCAAAAATACAATTGGGAGCCAGGTGTAGTGGTATACTTCTTTAATTCCAGCACTCGGGAGGCAGAGGTAGAAAGATGCCGCAAGTTCGAGGCCACCCTGAAACTACATGTTGAATTCCACATCAGCCTGAGCTAGAGTAAGACTCTACTTCAAAAAAAAAAAAAAAAGCAAAATATAATTTGAGGGGCTGAAGAGATTGCTTAGTGGTGAAGGTGCTTGCCTGCAAAGCCTAACAACCCAGGTTCAATTCCCCAGTACCTATGTAAAGCCAGATGCATATGCATCTGGAATTTGTTTGCAGTGTCTGGAGACCTTAGCATGCCCATTCTGTCTGTCTCTATACTATCTCTGTTTCTGCTTGCAAATTAATTAATCAATAAACTAATTTTAAAAACGCAACTTGAAAGAGCTTAGGCAGAAGCATCCTGGGTATGGATAATGCTGCCCTCAGAAGCTGTAGGTTATTATAGGTAACTCTCAGTGCCAGGGATGGCATAGCTTCCAGTGAGTTGTTGGTCACTGAGGCCCCTCAAACAATGCATACTATTGCCAAGGCTCTTGGTGGCCAACCAGAACTAGATTGCAAAACCCTATTGCTGAAGACACCACATGTTGCAGTTGTAGGACACTGAGAAATCAAGCTGGAACTGAGCTAGAAGTCTCCTCCTGATGGCTAGCTGTCATTGTACTAGGGTTGCTAGGCAAGTTGCTGGGAGAGAAAAGTCACAAGTCTTAACCAGCAGTGGAGCCTGTGAACCACACAACCCATCAAGATGTATGTGTCCATTAGTACAATAGTGAAATGACTATTTAGGGAGTAACCAACTGCTCTCCAATTGGATCTAAGCCCCTCCCCACAGGAGGTAATTCATGCATGATTCTGAAAACCTAGTCAAAACCCTCTTGCTGGGAAGGCCATGCAGGACCTGTGAGGCATGGCATGGGCTGCGGGGGTGGGGAGGGGAGAACCCAAATTTTTTTTTTGAGGCAAACCCAACAGACTGGTCTTTATTTTTTTATGAGAGAGAGTGAGAGTAAGAGCATGAGAGAGAATTGGAACATAAGGGTCTCCAGTCTCTGTAATCGAACTCCAGATGCACGCACCACCTTGTACGCATGTGTCACCTTGTGCAACTGGCTTATGTGGGATCTGGGTAGTTGAACGTAGGTCCTTAGACTTCACAGGCAACCACTTTAAAACTGCTAAGCCATCTCTCCAGCCCCTTCCCAAATATTTTTGATGTGTTTGAGGTTGCTTAGTTAAAATAATTGAGTTTTAAAAGGACCCACATAGGGAGGATTATATATATATTTTTTTAAGAAGACTAGTTTGCTGGGTGCTCCACAGGAGAGCAGTAAGTGGGCAGTAGGTAGAGTACTGCCTACAGCCACATTATGGATTTAAAATCCTTCAGTATTGGGCTGGAGAGATGGCTTAGCAGTTAAGCGCTTGCCTGTGAAGCCTAAGGACCCCGGTTCGAGGCTTGGTTCCCCAGGTCCCACGTTAGCCAGATGCACAAGGGGGCGCACGCGTCTGGAGTTCGTTTGCAGAGGCTGGAAGCCCTGGCGCGCCCATTCTCTCTCTCTCCCTCTATCTGTCTTTCTCTCTGTGTCTGTTGCTCTCAAATAAATAAATAAAAATAAAAAAAAATTAAAAAAATCCTTCAGTATTCAAGGAAAATCATTTAACGAGGCTAAAAATTTGGATGTGAGGATCTGACCTGCCATCCTTTGTGATTCAGACAATAAGTGATGCTGCCTCTTATTCATTATGGTGTCATAACCACTTATTTGTGGTTCTTATGTGTAGAAAAAAATGTAAATTTCATATTTTAGTGTATTTAACTTATTTACTAGTACACATCCTAGCCTCAACAAAGTATTAGTAGCTTAGCAGAGATGACACGCATGCTCACATAGCTATGCAGTGCATATGCAGGAATCATTGTCTCCACTACATACTGGATTCGTGACATTGGACAAGCTGCTTGACACATCTGAGTCTTTAGTTCCTTGTTTAAACACAGAGATAACAGGGCTGGAGAGATGGCTCAGCAGTTAAGGCGCTTGCTTGTGAAGCCTAAGGACTCAGATGCACAGTGATGCAAGTGCAAGATCACACATGCACACAAGGGGGTGCACACATGGGAGTTTGATTGCAGTGGCTAGAAGCCCTAGCATGCCAATTTGCTCTCTCTCTCTTTCTGTGTGTCTGTGTCTCTTACTCTTGCATTAAAAAAAAAAAAAACTGGAAATATGTTGGGCTTGACTCAAAACAACAACAACAAACCAGGGATAATAAAAGGACTGCCTTTGCTCACTTGATACACTACAGAAAATGTACATTGAGACATTTTCTTCAGTGGTATAATTGGTAAGTTGCCCATGTTCTGGTAAATAATTCCCAACCCAGGCTCAGGTAAGCAACCCTAACTAAACTTCATTTTCATACATTGGAAGAAGGGGTTTAGCAGGAGGGGGAGAGAAGCAAGAAAAGGTAATGGAGACTTGTTTTAATGTCTCAATGTACAGTATGTCTGCACCCTTGTTAATGTTTGCTATTAGCAGTTGTTTTACACATATTTGGTAGCTGTGCCCTCACTTCTATGTTGAGTCATAACCACAAACAACATGCTGTAAGGCACTGGATGCAGAAATACTTGAATTTTATTATACTATTTATTTGTTTTTCTGTTTTGATTATTATTATTATTTTATTTTTTACTGACAACTTCCATAATTGTAGACAATAACCTATGGTAATTCCCTCCTTCCCCCCACTTTCCCCTTTGAATCTCCACTCTCCATCATATCCCCTCCCCCTCTCAATCAGTCTCTCTTTTGTTCTGATGTCATGATCTTTTCCTCCTATTATGATGGTTTTGTGTAGGTAGTGTCAGGCACTGTGAGGTCATGGATACCCAGGCTATTTTTGTGTCTGGAGGAGCACATTGTAAGGAGTCCTACCCTTCCTTTGGCTCTTACATTCCTTCCGCCACCTCTTCCGCAATGGACCCTGAGCCTTGGAAGATGTGATAGAGTTATTTCAGTGCTGAGCACTCCTCTGTCACTTCTCAGCACCATGGTGCATTATGAGTCATCCCAAGGTCACTGCCATCTGAAAAGGAAAGCTTCTCTAACCAAAACTGATGGTGGAATTAATATATGGGTTTGAACATTAAGATAAGTGCTTATTGGGCAGTTTGGGAAGCATAGTATATACATTCAGCCAGACATCAGTAGATGTTACACCCCTAGGGCTCATGACTACCCCTGTTGTAGGTTTTCAGTATCAGGAATGTATTTCCTCACATGGAGTGGGCCTCCAGTCCAATTAGAGAGCAGTTGGTTTCCTCCATAACAGATGTGCCAGGATTTCACCCATTGGCTCATTTGGCCAAATATAAGGCTTGTTGTGTCCACTATTGAGTATCTTCACTGGTGATTTCTTTCTCTCCCTGTGAACTGCATGCAGTATGGCTTTTTCCAGCTTTCAGTCAAATGGTCTACATGGAGGAAGTTTTCAGCTCAGCTCCAGCAAGATTTCTCAGTGACCTTGCAGCCCAAGCAAGGGGAGTCTTCAGCAATAGGGTCTTGCCATCTGTTCCTGGTGGGAAATCAAGGGCCTTGGCAATGGCCTGTAATGTTTTGGGGGTATCAATGAACTCCCTGGCCAGCAACTCACTGGATGGTATCCTATTCCTGGCACTGAAAAATTTCTAGTAACAATCTATGGCTTCTGAGTGTTCCATTGTCTAAAAAAGTAGGTTCCCATATGACTTATTTATATCCTCTTAGATTTTGATTAGCCCAGAAAGCCTCCACCTTTCTTTTACTCAGTCTCTTCCCCTGACCTCACTTAGGCCTTTTAATACCCATTAATCTGTTCTTCTACTTACAGATATATAATACCACCCTATTAAGTCTCCACTCCCTTCCTTTCTATTCCCTTTCTATTCCCTTTATATCCCCTTTCTAGCTTACCGGCCTCTGCTACTGAGTTTTATTCCTACTCACACAGAAGTCCAATCATTTATAGCTAGGATCCACATATGAGAGAGAACATGTGATGTTTGGCTTTCTGGGCCTGGATTACCTCACTAAGTATAATCCTTTCCAGATCCATCCATTTTCCTGCAAATTTTATAATTTCATTTTTCTTTACCCCTGAGTAGAACTCCATTGTGTAAATGTGCCACATCTTCATTATTCCCTCATCAGTTGAGGGACATCTAGGCTTGTTTCATTCTCTAACTATTGTGAATAGAATGGCAATAAACATGGTTGAGCAAATATCTCTAAGGTAGAGAGTCAAGTCCTTAGGATATATGACAAGGAGTGCTATAGCTAGCTCATATGATAAATCTATTTTTAGCTGTCCGAGGAACCTCCACACTGATTTCCACAGTGGCTGTACCAGATTGCATTCCCACCAACCGTGTAGAAGGGTTCCTCTTTTACCATATCCTCTCCAGCATTTATGGTCATTTGTTTTCATGATGGTAGCCAATCTGACAGGAGTGGGATGAAATCTCAACGTAGTATTAATCTGCATTTCCCTGATGGCTAGGGACATAGAACATTTTTTTAGATGTTTATATGCCATCTGTATTTTTTTTCTTTTGAGAACTCTCTGTTTAGTTCCATAGCCCATTTTTTAACTAGGTTGTTTGATTTCTTATTATTTAGTTTTTTGAGTTCTTTGTATATCCTACATATTACTCCTCTGTCAGATGTATAGCTGGCAAAGATTTTTCCCCATTCTGTAGTTTGCCTCTTCACTCTATTCACAGTGTTATTTGCTGTACAAAAGTGTTGTAATTTCATGAGGTCCCAGCAGTTGATATGTGGTTTTATTTCCTGAGTAATTGGGATTATATTCAGAAAGTCTTTGCCAAGACCAATATGTTTAAGGGTTTCCCCTACTTTTTCCTCTAGCAGTTTCAGAGTTTCAGGTCTGATATTAAGGCCTTGATCCATTTAGACTTAATTCTTGTGCATGGAGAGAGATAAGGATCTATTTTCATCCTTCTACAGATACATATCCAGTTTTCCCAGCATACTTTGCTGAAGAGGCTGTCTTTTCTCCAATGAGTACTTTTGGAATTGTTGTCAAAGATCAGGTGGCTATAGCTACCCAGGATGGGTCCTCTATTCTGTTCCATTGACCTATATGACTGTTTTTGTGCCAGTACCATGTGGTTTTTGTTACGATGGCTTTATAATATAGGTTAAAAGTTAAAATCAGGTATGGTGATACCACCAGCCTTATTTTTGTTGCTCAGAATTGTTTTAGATATTCAAGGTTTTTTTTTAGCTTCCAGATGAATTTTTGGATTGTTTTCTCTATTTCCATGAAGTATGCCATTGGAATATTGATTGGGTTTGCAATAAATGTGTAGATTGCTTGTACTAATGTTGGTCTGAAATCTACCTTGTCAGATATTAGGATAGCAATGCCTGCTTGTTTCTAGACCCTTTTCTTGAAACACCATTTTCCAACCTTTCACCATAAGATAGTGTCCATCCTTTGTAGAAAGGTAAGTTTCTTGGAGGCAACAAATTGAAGGATCCTGCTTTTTAACCCAGTCTGAAAACTTATGTCTTTCAGTTGGGGTATTGAGGCCATTGATATTGGCAGTTATTATTGAAAGGTGTGTATTTCTTTTTTGCCATTTTTCTTGTTTTGTAGTTCTTCCAGTTTTACCTTTGCTATCTTGTATTAACTAGTATTGAAGTATGGTTTGTTTTTTTCCAGGTTCCTTATATATGTGCTTTTTTTTCTCTTCAGCATGGAGAATCTTTTCAAGTATTTTCTGTAGAGGTGGTTTTGTCTTCAAATATTCCTTTAGCCTGCTTTTGTTATGGAATGTCCTTATTTTTCCATCTATTTGAATGAATAGTTTTGCAAGATAAAGTAACCTTGGTTGACAGTTGTTGTCTTTCAGAACTTGGATTACATCATTCCAAGCCCTTCTGGCTTTTAAAGTTTGTTTTGAGTTATCTGCTGTGATCCTGATGGTTTGCCTTTGTATGTGACTTGATTTTTCCCTCTAGCTGCTTTCAGTATATTTTCTTTGATTCATATGGTTGGTAGTTTAATTATAATATGGCGAGGAGAGGTTCTTTCCAGGTTTTGTTTGTTTCGTGTTCTAAAGGCTTCCTTTGCTGATTGGCATCTGTTTCCCAATTTGGGGGAAGTTTTCTTCTATGGTTTTGTTGATAATGCTTACTATGCCTTTGGAATGAAATTCTTCTCCTTCTACTATGCCTGGAATTCTTATATTTGATCTTTTCATAGTGTCTGGAATATCTTGAAATTCCCATTCATACTTTCCTATTAGTTTGTCTTTATGTTTGTTGGACTGTATTGGATCTGCCACCTGGTCTTCATCCATTCTCCTGGTGAGATTTTCTACAGTTTTTTATTTCACTGACTGTGTTCTTCATTGCTAGTATTTCTGATTGTTTTTTTCTTATTATTTCTACTTCCTTATTCATGTCTTGTATTGACTTCTTTGTTTCATTAAATTGGTTTCCTGTGTCTTCTTTCCTTTGATTTCCTCTTTGACTTCTTTGAACATATTTATAATCATTCTTTTGAAATCTTTCTCAGGCATTTCCTCTAAATCAGTCTCACTGGAGGTCATTTTAGGTGCATTAATACTTTTTGGTGGATTTATATTTTCTTGATTTTTTGTGTTTCTTGTGTCATAGCGAATTTTGCTTCTTGGATTAATTTAATGCTTGGATTTTCTAATTATCTGCTCGATTATTAGATGTATCAATCAATCTGATGTATATATCTTCAGGGTAGGAGCTTAAGGTACTAGGTGTGGCTCTTAAGACTCTCAGAGTAACCACAAAAGTCACCTTAGGTGTTGGGTTTGCCTGCTATGAGAGTATTCAAGCAGGCTGAGTGGAACAAAATACAGGCAGATTCTAAAATTAGAATCAGATAGAATGCAAGCAATGATTTCAATTTTCCTGTATTTGTTAAGATTTGCATTGTGTCCTAATATATGGTCTATTTTAAAGAATGTTCCATGTGTTGTAGAAAAGAATGTATATTCTGCAGAATTTGGATGAAATATCCTGCATATATCTGTTAGGTCCATTTGTTCCATGACCTTATTTAATCCAGATTCATCTCTGTTTGTTTTTTGCTGGATGACCTGTCAATTGATAAGAGTGGGGTGTTGATGTCAACCAATACAACTGTGTTATCTGTGACCTTAGTTCTAATAGCATATGTTTAATTAAAATGGGAGCCCCCATGTTAGGTGCATATATGTTTAGGATTATAATGTCCTCCTTTTGGAGTGTTCCCTTAAATCAATATAGAGACCTTCCTTATCTTTCCTAACTAATGTTGGTCTGAAGTCTACCTGTCAGATAGTGTAGTGATGCCTGCTTGTTTTCTAGGCCTATTTGCTTGAAACACCATTTTTCAACATTTTACCCTAAGATAGTGTTCATCCTTTGTAGAAAGGTGATATATTAGAGGCAACAATATGAAGGATCCTGCTTTTTTGGGGGGCGGGGGGTTGGTTTTTCAAGGTAGGGTCCCACTCTAGTTCAGCCTGACCTGGAATTCATTATGTAGTCTCAGGGTGACCTCTAACTCACATCAATCCTCCTACCTCTGTCTCCTGAGTGCTGTGATTAAAGGCATATGCCACCTTGCCTGGCAGGATCCTGCTTTTGAACTCAGTCTATAAACCTATGTCTTTTGGTTGGAGAATTGAGGCCATTGATACTAAGAGTTATTATTGAAAGGTGTGTATTTATTTTTTTCCTTTTTTCTTGTTTTGTAGTTCTTCTAGTTTTACCTTTTCTCTCTTGTATTAACTAGTATTTGAGTATGGTTTGTTTTTTCCAGGTTCTTTATATATGTGTACATCCAGTCCCCTTAGGGCCCTCAACTGCTTATAAGCCCACTTCCCTATTGATTAAACCAAACTGTTCACAGAGACTGTCTCCCGAAAGTGATTCTTTTGCAGTCTTACCATGGTTGCCTGGATGCCTTCGGGGGAACCACGTCTGGCCCTGGAGGACCCAAGGACCCACATACACCTTCACTTTTTAGTAAAAGAGTGCATTTTGCTGGGTTTTATTTTTTGCTTTTTCTCCCCTGGGCTGCTTTGGCATGGTTCCTACACTACCATCTAAACTGAAATTCTCATTACAGTATTTGTAAAGTGACCAGTAGTAGAAAGCTTTGGGAAAATGTTTGTTGCACATCAGTGATTGTATTCCTGAGGGTAGAAATGAATGCTAACTTCTTGAATATGTATTCAAAGACATAAAAGTCTGAATATAATAGACACTTGCACATCCATGTAATTTTTTTCCCTTAAAAAATCTCCATTGCTGGACATATGACTTAGTGGTTAAGGCACTTGCCTGCAAAGCCTAAGGACCCATGTTCGACTCCCCAGTTCCCATGTAAGCCAGATGCACAAGATGATGTGTGCACAAGTTTGCACATGCACACAAGGTGGCACATGCATTTGAAGTTTGATTACAGTGGCTGGAGGTTCTGGCATGCCAGTTCTCTCTCTCTCACTTGTTCTTGTTCTCTCATAAAAAAAGGCTGGTCTGTTGGGCTTGACTTAAAAAAACAAAACAAAACAAAACTCCACTACCTTTGCTTGTTCTTCTCCTAACCTTCTTTTAATCCCCTTCTTCCCAACTAGTCCTAACAAGTAGAAACTTGACTTAATGTGTGTGTGGAAATGAAGTTTAGTTAGGGTTGTTTACCTGACCCTGGGGTAGGAATTATTTACCAGAACAGAGGCAACTTACCAATTACACCACTGAAGAAACTATCTCTGCCCCTCACGTACCCTTCCAATTGCCATTAACTGTTTGTCTCCTCAGGGAGACATAAGAGGACTTCATGAGTGCCCCTTTTGTTGTTGTTTTGTGTTTTGTCTTGTTTTGAGGCAGGGTCTCATGTATCCCAGCCTGATCTGGAACTTGATATGTACCCAAAGATGAACTTGAACTTCAGACCCTCCTGCTTCTGCCTTCCAAGTGCTGGCTTCATAGGTGTGCACTGCCACATCCAGTTTATACATTGCTAGGGATTAAACCCAGGCTTCCTGCAGTGCATGCTGGGCAAGCACTGTACTAACTAAGCTACGTCCCCAGCAGAGCTTGTCTCTGTTTTGATTCCAACCATATTAAAGTCCTGAAATAAAGAAATAAAGAAAATGGCAGGAATAGATGGTAAGACCTTATTGCTGAAGACTCCACATACTTGGGCTGAAAGGCCACTGAAAAATCCTGCTGAAACTGAGCTGATAACCTCCTCCATGTAGACCACCTGACAGAAAGCTGGAAGAAGCCATTCTACATATAGTTCAATGGGAGAAAGAGATACCACCAGGGAAGATACTCAACAGTGGACACTGCAAGCCTTATAATTGGCCAGCCAGGCCAAATGAGCCAACGGGTACGTCTGCCATGGTGGAAACCAACTGCCTTCCAATTGGGAGGGAATACATCCCTGATACTGAAAACCTACAACAGGAGTAGTCATGAGCCCTAGGGGTGTAACATCTGCTGATGTCTGGATAAATGTATATACTATGCTTATCAAACTGCCCAGTAAACACTTCTCTTAATATTTATACCCTTATATTAACGCTACTATCACTTTGGGTAGAGAATCTTCTCTTTTCAGATGGCAGTGACCTTGGGATGACTCAGAAGGTATCATAGTGCTGGAAAGAAGTGACTGGAGTACTGAGTAACATCTCAATCACACCTTCCAAGGCTCAGGGTCTAATGCGGAAGAGGTGGTGGAAAGAATGTAAGAGCCAAAGGAAGGGTAGGACTCCTTACAACGTGCTCCCTCCAGACATAAAATGGTCTGGATATCCATGACCTCACAGTGCCTGACACTACCTACATAAAACCATCATAAGAGGAGGAAAAGATCATGGCATCAAAATAATAGAGAGACTGATTGAGATGGGGAGGGGATATGATGGAGAATGGAGTTTCAAAGGGGAAAGTGGGGGGAGGGAGGGTATTACCATGGGATATTTTTTATAATCAAGGAAAATGTTAATAGAAATTGAGAAAAAATAAAAAAAATTAAAAAAAGATGAGGTGATGAGGTAAGCTCTGAAAGCAGAAGCCAGCGTGTGGGCAGACCGAGAGGGAGCAGAGAAAAGCTTTGCTGGAGCATTGCTGACTCGCTGCTGGTGTGGGCCGAGGGATGCAGAGGCCGGTTTCTTCCATGTTTAGTATAGGTTTCTGATTCCTCGTTCTGCATTCTTACAAGGATATTTTATAAAACAAGTTCTTGACCATAACTTGCTTTTGAGCATTATTAATGAATACCCTCTTGAATTTTTTTACTACATTTTTATAAATTTTTTGTTGAGAGTGGGGAAGGCAAATATTTCCATTTTAATCCATCCTTCACTGAGCTACATCCCCAGCCCTTATGGCAATTTTTGTTTGTTTGACTGAATGTAGCCATGATGTCTAGACTGACTTCAAACTTGCAGTCCCCCTGACTGTGTCCGTCCCCTGAGGTCTGGGATTATAGATGTTTGTTGCTGCTGCTAGATTCAGAAAAGCTTTTAAATGAAGTATTTTTTTTCCGGCTTATAAATATATAATCTACTTTTTACTTACATTGGTTTTCAATATTTAATTTAGCACAGGTCTTTAACAACTTTCCTTCAGAAGATAAAATTCCTTATCTTAATGATCTGTTTCAAAACAGATTAAAACCAGAAAGAATTGTTTATTTTTAGCGTTAGGCATAAACTGCAAATAATGGTATTCATAGAGGCAAAGAATATGCATGGTCCAGAAAAAGCTGCCTTGAAAAGGTAGTGTCCGAGTCATTCTTTTTATTAATACATGAACATTTGATCGCATTCCCTTCCTAAAAGGAAAAAGAGGGTACTCTTTTCTCTCCCCTCCCCCACTCTTTCCTCTGAGCCCCTCCTCTTTCCCAGTAGTACTTCTGTTTAGATGTCTCATTTTTTTTTTGTTCTCCTCCATCCTGTCCTCTATGCCAAAACGTTGATGGACTCAGGATTGTGCAAGCCTTGAGGGAGCACCGACCACAGAATGGGAAGGAGTACCTTGGGGCACTGTCCTCCAGCCATGAGCTGACTGGGTGCACTCAGGACCAAACTCATGGTGACTGAAGGTAGTCAGGCTGCATGAGCGATCTCCAGCGCTGTGCTCATGGCGCAAGTTGGCAGCGGACAGCCGTCTGTAAGGCTGTTCTGTCCTCTCGGTGGAGTCCCCAAACCTAAGGGACACTTCCATTTCATTTTGAAAAATGCATGGATTGCTTCCATATTAATAAAGAAGATTCTCTTGGAAACAATACATGCAAATGAGAGGTTAAGTTTGGCTCCTGATGTGTGAACAGGCATCTATTCACCCTAGCTACTGTGAGGTACAAGTTTGTTATGGGAAAAGACAAAAGACTAGGAGGAGAAACTTACAACGGCAGAGCGTCTACTGGGGTAAACATCTACACAGGGGTGTGTGTGCGTGTGTGTGTGTGTGTGTGCGTGTGTGTGTGTGTGGTGGGGTGTCTGGCAGACCCATACTAGGATTCCCCCCCCCCCCGCCACAGACTAGGGTAGTTATAGGGCTGTTAGGAGGAAAGAAGTAGGATGATAGAGGAGTCTCACTAAGGGAGGGAAATGAGGGTGGCTCTTACTGATCCCATGAGGATAGAGGAAATAGGTGGCTATTTCTGATCCCATTTGGAGGAAATAAGTAAGGGCAGAAAGTTTCAGTTTAGGGGGAAAAAAAAAACCTAGCTATTTTAGTTCTGGGATATTTTCTATCATTGCAAGATGGAGGCCTCTAGAGCTAAAAGACAGGACATTGATTACAGACCAAAGTAATGATTCTACCAAAGTCTGATCAATGAGTTTATTGGGGTTACTTACAGAGGTCTGGGGGAGGATTGCTTTTAGGAGCATGGGTGCCTCTGAGGTAGTTGCATTACTGTCACAGGGGGAAAAACCCGGGATTGATTTTTAAAACTGCTTTATTCAGAGAGCCTGAGAAGACAGAGCCCTGCTTTCTCC
This sequence comes from Jaculus jaculus, assembly GCF_020740685.1. Taxonomy (NCBI): domain Eukaryota; kingdom Metazoa; phylum Chordata; class Mammalia; order Rodentia; family Dipodidae; genus Jaculus; species Jaculus jaculus. The sequence goes on from NC_059118.1 coordinate 21,687,303, forward strand.
TGAGCCTCAGTTACAATGACATGTATGTGAGGATTAATTCAGAGCAAACAAGGTGTTAGCAGGGTGCTGCGTATGCTAAACTGCTTCCCAGTTATACTGGCATACAAAGTCGTCCTACAAAGTGAAGTGCAAATATGCTCTTCTAACAGAGAATATAAAACGTCCCTACCTTCGTGCCTCTAACATCACCTGAGAGCCCGCTCCAGCATGGGTGACACTGCACTGCAGCTGCATCTCCCCAGCTCCTCCACAGCTTGCCAGCAGCTCTGCCTCCGAGTCTCTGTCCCTAGCAGTGCTCACTGCCTGTGGGAAGGGGGATATATATCTATATATCTATATATCTATATATCTATATATCTATATATCTATATATCTATATATCTATATATCTATATATCTATATATCTATATATCTATATATCTATATCTATATCTATCTATCTATCTATATATCTATATCTATCTATCTATCTATCTATCTATCTATCTATCTATCTATCTATATATCTATATATCTATATCTATCTATCTATCTATCTATCTATATATATATCTATATATCTATATCTATCTATCTATCTATCTATATATCTATATATCTATATCTATCTATCTATCTATCTACCTATCTATCTATCTATCTATCTATGGTCTGGAGGGATGGCTTAGTGGTTAAGGCGCTTGCCTGCCAGCCACAGGACCCCAGTTTGATTCCCCGGGACCCGTGTAAGCCAGATACACAAAGGGGGACGTGCGTCTGGAGTTCGTTCGCAGTGGCTGGAGGCCCTAGTGTGCCCATTCTGTCTGTCTCTGTGTTCTGACTGTCTTAAATAAATAAATAAAACTTAAAAATATTTTATTTATTTATGTGAGAGAGAGAGTAGACACACCAGGGCATCTAGCCACTGCAAATGAACTCCAGACACATGTGCCACCATGTGCATCTTGCTTTACTTTGTTATTGGGGAATCAAACCTGCATCCTTTAGCATTGCAGGCAAGTACCTTAATCACTAAGCCATCTCTCCAGCCCAAGAAAGGGCCTTTTGAATCATATAAATTTCAACAGCTTCCTCAGACTTGTGAATTTTTAATTCCAGTGTGGTGTGTGTTTCACTTTCCTTCCCGAACCTTAAGGAGCCTTCTTCCTTCAATTTGGAGGCAATTACTACACAACAGCTTCTCTGTGACAATGCTTTGCACCAATTGAAGCCATAGAGTTAGTGGGGTAATGAGCAAGAGCTGCTTTCTCGGTGAACCTGGTACCAGCACAAGGGTGAAGGAGATAGACACAGAGAACACTCAACTCCTACCAAACCAGAGATCCAGAGACATGGAGGTTCCCAAGACCTCATCACTGAAGCAAACCTAATATGAACCCAACATGGCTCAGGGAAATTCATGGAAGAGGGGACAGAACGATTGTCAGAGTCATAAGTTGGGTCATTATGCACAGAGACATTGCCTCTCCCCTGTAACTGATGGCCACCCCCACAATGTAACACCCACAATCCTCATGAGGGGACAACAGGGAGAAGGCTAACGATGGTACCATCATGGCTGTATACACACTGTATACATTACTAATAAAAAAAAAGTAAGTGGGCTGGAGAGATGGCTTAGCGGTTAAGTGTTTGCCTGTGAAGCCTAAGGACCCCAGTTCGAGGCTCGATTCCTCAGAACCCACGTTAGCCAGATGCACAAGGGGGCGTACGCATCTAGAGTTCGATTGCAGTAGAGGCCCTGGTGCACCCATTCTCTCTCTCTCTCTGTCTATCTGCCTCTTTCTCTCTCTGTCTGTTGCTCTCAAATAAATAAAGAAAAGTAACAAAACTTTTTTTAAAAAAAGTGAAAAAGCACAACAACAACAAAAAAGTACATGTGATGGCTAAGTTTGTGTCCACTTGAGTGGACAGTGGCATGCCCAGATTAAATGCCACTTTTGGATAAGTCTGTCTGTGTAAGATTGCCCTCCCCAGTGTGAGTGGGCATCAGGCAATCCATTGAAGCAAGAAGGAGCTGCCCCCTTCCCTGCCTCACTGTTTGAGCTGGGCCACCTCTCATCTGACCATGGATGGGGATTTATTATGTAGCTTCTCAGCCTCTGTCATTGTATGAGTTGATATAAATCTCACACTGGTTTCATTTCTTGAAGAACTCTGATGAATACAGCATAGGGAGAAGAAAAAGACATCGCTAGGAAAATGAGAAGGAAAGAGGATAAAGAACTGGAAATGTTGCTCACTTCCTTGGAACTTCCCTAGACTTATCTTAACTTGGTTTATTTTTACATGTTAAAAACTCTCAGTCTAGATCATATGGCATAAACACACAAATAATACTGTGAAGACCCAAGAATAGTCACAGTTCACTCAAAACTATCTTGAGATTGTTGCACAAAACTCCTTCCTACTGAAGAGGTGGGGAGTTCATGAGCTTGTTTCTTAAGCAGCGTCTCACAGTGGCCTCCCTGTCCCTGGTGGTCTTGAAACCTTGCTAATTTGAGTGCTTTCCCAGTGGAAGAGACAGCAGGCTGATACGCTTTCCCTAATGTGACCTCCTTGTCACCTGGCCACCCACACATTTCCAACATAGTTTGTTGAGATGTTGTAGAGCAGCTAATTTAGTTCCTGAAAAGTGGTATGAAGAACTTTTCAGTATAGCAAGCAAGGCTCCTGGGGAAGATACCTACTTGAGGATTCCTGCTAAGACATGAATGAGGAAGGAGGTGCTTTGGAGATGGCCATAGAAAATTTGAGAGGAGGGCTGGAGAGATGGCTGAGTAGTTAAGGTGCTATCTGCAAAGCCTAGTGACCCTGGTTCGATTCCCCAATACCCATGTAAATCCAGATGCACAGTGGTGCATGCATCTGGAGTTCATTTACAGTGGCTGGAGGTCCTGATGTGCCCATTCTCTCTCTCTCTTTCTCTCTCTCTCCTCTCTATCTCTGCTTGCAAATAAATAAATAAAAATATTTTTAATAAATAAAATTTGAGAGGAGCTGTGGTTTAGTAGAACTTTCTCCTTGCTCCCTCTTGTTTTTATTTTGGTGTGTGTGTGTGTGTGTGTGTGTGTGTGAGAGAGAGAGAGAGAGAGAGAGAGAGAGAGAGAGAGAGGGTTTGTGTGTGTGTGGTGGCCAGACGACAACTCTGGGTGTTGTTTGAGTGTCATCCACCTTTTTAAAAAAATATATTTTATTTTTATTTATTTATTAGAAAGAAAGATACAGAAATAGGCAGGGAGAGAGAGAGAGAGAATTGGTGCACCAGGGCCTCCAGCCACTGCAAATGAACTCCAGGTGCATGTGCCCCTTGTGCATCTGGCTAACGTGGGTCCTGGTGAATTGAACCTGGGTCCTTTGGCTTAGCAGGCAAATGCCTTAACTGCTAAGCCATCTCTCCAGCCCTCATCCACCTTTTAAAAAAGTTCTTTTGAGAGAGTGACTGAAGCCCCCTGACTGCTTCTACCTGTCCAGCTGTCACATACAGGCATGTACCTCCATGCTCTGCATTTTTACATAGGCTTTAGGGATTGAACTCATCCTTGTGTGGGTAGCACTTTACCAACTGAACTGTCTCCCCAGGCCCCTGATTCCATTTCTTGAGGATGTCTTGTTGTCAGTTCTTTCCGTGCACACCCACTCCCACACCAGGAGTAGGCTCATTCCTGATGGGTTAGCCATAGCTGATAGAAGGTGATCTGATCCAGCTCCTGACTCCAACACAGACTCTTCGTCATGACAACTGAGGAAAGTGAAGCAGGAACCTCAGTTCAAGATGAGCCACATGACAAAGAACGGTGCAGAAACAACCCAGGAGTCATCAATTGTGCTAAAGAGCTAGTGCTCCACCTGACACCCTGCCAAGTGAAGGGTGGCCCCAAGGGAAGTGATATGAGGTACCAGAGGCTATCAAGAGAAGGAGCTAAGGGGAAAAAAAAAGGTAGGACTGCCTGTACCTTCTCTACAATCCTCCCCTGGGCTGAGGCTGTACCTCTGCACACGGTTCAGCCTAGGGGAAGCCTTGGGGGCTGGCAGAGAGTGGCCCAATGGGGAGATGGAGATAGGAGCCCTAGCATGAGTGTGGTCACAAATGGTTGTTAAACTGTAGCCAGATCTCTTGGAGATTCTCCACTCTTATAGACACAGTGTGGGGTGCATGAGAAGGCAGATGGAAAACTATTTTAAACTTTTTTGAAGAAATGTTTTATAGAAATTACCTGTATTATTTATTATCTCATTATTTCTTGGATTTGGCTTTTATGTACTTGAGATAATGAGTATTAGCTGAGTATATGATAAGACTTTATTTATTCTTCCTGGACCCCATTTTATTTATTGCATCCAGAAGGAGCAGAAAGCTACAATTAAATATATTATTCTTTAACCACATGTAGCCTGACAACTGGCCTGTTTCACAGAACTTATTATTGCATTGCTGCAGAAGCATCCACTTGCTTCTTATGACCTACTTTCTAACATACTGCATGCCTTAGTCTTAAAACACATAGTGCTATTATTATTATCATCATCATCATCATTATTATTGAGGTAAGGTCTCACTCAAGCCTGGCTGACCTGGAATTCACTAGGTAGTCTCAGGGTGGCTTCAAATTCACAGTGATCCTACTGCTTCTGCCTCCCAAGTGTTGGGATTAAAGGCGTGCACCACTACACCCAGCTTACTATTATTATATCTTTATACCTGAAATAATAATGTATTTTTATTTGTAACTCACTTCTACCTGTCTAGTCCAGTTGTCATCGGCTAAGTGTCTCTTGAACGTTTTATTTATCCTGACAGTGTCTTCTGGCATGTCGTTGGGTCATTATTTCTAATCCCAAGAGTGGTGGTTTGAATGAAAGGTCTCGTGTACGTAGCGTCAGCCATTCAGGTCACGAGTGTAACCGTCAGTCTGTATCTGGAAGACAGTATTGCCAAGCATTCCTCTCATCCTCTGGCTCCTTTCAGTCATCTCTTCTGCAGTGGTCTCTGAGCCGTGGAGAATGTGACAGGGGTGTCCAACTTAGTGCTGAACACTGTGCTGTCACTTCTTGGCACTTAAATGAGTTTTTGAGTCTCCCCAGTGGTCACCACCATCTGAACATAGAAGCTTCTCTAACCAAAGTGAGAATAGCATTAATAAATGGGCATAATTTGGTGGGTATAATGCATGTATTTAGCCAAAACAGTAGTAGCTTCTCTAGGGACCTATCTTCTATAAGTCTCTTTTTTGTGAGTTTTCTTGGAGAAACGAATATAACATAACAAGATAACGCAAATGAACAGAGGTTTATCCCAGAATAGAGTATTGACAACATACCATACATTTTTATTTTTTTTTCTTTTTTTGTGGAACTTCTATAGTGTTTTCCAGAATGGCTGTAGGTACAGACTGTTGAATTAAAGGAGCCTCTTGCTGTAAACCCCAGTTCTTCAATCTACATACAATATTGATTTCCCAAGCACAGTTGAATGTGTTCCCATTTTGTCTCCTGTGAAATATGCTATTGGATTTTGGACTTTCTTTGAATCTAGTCCTTAAAATTTGCAGCTTTTCTCTACATAATTGGGTCTGGCAACCATACAAAAATAATCTCATCACCTTTGAAATATTACCACTGATGGTAATGAAACAATTTATACTCATAACCAGTATTTCTAGTCTCAACAAATAATAGTATCATTAACTTTGTTGACACATGTGTTAGTCATCTGTTGGGAGAGATGTTTCCTTATATTGGTGGAATATTTTTGTTAGTAATTGTTGCCATTGCCTTCTCAATGCTGAGACAAGACACCCAACCAGAAGCAGCTTATTGAAAGAAAGGGTTTATTTTGACTTAGATTCAAAGGGAAGTTTTATTATAGCGGCCAAGCAAAGCAGAACAATTAGGTGTCACATAAGCTGGGATGAGGCAGCAGTAGTGAACTAGCTAGTAACGGGCAAGTGTGGATGGATTATAAAATCCGAAGGCCTGTCTCCGGTGACTCACCTCCAGCAAGACTCCACCTCCCAAAGCGCCGCTGGCTGGGGATTACCTATGAGGCTTAATCACAACACGTAGACTATGAGGGACACTCCACCTTCAAAATGCCACAGCAGTAACCATTAACAATTCATAATTATAGTTTTATATTTTATAGAGATCTATATTGTACTACATAAACATTTTATATTTTTATCATTCATTATTATATTTTTTCATAAAGTGGATGGCAACTATGTTCCATTCTATCATCTTCTATAGTTATCTGCATAACTAAAAAAAAGCCTCTAACCATCTTAAAAGCCATCAGGGATATTGTCTCATGAATCTCTGTTTCACATCATGTGTACAGCATATAGCATGTAGCTGTGATTCAATAACTAGTTTTTTGGATGAATAAGTAAACTCCACAAAATGGAATTCATATTTATGCTAAGAATAGTGTTTGAGAATTAACATGCATTAGTTGAGCATCTACTGTGAGTAAAAAAATTGTGAAGAATGGGGGTGTGGTGATGGCTCAGAGATTAAAGGTACTTGCTTGCAAAGCCTGCCAGCTAGGTTCAATTCTAAAGCCACTCGTGTAAGCCAGACATGACCATCTGGTGTTTATTTACAGCAACGGTAGGCCCTCATGTACCCATATACATGCATATACACATACCATGTATAAAAATAAGCAATTAATTAATGAATAAATAAGAACTGTGAAGAAGAGGCAAAGGTAATGCTGACTGGAGGCTGTCATTTACATATGTTGGAATATTACAGCCACACTTCTGATGTTTTCTTAGATGCCTATTTTTAAAACTGTTTTTACCTTTTCTTTCCTTTTTTGTTCTTCAGTCAAAATACTTCTCATTAACAAAAATCATGGTTCTGAATCTTCTGTAATGTCTCACATACTTCATAATGATTCATTTTAGTAAAGTGTAATTTCATTTCCAAGATTTCCGCAGGATTCTTTTTAAAATGTGTGTGGTTTTGAGTTATCTGATGAAATCTTTCATTTTATCAATGTTTTTGTGAACACATGAATCATTTGTTTTGGTGTTTTCAGATTTTGAGGCAGGTTCTCCCTCTGTGACCCAGGCTGTCTTGGAGGTCCTTCTGTAGCCCAGTCTGGTCTCAAACTTGCAGTGTTCCTCCTGCCTCAGTCTCCCAAGTGCTGAGGTTACATCAGGAGTCTCCAGGCCTGCCTCTCAATCATAGTAATCTTTTTTAACTCTTTGTCTAATAATCTAGCAATTCCAACAGACTGATCACTTTTGGTTTTGCTGTTTATTTTTATTTGTTTTGTCTTTAGTCACTTGATCTTGTCACCTGGTATTTCTGGTAGTTTTTTTTTAATTTTAAAAAAAATTTTATTTATTTATCTGAGAGCGACAGACAGAGAGAGAAAGAGGCAGAGATAGATAGATAGAGAGAGAGAGAGAGAGAGAGAGAGAGAGAGAGAGAGAGAGAGAATGGGCACGCCAGAGCCTCCAGCCACTGCAAACAAACTCCAGATGCGTGCTCCCCCTTGTGCATCTGGCTAACGTGGGTCCTGGGGAATCGAGCCTTGAACCAGGGTCCTTAGGCTTCACAGGCAAGCACTTAACCTCTAAGCCATCTCTCCAGCCCTCTGGTAGTTTTTAAATGGGTGCTGAATAATATATGTGAATTATTAAGAGGTAGTATTTTTTCCATGGTTGGTAGTTACACAGTGTTATTGAGGTGGTTTAAACCTAGATTTTAGCCTCTTCTAGTTTGCCTCTCTGTCCCTACTTCTTTCCATCCCTTCTTTCTTCTTTTTTTTTTAAAAAATATTTTTATTTTACTTATGAGAGAGAGATAGAGAACAGGCATGACAGGCCAGGGCCTCCAGCCACTGCAGATGAACTCCAGACGCATGCGCCCCCTTGTGCATTTGGCTTATGTGGGTCCTGGAGAGTCGAACCAGAAACCTTTGGTTTTTCAGACAAATAACCTTAACCAGTAAGCCATCACTCCAGCCCCTTTCTTCTTTTTTTTAAAAATATTTATTTTTATTTTATTTATCCATTTTGAATGAGAGAGAGAGAGAGAGAGAGAGAGAGAGAGAGAGAGAGAGAGAGAGAGAGGCAGACAGAAAGAAAGAGAGAATGGGCATGCCAGGGAATCCAGGCACTGCAATAACTCCAGATGCATGCACTCCCTTGTCATCTGGCTTATATAGGCACTGGGGAATGGAACGTGGGTCCTTAGGCTTGCATGTTAACAGTGAAGCCATCTCTGTAGTCCCCTCCTTCCTTCTTAATCTCTGGTTTCTTTCTCCTACCTCTTCCCTTTCCTTTTTATTTACTTCCTTTATCTTTCATTTTCATTTCATCCTTTTTGAGATGAACTCTTCTACAGGCCAATTTCAAACTTGTAATCCTTCTGCCTCAGCTTCCAGACTGTCTGGGGTTATAAGTAAATACCACTGGACCCACTTTCTAGCTTGCCTTATTTCTAAAAGTTGCCCTCTAAGGCTTTCCCCTGAAGACTTTAATATTTTCTTTTAACTTTTTAAACTGACAACTTCCATAAGTATAGACAATAAGCAGTGATAATTCCCTCCCTTCCCCCACTTCCCCTTCACAACTCCACTCACCATCATATCCCCTCAATTAGTGTCTCTTTTATTTTGATGTCATCATCTTTTCCTCTTATTACGAGGGTCTTGTTTAGGTAGTATCAGGCACTGCGGGATCATGAATATTCGGGCCATTTTGTGTCTGGAAGAATGTGCTGGAAGGAGTCCTATCCTTCCTTTGGCTCTTACATTTTTTCTGCCACCTCTCCAGCAATGGGCCCTGAGCTTTGGAAGGTGTGATAGAGATGTCTCAGTGTTGAGCACTCCTCTGTCACTTCTCAGCACTGTGGTGAAGGCTTTAGTGTTTTTGCCAAGATCTCTCCTCCTTGCTGTAAACCCTGAAATCCAAGTTTAGTCTTTACAGCTTTGCAAGCTTACTAAAACTTGGTTAAATATTTTAAATGCCTTTTAATTTTCATGGCATCTTTAAGTTCATAGCAAATTGGGCAGAAGCACAAAGACATCTGACCCAGCTCATGTGTTGCCTCCCCTGTTATCAGCATTCCCTGTAGGACTGGTCCATTTGTTACAACTGATGAATCTACCACATCTATACCATTAACACCCAAAGTGTCTACTTTACAGTACGTTCAGTCTTGGTGATATGCATTCTGTGGGTTTGAGAAAATGTACAATGACACATATGTATCAATATATTATCAATAAGGATAGCTTTTTTTTTTTTTTTTTTTTGTCAAGGTAGGGTCTCACTCTAGCCCAGGCTTACTTGGCACTTGCTGTAGCCACAGACTATCCTCAAACTCACAGCAATCCTCCTACCTCTGCCTTTGGAGTGCTGGAATTAAAAGTGTGCATCACCACGCCTGGCTTCAGAATAATTTTGGGGGAGGGCTAAAAGAAGCTCTCATGTTCCATCCAGTCATTCTCCACCCCCCAACCTCTGGAAATTACTGTTAATTTTACTGTCTCTGTCATTTTGCCTTTTACCTTAATGTTATCATATTGGACTCATGCAATGCATAGGCTTCTCAGATGACTTCTTTCACTGGGTCGTCTGCACGGAGGTCTCTTCCATTCATTTGTGGGTAGCTCATTTCCTTTTAGCACTGAATAATGATATTCCAGTCTGGATGCACTCCTACTTCATTTAGCCATTCATCCACTGAAGGACATCTTATTTGTTTCCACATTTTACCAATTGTGAATGCAGCTAGTAGTAACATCAGGTTTTGTGTAGACATACATATTTCCTTCCACTGAGAACATAATAAGGCTCATCATTTCGTCGTGAGTGTCTAACTTCAATAGTCATATTTACCACATCCTAGAAGTTCCATTTGGTAATTTCTTAAATCAGCACTATCCTTGTTCATGTGTTCTATTATTTTTTACAATTTTGATCACTTAAAATACACTTATAGCTTGGTTCATATTTGGCTGTCTGAAATACTCAAGGGTCTAATCTCCTTGCATATTATCTATTTATTCTTAATTTACACCAGCTTCTGCCAGATGACAAAAGAGGCAATTAGCAACTGAGCATAAAATTTTAATCTACTGACTCAGAATTTCTGAGACCATACACAGTTGCCTATTTGACAGACTATTGTCCTTAACTTAAATGATAAGCCTTTTTTCCTCACATGATAGAATATTTCTGATGTCAGCCTTTCACTAAAAATACGGACCACAGATGGGTTTCTAACTTTATAAGGATGTACTTGAATGACCTTTCCATGTCACACTGGTTTCAGGTCTTGGCTTCTGTGTGTGATCGTTCAGCCAGCTCATAGCTTACTGAGACACCCCTCCCCCCCCACACACACAATCCCATAGGACAGTTAAGCCATAGGCACTGCAGTCCCCCAGATTTTCCTTCTTTTCTATCTAATCCCCAGGAGATTTACCTCATCATTTTAGGAATGCAACTCATAAACCTGTATGCAACAGTATTTGTATGTTTCATTAATCATTTTTAGGGGTTTTCTGTTTAGGAAAATGTTTTCATGTTGTCTAGTTCTGTAAAGTTCAGAAATAAAAGATTTTTGATTTCTAAAGACATTTTTTTACTATTTTTTGAGAGAAAGGAGGCATGTAGATAGATAGATAGATAGATAGATAGATAGATAGATAGATAGATAAAGAGAGAGAGAGAGAGAGAGAGAGACAGAGAGAGACAGAGAGAGAGAGAGAGAATGGATGCACCAGGGGCTTCCAGCTACTGCAAATGAACTTCAGATACATGCTCCAACTTGTGCATCTGGCTTATGTGAGTACTGGGAAATCGAACCTAGCTCCTTTGGTTTTTCCAGCAAATGCCTTAACCACTAAAACATCTCCCCAGCCCCCAGAAATAAAAGTTTTAACTAACATAATTCAACTTGGTGGCTTATAGTAAGACTTGGTAAGTATATTAACCAACATCACTATGAACAAACCCCACAATGTAATTGGGTCTATTGAAATACATATGTTTCCCTCTCTTGTGTGTATATGTTTGTATGTTATGAGTGTGTGCGTGTGTATCTGTGTGTGCACACACATGCGAGGGCTAGAATACAACCTTATATGTTATTCTCCAGATGTATTGTCCATCTTTTCTTGAGACAGGTTCTGTCATTGGCACGGAACTTGACAAATAGGTTAAACTGACTGACATGAGTCCCATAGATCTGCCTGTCTCTGCCTCTTCAACATTGAGATGATAAGCACACACCACCATTATATTATAATGGGTTTATAAGTGCATACCACAACATTTTTTTGTGGCTTCTGAGGACCAAACCCAAGTCTTTATGCTTGTAAGGCAACCACTTTACCGACGGAGCCATCTCCTCAGGCCCCTCCTCTTTCTTAAAACCTTTATTTGGGCTGGAGAGATGGCTTAGCGGTTAAGCGCTTGCCTGTGAAGCCTAAGGACCCTGGTTCGAGGCTCAATTCCCCAGGACCCACGATGCACAAGGGGCGCACGCATTTGGAGTTTGTTTGCAGTGGCTGGGAGCCCTGGCGCGCCCATCCTCTCTCTCTTTCTCTGCCTTTTTCTCTCTGTCTGTTGCTCTCAAATAAATAAATTAAAAAAAAAAAACAAAAAAAATTTAAAAACCTTTATTTGCAATCTCCTATTTCCTCAGGGAAATTAGAAAATGAATGTTTATGGCTTTGAAGCTTTGAAACACTGAAAGTTTTATGTATGGAAGCATATATTTCCTTACGAATCCTTTCACACATAGCCAGAAACATTATTTAATTTTGAACTTGTGTTTTATATTTTGCATGACGTATACCTTTTTTTTCTTTTTGCTTTTTGTAGGAGGATACTTCATCGAGACTTGAAATCAAAGAATATATTTCTGAAAAATAATCTACTTAAAATTGGTAATACTTTTAAAAACATACACATTCCAAAACCATGGGAGAGTCTATTCTAGATGTCATCATATTGAGTTAAAGTATATGGTACACGTTAGTGATAAAGTGATCAAGTGCAGGTTTCTTTAAAGGTCACAAATTTCTATTCTTATGTGGATAGGATCCAGCAAAACCAAATTGTTTTGTTTCTGACTATCTAAGTTGAAGTAAATTATATGGTTGATGGATGAGCCATATATACTGAATATATATTTGAAATCAATATATATTTAAGCTCCTGTACTTTGCCAGGCACATTGCAAGTGGTTAGACTTGCTTTACTTATTTAATGAATTGCTATAGGTTTCTCAGTTATTTTGCCACAAGCAATAAGCAGTTACTATATGTAATTTAAATGTTCATAACAAGGCTTTATCAATGTTTGATTCTTCAGAACTATATTTTTACACAAATAGCTAATGGGTTATCTAAGCATCACATAGGATGTTCTTAGGGAAGGATGGAATAAAAGGATGCAACTAGGCAAGAATAGAGTCAGTGGAATTCAAATTTTTGGACTTATGTGGTTTTAGATCCCTAAAGATCTTTTAAAAATAGTTTATTTTTACCTATTTGAGAGAAAGAAAGAGACACACAGAGAGAATTGGCATGCCAGAGCCTCTAGCCACTGCAAACTCCAGACATAAGCACCACCTTGTGCATCTGGCTTATAAGTGTCCAGGGGAATTGAACCTGGGTCCTTTGACTTTGCAGGCAAGTGCCTTAATGGCTAAGCTATCTTTCCAGCCCCAAGATTTTATTTTATTGTAAATTCAGCTCAAACTCTTCTCCCTTCAGATTAATTTGCATGTCATCATATACAACCCTTTCAGAACCTCTGTTTGTTGTTTTTAGATTATGAACTCTAGAACATTGTACATCTGGTTTTACGTAGGTACTGGGGAGTTGAACCCTGGCTGGCAAGGTTTTCAAGCAGGTGCCTTTAACTGCTGAGCCATCTCCTTAGGCTTATTTTCAGATTTACAAAGGCTTAATTCCAAGCTGTCTAGTTTTCCATATGAAATGATGAAACAATGAAATGAAGACTTTTAGGTTCTGTCATTCACGCTCATGTCATTCAGGCTTAGTCTTTTCCCTCCTGTAGAGCTTGTGTGTGTAAAGCTATTTGCCAGCAGTATATAACTGAAGGCAGCACCTTTTCCTTCCCTTTGCATATGGTAAGAAGCATTGCCATAATGCAACCATCAAATCAACTATTAACTCCCCATGGTGGTTTTCTGGTGCTTCGAAGTATTAACACCAATTCATTCTCGCTTCAAGGGGATTTTGGAGTGTCTCGACTCCTAATGGGGTCCTGGGACCTGGCCACGACTTTAACTGGTACTCCACATTATATGAGTCCCGAGGCTCTGAAGCATGAAGGCTGTGACACGAAGTCGGACATCTGGTAAGTGGACGGGAGCTGGCCCTGAGGCCTCTTCATCTGTCACCCCATGGAGTGAAGCTCCTTGCTTTGAAGCCCATCTACTTACCATACCTACTACTAGCTTTATCCCTTTGACATTGGGAAATGCTGTGGCCATAATAAAAGAGGTTTTTTTTTTTTTTCTGGATTTGGAACTGTTTATATTCTATTAAATTCATTTAAAAATTCTCTTTATTCATAGATGAATCATTTGGCTTGGAGTTTTAGTTCCTGAACCACAGGGGAAAGTTCTTAATGTAGCAGAAGCATTAAATTTTGATGTTTCTGCTAGCCTATTAAATAAAGCATTTGTAGCTCTAAATACTGTGCTTTATTTTAAGGTTAACTTCCAGCTCTGTGGGGATTCGACAGCCTTTCTGGAGTTCTCTTCTTGCTATTTTTAAGAATTTTAGTAAAGATATTGGCTTTATGGATAACCTGCATTTATAATCTCTTGGGTTTTGAGATATTTGATGATAGATATATTTATGATTTTTCAGTTTCTCTGGGCTCTTAGGCCAGTTTAAATCTCACTGCAGAAACCATGTGACAACTGGGCAGTCTGTCTCTGCAGTCTGTCTCTGCTGTAAGCACTCGTGCCTATTTAGGGAATATTTCTTTCTCTTGAAGTGGACTCACCCAATTTCCAGCTTGTTAAGAGTTGAAAGAACAATCTTGCTGAGAGCTTGCTAATTAAGTAAATAATTATTATATGCAAATCAACATCAAGTAGTTCTGAATTTCCAGAGCATTATGAGAGATAGGCATACTTCATTTTTCCAAAGATGATAAAGCAGAAAATGACCTTTTGTGTGGTTAGGGAAAAGCAAACCCCCACAGGGGAGAGGCTTGGGGTGTATGAAGGGTTATTAACTTCTGTTCTTATTGCCGAGCCTCCCAAATGGAGAGAAACTGGCAAGGCAAGGCGGCGCTGTGGCCGCTTCTCGTAAATCTTGTCCCTTCAGTTCAGTCTTATGATTGTTTCTAGGTCCTTCACTCGATTTCATCCTTGTTAGCTTGCTTCTGGCCTGGAGGTCTTTCCCAACTCACCTATCATCTTGCCTCATCCATTCCCACAGTACCCCCAGCAATAACAAAACTCAAAACTCGAGTTCAAAACAGAAACCAAACAGTAATGTCAGGAGGAGTCAGTTTCTTTAAATGTTGCCACATGGAACATGGACTTCTACCCCAGAGACTGTGCAGTCTCCCCTAGAGTACAAAAGCAAAGAGGATGGATTTCTGCTCCTTGGGAGACATCTTGCTTATTTCGGGATTCCCTCTGCAGTTTGAAGACATCAGTGTTGGGCTTTGGAATGAATTTTAGTTTCATACTTTCTTTGTTCTTCACACTTAAAAGTTCAAAATTATTATTATGAATTTTAAAAATAGAATCAAATGTATAATGTCTTAATGATTTGTGATTATGTTATCATAAGAAATTATGAAATCATGTCATTTGACATGAGGGTAAATTAATTCAGGAGGCCCATTGCTGAAGGTTGAGGAGCCACATGTAGCAATACATCTTTAGACAAGAAATCTACATTGAGGTATCTGGTGGATGGCTGGCAGGAAACTGAGACAACAGACCCCCAGGGGGAAATAAAAAAGCTTTGTCTCTGTGCAACTTTATTTTATCTTTTTTTAAACAATTTTCTGCCAATATTATATGGAAAATTGACTATCAGGCAGCATTGCTATAATGTTTTATAATAATGCAAATATAATACACAGGCAAAATGTGAAATAGTCAAAAGTTCCTAAACGTCAAAATGCAAGAGAATTTTAATTTGTCTGTCCAAGATTTAGGTCATCTCCTTGCAGTGATGGTAAACTTATTCAGCAAGGACAAGCTGAGCCTCCATCATCACCATGACCTCGAGTAGCCACCTTGTTATGAATTTAGTAATTACATCGGTTGTATCTAAATCAAAACGGGCTTATCTGGTAATGAAATTTCAACTGCCAAACCTAAAGTGGAAAGAATAATAGAGGACTATTAATTATCGTGGCAGATATAGACATGTGATGAGTCACTCTCAGAGAAATTAGATTGAATGAGGACGAGAACCCGTCCCTGCATCTCAGAGTGCAGCAGCTGCTTGTTGTGGACTGGAAACGCTTAAGGATAACTGACAGGTGTTGCTGCTTTAGCCCTAGTAGCTGCGCACACTCTATTTATAATGCTTAAAAAGAATTGGTCTCATACTAATTGTATCTTCATCTGCTAACGTTTGCCCATACGTAACCTCATCTTCCTTCTGCAATCTGTTAAGCCTATCTGGATTCAATTATTCACAGCGTTCAAGTCCATGAAGTCCCTCTCAAAAGAGCACAAAAAAAGTTGATAGAGTTATTTGGAAAGTTAGTGTAATTAGTTTCATGAAGAACAATGCTTTGAATACCATGACTGTTTTGTCTAAGCAATTGTTAAATGATTTTCTTTTCTCCACCTATCCTATATAAGTTGGGTTCCTAGGCTGGCTCTTTAAGTTAATTTAAACTAATGAATAGTTATAATATATTTTTCATAGAAGAGATGAAGCACAAAATTATTGAAAATTTTGGTAGTGTAATTAAGAGAAATGATGTAACATTTCACTGCTGGTCTCATTTGTCTTGGGGGGAATCAACTAGATTACTGTGTTGGGGCCCTGTGTTGGTTGGGGGCTTCTAGTGGAGGGCTTGGCTTGGTGGTGGGAACTATGTGGGTCTCAGAGTGTAGTGGGAAGCTCTTGGAGTCTTACTTCATCTAGGATGGAGGTTACTTCATCTAGGTAGAAGGTCCTGAGGAACACTGGTTCATGCCTGGTAATAGACTCTGGCTTTAGTGATCTTAAACCAGGCTTAGCTACAGAGACAAGAAAACAGAGAGGAATGAGCACCTGGCTGGCCTGTCAAGACCAAGAATGTAATGTATCCTCATTGGAGAACATTTCCAGGGCACAGCGGGAAAGGAGATTGAGAAGGGACTGGCTTATTTTCTTCTGAAGGATCCAGGAGATACAAAAACATGAGCTAAATCAGCAGCGGTTTCTGGAAATAAAATGGGACCTGGTAGTAGCTGACAGCCACCAGCCTCCTGAAGTGTTCAAGAAAGTTCTGGAATGAGACAGCCTTTCCCTTTCACACCCTCCCCAACCTGAGCAGTTTTGTATACCTTCAGAAGCAAGCATTCGAAGGGATAGGTCCTGGGGTAATGATTGTCACCCAGCAGAAGCCAACGTAGGAGAATGTTGCAGTCAGGTGTGGTGCCATTGAGAGCATTTGTGTGTACTTGTGCAGTGAGACCAGTATGAAATGTTCACGTGGACTCTGCCGATCAGACCAGTGCACCTGGTGAACTTTAAAAGAATTGATAACATGGCAAAGACATTTCTGCTAAATCAATGCCAGTGATAATGAGAATTACAACAGTAATAACAGAATCAGGGCTGGCTCCCAGTATGGAGTGCCTATTCTGACAGACAGTGTACCTCAAAGACTTAATTGTCATTATGAATGCACCTTCTATGCAATTATATGAACTTTTCTTTTTATAATTTGTTATATTTATTTATTTTTAAGCAAAGAGAGAGAGAGATACAAGGAAGAGGGACAGACAGAAAGAATGGGTGTGCCAGGGTCTCCAGCCACTGCAAACGAACTCCAGATATATGCACCACTTGGTGCTTCTGGCTTTCATGGGCACTGGGGACTTGAACCTGGGTTCTTAGACTTTGCAGGCAAGTGCCTTAAGCACTGATCAATCTCTTCAGCCTATATATGATCTTTTCATCCAGCAAAATGCAATATTGTTCTATGTCAATGAATATACAGTTAAATATTGTTTGGATATTTTTATACTATTCTGAACTTGGATATAATTTATTCAAAGTCATAGTGGTCAGAGTGTTTAATTTTTCTGTGGTGCTGGGGATCATATCCAGGACCCTCTGAATGTAGGCATGTGTTCTAGCTATTTTCTCTTTTTAAAATTATGTTTTTCTTTTATTTTGACAATTTCATGCATGTATATCATATATTTTGGTCATGTTTATCCCCATTATCCTCTTATCCCTCTCCCAGGCCTACTAAATCCCTTCTTATTCCTAACCAGTGTCCTTTCTGCTTTCATGTGTCCTTTTTTTACATTTTTTTCTTTCTTTTGGTGACCTATTGAGTTTAATAATGAAGGTTGCTTGCATGAACATGGGTGGGGGATATTGCAATCAGGTTTGCATTGCTGCAACCTAGAGCAACTTGTGGGAAGAAAGGTTTATTTTGGCTTACAGACTCGAGGGGAAGCCCCATGATGGCAGGGGAAAACAATGGCATGAGCAGAGGGTGGACATCACCCCCTGGCTTACATGAGGTAGACAACAGGAACGAGAGAGTAACCACAGGGGGTTACATAATGAAGCAGTGTCAACTTACCAATGGCCACCCCACTGAAGAGCATGATGCCCTTTCACCCAGAAACCGTTAATTGCCAAGAGCTACTCTGGGAGGAATGAGGTCTCAAGAGCCCATCTCCCACCCCTGGTGCAATGTTGACTGGATCAATCTCGTGTAGGAAGTCAATGAATCTAACCAAAAACATAGAAGAGTCATTAGGATCAGAACATCAAATTGAAGCTATAAGCAATGCAACCCTGACCAACCTACTGATAGAACTTGTAGAAAAGCAACAAAGAACCAACAATCGTGTGGATGCTACCATCGCTAAGCTAAAATAAATTGATAAGAGATTAGAAGGAGTTCAAAGAGAGTTAATAGATTGGGGGAGAGTGAAAAAAAAAGAGGACCTTAAAAAATCAGCTGGCCATTTTAAATGAAGACATAAGGAAATGCAAGGATTGTAGGACTAGGTGACCTAACTGGATTTTCTTGCATTTGATTTTTCATGTTATTTCTTTTGCGCTATGGTCTGCCCATGACAGTGTATGGGCACATAGGTGGGTGGATCATCCTGGGCTCTAGCGCAATGGGAATCTGAGGCAGCCTGGGGCAGTTGCCAAGCAGCCTGGGCTTTGGCTCCCACTTGCCAAAGCCACCTATCTACTGCCTGGCTGGGGTGCCAAAGTTGCTTGAATTCTCAAGTGTTAATGTGCCAAAGCTGCCTGCATTGGAGCTTGGAGGGGGACTGAGGTACCAAGCTCTGAAGCAGCCCAAACTCTGGCTGGGAACACTGGAACCTGGAAACAGTCTGCGCTCCCCTGCCACAGGAGAATATGGGATGGCACCTTAGCTGCGCAAGTGAGAGACACAGTCTGGGCTTGTGTGGCAGTTGCAGTGGGACTAGGCTCGCTGAACGCGCAGCGGCAGGAGCAGTGATGGGGCAAATGTGCACAGCAGTCTGAGCTTCCGCACTTAGGGTCGGTAGGTGCACGATTGGCGTGCAATTGGAGTGCGGTGGCAGCTGCGGCAGCGGGGCACAGCGGTGGGGTGTGGTGGCGGGGCGCAGGAGGGGTCGTCTACCTGCCTATGAGGGGATCCACGATTCCCTGTTTTCCCCCAGCTCTGAGCCCTCCCACTGACAAGAAGACCCAAAAAACCTTTAATGTCTTGCCTTTCTTTCCCTGGGATTTGCAGCGCAGCTAGGCGGTCGCCATCTTGCCCATATGCTCTTTTTTATTTATTTATTTGAGAGGTGGGGCGGGGGGGTGGAGAGAGAGAATGGGTGCACCAGAGCCTCCAGCAAATGAAGTCCAGATGAATGTTCCACCTTGTGCATCTGGCTTACATGGGTACTGGGGAATAGATCCTTGGTTCTTTGGCTTTGCAGGCAAGCGACTTAACCACTAAGCAATCTATCCAGCCCCACATGCTCTTTTTATAATGTGATATTGATACTGCTGTAATTGAGAGGCAAAGCTTTTATTCAAGCCTGTGATTATGATTAAATTGATTCCATGAGACTTTTGAGTGTAGATCATAAAAGGTGGTGTATATTTGGTTTGCCTTCCTGGAGACTCTTGCTCTTGGAATCCAGCTGTGCTTGTGGGAAAGCCAGAGAAGCACATCTAGAGGCCACTGTGGAGCAGTGTGCATCGGAAAGAGAGCAAGGCCTTTGGTCTTCACCTGGCTGAGCTTCCACATCAGCTCTAGTTAGCCAGCCATGGGAGTCAGTTATCTTGGGATGGTGTGGCAGTGGTGTGTACAGAGTGGACTCAGAACTTCCCTGTTGATTTCTGATTAAATAGAGCCATGGTAAAAATTACATTATCTTAGGTCACTAAATTTTGTGGTAGCTCACTCTTTACCAATGGAGACTAAAGCCAGGCCTTTTCTAGGTCAGCAAACAGCCTCAAATCTCGGTCTCTGTTATAGAAAGTTGGCAGTGTTTTTATCATTCCAGAAGGTTCAATAAGTAGCTTAAAACAGTGACTGTGCCAAGAAGGCAGTCTGGGTCCTGTGCTTGAGTCCATTTACATCATTTATTGATTTGCATGTGTTGAACCATCTCTGCATCTCTGGAATGAAGCTACTTCGATCACAGTGAATAAGCTTTGGGTGCTGAATTCTCTTTGCAGGTATGGTATTTTATTGCATTCTGGTGTCTATCCTCAAAGGATTATCAGGCATATGAAAATCTGCTCTGTGATGTTACAATGTAACAACAGGCTCTGATATTTAAAGGTGGGAATGACTACATACAGAGGCAAGGGTAGAGAACATCAGCTACATTTTTTAGAATAGGTGGATGTTGTAGTTACTTTCTCATTGCTAGGATAAAACACCCAACCTGAAGCAGCTTTTGACAGGAAAGGGCTTGTTTCAACTTACACAGTCTCAAGGGGAGGTTTTATCATGGTGGGGAAATCATGGCAGAGTAGAGGCTGGGTATTGCATCTTGTCACAGCAGCCGAAAAGCAGCAGCAAGAGTAAGCTAGCTAGTGAACACCCTGTGGGACTGGACTAATAAACCTCAGGTCTATGCCCAGGAAGAAACCTCCTCCAGCAAGGTTCCACCTTCCAAAAGCTCCACACCACTGGCTGGGGGTTGAATATGGCTAAACCATCAACACATGAGGCTACGTGGGGCATTTCACATTCAAATGACCACAGTGGGTGATCCCTGCTCGAAATGGTAAAAGATAGTTTGGCAAAATGCATTTCAGGCAGGAAGACTTAGTGTCAATGAACAAAGGCTGTCCACCTGGAGAAGAGGGCAGGGACTATGTTGGAAAATGAAGTGGCTTACTACTCCCAAAGGGCTTCAAATGTACACATTTGGAGTGACATTATTTAAGGTAAACATTTCAAATATATCACACAGCTTGAAACTCAAACTTTTCATTTTGTTATTTCTTCATTAAAACAACTATGTTCAGTGGGGCTGGGGAGATGGCTGAGCAGATAAGTGGCATTGCCACTGGAGCATGAGGACCTAAGAGGGGACTGAGAGCCCCTGAGGCTGTCCGAGTTAGATTCCCTAGCACCCATGTAAAAATCTCGTGTGTCCACATGTGTCTGTAACTCCAGACCTGTGGGGAATATATATAGACTGGTGATTTGCTGCAGCTCACTGATGGAAAAAAGACAGCTCCAGATTAAGGGAGAGACTTTGTCTCAAAGGGAACATGCAGATAAGAGATAGAGGAGAGAACCTGACATTCTCCTTTGGCCTCCACACTCATGTGTACAAGGCACATGTATCTGTACACACATCACATCACATCACATCACATCACACACCACATCACAAATATCCTACACACACACAAAATGGTTGAAAGTGGTCTGGCTTCCTCTAAATGCTGGAGTTGCTGGGAACACTGTGTTAAGGGCTGGAAAGCATGAGAAAGCTCAGCGATATTCTATCAGCTAGAGGGCACTGTGCATTCGCGGCAGACGGAAGTAGTCATAGATGACACTGAAGTGGTAGGTGGGGGTCAGATGTGAGTGACCCTGTAAGCCGTCCTAAAGAGCTGTGATGAGGAGCATGGATCTCATCTTCTGGAAGATGAGAAAGTGCGGAAGTTGGTGAAACACGAGGCTCATGTATTAGTCAGCTTCGCCACACTACCCCACACAACAACCAAACAAAAAACCCAGGGACTTGACCCACTGTCCTCGCATTATTACAAGAAGGCTGCAGGTGACTCTGGTCTGAGCTGCAGCCATCTGCTTACAGGTTTGCAACAAAGAGTCCTGTCTAGTGCTAGAGGGAAAGCACAAGGCCGAGCTCTGCACATGTGTCCACGCTGTCGTTCAGACGTGACAGGCTTCACATCTTCCCTCAGAGCAATGACTGAAACCAGTCACATGCCAACTCCACTGTCAACAAGGAAGCACCCACCCCCCAATGGGGAAGGGAAAGGAAATGAGCGCAAAGACCTTTTGCCTACCAGAGAGCTTCTTATACAGCACAAGCTTGGCTATAGCAAGCAGACTACAGGAGGAGGGGAGGCAGAGCTGCTCTTTCCCAGCCTCATTCTATTCTAGATCTCTTTCCATCTCAACCGAGCCTCTGGAGACGACAACAAATGATGAAGGTGGCTGGACCACAGCCATTCGCTGAGTGTGAAGCAATGTGTCCCATGTGAGCAGCAGAGCCTGTTGCCAAAGTGAGGTGGGCGAGTCATAGATAACTTAGACATTAGAGGACGTCCTGGCTTATTGTTGCTGTCCACCGCTCCACACCAACTCTGAACACTGTCCTTTCCCAGATTTTGTGGTTTGTATAGAATTCTCAACAGTGGCCTCAAAAATGCCTAACGATGAGCCGGGCGTGGTGGTGCACGCCTTTAATCCCAGCACTCGGGAGGCAGAGGTAGGAGGATTACCATGAGTTCAAGGCCACCCTGAGACTCCATAGTGAATTCCAGGTCAGCCTGAGCTACAGTGAGAACCTACCTCGAAAAACCAAAACAAAAAGCCCCTTGTAACCTGTTTTACTCCTCAGCAATCTCGTGGTCCTCTGGTCTTCTGGTGTCCTCTCTTGTTGGTATTGGTCTTGTTCTTCCATTGTCCAAATTCTAATGCAATGGGGTCATGAGACTACTGCAAGGATGCACAAGGGCCAAGTCACCTCCCTTCGAACACTAGAAAGCTTGATTATAGTAGAAAGTAATTAGAGCTGGTGGGAGCAGGAGGAAGATGCTGCAGACTTTTATCGAAGACATGACAGTGTATCAGGAGGCTATGGCAGAAGGAAGGGGTTCACTTTTCTTTCATCATACTCTTCACATTTCATGTGCTCAGTAACCCCATGGAGCTATTGGCTATTGTTTGCAGACATATATGGAATATTTTGATCAGTGCAGTAAATGCTGTGGGCAAGCCTGGGACTATTGCACTGTAAAGTGCTAGGCTTGATTCTTGTGTCCATCCCTGGGCTTGGGCAGAACCCCTGCTGGTGTAAACCAGTAGTCTGAAATTGGCTGACTGCTTTCCATTGAACACGTGTTGGCTGCTCTGAGGGTCTATTTGCAGGTCCTTCTTTCTCTTTATTGTGCCCCTTAGCTTCTTCTCACATGGGTGCCAGTACTGTGCAGGGTAGGGTAGCTCTGCAGGCTGTCTTCATCCACATGTAATTTCAAGTATCAGATTCCTCTTTGTCACTTTGTTGAAAATATTGGGCATGGAGCCGGGCGTGGTGGCGCATGCCTTTAATCCCAGCACTCAGGAGGCAGAGGTAGGAGGATTGCCGAGAGTTCGAGGCCACCCTGAGACTACATAGTTAATTCCAGGTCAGCCTGGACCAGAGTGAGACCCTACCTCGAAAAACCAAAAAAAAAAAAAAGATATTGGGCATGGGTTGTTTGGTATTGCTACCTATCTTCTCTCTCTCTCATTTTTTATTTTTTATTTTAGCGAGGGACAGAGAGAAAGGAGAAAGAGAGAATTGGCTCATCAGGGCCTCAGCCACTGCAATTAAACTCCAGATGCTTTCACCACCTAATGGGCATGTGAAACCTTGCTCTTACCTCACCTTTGTGCGTCTGGCTTATGTGGGATCTTAGGCTTCATGGGCAAGCACCTTAACTGCTAAGCCATCTCTCCAGCCTTCTTTTATTTTTTACCTGACATAGCAGTCACCCTCTCATCACTGAGGCAAAACACTCAACTAGAAGCAGCACGCAGGAAGAAAGAGTTCAGCTCAGTTTTTAGTCTTGAGGGGAGTGTCATCGTGGTGGGGTGGCAGGAAATGTGCTTGCATCTTGTCACAGCAGCAAGGCACAGAGAGAGACAGCTAAAATGTGGTATGGCTGGACTAATAACCCCCCAGGGATGCACCTCCTACAACAAGGTTCCACCTCTCGGTCTCCACCAACTGAGGATTGAGGAGAATACTTAATCACAAACACATGGGGACATTTCCCATTCATGCCATCATACAGGGGACTCACAGATGAGCCAGAAGCAGTGCTTTCAGGGGGCTGCTCATTTTCCTCCAAATACCCAGAATCAACATTTTGATTTTAACACAAGCCCCCACTGATTTGTATGTGCCTTAAGGTTTGAGAAGGACTGGTAGTAGTTGTTAGGACTTTAACAAGCCACTGCTATAGAATATTGCTTCTTAAGCATTTCAAATAGCCAATGTCATTTGTTCTATTTTACTTCAAAATTTTCATTAGATTTAGATGGTCTATGTTCATATTCAATTCTAAGACTTTTATTAGGTTATTACATTCTAAAGGAAAGCCCACTGTATAAACTGAATACTTTCTTTTTACACAAATACACCAGAATGCCTCTCAACTGTATTGAATGAAAACACTTATCTAAAAGAAAATGAAATTTCTAAACAAACTAGAGTGATGTTCTACGGGGCTGGGGGGTGGCTTCTGTTTGCAGGGCCTGAGCAGCTTTCAAAGACTAGGTGTAGCTACATGGAGACAAGATGAAATCTGACTTTTATGTGCAATTCACTACCGACATGTGCTTCAGAATTCCTCTCGGTTGCTCTGGTAACCTGGACAGATGGCATGTTTATGGAATTAGGGGGTAATATTGCCATATATGTACCTGATGCCAACTTTCCCTTTCATTACTTACAGTTGATCCCTCGGGGTCTATTGGTTTAACTCTTCACAGTTGGAGGTGTTTGAAAAAAGAAAGGAATGAAAATCACAGATACCCCCCCACACACACACATAAAATGTTCTTCTCATGTGTATGTGTGTGTGTGTTTGTACATGTTTGATGTATTTAGTTTTCCCCTCCACTTTTCTCCCTATGCATTTGCTTTATATTGTCAAAAGGATAAAATCCAGGAGTTTGAGGGGATATAATAATCCTTATATAGTTAACATCTGGTTGGAAAATGGGAAAAATAAAAGCATAGATATATGTAAATATAGCTAACAATAAAAATGCACAGTTCAAAATGTGCAACTGGAAAAACAAAAATTCTTTGACCCCAAATGTCATGGGAGCTCCTGCAATCACATTTTCTTCTATCTCATTTTTTGTACCGGCTCCGCGTAGGTGCACTGGGACCAGCAGGTCTCTTTCCACAAGTTCCTGGCTGATAAATGAAGTCTGTGTGCTCAAACACAGGCAGATAAAAGTCGATCAAAGCGAGGCAGGTCAATGAAAAGCACCATGCTTGAAGTGTAGCTAAGAGGATTTCCAAGACAGTCTCATCACATCAAGGGTACTTGGTGACCAAATCAGCCTATAGGTTTAATTGTTTCATCATCTATTTAGCGAGACAAATGCCCATCATGTTATCACCCTAATAAATTCATCAAACATGTCTCCATAGAATTACCTCTCCATAAAACCAGGCTTTACTCTGTTATCAGTTCAGTTAGTAGACCTCTAATCCTTTCTCCTTCTGAGCCCTGGAGAAAGAGAAAACAAATTGCCAGTGTCCTTTTTCTTTTCCCACACTGGGTCTCTGTGTGTGTTTGTATTTGCCTTGACCCGGTGATGCCCTGTATGACTTACTGTCTCAGGCGTCAGTAATCAGTACTGGTGGATTTGGCTTCCCTCCGCACAAGGCCTGAGTAAGTGTGGAAGTTGGCCTTTACCTAAAAGGCTCTGTGGGAGCCAGCCATGATTTCCATCTGGAGAGACCTTAATGATCTGAGGTGACACAGTGATACTGGCAAAGTCTTGTCTCTGCAGCCAGACAGCCTGGGTCACAAGCCTACCTCCATATTACTAAGTATGATGGAACACTGAATTATTTACTTCATTTTAGTTTCTTCATCTGAAAATCGGTATTTTAATAATAGTTCCCATCCCACTGGGATTGTTGTAGGGATCATTCAATGAGTTAAAATACATAAGCAGGGATGGAGAGATGGCTCAGTGGCTAAGGTGCTTGCCTATGAAGCCTAAGGACCCAGGTTCGATTCCCTAATACCCACGTAAGGCAGATGCATAAAGTAGTGCACACGTCTGGAGTTCATTTGTAGTGGCTTAGAGGCCCTGATGCTCTCATTCTGTCTCTCTCTCTCTCTCAAATAAAAAATAAAATAAAAATATATGTAAGGAATGTAGAATGGGACCTGGCTCATGGCAAACACTTAAAATTTCAGTTTTATTAGTATTATTGTGACCATTTGTATTATTGGTGGAGACCATTTAACGGCCTGATTCCAGGACCGCTCAAAATGTCCTGGGTCAGAGATTCTTATTCTCACGAAACCCTTCAGGCCTGTTAATAAGTGAGGTCGCCTGGCATTGTTGTTCTGGCTCCACTCCTTTGTTCTCCGACTGACTTGATCCTGTCTGGTTCTCACTACTTGGAGGAGCAGGCAGAATTCTGACTGTGGTATCTATTTGCATTTCTCTGATGCCTGATAATGTTGACCATGTTCTCATAATTTTGTCCATTTAGTAGACATTAAATGGTTCAAGACCCTTGTCCATTTTTCTATTGGATTACCTTGGGTCTTGTATTTACTAATAAGAGTTTTAATTAATTAATTTTTCCATTGATGGATGGTCAGTCTTCGATGGATATTAAAATTACAAATATTTTCTCCTGGGTTGTAGTTTTGATTTCTCTAGTGTCTTTTCATGAATAGAATTCATAATTATAATGAAATCCCTAAGTTCAGTGTTATTGCTTTTTATGTGCTAAACTTCAAACTGAACATGACAATACATACCTGTAACTACAGCACTTGAGAGGCAAAGGCAGGAGGATTACCACAAGTTCAAAGCCAGGCTGGTCTACGTAGTGAGCTCCAGGCCAGCTAGGGCTACGTACTGAGACAATGTCTCAAAAAACAAATACATAGGACTAGAGAGATTGCCTAGTGTTTAAGGCACTTGCCTGCAAAATCTAAGGACCCAGGTTTGATTCTCCAGTATCCATGAAAGCCAGATGCACAAAGTGGCGCATGTGTCTGGAGTTTGTTTTCAGCAGCTAGAGGCCCTGGCATGCCCATTCTCTCTTTCCCTCAAATAAATAAAAAGAAAAATAAAGCACTAAAAGTCACATACAACAATTTTTTGTGTGTACCAAGATAAAACTATATATTTTTTTTATTTCTGAAAGTTTATTTGTTTTTATTTATTTATTTGAGAGTGACAGACACAGAGAGAAAGGCAGAGAGAGAGAGAGGAGAGAGAAAGAGAGAGAGAGAGAAAGAGAGAATGGGTGTGCCAGGGCTTCCAGCCATTGCAAACGAACTCCAGATGCGTGCACCCCGTTGTGCATCTGGCTAACGTGGGTCCTGGGAAATGGAGCCTCGAACCAGGGTACTTAGGCTTCACAGGCAAGTGCTTAACTGTTAAGTCACCAAGATAAAACTATATTCAAGTGCTGGGGATATAGTTCCTCCATTAAAGGCACTTGCTTGCAAAGCCTACCAGCCCGGTTCAATTATCTAGTGCCCACAGAAAGCCGGATGCAAAGTGGCACATGCATCTGCTATCCCACCATGCCCAATCAGAGGCAGAGCCAGGAGCATCTGAAGCTCACGGACCAGCTAGACTGACCTTTGTTTACAGTGGCAAGCGACCCTGTCTCAAAGGAGGTGGAGCACAAACTCCTCAAGGTTGTCCTCTGACCTCCACACACGCACACGTGCATGCAAGAACACGCACAAATACACATAAGTAATTTTTAAAAAACTTAAAGCTTATAATTTTTTATAAGACTTGTCCTGCTAAAGCTTCAAATATCATCCATTCAACTACCTTCTTAGCACATCTAGTGTTTGCTGCCAGCAACATAATTTCCCCATTTCATGTTTTTAGAATGTTTTTTCTTGTGTTTTATTTTTAAAATATTTTATTTATTTATTTGAGAGAGTGAGAGAGAGAAAGAGAGAGAAAGGGCACTCCAGGGCACCCAGCCACTGCAAACAAACTCCAGATACATGCACCCTCTTATGCATCTGGCTTACGTGGATCCTGGAGAATCGAACCAGGATCCTTTGGCTTTGCAGGCAAATGCCTTAACTGCTAAGCCATCCCTCTAGCCCCTTTAGAATTATTTTTAATTTTATTGAAGTAATACATAAAGTTGGTTTAAAAAGTCAAATTATAAAGAGATCTTAACAAAAACAGTAGTCCTCTTTTCAATGCCTTTGGTTATTTTGGTTTTTCTTCCTGAATTGGCTTTCATATAGTCACAAGATCAGCACTCTAACCCATAAGCTATGGAACCTGCTTTCACCTATTGAATGTATATGCCCATCTCACTCAACTATTTTTGATATTGCCTCATGTGTCTTTTTGCCTCCCTCAGCTGAAGTTTCTTTCTTTTGTTGAGGCTGTCCTCTAATTCCTGGGCTCAAATGATCCCCCTTAGTAGCTGAGATCCAATTGAGCATTGCTTATCTGAAATTGGAGCAAGAAAAGTGTTTGGGATTTTCATAGTTTTCTCTAGATTTTGGAATATTTGCTTAAACATAGTGAGCTATCTTAGGGGTGAGAACCAAATCTAAACAAGAATTTGTTTATGTTTAATATACATCTTATACACATAGCCTAAAGGGAATTTAATATAGTCTTTTTAAAAATTGTGCATGAAACAAAGTTTCATGGTATGGAACTTTCCATTTGTGTCACTATTTCAACGTTTAAAGTTGTGAATTGCAGGCATTTTGGATTTCAGATTTTCAGATTAGTGGTGCTCAACCAATAATGAATAAATTATATCACATGAAATTCAATTCTTAGCACTGCAAGAAAGCCTGTAGTATTAAAAAATATATTTCTTTTCCCATATAATTTTTTCTTCTGTGGTGCTCAAGGTTGCAACACTTTATTCTCTCTAGTATTGGTTACTGTCTATTATTTTTTTGTTCACTTAATTCTCTTCACACAAATGGGTAATTTTACCTCAAACTGTCAAGAAGTGCAATTCTCCTGTCACTGTGTTTTGACATGTAAGGGAATCTGTCAGATGATTTTTATCCCTTCGAGGTATCCATCCTTCTGCCTGCCTGCCCAGGTATTGCCCTAAGCCTCTCTCTTTTCCACCACCCCGGGAGTTGCTTCACCTCCCTTTTATGCTGGATTTTCCATTTCTCAGATTCTGTGCCTTTTTTTTTTCTGGGTTTGTATCCATATTTTGCTGAAACACATTCTTTAATGCTTGCTAAGAGAGGACATAAAAATGTGTTAGACCTTCTATGCCTGATAATGCCTTTTTACATTTAAAAAATTGTATTGATATACTTAGTTTTGGTTGACATTTAATGATTTTTGTCTTTCACAGCTAAATTAACCTATACTTGATATTTTGTGTGTGAGTGTATTACTTTCTGTACCAACAGTCAAATGATGCAGCATAATTTGCTGAAATACCATGTCCCCACTACCACACCGTACAATTTATCTTTGTATAAATCTAGTGATGGAATTTGTGAACTTATGTCTTTGAAAGCAGTTCTGCTTCTCCCGTTGGTCATCTTTGTTTCTTCCTTACCAGAGCTCCACTCTCATGAGTCAAATAATGTTATAACAAAGCTCAGTGTTCGGTAGTATTTCCATTTCAATTTAGAATCAGCTTGCTGATTCCTGAAAAGAAAACAGTCCACTAGATTTTTGATGGATATTGTATTGGGTCTATACATCATTTTGGGGAAAAATATATCTTTGTAATACTGAAACTTCTGGTATGACAATGGATCTAACTTTCCACCTGCCCTACCTAATTAATAATTTTTGGTTATTTCCCTCAGTACAATATGGTTTACATTGTGAAGTTTGGCATATCTCTGATTCATTTGTAGGTATTTGACATTTTGTGACACTCTTAATTCATTTTAAGATATGCTTGTTGGGGCTGGAGAGATGGCTCAGTGGTTAAAGATTCTTGCTTGCAAGCCTGCCAATCCAAGTTGAATTCCTCAGCACCCATATAAAGCTAGACACATAGTGGTGCCTGAGTCTGTAATCCTTGGGTGCCTATGACAGTGGGAGGTGGAGCCCGGAGAATCCAGATGCTTGTCAGCAGCAGCAGGAGCAAAAAGTTGGTCTCAAAAGCTGATGTATTTATATGACCCCACAGTGAATACCAGTAACCCCACTGAAGAGGGCCCTCAGTGGAATGGGGGCGAGGTCGAGGAGATATAGGAGTATGGCCTGAGGGGAATGTGACCAACATGTGGCATGTTCATACAGTAAAGTTCATAATTCATTTAAAAAAGAACAGAAGAAGGTGGAAGGAGAGGAGAGGTTGTCTTCTGGTCTTCACCTGTGCACTATGACATGCATATGTCTATACACACTCACCACATACAGAGAGAGGGAGATACATAGCATATAAATGGTAGAACTACGCCAGGCATGGTGGCGCATGCCTTTAATCCCAGCACTCGGGAGTCAGAGGTAGGAGGATCGCCATGAGTTCAAGGCTACCCTGAGACTATAGAGTTAATTCCAGGTCAGCCTGGACCAGAGTGAGACCCTACCTCAAAAAAACCAAAAAAAAAAAAAAAAAAAAAAAAAAAAAGGTAGAACTAGAAAAGGAAATAAATATAAGACCTAAAAAGTTTTACATATGTTTGTTGTTCACTTACAGAAAAATAAGTGTCTTTGAAGCTAGAAAATTTGCTAAATTGTTAAATTGTTAATTCCGATATGAACTTTTTTCATTTTATGAGATAGTGAGAGCAAGAATAAGAGAAAGAATTGGTAAAATTCAACTCCAGATGCATGAACCACCTTGTGTGCATACACAGCCTTGTGCACATGTGTCACTTGTACGTCTGACTTACATGGGTTCTGGGGAGTTGAATCTGGGTCCTTAAGCTTTACAGGCAAGTGCCTTAGCCACTAAGCCATCTCTCCAGTCCCCAATATGGACTTTTAATGTACATAATCATCTTTAAAATATTGTATTCATTTACTTGCAAGCAGAGAATGAGAGTGAGGCAGAGACAGAGAGAGAGAGAGAAAGAGAATGGGTATGTCAGAGCCTCTACCTGCTGCAAATGAACTCTAGATGCATGTACCACTTTGTGCATCTGGCTTTATGTGAGTACTGGGGAATTGAACCTGGTCATTAGGCCCTGCAGGCAAGTGCCTTAACCGCTGAGTCATCTTGCCAGCCCTTACATAATATTCTTGACATGATTAATAATGATTTCATGTTTTCTTGTCTAATCTTCATAGGCTTTAGATTTTTTTTCTGGCCTGATTGTTCTGGGTGGCATATTTCATATTGAATGAATGTGGCTTAGGACCCTTATCTCATCCCAGATCTCACTTTAAAAAAATCATAATTTTTCAATATTTTACCTATGAATATAATGTTTACTATATATTTTAAAGTTTTGAAAACAAAATTAAGGAGGTTTCCTTCCATGTCCAGTGTGCTGAGTTTCTTTCACTTAAAAAATATAAGTGAATCTTGACTATCATGAAATAATTCCTCTTGTTTTTTGCTATTTGAGGTACATTTAATTGATTTTCAGATGTTAAGTCAACACAATGTTCTTGAAGTAAGATTCATTTGTTTATGTTGTGGATCATTTAAATGTATCTTCATATTCTGTTCTCTATTGTAAATGGTATATGTGTTTGTACATCCACATTCATGAAGAAATGAACCTATAATTTCCCTACAGTATATTTGATTAGTAATAGTTTGCTTTCCTTATATGAAAAAATTGGTAAGAATGTTGTGATTTATTTGACATATGTTTGAAAGAACTTGCTAGTCAAAAAGCCATCTAAGTTTTCTTTGTGGAAAGCTTTCATTGATTGATAGATAGATTCATTGATTTATGAGAGAGAGAGAGAAAAAAAAAAGAATATGAGCATTCCAGGGCCCCCACCTGCTACAAACCAACTCCAGACATTGTGTATCTGGTTTATGTGGGCTGGGTCCTGGGGAATCAAACCTGGGTCCTTTGGCTTTGCAGGCAAGTGCCTTAACCATTAAGCCATCTCTTCCGCCCTGTGGAAAGCTTTTTAATTTTAATATTTTAGACATTGTGGTATCTGCTTAACAGGTAAGGAACTATTCATGTCTTTGATTTATTCTTATTTGTTACATTTTATCTTTAAGAAACTATTTCATTCTAATAATTTATTGGAGGAAAAACTATTTCCAAAGCCATCTTAATACTTGCTGATATTTATGGGATCTATAGTGTTATGCCTCTTTCCATTTCTATGAGTTTTTTCTTTTTCTTTTCTCTTTGTGTTTATTTATTTTTGTTTCTTTAAAGAGAGAGAGAATGGAAAAGGCCAGGGTCTCTAGCCACTGCAAATGAACTCCAGACACATGTGCCACCTTGTGCATCTGGCTTATGTGGGTCTTGGGGAATCAACTTGTTTTTGTCTGGGATTATTTTTCTTTATTAGAAGAACTACTTCTAGGACTTATTTAGTGCTTTACTTTCCTATATAAAATAGAACACTGTTTCTGTTTGTCTAAAAATGTTATTATTTCATATATATCTGAGAAAGTTTTCTTGGGATAAGAACATAAGTATTTTAAAGTTACTATGTCAGATAAATAGACTGAGCTTCAAATAAGTTTGGGATTCATCATGTGTACATGAACCTTGGTATTCTAATCAATGCTGTGTGGTTCCCCCAGTAGTCTGCTATTTTTTGAATTACAATAATATAGAGTTTGGAAGGAAATGCCTTAATTCAAGACTCATATCTCACATTTACTACCTGTGTGACCTTGAGCAAGTCATGTAGGTTCTCTGAGACAATTACTTTATCTCTATTTTTGGAATAACTTGATACTGTATCAATTTCACTGGGGACTTCAGAGTTCTGTTGAGATATATATGAAAGTACTTTGTAAAACAGAATGGAAAATTTTTAGTGTTATTATTGGTTACTAGACTAGAAACATCTTCAATGTATATTATCAGAATTCCCTTACGTAGGTGTATTTTCATAAACAATCGTAAGGTAAATTTTAACACTTACATATTAATTTACATATACTGTCCTTTTATTAAATACAGTACTGAGTTATGTAAAATACAACTTATAAGGTCAATCATAAACTTGTTTCTTTTTTAGTCTTTATTTATTTTTAAAAATTAAGTTGAAAATATGCTTGCTTCTAATCTTTTAAATAGCTAATGTGAAAAGAGAAAACTAGTAGTTAAATAATTCATAATGCACATAAGATAAAAATACCTATTGTTTAAGATAATTACAGTTATTTCTTAAAACTAAACTCTAAGGGAGAAATTTGCCTTTTTGTTTCTTTTATGATGTAGAGCTATTAAAATTATTTTTCTGCCAGTTTAGGGGTTAGCAGTTTGCATAGTTAATCCACATCCCTGTGGGATTGATCTAAAATTTTAATCTTCTGTTTCATACGCCCCCAAGGGAGAATTATGCACTTTAATGGGAACGGCAAACCACTTCTCTCCTACCCTACTTGCAAATGGATTATAGTCAGAAAACTAATAAATGATGCCAGTTTTCTTTTCAACATGCCTAGATACACAGTAGAGGGCAAGTTAGGCTGATAAATTAAAATTTTATTCTGTATACATCTTATTAAAAATTGCCTTAGGAAGATAATATTTAAATGCATTTTATTTTTTTGTTTCCACTAATTAAAAAAATCCTTATTATACTGATGAAATATCTAGGATCCTTGCTCTGTGTAGGCATCTTGATAGTTAGTAGTTAGCTTATTTTTCCTTAGGAAAGAACAGTCATTCAGATTCTCCTTTGCACTATCGCTGGTTTTTTATTTTCATTTTTAGTGTTTTTAAAAAAATCTTTTTGGAGGCTTCTTTTTTGGGGGGGAAACATGTTTAAATGGACAGGTATGGTTTAAAACAGCAGTTTTTAAGCAAACAATCTGAAATGGATGTTAGTGCCTTATAGCCAGTGCCCTAATAACTGAGGTTTTCTGTGCTGAACAATTTAAAAATGGATCTCTTGCTCCTTATGTAAATCCTTTGGTTTTTATCTCCAGGTCCCTGGCATGCATTTTATATGAGATGTGCTGCATGGACCATGCATTCACTGGCTCCAATTTCTTGTCCGTTGTTCTAAAAATTGTTGAAGGTCAAACACCTTCACTTCCTGAGAGATATCCAAGAGAACTGAGCACCATTATGGAAAGGTATGGATCTAAGTCTGCT
Source organism: Jaculus jaculus (assembly GCF_020740685.1). Lineage (NCBI taxonomy): Eukaryota > Metazoa > Chordata > Mammalia > Rodentia > Dipodidae > Jaculus > Jaculus jaculus. Next base: position 21,721,172 of record NC_059118.1, read on the forward strand.
GTCACAGCCACAACTAGAAATTGCATTGTGTGAACGAGAGTATGCTTTAAGTTCATTTGAAAAATAACTTTCTATTTGAACACTGTAGCATGTTGAACAAGAGTCCTGCATTGAGACCATCTGCTATCGAAATTTTAAAAACACCCTACATCGATGAGCTGCTTCAGGTACTGAAAATGAAAGCAATACTGGGCAAAGGGTGTTGGGGCTTACACATACCGTCTGTGACTGCAGGCTCTGCTCTGGGAATAAGACGTATTAAGAATCAGCCAGAGAGGAGAAACAAGATTAAAATGAAGCTGAGGGAATCATTAGAATGGTCTCTTTGCAAAAGAGAGTATGTGAATGCCAGTTCCCCAGGGCCACTGGACCTGGGAAGTTAGGGCTGCGAGATGGACAGATCTTGCCTCATCACTCTCTTGTACATCCCTGCTAGTCAGGAGCATACTAGCGGCAACAGTGAAACACAGGACTTCCTCTGAGCTTTTGTCTTTCCACTACTTTATTATCTATCTAGCTCAGTGAGAGTGTTTGTTAATCAGCTGTTTATTTTATTTTTTTGGACTAGAGAACTTGATATAGAGGGTCTGCTTCTGGTAGCATGGACCCACTCTGAAAGATTTGTTTGTTTGTTTGTTTGTTTGTTTGTTTTTGTTTTTGGAGGTAGGTTCTCACTCTAGTCCAGGCTGACCTGGGATTCACTATGTAGTATCAGGGTGGCCTTGAACTCATGGCGATCCTCCTACCTCTGCCTCCCGAGTGCTGGGATTAAAGGCGTGCACCACCACGCCCGGCTTTCTGAAGGGTTTTGTTTCCATCTTGAACTGCTCAAGTGTTTGCTATTCTAACTACTCAGCCAGGTTTCCTCTGGTTTTATGAATCACTTCAAAAGGGACTATAACCCCATCACCCACCTCCCAACATGTGCTGGACTTTATATCAGCAAGCGATGTTCCCAACCAGAGGAAGCAAAGCTGATGTGCCCAGACAGACATGCGAGCTGGCATGGGGATGGCACTGAGAGGATAAAATGAAAGGGGCAGGCGTGGTTCCTGCTCCTTGGAAGTTTGACTGCTAGAGAGAGAACCCAGTAACAAAGAAAAAGTAGGAAAAAAGGAGAAAGATCACAAGTATTAGAAAGAAAGGAGATCGGAGGGCTAGGCATGTAGCGCAGTTATAGTAGAGGGCTTTCCTAGAACACATGCAACTGAAGGTTCAGTTCCAGCACTGCATAAACCAGGCATGGTGGGGCATTCTTGTGAGCTCAGCACTCAGGAGGTAGATGCAGGAGGATCAGAAGTTCTAGACCATCCTCAGCTATGCAGTGAGATTGAGGCCAGCCCGGGTACATGAGACACTTCCTCAAAAAAAAAAAAAAAAAAAAGAAAGGAAGAAAGAAAGAAAGAGAGAGAGAGAAAAGGAAGAAAGGAGAGAAGGAATTGCAATGATAAAGAGTAGGGGCCTTATTTAATACCAGCTTCCAGCCATGCACAGGGCCTGAGAATCACTGTGAATGGCTGACCTGATGGATGGCCTTGAGTTGGGTCGTGTAGAAAGAGGAGAAGGTTGTAGGCAAGCATTGGCTCTGAGGGGCAACAGAAACGTGGCAAAAGCAAGACAGGATGGGGAGACCCGCTTCATCTCCTGGCTCTGCTGGGTCTTCCCATGTATAGACACTTAGCCTGGGGGCAGTCCTCTGAAGAAGGGAGATGGGTGTTAGCTGTGGGGATAGAAAGCACCCTAAAGGGGTCATTTTATGTGACCTTTAAAGAGGGTGAAACAGTTACTGTGAGCTGTGTTGTCAAGTTCCTTGCCATGGTCAGAAATATCCTATGTCAGAGAAAAGCACCTGACAGCCAGTACCATTTTGCCCTTCCATGGCTGAAGAGAACTCTGCAAGGTTTGTTCTGGGTTGTTCTGTATTTCAGCACCTGATGTGGAGGTACTCAGAAACGACTCAAGAAGACAAGCATTTGGATTGTCAGAAGGCTGCTCATATAATTAATGCCATGTAAGTAGTAATGGCTCTGTTTTTAAAAAGCCCATCTCATGTGAATGCTCAATGTACCGCTTTTTAAAAATCTATCAGTGCTAAGCTGACTGTAAGGGCGTCCTAGAATTCACTTAAGTCTTGCCAAGAAATTAAGAATGTGGCATTCTGAAGCCATTTGCCCCATGTCGTGGGAGATTGAGATCATGAAAGTTTAAACCTCTGGACAGTTTACAGATTTGCAGGAGACAGCTTCATCTGCCTTGTAAGTGTATTGAGAAATGAGTCTATCAGGCATTTAGGAATATTTACATTAATAAGCCTTCCTTCCATCATAAGCCTAGATGGCCTTCATATAGTGTTTGTTTAACTAGAAAAGTATCACCTTAAAGAGAAAATTGTTGGGTCCTAGAACAATTGAAAAAAAAAAACAAACCAAAATTCACTTTCTTCAAATATCTCTCCTCTTACACAAGAAAAGAGAAAATAAGTTTCCCAAAGAACCACAATAATTTCCTGGCCTACCTTCTCTTTCACCTCATTCCAAACCTTTGTGCTGTGACTTGCACGTGGTGTGTGTGTGTGTGTGTGTGTGTGTGTGTGTGTGTGTGTGTGTAGTGAAGGAACTCCAACCTTGTATGTAAAGACTGGAAGACAATAATAGCCTCTGCCCAGAGGGATTCGGTGCGCTGTGTGAGAGCAACCCTCAGTAGGCTGATCTTAATGGCCAAACAGCCAACCACACTCAACATACAGCCCAGAAGTTCCTCTGCTTTATAATTTGCCTTCCATTCTAACATTCAGCTAAGCATATGGGTTCATCGGTGACATCTCAGTCTTGGCTTAATGAGTGACCTCCAGTGAAATTCCATAGTACTTCACTAGGTGAATTTTTAGGCCTGCTCCCAACAGCCTTGTTTTCTTGGTTTACCATCTATCTTTTAAATAAAGGGTGGAATTTCTATTTAATTTTATTAACTAGCAATGTGAGAGCAGTGTATATCTCTTTGTAACTATCATCTTGCACGCTGGTTATAAAACAGTTTGCTTGATGCTATTTACAATTAGTGCTGGGCTAGAATCCAGTTGTTTGTAAGGAACTTCACATTACGAAGTATTGATTTCAATTAGACTCCCTAATGTTCATGATCTATGGCTCTGTGGGGTGTGGATTCTTGAAAAATTGCCCCCTTCTTGGAGGCTCTGGTTTGGATGGTATTCTCAAAGCAACAGTGGCTGGAATCAGCTTTTCTCCCCATTTATTAAGGAGGGTTTTGAACAAAGGGTGTTCTGTAATATTGGACCCCCAACCAAGTCAAGAACAGAAGCAAATTCCATTGAGATTGTAGCCACAGGCTTTAAAAAAATTATTTATTGATTTATTTTTATTTCAGAGCAACAGAGACAAAGAGGAAGAGAGAGAAAGAAGCAGATAGATAGAGAGAGAATGGGCACGCCAGGGCCTCCAGTCACTGCAAACGAACTCCAGATGCATGTGCTCCCTTGTGCATCTGGCTTACGTGGATCCTGGGGAATCAAGCCTCAAAACAAGGTCCTTAGGCTTCACAGGCAAGCGCTTAACTGCAAAGCCATCTCCCCAGCCCACCACAGGCTTTTTAATGCATGACTTGTGTGAGCATGTTTCCTTAACTACAAGGAGAAGTTATGATGTAATAACATTGGTCAACATTTTGGGAAGTAATAACCACATGCTTGATTTTCTTCATGAACTGACTTCATGAAGAAAATCTCATAACCCCACCAAAGACCCTCAGCAGAACTGGGATGCAAGAGAGTGGATCTATGTGTCCAACCTTTTTATTTAAAAACATTAACAAATTTAAGAATAAAAAAGAGGGTTGAAGTAATGGCTTAATGGTTAAGGCACTTGCCTGTGAAGCCTAAGGACCCAGGATCCAGTACCCACATAAACCAGATACACAAGGTGACGGATGCATCTGGAGTTTGTTTGCAGTGGCTAGAGGCCCCAATGTGTCCATTCTCTCTGTGTGTGTGTCTGCCTCGTTCTCTCTCTCTGACTCTCTCTAAAATAAATAAATAAAAATATTTTACAAATAAAAAGAGAATTTCTTCATGAATTATCTCATTCAAATGCAGGTTATCCCTATTAAATAGTATTCTTTTCTTTTTATGACGACACAAAGATAACTTGCCCAAGGACATGTAATGTATTACCTGGGAGCTGGAATTTGAGCCCAAGGAATGTTATTACTTTCATGATTAGCCATGATGCCACACTAGGAAGCCTAGAATATATAAGATATTCAAGAATTCTTCCAAAGTATCTTAAAAATTTTATTTCTTACATCATCAGATGGTGAATCAATTTTGAATTAAATCATTTTTTATATTTTTATTTTATTTATTTATTGGAGAGAGAAAGAGAGCACCCAAATGAGTGTGCCAGGGCCTTTACCTGCTGCAAACAAACTCCAAACCCATGTGCGCCTTGTGCATCTGGCTAACATGGGTCCTGGGGAATTGAACCTGGGTCCTCTGTCTTTGCAGGCAGGTATCTTAACCACTAAGCAATTTTTCCAGCCCCGAAATCCATCACTTTTAATTGAGAGCTTTATTGTATGAGGATATTGCTTATTGGTCATATTCCAATTGGGTTATACTCTTATGTTCCCTCTCCCCTAACCCCATTCCACTAGGGCCTCCTCGGTGGCTTATCTGCTTTTACTGTGGGGTCATGAATATCAATAAGTGTTTCTCTACCAGACATTATGGATACATTGTTTCATGTAACACTCACTGTTGCCCACTCTTCACAAACGAGAAAACAGAGCTTCCCTTTCTTGGCCACAAGCTACAGCGCTCATGAGCACTAGGGACAGTATCCGTACCCTGTCTCTCCAAAGTCGGTGTCCTTATCCACATGGCTGAGTTACTCTGCCAGTCTATTTACTCTCTAATGGCCAAGATCCTAATTTGTCTTACATTATGAAAACCAGTCATAGGCAATGAAATGAGCAGACATTTGGAAAGCACATAATTTGCTTTTAAACAGAAATCTAATTTGAAAAATACTGCTGATTAACTACAGTCCTCGTTGGCTCATTGCCTACTCAGAGTTTATTAGTTTTGCCTGGCCTGTCTTGCAATCCCGCTGCTGTCTCCATAGAGTAATGATACTTCTGGATAATGCTTGGTCAATCCTTCCGAGCATTTTTGGGAATGAGTTACCTGTGGGGAATCTTTATTATTTATAGGCAAAGAAAGATCCACCCACAGACTCTACAGGCACTGTCTGATGTGCAGATGACCCCGCGAGAAAGGATGCGGCTGAGGGAGCTGCAGGCTGCTGAAGAGAGGGCCGCGAAGCTGAAGTAAGCTGCCTTTCCTGTGATGACTCATTCCCTCCCTGCCAACAGAGATCTCAAAGAATTCACAGAAGAAAAGCAAAAACCAAAACAAGAAACAGGAATTCATATGATCAACTGTTTATTCATCCACTCATTCACCCTAAAGATAATCTCTAAGCTGTAGATCAGAGGCCAGGTATCTTTTATATCAGGTTTTTAAGTGGGGGGGGGTGCAAAGGGAAAGATGTAAAGTTAGGGAGGTTACTAGAGATGAAAATGGAGTCAGTCTTGAAGCGCAGCATCTCTGTTATTGGCACCTTCTGTACCTTCCTCAGCAAGAAGCTAAAAAGACAGCTTTGATAAATCACTCCCATGCCCCAAGTGCCTGCTACGTCCTTTCCACCGTGAGACCCAGAGGACTATAGGGAGAAGAGAGTTTGTTGGCAGGACTTGGCAGCTTCAGAAAGAAGTACATTGGAACCACTCAAGATTATGAGGCAAAGAAGCCCTTGGGAAAGGCTCTGCTCAGGGCAGTGCTGCTGGTGGAGATTAGAGCGCGGATGTGATGGCTTTATGAGAGCAGAGGTAGCCATGCCCACCTGTAGCAGTGTGTCTCTCTAAGAAGCCTCCCCACTGCCTGCTGCTGCTGTGACTAGGGTACAAAGCAGGCCCAACCACTTCCTCCCTGCTTCCCGGGGTGGGGAGGGTGGGGAAAGGGCAAAGACCAAGCAAGAAAGCAAGACCAGCCCTCTTGTTGCCAAGGAACATCAAGGCCACCCGAGTTATGGCCTTGGGTCCCATCTAATGCCTTCCTCCATGGCTTCTAGCATATAGGCTGGGTCATGTGACATGGAACTTTTCCCCTTCCCCCAAAGTCTATGGAAGTAAAGGAATTAATTTCCTTTGTTCTTGGGAACTGAAGTCTTGCTTGGGAACCCTACCATGTTCTTCAGTAGCATACTAACACCCACCCCCACCCCAATAATCCTTTACCAAAAAATAAGCCCACTTCAGAGTCCATGGAACCTGTTCTAGAATCTCTTTTGAAATATTACAGATATACCAGAAATGGCTAAATGGCATAACATCCATGAAACTCAACTGTAGCAGAGGAAACAACAACAAACAATCTTTCTATAAAAATTCTCCTCCACAGAGCTCCCATATGTTTCCCATAAGTTCTTTTATATATAGTTTCTGTTGTTCTTTATGTGGGAAACATCCTTGCAGTTGCCTTTGCAACACTGAGACAAAACACCTAAACAAAAGCCACTTATTGTAAGACGGGACTTATTGAGGCTTACAGGTTTGAGGGAAGCTCCGTTGTGGCAGAGGCCGGCTCACCTTATCACATATCCACAGCAGAGAGAGATCACAGCATGCGTGAGCTGACTCTGAACACACAGGAGGGCCACCCCCTGCGACACACCTCCTCCGGCAGGGCTCTGCCTGCTGGGGACAAAGTAAACTTAATCACACGTCTGAGGCTGTGGGGGACACATATTCAAACCACCACAGTCTCACACATACTTTTCTTTAATTTTTTATTTATTAGCAAGCAAAGAGAGAAAGAGAGCAGGAAAGAGGGAGGGAGAGAGAAGAGTGTGGAATGGGCATGCCACGGCATCCAGCCACTACAAATGAACTCAAACCCCAGATGCATGTGCCACTTTAAGGTGGCATACTGGGGAATTGAACCCAGTTCGTTGGGCTTTGGAGGCAACTGCCTTAACCGCTGAGCCATCTCTCCAGCCCTTAAAGGTAGTTTTTGAGTTATGAATGTGTGCTGGGGTTTAAGGTACCAGCATTACCACACTCAGGACCTACAGGCATGGCTGTTGTCTTCTCCTGTGCCTCTGAGGATTAATTCTTATGCATGTGCACTCATGTTTGTGTTCATGCATCTGTGAGGCTCTACATGCGCATGCGTGCATGTGTGTGTGGAGGTAGAGGACAACCTCGGGTGTTGTCCTTGGGAACACCACCCATCTCCTTTGAGGTAGGTTCTCTTATTGGTCTGGGACTCATCAGTTAAGCTAGACTAGCTGGTCAGCAAGTCACAGGGATCCTCTTGTCTCAACCTTCCCAGTGTCTCTACTACATCTGGCATTTTATGTGGGTTCTGGGAATCAAACTCTGGTCCTCATGCTTGTAAGGTAAGTAGGCACTGACTGGGCTATCTCCTCAGCCTTAACCCTTGAGGACTTTTTAAGGTTGAATAAGGAGCCAGAGCATCCTTGTGTGTGCTTTAAAAGAGAATCAGTGGGGTCTGTACAACTCCATGAGGGATATGTGATGGCCTGACTTCCCGACCATGCAGTTGGCTTGTTAAATAGGGATCACATTTGTCTAGGTGGCATAGGTATGGTTTCAGCAATTTGTACTAGTTTCTTTACATTCATTTTAATTTCAGAAAAGTTGTGTAAGCAAAGTATGAAGAAAGTAACAAACGGATGTAAGAATTGAGATCCCAGAATTTTCAGCAGCAGAGTATTGATGTATTCCATGTGAGCCCCCTCCCATTTTATTTTCCTTTATTCATTTATTCATTTTGGAGGCAGGGTCTCGCTCTAGCCCAGGTTGACCTGGGGCTCCCTCTGTAGTCCCAGGCTAACCTGGAACTCACAGTGATCTTCTTACCTCTGCCTCCCAAGTGTTGGGAGTAAAGGTGTGTGCCACCACGCCTGTTTTGTTTTTTTTTTTTTTTCCCTCTCCTATGTTGTCTTTCACAAAAGGCTTTCCTTATTGCAGATTATAAAAGCTCACAAAAGTCAATGTGTAGGAAAAGGAACAGGTTAGAAAACAACCCAGACCATCCCCGCCCAATTCCAGGGACAATTCTAGAATGTAGGCTATTAGTTTGTGGCAACACTGAATGGAAAGCAGCTTGAACCTAGAAGTGGCTCAGCCGCCTGGTCCGTCAGATCGAGAGTGGCTGCGGTGCACAAGAGAACCGAACCGGCACTGCTTGCCTAGCTGAGGGTTAAAATCGTCATTACCACAACAGATACGTGAATATCGGATTTTCATTCTGCCCAAGCCATTCATTTGACTTTTCCCTTTTATCTTCTGTCTCCCATCTATATCATTATGCATCGAGTTAATAATTTACCTTTGAAGAGCTACCACAGTAGTTGAATGGGACTGCAGGCTCGCTTGAAATGGCCCCAAATTCTTATCCTCTGTATTTGAAATCTTCGCATAGCAAATAGCATTTTCACTGGTGGTTGAAAAATCTCTCCAGGCTTTGTATTAGGCACTAATATATAAGGTGGTATTTATAGGGTCATATTTGGGCAGGTGACATCAACATCAACCTCCTAGCTCTTCTGGTAAAAGCAACTTAGGGGTTGATAGCCTTGGGTTGCAGAGATGAACTTCCAAACCAGACAGAGTTATGGAGGAAGGGATATATTTGAAAATTAAAGATTTAGGGGAAGTTCCGTAATGGCAGAAGAAGCTGGCCCCTTTTTACAGGCAGAGAGAGAGAGAGAAAGAAAATAAGCCAAAAGCCACACCACAAACAAGCACAATTAAGGAACTCCAGGCAGAACTCAGGCATTTTGATATCTTTAGACTGGAATTCCAAATTCATCACATCTTAGGGCTGGATCCTATGATCCGCCCCGTGACACCTCTTCTAACCAGATGGCTACAGATCTAAGTTGTGAACTTTGGTAAGCCCTGAATATATTGGGGATCATCCATTTACACAACTATGGGGGTGGAAACATTTTATTTTCACTTGGTGAGGATCTCTGCATCTGAGAGAGATTCTTTCTTTTTATCAGGAAGAACCAGACATCTGAGGGTCAATGCCCCTAACTCTGAGGAGGTCAATCCTCTTCCAGCTTAGAGGCCTCCAAAGCCGGGGACATGTGAAGGCAGCAGAGTTTTCTCTTAGCCAGGCAGGACCTAGGAACACTTACTGCCCTTCTCTGAGGGGGAGGGGTGCCTCCATTTTTCCCTGAAAACTGGAGTTCTGAGGTATTAATGATAATCCTGAAACCGTATGGCAGGCAGGAGATTTTTCTTATCCATTGTTGCAGTCGGGTTCACATTGCAGGCAGAAATCACCTGACCAGGAACAGCTTGTGGGGAGAAAAAGGTTTATTTTGGCTTATAGGTTTGAGGGAAAGTTCCACGATGGCAGGGGGAAAACAATGGCATGAGCAAAAGGTGGACATCACCCCCTGGCCAACATCAGGTGGACAACAGGAACAGGAGAGTGTGCCAAACACTGACAAGGGGACACTGGCTATAATACCCATAAGCACCCCCCCCCAACAATACACTGCCTCCAGGAGGCGTTAATTCCCAAAACTCCATCAGCTGGGAACCTAGAATTCAGGACACCTAAGTTTATGGGGGACACCTGAATCAAACCACCACATCCATGTTATCCCAGAGAACATGAGAGCCAGGGTGTTGGTGGGGGGAGAACCATCCTGATGCTGGCCCAATTCAGATGAAGAACATGATTTCAAGAAGATCCTATGTTATTCCCAACTCATACCTTCCTCAGTGACTTCCTGATGCATGGGCTTGCTGTCAGCATGTAACAGGGTCCTGGCTGGAGACCATGGTTCACTCTTTGGTTATCCAACTTTCCCTGCCACTGCCTCTGGCCCCAAACTTCCCAGAGGAGCGCTTCCTACATTTCTATATGGAGGGAGCCAAAGATTGTCCAGGCCAAAGGGAGGAGGATGGGAGGCTCTGGTGCTTGAAGTCAGTTTCCTCTTCCGGGCTGGCTCAGCACTCCCTGCTCCCTGCTCCCTATTGTATTATTTCAGAGTTCACTTGGATGCTAGCAGCCCATCTACTGTCTTTCAAATGTTTCTCTGTGTCCAGGAAAAGCTTCTGACCTCTTAGGTCCACAATCAACTAGCAGTCCTAAATTCTTATGGCTCAGAGCCTTCTGCACACACCAGAGTCTCCTGTGTGTCTGGTTAGAATACAGATTCCAGTCAGTCTAGGGTGGACTTGGGTTGTTGCATTTCTAATCAGCTCTGGCTGATCCTGGTGCTCCAGGCCCAGGACCCTATTCTGATTCATCACGGGCAGAAAGCAGCAGCTCACTACTCTATAAAGGAGGATCAGGGAAAGACACCCATGAACAGACTTTCTTATAATCTCTATAGGGGAAAAAACACTTAATGGGAATGGAAGAAAAGGAGGAGCAACCTGAGGGAAGACTTTCTTGTTCACACCAGGTGGAGGATGAAGAGAGGCAGCCAGACAGGGAAGAGGCAAGTTGATCCTCTTCAGAGGCACTAGAGTGAAATGGATTTAATGACATTCAGAGAACAAAGAAGGCAGCCAAACATTTTGCAGAAGACTCGAAGCACTTTCAGCATCTCAGGGAAAAGCATTGTTGAGCTTGGGGGGAAAAAAAAAGAGGAAATAAAATACCAGACAGAACCTGAATTAATCAGATGTGAGAGACTAAAGAAAAGTGTGATAAGGAAGAGGACGAAGAAAGATAATGCAGTCTTTGAGTGCTTTTTGTTTCCCCTTCCTCTATGGTGACTCATGGTTTCCTTCCTTCCTAATCTTATTGAGGCTCTGTTCTCAATTCCCTCTTCCTCACTCTCTTGTCTGGCTGGAGCAAAGCCCTATATTTCAGAAGCACTCCACGAAGGGAGCATTATAGGAGTGAATGGGCCCACCATGTCACACATTATGAAAATAAATTCTGGGAGGCATTTAGGAGAGAAGTTTGTTTTGTTTTAATCAGACCCTGACTGACAGCTTCTTTTACTTGGGCAGACATTTTCTGTTTGGCTGAATTTGACCTTTGAAATCTTGAGGCACAGTTGAATATAGAATCATGTTCAACACCATTTCTTTAAAGGATGATAGCTAAAGAACAAAACTGGAAACCATCATATATAAGACAAGCCCCCACCTGTCTATTACCCTGTGGCATCTGCAGTTGCGTTGGTGCTAGACTCAGGCCTGTGTAAAGCTTTTAGCCGACCAGGTCTTCATTTGGGCTTGGAGTGGTTATGGGGATCAAAGATGAGCTCAGTCCTTCTCCCTTTAAGAGAAGCAGTTATAACAATTCTGTTCTCTTCAAAGAGAACCTCAATAAATCAAAGTCCACCAAGAGCCCAAGTGCTTCCTTTCAAATAATGTCTGAAATACATGCAAGACACGATTCCTGCAATCTCTTTGTTCTTGAGGTTCTCTGTGTGTGCTGTTGGTGAGCCTTTGAAATCTGGAACCAGCTGCACCTTCTGAGATGGTTATTACACAGCACAGAAAGGAAGCCTCTCAAAAATGCTGCGTGAGCAAATTCCCACAACAGTCTCACTGTAATGTAGCGTGACTGTGCTTTGCTTGCTCATTTATGCTTACTAGGGGCTTTCCTTCCTAATTTCCTTCTGAGTAAGAAGACACTTTTGAAATAGTTCCCTGTGAAAGCCATTTATAAAGGAAAATAGGTCAGTTCAGTGTCAAGTCTAGGTTTCAAACACACGTGTACACACACACACACACACACACACACACACACACACACACACACACGGCTGGAAAAAAAAAGACCAAATGATTTATTGAAATTCCTATTAATAGATTTAGTACATTTACCTCGTTTTTTAAAGTGTGTCTTTTTCATCATTTCTTAAATCTTTTTCTTTTAGGAGATTTAAATTTCTTAGACTCCCAGGAAAATCATAAGTACCTACAAGTCATTCAAGTCAATACTATTTTTTTTTCTTTTTTTAAAAATTTTTGTTCATTTTTTATTTATTTATTTGAGAGTGACAGAGAGAAAGAGGCAGAGAGAGAGAGAATGGGCTCGCCAGGGGCTCCAGCCACTGCAAACAAACTCCAGATACGTGTGCCCCCTCATGCATCTGGCTAATGTGGGTCCTGGAGAATCAAGCCTCGAACCAGTGTCCTTAGGCTTCACAGGCAAGCGCTTAACCACTAAGCCACCTCTCCAGCCCTATTTTTTTTTTTTTTCGATGTAGGGTCTCACTATAGCACAGGCTAAGCTGGAATTCACTATGTAGTCTCAGGATGGCCTTGAGCTCACAGTGATCTTCCTACTTCTGCCTCCCAAGTGCTGGGATTAAAGGTGTGCGCCACCACGCCCAGCACAAATCAATACTTTTAACTTTGAAATGGGGACATTATGTGGGACTGGAATGGAGTAAAGAAGGTGGGATATGGTGAACACAAAATGGAGAGAGGCATTAACCCAAGCTCCTGAAGGAGCCTGTGCTTGACTGAGCCTGAACCTGAGAGCTCTGATTCTATGCCCTGGGCGCCCTGCTAGACATGGCTTTGAAACAGGCTGTCAAGGTGAAATGCTTTGTCCGAGGTCACTGCCTCATTGATCCAGGGCTGTCTCTTCTATCCCAAGTTAGCATCTTGAAGTTTGGAAATGTTATCTGGCTTGGGGGAGAACAGTCTTGTTTCTGGTAGGTCTGTTTCCCCCGTCAGCTTCTCATGAGTTGTTCATTCCCTTCCACAGGGAATTAGATGAACCGACCTCAGAGAACCGGCCTGAGCTTATGCTGATTCCTCCTCTGAGCCTCAGTGAACTTCAGTCAAGTATAGAAAACACCATCGTTGACCTTGGACACCACGGTCTGTGTTTGCATCCACTTGCAGCAGGTGTGTGGCTGCTTGGACAGGGCATCGGGATGGGCTTTCAGAGGAGCCCTGTGTGGAGGTGGCCACATGCCATCAGCTATTCAGGGCTAGGGAATGATCAAGATGAAAGCCAGAGAGGCCAAGGGCTTTTCTGTCCCCCATCTTCATTGTAGAGAGGGTGAGTTGGAAATTCATGCTGGTAGAGAGACCTCATCTGAGGGGATATCATCACTAACCCGGCTTTGAAACAGTATGGGGACAGATCCTTCCCGAATGTTCCAAGCACTACTACCCTCTCTTATAAATGGTTCCCCTGTCGCTCATAAATTTAAACTGAAGAAATGAAAATCAGTGATCAGACCTCTTAGCCAACTGGAATACTCACATCATCCCCCAAAGGAGAAGCCTCTGGAACTCGGTTTCTTCCTGTCTCGGTTGCCCTGTTCATAAAACAAGAATAATGATTCCTCCTGTAAGGGTTAGAGCAAATGAGGGGAGGCTTAGAAGTCCTCTTAGAGATACCCAGCATGGGCTGGAGAGATGGCTTAGCAGTTAAAGCACTTGCCTGCAAAATCTGACCTAGGTTCAGTTCCCCAGTGCCCAAGTAAGCCAGATGCACATGGTGGCACATGCATCTAGTTTGTTTGCTATGGCTAGATGCCTTGACATGCCCATTTTCTCTCCTCCCTCCCTCTCCCTTTCTCTGTCTCTTTCTCTTTTTCTCTCTTTTTAATACAAATTAAAATTAGAAAGAAAGAAAAAAAAAAGAGTTACCCAGCACGGGAAAAGCAGCCGTTGTAATACTTACAGTGATGTTTCAGAATGTAAGGGCCTTCTCAGTCTCTACCAGCTTTCCCAAGGATAAAGTGCTAGGAATATTAAATGTTATAGACATGGTACATGTGTTTTTTGAACAAATGGATGGATGAAGAAATGAATGAGTGATATATTAGTTTTGATCCCTAACAAGCAGATATCAAGGCAAAAACTAAAATGTGTGATTATTTTTAGGGAAAATACCTTCATGAAAGAAAATGGGGAGGAGTTCAGAGAGGCTTGGAGAGCTGTCAGACCCCAAACAGAATCTTATTCTGAATATAAACAGGGAGGCCTCCAAGCACAGCCAGCCATTTCACGCCCGCCATGTAACCCTGCTGTGCTGCAGCCACGGGACCAGGAGCCTCGGAGAGAATAACGAGTAGGTTCAGGGCACAGCAGTGGGACTGCTTCCCCGGGGGCACCCCCTGTAGTTGGAGGATGGCCAGGTTCATCCTGGTGGATGCACAATAGTGGCAATGTTATTAATGTTGACATTTTAATGTTGCAAAGCTCTCCTTCATTATTTTTTTTTGGCATGTGTGTGACGTGATGTGTGCATGGTACCTGCTCCTCTGTGTGTGCGGGGGGGGGCATGCGCACATGTGTGTGTGTGTGTGCACAGATACACACATCCAGTGCGTACATACACAGAGGCCAGAGGAGAACATGAAGTGCCCATCCTCCTCCTTTTTCTCATCCACCTTTCTCCTTGAGCTGGAGTCTTTCATCCAACCTAAAGCTGTTCTTGCTGGGTTGAGTTGTTTTTAGTCAGTAAATACTAGTGATTCTCTCAGCCCCAAGCAGGACTGGAGTTAGAGGCGTGTGTCCATTCCCAGTTGTTTAAGTGGGTGCTGGGGAGGTGAACCCAGGTGGTCTAAGGTATTGTCAAGCCCGCATGCTTGGACTTCAAGTGCTCTTAATCTCTGAGCCATCTCCTCAGCCCATTGTTACTTCTGCAGTAGAGAAGTTCCTTTCTCAAACTGAGGATGAAAGAAGTGAAACTTAGAGTGTTGGATCACTGCAGCCCAAATTTGCCTCTGAGGGTTTTCCTGGAGGAGCTGGTTAGAGCTTGAGTTGCTCCCTTTGGCTGTATGGAGACAACGGACACCTAAAGCTCGTCAAGACGCCAGTTTCCAGGTTCACTGTGGTGCTGAGAAAGACATCCTATAGCAGACATCGTAACAAATATGAATATCAGGTCTGTTATAATCATACGACTATTTTAAAAATACTTTTATTTTTATCTGCAAGGAAAAAGAGAAAGAGCAAGAGATGGGGGGGGAGATAGAGAGAGAGAGAGATATTGGGTACACTAGGGCCTCCTGCTACTGCAGATGAATTCAAGATGTATGCACCACGTGGTACATCTGGCTTTATGTGGGTACTGGGAAATTGAACCTCAGCCGGCAGGCTTTGTAAGCAAGTACCTTCAGCTGCTGAGCCATCTCCCTACCCAAAGTCTTAGACCTTAGAGGTATTTCTTAAGTATGCTATTAGTTTCCAAACATGAAAATTGGAGGCATAGGGACAGGTGTCTTAACCCAAAGGATCTGAGGAAATTAGGTCACTACGTAGTAACTGACATGGGTAGTTTGTGCTGTTCTGGGAAGCAAAGCCATTATTACCATGTAGGAATAGAAACTAGATCAGGGTATTGCCTGAGTCATCTAGGATCAGGAAGCCTGAGTCCAGCCTTCCAGGATTCAGACGGAAAAATGTACTCATTAATGCACTTCAGAGAAAAGAAGCCAAAGATACTAAGGAAATAAATAACTCAGGGACTGTATCATGTCTGCTTACCGGGGCAGTACCTCTTCTGTGAAGGATAGGAGCAGTGAACTTGTACACAGAGCTAAGCATGGCAGGTGACTTGGTCTTCATAAAGCAGAGTCTTTGGTGTGGATCTCTATGCTAATTTTTGTGGGCTTTCATAGCCAAATTACTCCTAAATCAGCTTTGACCACAGGTCCCCACAGCTGCAGGGAACTCAAAATGGAGTTCTTCTTCCCCCTTGTTTTGGACTTTTTTGCAGAGCTTTCATTGAGGTAAAGCAGATAATGTTTACCAGCTTGACTACAGAAATCAAATCGTATTCCCTTGACCCTATAGTTCATGCCTAGACCTTCCTAATAAGCTAATAAAATTAAAAACAAAGTAAGGGGCTGGAAAGTGGTTATGATGCTTGCCTGCAAAACCTAACAACTACATTTTTTTTACAGTCTAACATAGAAATATTTTTTTATTATTACTGACCACTTCCATAATTATAGACAATAAACCATGATAATTCCCTCCCCGTCACTTTCCCCTTCACAATTCCATTCTCTATCATATTCCCTCTGCCTCTCAATCAGTCTCTCTTTTATTTTGATGTCATTATCTTTTTCTTCTATTATACTTGTCTTGTGTAGGTAGTGCCAGGCACTGCAAGGTCATGGATATCCAGGCCATTTTGTGTCTAGAAGAGTGCATCATAAGGAGTCCTATCCTTCCCTTAGCTCTTACATTCTTCCCGCCACCTTTTCTGCAATGGACACTGAGCCTTGGAAGGTGGATAGAGATATTTCAGTGCTGAGCACTCCTCTGTCACTTCTTCTCAGGACTATGGTGCCTTTTGAGTCATCTCAGAGGACACTGCCATCTGAAAAGAGAAGCTTCTTTAAACAAAAGTGAGAGTAGCATTAATATATGGGTATGAACATTAAGAGAAGTGCTTACTGGGCAGTTTGGTGAGCATAGTACATATATTTAGCCAGTAGACGTTATACCCCTAGGGCTCATGAATACCCCTGTGGTAGGTTTTCAGTATCAGGCATTTATTCCCTCCCACGGAGCGGGCCTCCAGTCCAATTACAGAGTGATTGGTTCCCCCATAACAGACATGCCACTATTGTACCTGTTGGCTCATTTGGTCTGGCTTGCCCAATTTGCAGTGACCACTGTTGTTTATCTCCACTGATAACTTCTCTCTCTCTCCCATGAAACTGCATGCAGCATAGTTTTTTTCAACTTTCTGTCAGCTGGTCTACACAGAGAAGGTTCTTAGCTCAGCTTCAGCAAGATTTCTCAGTGACCTTGCAGCCCAAGCATGAGGAGTCTTTAGCAATAGGGTTCATCCAGGTTTGCTTTCCCCAGTACCTACAAAAAGCCAGATACACAAAGTAGTGCATGTATCTGGAGTTCGTTTACAGTGGCTGGAGGTCCATTCTCTCTCTCTTTCTCCTTGCAAATAAATTTAAGAGAGCTGGGCCTTTAATCTCATCACGTAGGAGGCTGCAGTAGGAGGCATGCTGTGAGTACAAGGCCAGCCTGGGCCACAGAGTGAGTTCTAGGTCTAGGGATAAAGTGAGACCCTGCTCCAAAAAACCCCAGCAAATTTAGTAGGTTTGATGCCTTTTCTTCTACAAATTAATATTGTGTAATCACAATTTTCTCTTAAACATTAAACTGAAAAGTTTGGGTTTGATAATTCATTGGAATGATGAGCAACTATAAGATAATTAGTGATTATACTAGCTTAATCATGAGATTTTGAAACATGATACTTGTAATTTGTTGATGAACTCTGAAGTAGTTAATATTCTTTGGATTTTAGAAAACTCAACACCAAATTTTCAGTGCCCAGAGAAAGCACTTTATTATTTTTTTTTCCTAGCCAGTATGTGTAAAATAAAATTACACAGTCATTTTTTAAAGCTCCTACACCAAATACTGAATCATTTTGTATGTTAAACTGGAAAATTTCCGCTGGGAAGTACAGTGCTGGTTCCAGAACAAGAAGACAGGATAAGACACTAGTTACAATTGACATGCAGGAACTTATTTGGATACAGCTGATTGAATTTAAACAGAGCCTTGGATAGCCTTTAGGATCAAATGTTAATGCACAACTGGGATGGTGAAGAAATGATCTTATGCTTAATTCCTTATATGTAGTACTGATATTTCCCTGCACATTAATTTTTACTAGATCCTTCCTTGCATACTGGCATTGTTCTCAGTAACTAACAACCGAGTTTCAAGGGAGTGTTTCTTGCAAAATTAGGCCAGCCTGGAACTCATATGGGAATATTACAAAAATTAGAATTTCAAACCAGGACACCTGTGAGGACCAAGATGGCCTCTGATATATTCAGAGAAAAGGGGAAAGTTGGGTCTTTGTTTTTAAATTAAGGTAGAGAAATCTATACCAATTATTGTGAAAGAACTCACTGTGTCTTTTGATGCTTGAGGGAACTGGAAATCTCTGACAGGTAAGTGATAGCAGTTATTGAGTAACACTAGTCTAAAAGTCATAGTTGGCAGTTCTACCATCATGTTGATGAGAAAAGGAAATAGGTAGGGTGTTCAGTTGGATTGTCCTAGGATGACTCCCATAAAAATTGCTTGCAACTTGAATTTTCTGTCCATGTCCTTTCAGTTCTCTTTTAGATGGATATGACAGCAATATTTTCATTTGTGTACTCAGTTTCCTCCATCAGTAAATGGGGCTACTGGTTACCCGGGGGTGATGATGATGGTGGTGATGATGGTGGTGGTGATGATGGTGGTGGTGATGGTGGTGGTGGTGGTGGTGGTGGTGGTGGTGATGGTGGTGGTGGTGGTGGTGATAATGGTGGTGGTGATGGCGGTGGTGGATCATAATGGTGATGGTGGTGGTGGTGATGGTGATGGTGTTGATGATAGTGATGGTGATGGTTGTGATGGTGGTGGTTTTGACGATGGCAATGGTGCTGGTGATTATTATGGTGATGTTGGAGGCAAAGGTGGTCACTGCAACTGATTCCAGGTCACAAAGGAACCTTTTTTGGTGATAGAAACACTTGGCTAGCTAGATCTGAGTATTTGTCAAAACTGACTAAACTCTCTACTTTAAATGAGTGCATTTCATTGCTCATAAAATATATATCAATAAAGTTAAATAATAGAAAAGTTTTGTTAAAATGTTCAGAAAGGAAAATAAGAATGAATGCATCATGGATAATACTTATGTGCCTTTGTTTTTAACTAATGAATGGCAAAAGAGTGGTAGATAAAGCCATAGAAATACGAAGCAATGGGGACGATTTGTACATATCACTTGAGATATATAAGGTCCTTTGTCCAAAAAATGATCATGGGGTTTAAATTTTCCTTAATGTCAGCCAAACAACATCAATGGGTCTAGAGTTGTCTCTCAGGAGAAAAATTGGTGACTTAGAGTTGAGGAGTGGGGGTCCTTTGCCTCCTCTTCTCCTCCTCCTCCTCCTTCTCCTCTTCCTTCTCCTCCTTCTCCTTCTCCTTCCCCTTCCTCTTCCTCTTTTGTTTAATTTATTTTATTTATTTATTTATTATTTTACAAGGTGAGGTCTTGCTCTAGCTCAGGCTTACCTAGAATTTGCTATGTAGTCTCAGGCTGGCCTCAAACTCATGACAATCCTTCTACCTCTGCCTCCCAAATGCTGGGATTAAAGGCATGCACCACCATGCCCGGCTTCATAAATTATTTATTTATTTGCTTGTTTCTTTTTTCTTCTTTCTCTGAGGTAGGGTCTCACTGTAGCCCAGGCTGGCCTGGAATTCACTATGGAATCTCAGGCTGGCCTCAGACTCACAGTGATCCTCCTGCCCCCACCTCCCACATGCAAGGATTAAAGGCATGCACCACCATGCCTGGTTCAGAAATAAGTTTTTTTAAGCAAACCTTCCTTTGCAGGAAATATGTAATGATGAGATATGACCTCATCTATTCTTTTTTAAAAAAAAATTTTTTTGAGGTAGAGTTTTGCTCTAGCTCAGGTAGACCTGAAATTCACTATGTAGTCTTGAACTCACAAGATCCTCCTACCTCTGCCTCCCAAATGCTGGGATTAAAGGTGTGTTCCACCAGGCCTGACCTTTCCCTCTTCTTTCTTTAGTCTTCACTGTTGGAGAATTTGCCTTTGGGTAGCAGGCAATGGTATAGACAGGTACACAGGACCTACTGCCCACTAGGACAGCCTAGGAATAATGGAGCAAAAACTGATTAATACCTGGTGTGGTGCTGGATGCTTGTAATCCCAGACCTTGGAAACCTGAGGTAGGATTATCAGGAGTTTAAGACCTGCCTGGGCTACATAGTGAGTTAAAGGGCAGCCTGAACCATATGAGACCTTGAAGGAGTTAGCAAACAGATGCTGGACAGATGCTAGGGGATTTGCCTAGAAATTAAGAGGAAAGAGGGGAAAAGGGATGAAGAGGGTAGAAGGAGAAGAGGGATAAAGAGGGAGAAGCCTAGTGGGCTACCCAAAAGGCTGTCGGAGGTATGACTGAGCCCAGTGAGGAGTTTTGGATATTCACCACAGAGTCACCTTGGCCAGAACTCCACAGTCCCCACAAGAGGACCACAAACCTTACACAATTCAGTGGGCTAGGTAGAAAGGAAAGAAGATGATGGATGAATGGATGGATGGATAGATAGATAGATATAGATAATAGATAGATATATAGATGATTGATAGATAGATAGATGTAGATAATAGATAGATGTAGATGATAGAGAGAGAGAGAGAGAGAGAGAGAGAGAGAGAATAGAACAGGGTGGAAGTCACAGACTCCCCAGGGTACAGAGGTTAGCCTGGAGTGAGCTACCACTCACTGCCCACTGCTCTTTGGCTTATAAAAGGGTCCCTGATCTAACACCTGTTCCTGGGTTTTGGAACCAAAATGTAGGAAAGAAAGAAATTGACAGAAATCTCAATGGCGAAGAGCAGGCTTTATTCAAAGTCCCGTGCATGAGAGGGATGTTTCAGGTTCCAGTGGCACTGTGAACCTGGCTACAGGAGAGCATACTGGATGGCGTGTGGCTGAGAGGTTTTATTGGCCTTAGGGTGGGAGGTAGGTGCATTCTGAGGAAAGGGGGAATGAGGAAGTAAGATCTGTAAACTGAATATTTACTTTAGTTTCACAAATCAGCCAGTGGCTTCTTCTTTGCCTAAGATAGTGGGGTAGTTGGTTATCTCTGCAGACTGTAGATCTAGCTTGTTTACAAGTCTGAAACCTCCAGGAAAATCCCCTGGCATCTGTCCAGGTCTGTTTGCTGACTCCTTCAGACCCTGTCTCAAAAAGAAAAAAGAAAAGAAAAGAAAGAAAGAAGGAAGGGAAAAGTGATGGCCTAGACTCTGAAACCTAGCCTGTGACAGAGCTTCTGGTGGAGCTTCCTGGCTCCAAAAGGAGCTTGGGGTCCTTGCCACATTCCAGGTTCTTCCTCATTTCCAGAACTTTACTGTCTTTTGACTTATGAGCATAGTCTGATAGTGTTTTTTTATATTTCTCACTTATTCCACTGAGTTATATCTTGTTTCATGGTAGTGGTTCCACCCGACTAATATTCATTTCCAAGAATAAAGGCTTCTGTAGTCTCTTACTAATTTTCTGAGTTCTGAGGGATAATTAAAATGAATCTAATGTTGACTGAAAATGTGCTGATTCTCTACCCTGAGGCATACTTAATAATTTAGAATATTTCTTCTGCATGACAAATATCTAGCTGATGTTTAAAAGATAATGTCCTATTTGAAAAAAAAAATGAGATGGGTACAGATTCATACATTTCCAGCAAGCTACTTTTCTATTATATCCTAAGAACAGGTAACAGAAAGAGGAGGGCGCTTGACTCCTGTAATATCAGGAATTTATAGGGGAAATTAGTACCTATGGACATGTCAAAATAAGTTTCTGAGCTGGAGAGATGGTTTAGTAGTTAAGTGCTTGCCTGTGAAGCCTAATAATCCCGGTTTGAGGCTCAAGACCTCAGGACACACGTTAGCCAGATGCACAAGGGGGCACACGTGTCTGGAGTTCATTTGCAGTGGCTGGAAACCCTGGCGTGCCCATTCTCTCTCTCTGTATCTGCCTCTTTCTCTCTGTCTGTTACTCTCAAATAAATAGATAAAAATGAAAAAAAAAAAAAGTTTCTTACGTGGGAAGGTATAATCTAGCCATTAGCTAAATATAAATGATACATAGTTATTAAACTAAGGCCACACTGGTAGGGTGAATAGAATACTTAAGTACCCTTGTGTTACCCACCATGGTTCAAGTCTAGAATGAACCAATTAAATAGAAAATTAACTAATCATCATCATGGCTCTAAATTAAGGCAGAACATACATGTAATAGAGTAAAATCTTATATACTGTGTGGCTCAGAGAGTGTCATGAGTTTTCTGTAGTTGATGAGTTTATTCCCCACACCTACAAATTTCACTGTTAGCCTCAGTGCTCTTATAGTTACTTCCTGATAAGGATGCTATGTCTGGATGCATGTGAGGAGTTTGGATAGCTGTGACCTCATGACATTTCAGAGTAGGAAAACATCAGTGTCTCTAAATATATTAATTTATATAATATGAGAACATAAATTTAAATCTGCTGTTAATAAAATAAGTAATAAATAGTAATTAATAAAATAAGTAGACATTTACTGGTTTAACTTATATTCCCATTATTTGACATTCTTATAAAATGGGGCAAGGTTTTAGATTTTTCTGTTTCTTTGTGTGTTATGTTTCTTTTTATTTGGTATTGAAGCATTTGCCCACCTCTCCCTTGGAGGGGAGAGAGAGGGCTAAGGAGGCTCATGAAATTCACAAGAAACTGAGAAGGCTTCTAAAGCTCCACTCTGAGATTATGATAGTAGTAAATAATTGCTGGGGGATTGGAGAAGTTTCCATGGTTGCACAGTGGACTCCAGAGATGCAGGCAGTGAGTGTAGTGTCGCCATTCTGGGGTGGGACTTTTTAGTGATGGCGCTGCATGAGTCACCAGGCTCCTGTAAATAACCCCAATAGACTCACTGGTTCACCAAGCCGAATTTAGAGCCATTCTTTGGTCTCCTGTTGTCCTCTCTCATCTAGGGTAAATTACATTAGTTCGTGTGTGCTGGAAAGGTATCGTAGCATCATGAATGTGTCGAATTAACAAAACTCAAATGTAAGCCAGGTGTGGTGGTGCAAACCCATAATGCTAACCCTGGGGCAGTGAGGGCAGAAGGATCAGGAGTTCAAGGTCATCCCCAAGTACAAATTTAGTTAGAAGTTACAAGATCCTTAAAAGTGGAAGAGGAAGATACAAAGGCAAATCAGAGAGGTAGTGTGTGAGGAAGGCTGAGCCCAACACTGCTGGCTTTGAAGACACAGGGAGAGTCATGAGTAGGGAAAGCAGGGGCCTATAAAAAAAGAAGGAAATTGGCCCTCTCATAAAGTCCCCAGAAAGGATGAATACTAGCTTAGACATCTGTATCAAACTTCTGGTCTATGGAATATGAAACAATAATTTGATATTATTTTAAGTTTCTGAAGTTGTGGTAACTTGTGACAATAGCTGATGAAAACTAATATAGCTATATTGGATTATATCTGCTTCCAGCAAGTAATCACTGTATTGATTTGTATGGTATGGGTGTTTTTTGTTTTTTTTTTTTTGTACAGTGATTTCAGTATTTTGCTCTGCATTTATGCCAAGCATTAGTTTCCATATTGTGATAAGCATTACATATTTCTTCTGTAATCTATAAAATTACTTTTTCTGTTTTGTTTTGGAACGGTGAAGGCCACATGAGTACTAGACACTAGTTGTTGCGGATGGGAGAACCTCCTAGAACTACCTGTCAAAATATTCATTTTTGAAGGAAAAAGGATGTATCCACCAGTGAAAATAACAACACCCCTGGCAAGGCACTATGATAGCAATATTCAGTAACTCGTGATTAACAGTGTTTCCCACTCACTGACTTCTTTCTTACTTCTAAAATAACTTTCAAAACAGAAAAATTAGAAACCTTCAAAAGGATCCAAAATGATTGCCATATTTCATAGTAGCACTGTCACTGAGCGCCATAATAAATTTGATTTGCCGTAAATTTCCCACCTCAGATTGCAAGGAAGTGTGTCTGTGTGGGTTCCAGCATCTTCAGCTCTCCAGTGGACTTTTCCCTGAACATTCAGCTGGGGTCCTTCATAAACCCATCTTATTGCTGTGGGCATTGGGGCCCTCATGTGACATTACGTTCATATCAATGTACAGTGTACACATGTGCAGTATATATCCCCAGCCTCACGGGTAACCTTTGTCGTCCTTTCCTGTTAATCCCTTTGACTCCTCTGAGCTTATTTTCCTGGCCCTGGCTCTTTAAATTATTCCTAAGGGTTGTTATTACTAAAGATTGGTCAACAAGACAAATATTTATAAATGTTGTAAATGAGTTTAAGATGCCTTTGGGGCTGGGGAGATGGCTCAGCAGTTAAAGGCATTTGCTTGCAAGCATGGTAGCCTAGGTTTGATTCTCTGGTACCCACATAAAGCCAGATGCACAAAGTGGCACATTTATCTGGAGTTTGTCTGCAGAGACAAGAGGCCTAGGTGCACCTGTTTTGTTTTGTTTTGTTTCTCTTTCTTGCAAATAAATAAAAAATCTTTTTTTTTTTTTTTTAAAAAAAGGTTCCTACAATCTCTTACTACATTATGCATCTACATTTTTGGAGTTGTGAAGATCAAAGTGTCCTGCTCTTTTTACATCTTGAATTGATTTTTTTCTTCTTTCGGTTTAGGGAAAAAAGAACAAAATTCAACCTTGCCTCCCAAGTTAACTCTTCATGACCCATCTTGCTGGTTTCACATAGCCTGAGGTTAGAATTCCTTCCCTCTAGCCTCCCCCTCAGCTTCATTTTCAGATACAACTTGACAACATGCACAAGCAGATGCTTATGGGCACATAGTCTCTATCCACATTTTAACAGACTTTCATTTGTGAGATTACACATTTTGAATAAGACAAACCTTTGTATGTTCATAGCTCTTTGGATGAGAAATTCTAGTGGTATAATGGGGAAAAAAAAAACACTTCTTAAAACAATGTTTTGGAGGACTGGGTGATGGCTCAATGATATGAGAACTTGCTGCTTAAGAATGAGGACATCTTGGACTGGAGAGATGGCTTAGCCGTTAAGTGCTTGCCTGTAAAGCCTAAGGACCCCGGTTCAAGGCTCCATTCCCCAGGACCCACGTTAGCCAGATGCACAAGGGGGCGCACGTGTCTGGAGTTCGTTTGCAGTGGCTGGAAGCCCTGGTGTGCCCATTCCCTCTTTCTCTCTCTCTCTCTCTCTGCCTCTTTCTCTCTCTGTCACCCTCAAATAAATAAATAAAAATGAACAAAAAAAAAATTTTAAAAAAAAGAATGAGGACTTCTCAAGCCAGAAATCACCAGGTTCAACTCCCCAGAACCCACGTAAAAAGGTGAGTGTAGCCTCACATGTCCATAACCCCAATGGAGGGGGGGCAGAAACCAGAAAATCATTAAAGGTCACTGAGAGACAGCAACTCTGGGTTGAGGGAGAGACCTTGTCTCAAGGAACTATATGGCTTAGTGTTAAGAGAAGAATTCCCAATGTTCTCCTCTGGACTCAGACATAGGCACATGGGATGTGCAATCTACATACACATGTGAATACACCACACATGCACACAGCTAAGAAATAAAACAGTATGTCTTTTTCTTGGCTGGATGTTGTGACTCACACTAGTAATCACAGCACTTGTAATTCTGAGGCAAGAGGATCATGAATTGAAGGCCGCAATAGGTTACATAGTGAGACACTGTCTCAGAAAGAAAGAGATGACTAGGGAGATGGTTCAGTCAGTAAAGTGCTTGCTGTGCAAGCATGGGGACCCATGTAAAATGCCAGGGATGGAGACACCTGATTGTAATCCCAAGCACTGGGAATGTAGAGACATGAGAATTCCTGAGACTGCTGGCTAGCTAATTTAGTTAAATCAGTGAGCTCCAGGTTCAGTAAGAGAGTCTGTCTCAAAAATAAGGTAGAGAGTGATTGAGGAAGATACCCAGTATCAACCTCTGTTCTCCTCACTTACCCGGATGTACATGTGCAGCCACATGCATATGAACATACATACACACAGGCATACCCCCCCCACACACACCTATATACAGAAAAGAAAGAAGAAAGGAAGGAGGTGAGGAAGAATGGCAAGGAGGGAGGAAGGAAGGAAAAAAGGAAGGAAAGAAATTTGGTTTACCTTGGCCTCAATGGTGCTGTATCACTGATAAGAAAGGGCCAGTGTCATGACTGCTGATATTGTCACAGACCATACTGTTGCTGTCTCTGAGAACTTAGAAATTACCATAATACCATTCTGTACCTCACCGTAGATTTTACACTCAGAAAAATTACACATCTATAGCCACTGATCTCTCAGTTCAAAACTCTATCCAGAAGACATTGTAGTAAGAGCACACATCTTCTATTAAATTGTCATATGGTCGATATTTGTTGATTCAAACTCCCAGGGGATGATTACTCCAAAGAAGGGTTCGATGATAAGGAGTATGTTATCACTTAGCGCCTGAGAGTCCTTTGTTACGTAGGGTGTGGTCTCTGAAGCAGCGTCATCACGGACATCTTAAGAACGTGTTAGAAAAGCAGAATCTCTGATTCCATTCTAGACTTACTGGATCAAGGGATGCATTTTTTTAAGAAAGATTTTCAGTGGTCTGTGTTAACATTAAAGAGTTTAAAAAGAACCATCCTCAGCATTAAGCTCAATTGCCTGGATGTCTTGCTCATCATTTTCTCCCCACTTGCTTTCACAATGACTAGCTTGGAGTTGTCACTTGCTCAGTATTTATTGAACCAAAGGTGAACTCTAGGGTAGGAGATGTTATAAGGAGTACTAAGCATTTTTTTAATGTCATATTCCATACAATTCTTGTAGAGATTTGGGCAAACAGGTAAATAAAAAGTTGCCACAAGAGGCTAATTTGTGTGTTCAGTGTTCCCCTTCTTAAAGAAAATTGTAATCTAGGGGCTGGAGAGATGGCATAGATACTACGGTAGTCCATTCCAGTCATCCATGTGCTGGAGACGAGCAACACAGTGTGCATTTTTAATATGTACTTTAAGGAGGATCTTCAGTGGAAGGGGAGTCAGGGGAGAGGAGACATAAGGGTGTAAACCTGCTGGGAGTATGACCCATCTGCAGTGTGTTTGTATATATTGAAGTTCCCAGTAAACTTACACAAAAATAGAATTTTGATAAAAATTCCAATTCAGGGGCTGGAGAGATGGCTTAGCAGTTAAGTGCTTGCCTGTGAAGTCTAAGGACCTCTGTTCGAGGCTTTATTCCCCAGTACCCATGTAAACCAAATGCACAAGGGGGCGCATGTGTCTGGAGTTCGTTTGCAGTGGCTGGGGGCCCTGGCGCACCCATTCTCTCCCTCTCTCTCTCTCTCTCTCTCTCTCTCTCTCTCTCTCTCTCTCTCCCTCTTTCTATCCCTGTTGCTCTCAAATAAATAAATAAATAATTTTTTAAAAATTCCAATTCAATCCTTTTCTCTAAGTTAGAGTAACCTTGCTTTCATCATATGTAAAGTCTTTGTTCCCTTAGACTTCTGGACTATCCATGTAGATTTCACAAAAATCTCCTAGACTGAAAGCCACTGGTGTTCTTAAAAGAGTCTCCACAATGCACGACCCATTTTCAATAATAAGGAGGGTCTAATGGGAGGGGGTAGATCACAGATGAGCCTAAATAATGGTACCAAACTGCCTGTATTTACTGAAAAGAAAACTAATAAATTAAATTTAAAAAAAAAAAAAAAAAGAGTCTGATTTTTGTCTTTTTCTCATTCTTTCCACATACCAGCTATGTAGGCCTGGAAAAAAAAAACTGTTGATATATTTTTAGAATTATTTTTACTTAGTTATTTGTGATCAGATAGAGAGAGAGTATGGGTACATCTGAGCCTTTTGCCTACAAACTCCAGGTGTGCACCACTTAGTACATCTGGCTTTATGTGGACACTGGGAAATTGAACCCAGGCTGGTAGGCTTGGTAATCAAACACCCTTAACTGCTGAGCCATCTCCCCAACCCAAAACTATTAATATTTTCAAGCATAATTTTTCTTTTGTATGCGAGGAATAATAAAGCCCAATTTTAGAGACTTAATGAGGATGACTTAAATAGTATGCAGAAAGCTCAGAAAGTATACAATAACATTTTACTAAAGAAACACAATCAGGGGTTGGAGAGATGGCTTAGTGGTTAAGCGCTTGCCTGTGAAGTCTTAAGGACCCTGGTTCGAGGCTCAATTCCCCAGGACCCACGTTAGCCAGATGCACAAGGGGGCGCACGTGTCTGGAGTTCATTTGCAGTGGCTGGAGGCCCTGGTGTGCCCATTTTCTCTCTTTCTTTCCCTCTTTCTCTCTCTGTCTGTCACTCTCAAATAAATAAATAAAAATAAAAAATATTAAAAAAAGAGAACCACAATCAGTGTCAAAGCTAGAAGCAGTATTTTTCAAGTTCCATGTAAAACCTTTGAAGTGTTGATAAATAATATTTTTGTCACCCAGAAACCTGATTATATCTCCTAAGCATCTTCACTATATAAGTAAGCACAGTTTGGAATAAAATATTTAATTTGGTTTTATGCGTTATGAAAAACATAAACTCAGGCTAGTTAGTTCCACTTGTCAAAATGTGGTTGTAATGATGTCCATCTGGGCCAATTAGTTTAGCATTAAGAAAAATTATCTGCTTGGGCAGGACTGTGGCCAGTGCTCAGAATCACAGCCAAATCCCTGCACATGCGTAGGATAGAGCTGGCAGAATGCAGCACTCCAAGCCTAGGAAGCATGTCTGAGTGCGCTCGTATTTGTGGTCAGCAAAGCCAGTGATACCCAAGAACAGTACCTGGGACTAACTTCTTTTTCTGTGGTGTGGTGTGCATGGCGTATTTGTGTATGTGTGTGTGTGTGTGTGTGGGTCAGCAAAGCCAGTGATACCCAAGAACAGTACCTGGGACTAACTTCTTTTTCTGTGGTGTGGTGTGCATGGCGTATTTGTGTATGTGTGTGTGTGTGTGTGTGGGTCAGCAAAGCCAGTGATACCCAAGAACAGTACCTGGGACTAACTTCTTTTTCTGTGGTGTGGTGTGCATGGCGTATTTGTGTATGTGTGTGTGTGTGTGTGTGGGTCAGCAAAGCCAGTGATACCCAAGAACAGTACCTGGGACTAACTTCTTTTTCTGTGGTGTGGTGTGCATGGCGTATTTGTGTATGTGTGTGTGTGGGTGTGGGTCAGCAAAGCCAGTGATACCCAAGAACAGTACCTGGGACTAACTTCTTTTTCTGTGGTGTGGTGTGCATGGCGTATTTGTGTGTGTGTGTGTGTGTGTGTGTGTGTGTGTATGTGTGTATGTGTGTGTGTGTGCGCGCGCGCCCCTGCACTGATGTGGTGCTCTGAGCACTTGTCAGCTACACTGTGTGCAGCCAGAGGACAACGTCAGGCGTGCCCCTCTATCACTCACTCACCTTTTCTTTTCCCCTTAAGACAGAGTCTGTTACTAATCCTGACACTTGGATTTGTGAGCCCCAATGATTCCTGTCTCTACACCCCTCGTCACTATGTGTGTTGCACATGTGTTTTACAGGTGTGTGTATGGCCACGCCTGGCTATCTACATGGGTTCTGAAGATTTGAACTCGGATAGTCTTAGATCCCCTCAGACTCTCATGCTTGCGCAGAAAGCCCACTTAACTGTGGAGCCATCTCTCCACCCCTGGAACAAAGCTCTTCATGACTTGTTCCTTTGCCAGCCATCTAGAGTCCTTATGCCTGCAGCTAAAAATCTCCATCGACTTTCCCTGACTTCATTATAAATGAAAATTATTTTGTGCTAAAGAGCAGAATAATAAGGGCAAGAATATACATTGGTTTTTCCACTGTCGTCTCATTTGGGATTTAGGCCGAATTCAATAGATTACAATACAGAGCTTGGTAGGTGTACCTAGGGCTTTTCACAGTGGAAGCAGTCAGGTAATTCATGCAGTTATTTTAATGGAACTCCGGCTTTGGGTTTATAATGAAATCAAGTGATTTTCCTGATGCACAGAGATTTGTTCTGTACCTCAGAGGCTGTAACTATAAGTGACCTCCTGATTTTAAGCAAGTTTTTAAAATTACTTTTATTATTTTCTCCCTGAGTTTGAATATAAAGAGATTTCAGCAAGCTGCTCTTCCATAGTATAGATTTTTATGATAGGGAAAAGTTTGTGATCAAATCAAATGAGTATCTGATTTTGCCTCCCTTAGGGACTGTACCTGGTATTAGAATGTTCCAGAAATGATTTTGTGTGCATAGTTACAGCATTTGATTCATATCACAACTCTATTGAGATAAGCAACCAGACTTAAACTAAGCAAGGACATGCCCTGGAAGTGAGAGAGAATTTTGGTTGACAATATTTTGTATTCCTGTGTATTACAAACAGTTACAAAGTTTATTCAGCAACTGTATCGTTTGAGATAGGGAGATGGTTCACTGTTTCAAGGGACTTGCTTGCCATGTCTTCCAGTCTGGATTCAATTCCCCAGGACCCACAGAAAGCCAGATGCACAAAGTGGGTCATGTGTCTGGAGTTCATTTGCAGTGGCGAGAGGCCCCTGGCGCGCCCATAGTACTTTTACTCCTTTAAATAAATAAATATCCTTTAAAAGTTTGTGATATGTAAGAGATTTCCTTAAGGCAAAAATTGATTGCTGTAGATTCTAGATTATCCTAATAATATGATTCTCATTCCCGAAATGGAAGAGAAAAGAAATGGAAAGATGAGCAGTGTGAGTTGCGCACCTCAGGCTGACTGGGTTTGTGTGATTTCTAGGTGGGATACTTACTCAAATTCCTTATGGAGACTTGAAAACACAAGTACTGTGCATCTGTTACCTTGAACCTTGTTCTAGATGATCTGGAACAATGAATGGATCTCAGAGTAATCCCAAGCAACAGAATCACCTGGAAAGCTTGCTCAAGCACAGACTGGTGGGATCCGTGGTGGGTGTGGGGGCAATAGCACCCGGGGACTCTCAGGCATACCTCTCTCTGCAACCTCGTTTTCAGTGACATCATGTCAATAACTTGATGTCAGCCATGGCACGCCGACAGACGTAACCAGTCATAGAGCAGTGGGTTCAAACTTACCAGCATGGCCTTGACAGAGCACGTCCCCAGACTTGCTGGTTTGGTAGGTCTGGGGTAGAGCCCAAGAATTTGTAGCATTAATATGTTCCCGGATGACATTGATGATGCAGGTTTCAGAAGTATACAGGGAAAGCAATGTGTCCAGGATGATGCTAAGTCAATATCCACTAGCCACGTGCAGTTTTTCAATTAACGAACATCAAATACACTGAGTCACATTTCAGTGCTTAATAGTCACATGTGATTAGTGGCTATTGTATCGGCCAACACATTTCTAGATGATTTCATCGTAGAAATTTGTATAGGCAGGACTTCTTAGGTTAAAATCTGATCAACTAGAATTTTTAAAAGTTCCACAAATGAGGCTAGAGATGTATCTGGCTGAGAGGTTAAGTCACTTGCCTGCAAAGCCAAAGGGCATGGAATCAATTCTTCAGGACCCATGTAAGCCAGATGCACAAGGTGGCACATGTGTCTGGGGTTCGTTTGCAGTGTTTGGAGGTCCTGGTGTGCCCATTCTCTCTCTCTCTCCCTCTCCCTCTTTCAAAGAAATAAATAAAAATAATTTATTTTAAAAAAGTTTCACAAGTAACCCTGGTGGGAATCCTGTTTCTGTCATCACCACAATTATTACGTTTTGATATATTTCAATTTAAAGACTTAAAGAAAGCGAATGGATGAGGAAGGGGCTGGAGAGATGGCTTAGCAGTTAAGGGGCTTGCCTGCAAAGCAAAAGGGACTAGGTTTGATTCCTCAGGACCCACGTAATCCAGATGCACAAGGTAGTGCATGCATCTGTAGTTTGTTTACAGTGGCTGGAGCCTCTGGTGTGCCCAGTCTCTCTCTCCCTATCTACCTCCCTATTTCTCCCTCTCAAAAATAAATAGAAATAGTATAAAAGAAAGTAAATGGGTGAGTCATGCTTCTCTGTCAGGCCAGAGTGTTTCAAGTAGAAGACACATCACGTGTGAAGCCCCAAGCAGGAGGGACAAGTTTCAGGAGCATCAGGATCCCTGTGAGTAAGGAGAGCAGTAGCAGATGCACTCAGGTCAGTGACAGGAGGCGAGCAAAGCTCTGACTCCTCCTCTAAGTGTGGGAAAGCAAGGGAGCGTTTTGACAGAGGCATGACATAAACATGGTGGTGGCGGTGCACAGCAGTGCCAATGTACTTCATGTCTTAAACCATATATTTAAAAATGTCTAAAATGGGCTAAAAACTGGGCATGGTGGCACACACCCTTAATCCCAGCACTTGAGAGGCAGAGGTAAAAGGATCACCATAAGTTCGAGATCACCCTGAGACTACATAGTGAATTCCAGGTCAGCCTGGGGTAGAGTGAGACCCTACCTTGAAAAAAAAAATCAAACAAAACAAATTTTTTAAATGTCTAGAATGATAAATTTATTGTTTTGTGTATCTTACCACAATAAAATGTAGTTAAAGCTAGAATGATAGTTTGGAGTTATGCATGTATGATCTTAAGCATGGTAGTTTCTTTCAGTGTGTGTATGGAATATGCACATATGTATGCAGGCATGTGGAGGCCAGAGGAGAATGTCAGTGTCCTGGTCGATTGCTGCTTTTGCTGTATTTCACTGAGATGGAGTCACTCACTGAGCTGTTCTTTTTTCCAGTCACACTGGTTGACAACCAGCAAGTCCCAGAGACTCTCTTGTCCCTCTCAGCGCTGGCGTTATGGATGTGCAGGGCCTTGCCCAACTGTTCTCACAGGTGCTAGTGACTGAACCCAGGCCCTCATGCTCATGCACAAGCTGTCTTACCCACGCGGCCATCTCCTAGCCACAGGTGCTTATGAAAGGATGAGTAACCACTGACAGTGTTGAGCAGAAGGACCTCTATTTGCAGCCTAGGTACCACTGAAAATATTTAAATTGATTACCCCTCAGGATTTAGATTCATACCGGATCTTTCTGGGAAGAAAGGCATTGAGAACTGAAATGTTTACCCCCTCTGTTCCTCATGGTCCATCCACCATGGCTTTCTACAGGAAACACACGCTGTTTCTGCTGGGGTGCGAAGTTGAACTTTCAACTCACTTTGCACCTGCCCTTGGTGGCATGGTGTTGATACATTTCATTAGTCTCATGTATGCTGTCTTCATATATTCTCTGCTGTTCTGTTTCAAAGGCTGACTCATTGGCCATAATTTCCCTGCCACCTTCACATGCAAAACTGGCAACTCACGCTAACTCCTCTCTGCTTTCTCTAGATAGGGTAAGTCCATACTCTCAAAATAAACTTTTTCTGGGTGTAGTGGTGCACACCTTTAATGCTAGCTCTTGGGAGGCAGAGGTAGGGGGGACTGCTGTGAGTTAGAGGCCATCCTGAGATTCCATAGTGAATTCCAGGTCAGCCTGGGCTAGAATGAAACTCTACCTTGAAAAAATAAATAAATAAAGTCTTTTGGTATTAGCTTTATAAATAGTCCCTAGATGTGCTCTCTTTTAACCTATAACCTTGACAAGATTTGCTTTATTCAAAGGCAAGATCCTCTTTCAGCTGTGTGCTTTTCCATCTGGAGTTCACCCTGTAAAGTTGTTTATTACAAACTCTTATTTGTCTGAGATTGAGTCATGCCACTACCCCCCAAAATATTCCCCTTCTTCTACATTCATCCATAATCTTATATATGTTGTTACTTTTTCACTTCTTGTTTTGAAATAATTTCAGATTTTAGAGAAATTGCAAAAAGTATAATATTTCTGTATGCCCTTCGTCTAACTTCCTTCATTACTAACATCTATTTGGCCATAATACAGTCAACAAATGCTAGAATAGTAACATTAATATGATATGATTAAAATATAAACTATAGTATAATTTTACTTTTCCACACCAATATCCCTTTTAAAGAAACATATACATAGTATATATATATTAATATTAATATATTATATTAACTATATTATTATATTAATATATATAATATTAATTATAGCAGTATGTTCTCTTTTATCCCCATGCCCCAGCTCCCATTTCCCTGGACACCCTCCTCAGTGGTGTTATGGTATGCACTGTGGGGTCTTGAAGATCTCAGTCAGTCCCCGTTGGGTAGCTGGGGACTATGACTCTGGATATTTCTAATAGTGCATGTTGCAGTCCAGTTCGCATTGCTGTTAGAAATCACCCAACCAAGAGTAGCTTCTGGGAAAAAGAGGTTTATTTTAGCTTACAGGCTCGAGGGGAAGCTCCACGATGGCAGGGGAAAACGATGGCATGAGCAGAGGGTGGATATCACCCCCTGGCCAACATAAGATGGACCACAGCAACAGGAGGGTGTGCCAAACACTGGGATGGGGAAACTGGCTATAAAGCCCATAAGCCCACCCCCAACAATACACTCCCTCCAGGAGGCACTAATTCCCAAATCTCCATCAGCTGGGAACCTAGCATTCAGAACACCTAAGTTTATGGGGGACACCTGAATCAAACCACCACATTCCGCCCCTGGCCCCCATAAACTGATATCCATACATGATGTAAAATACAATACATTCAGTCTGACTTTAAAAGTCCCCATAGTTTTTATCAATCTCAATGATGTTCATACATCCCCATAGTTCAAGATCTTTTAACTGAGCCATAATACCAAAATATAACCTCAAAAAACCCAGAATGGCACAGAATAAATATTCACACTGCAATAGATGGCATTGGGCATAGCAAAGAAACATTCAACCAATACAAGATTTAAAACAACCAGGGCAAACATCAAACTCTGTAGCTTCAAGTCCAGCAACTCAAACCAGTGACAAATCTTCAAGTCCGATAATTCTAACCAGCAACAAGTCTCTGGCATTCCAATTCCGCCCCTCCAGCTAGGCTACTCACAGTCCTGGGAAACTTCACCGGGGCCGGCAGCTCCTCGGCAGCCATCTCATGGTCCCAGCATCTCCACTGGGTCTCCACTGCAAGCCACGGTTCATCCTCATGGCCCATGGGGTCTCTATGCAGGCAACCAGCAAACCTGCTTCACACTGCCCATGGCCATTTCCAAAACACAAGACCGTGTTGCAAACTCAATGACCCTCTTTCCAGCATTTCTTATACTCCACAATACCAGGTAGGGTGCCAATTTGTTAATCCAGGGGGGAATAAAGCAGACTTTGAAGAACAGGACACTCATTGAGCACTCAGGCCCCTTCAAGAGAGTCTACATTCTTCTTGTTGCCCCAGCGCAGGTCAGCTAGCCCAGTCTCAAAGGTTGTAATCTCTCAGTTGCAGCTGAACGGGCAACAGTTCACCCAAAGATTTTTCTTTCTGTGCCATATCCCTCTGCACACACCAGTTCATTTCTACGCAAAGCAACCCTGCACAACTTCTCAGGACATGGGCATAAGAGCAAGCTTCTCACACAAACTGCTAGCCCAGTCCAGGCACAGCTCTTTCTCACCCTCATAAGCCAAACCTCACAGTCCATAGTTCTTACTGCCTTCAGGTCTTTCAGCTCTGACCAGGATAGACCATCAAGCTGTACTTACAGCACTGCAAGGCATCTCTTAGGCCAAGGTTTCAACTCCTTCCACATTCCTCTTGAAAATCAGCTTCAAAAGGCCGAAGCCACACAGTCAGGTGTCTATCAGCAACCCCACTCCTCGGTACCACTTTACTGTTGCAGTCCAGTTCGCATTGCTGTTAGAAATCACCCAACCAAGAGTAGCTTCTGGGAAAAAGAGGTTTATTTTAGCTTACAGGCTCGAGGGGAAGCTCCACGATGGCAGGGGAAAACGATGGCATGAGCAGAGGGTGGACATCACCCCCTGGCCAACATAAGATGGACCACAGCAACAGGAGGGTGTGCCAAACACTGGGATGGGGAAACTGGCTATAAAGCCCATAAGCCCACCCCCAACAATACACTCCCTCCAGGAGGCATTAATTCCCAAATCTCCATCAGCTGGGAACCTAGCATTCAGAACACCTAAGTTTATGGGGGACACCTGAATCAAACCACCACAGTGCACCAACTCTGTGGCTCTTACAATCTTTCTACCCTTCCTCTTCCACAATCTTCCCTGAGCCATGGAAGGCCTATTGGCAGTCTGATTTAGTGTTGAGTTCTCTGTTACCTCTGGATTTCTGCTAGGGGTATCAGCACTGTTCATGTCATCACTTCCCCTGCAGTTTTCCCTGGGCCTTGGCAGATGTGGTAAAGGTGGCACATCTCATGGTAAGAAGTTGGCTGACTTCTTGTCTTATCAGTGGATCTTGGTTTTCCTCCATTTTCTGTCATCTATAAAATAAAGCAGATTCTCCAGCCATCAAGTGAAAGCAGTTTGAGTTAGGGGAGTATGCAAATTTGAAATTTTTTTTGGTGTACAAGTCCACTCTTCTTCTTCTCTAGAGCACAGTGGGAGCTTCTCACTAGAGTCTAAGAGTTTTCTAACCATGGGATTCTGACTGGGTTTCAGGTACCAGATATGAGTTCTGTCCCACTGAGTGGGCCTCATGTCCAATCAGAGAATAATTGGCTACCTGCAGAGGCCACTACTGCTCAAGTGTGTGCTTCTTGACTAGCTGGTTGATTTCATAGTTTTTATGGTGGAGAAAGAGAAAGAGAATTGCATTGCCAGGGCCTCTAGCCCCTGAAACAAATTCCATTTGCATGTGCCACCTTGTACATATAGCTTTATGTGGGTACTGAGGAATCAACCCTGGATCCTTATGCTTTGCAGGCAGGTGTCTTAACTGCTGAGCCATCTCTCCTGCCTCCCAATGTAGCTTTTTATCAGGATTCCACATGATATTTAGTTGTATCTCCTTAGTCTCATTGTCTTTCACGACCTTAACACTTTGGATGAGTATGGGTCAGCTATTTCATGCAAAGTTTCTCTGTATGGTGGTCTGATACATTCTCATAGTTAGGTTGATGTATTCTGGCCAGGTGACAACACAGATGTGCCACCGTGTCCTTCGGAGTGCATTAGATCCAGGGCACCTGATGTTCATGTGCTCGCTTGCTATTGCTTATACTCTTGAGTAAGGTGGTATATTCCTTGGCCCTCACAATTGAATAAATTCTCTGTTAGCAGCTTTTAAGCTTTTTTTTTTTTTTTTTTTTTTTTGTTCCCAGGACATGTTTACACTCTTAAAAATTGTTCAGAACACAAAAGAGCATTTGTTTATCTGATTATCTTTGTACATGTGCACTATCAGACAGTAAAACTCAGAACTTAAAAACTCATTTCAAAATAACTGTAGCAGATGTACTGCATGTTAACAAGGAAAGCCTATTTTAATGAAAATTAGCTATATTTTCCAAAATTAAAAATGTATTGAGGGCTGGAGAGATGACTCAGCAGTTAAGGCACTTGCCTTCAGAGCCTAACAATACAAGTTTGATTCCCTAGCACCCATGTAAATACAGATGCACAAAGTGGTGCATATATCTGGAGTCTGTTTGCAGAGGCTAGAGGCCCTGGTGCACCCATTTTCTCTGTCTCTCTCCTATCTCTTTCTGCTTGAAAGTGAATAAATAAATAAAAATCTATTTTAAAATCATGTTGAGAAGAGCAGCATTATTTTATGTTTTTATAGTTTATAAATGACTGGCTTAATAGAAGGCAGCCACTTTGCATTTATATTATTGTGCTATTTCATGTGATGTCAGCTCTGGAAAACCTCTAGCAGAAAGGAAAAGACAAACGATGTCTTAGTATTGTTATGAAATATTTAGGGTTTGGTTCCTCGTTCAAGGTACCTTGGGGCCTCCTAGGGGACCACTCTTTAAGGATTGCTGTCCTAGGCACAAAGTGAGATACTGAGAGTAAGCATTAAACATTCCAGGACATCATGAATAATTTCTCCATTTGTACTGCTCTGTTAAACAATTTTAATAAACTGGAGAAGTGATAATGAAGCAGTAGGAGCCTTTTATGAACAAGGTGCTCTAAGGTAAAAGCCCTACTCTATTTAAATTTCATGGGTATGAAATCATTAATAAGTGGAATTAATATTTTCAGTATTGTTGTAATTGTCTTAAAAATCTGCAGTCTTACTGGGATGGTGCACTTCTGGGCTTTAACCGACATCATTTTATATGCCAAGTAACTAGTTGTAAGATCTTGAAATTGTCTGAGGGGGCCTCCTATGGGGATAATTATGTGGTGAAATATATTCATTTACTTATCTATTTCCCCAAAGAGTTTGGGAGTTTTGAAATCAATCACCCAACTGCCTGGCTCCAGCATTTGCTGGGCACAGCAGTTTCTCATCATCAAGGAATCCCAAATTAGATGCAAATTATCTAATAACTTATTTTGTATCACTCTTCAAATTCTCATGAAAATAGTCTTTGGAGAGATGTAGCATTAGTAAATGCAATCAACACGTTATAGGAGTTTTATTTTCATCTTTTTATCATCATGAAAATGAAACATCAGAAACTGGAGGGTATGATGACAGTGAAATGTGTTTGCTCTTTGCTGGCCTGGGGTTTCAGAGAGTATTTTGGGATAGATTTTGCATGTCAGCATTGATAAATTAAACATATAGCTCTCTCTATTTCAGTTTATCCAGTTATAATTTTAAATGAATATATTCCCATTTGGTTTAATTTTATCTTTGGAAGATATGAAATTATTTTAGCTGAATGGTTTATGAAAAATAAGGTGCATTTGAGAAAGGCATTGATGAATAAACACAATTCTATTTGAGCATAAAGCAAGAATGCTGGTAGGCTGATATAAATTTTGATATAAACCTTTCAACATCCAAATTTATTAGATCCTACAGTTTTCTGTTTTTTTTTTTAATGGTATACTACTAATTCAAATATTTGAGTCAGAAATAAGTCATATTTTCTTACTTTAACACTGATAATATTCCTTTCTCTCATTATTCCTAATAGTTATTTTCTTAACTTATTTGATATTAGGGTTTTTTCCCTCTTTTGGTGTTGAGGATTGAACACAAGGCCTTATGTATGCTAGGCTACCATGGCGCATATGGTTTATTCTCATTTTTACTTATTTTTGAATGAAGCAATACTTAGACCATTTGCATGGTTAAGTTTTGTGGATTTGCGTGTGTGTGTGTGTGTGTGTGTGTGTGTGTGGTTCGTGCATGTGCGTGTACCCTTGTGACATCTCATGGTAGGGTGCACTTGGCTTGTGACAACCAGAGCAGAAAGTCAGATGTGTCCTGGTCCATTGCTCTTCCAACCATTCTCATTTGAGCCAGAGTCTTACTGATCCAAGGGCTTGCTCTTAGAAAACCAGGTATAGCTCTGTGGTAGAGAATTTGACTGCAGAACTTGCTATTTTTTCATGAGCCCCAGCAGTTTCAGGATCTCTGCTCCCCTGTGGGTCTGGGGTTGCAGGTGCATGTGGCTATGTCCAGCTGTTTACATGGAGTCTGGAGATTTGAACTCAGGGAGTCTTAGGCCTCTTCCAGCCCTTATGCTTGCACAGGAAGCACACTTAACTGCTGAGCCATCCCTCCAGCCCTGCAGATTTACTTTTGGGTAGGAAACATTTTGGTTACAATTGTCATAACACTTTGTGAATTTTGTTTGTATTTTAAATTGCATTAACAATTAATTAAACAGTAGGAACCACAGTATTAAAAAACAAAGACAAAATACACTTTCCATTTTATTTCTTTAAGAAAATTTTGTTGCACCTATCAAGCAATTGCATGCATCTGCCTAATCTTGTTTTGTTTTTCATTTATATGATAAATGCCAAGCAGAGAAGTTTGCAAAGTACAGTTGGAAATCAAGGCACGTGGACTGTGAAGATCTGAGATTCAGTCCTACCACCCTGCCCTGGCTTGTGTCACATCACAGATGGGTTTCAAAACTTTCCCAGGCCTCAGCACTGTCAGCTGTAAGATGGGTTCTGAGGCTCTGTTCCCCTGCCACTCATGCAGCCCTCCAACTGCCCAGGCCCATGCGACCACCACTACCTCACGTGACATGTTGCACTTGCTCCAGCCAGTCTCCCACCCCAACTCCTAGTTTGCTCTCCATGCCTACTGCCAAAATGATCTCTTAAAACTGCCTCGCTGAGCTTGCCAGTGTTTGGTTAAAACCCCATCAAGATGGCTTAGTGATTAAGCGCTTGCCTGTGAAGCCTAAGGACCCTGGTTTGAGGCTTGACTCCCCAGGACCCATGTTAGCCAAATGCACAAGGGGGTGCATGCGTCTGGGGTTCATTTGTAATGGCTGGAGGCTCTGGCACGTCCATTCTTTCTCTATCCCTCTGCCTTTCTCTTTGTCGCTCTCAAATAAATAAATAAAGATAAACAAAAAATACCTTTAAAAAACCCACCAATTGTTTTACATTGTGAAGATGACTTTTTAAAAAGTAGGAAATTTTTCATATGACTTACAAGGTCCCCTGCTTATTTGCTCTGTCCCCAAGCTGTCGCTTTACCCCATGCCATGCTCCGTCTCAGTCCTGGTAGGGTGGACCAGACATCCCAGTTTGCCTGAGACTTCCTCAGTTTTAGCAGTAAAACCACAATGGTGGCTTCTGCAAGCCTGATGATTTAGTCTCACCTCCTTGTTTGTTTATCCTTTGTTTGCTGTATTCACATCTTTCCCATCTTAAAAGCAGTTGGTTTCCCACCATGGCTGTGTGCCTCTATTGCACTTGTGTGAGCATCATGTCAGGTTGTTTGCTTCGGAGTCGCTTAGGCTTTTGAGTTGCTCAGAGAGATGTTGGCCACTTTCCCCCAGTAGCTCATTTAGCACCTTCCAGCACTAGATGGGCTAACCATCTGGGGACTGGCTCACTTCTGGATTCCTACCCAGTCTCTCCATGGTCTGTGCCAACAGCGAATGGTATCTTCAGCAGTAGGGTCTTACCATTAACCTCTGGTGGATAATCAAGTGCTCTGACAGAAGTCTGTCTTTTTTTTGGGGGGAAACTTTGTAGGTCTTTCCGATCAACAGC
The DNA here is from genome assembly GCF_020740685.1 of Jaculus jaculus. NCBI lineage: Eukaryota > Metazoa > Chordata > Mammalia > Rodentia > Dipodidae > Jaculus > Jaculus jaculus. The sequence goes on from NC_059118.1 coordinate 21,761,853, forward strand.
TCATTGTAGATATTAACTGCATCCTGGCACAGGGAATTACAAACCAGTGCCAAGGGAAAAGAAAAAAAAAAGACAGAAAAAGAAGAGAAACAGGAGAAATTTAATTTTAGGCTTCCATCTCACCCTCTCCAGGACCCTTTAGTTCAGGTGCTCCCCCCTAAGGTCCTGTTGAGGGTTAGCCTTTTAGTCTAACTTCCAGGTCATAGAATTCTATGGTACCAGTTCAATTTGGGTTCAGTTTTGTGTCCCCTCCCCACATTTCCCCTTCCCCATTCCCTACTCTGCCTATTGTCCAAGCCTCAAGATACCATTCAGGTATGCCAGCAACTCTGGCTTATCCAGGTTAGGAACCACACATGCGACAATTGTCTTTCCGTGATTGTGTGAGTTCATTTAGTATGGTCTGTTCCAAGTTTGACCATTTTTCTACAAATTTTATTTTCTCATTTTTTTTTCTTACTGCTGAGTAGAATTCCATCCTGTAGATATGCTACATCTTCGTTATTCATTCATGCAATGATGGGCATCTTAGCTATTATGAATTGAACAGTTTATAAACATGGATAAACAAATACCTCTGAACTGAGGTGTGAAGCTTTAGGGTAAATGCCCAGTAAGAGAACAAGAGGATCTTCTGGTAACTCTATATTCATCCTATTTCAGGAGTCTCTATATTGATTTCCATAGTGGTTGAACCAGCTTAAATTGCCACCAACAGTGAATGAGTGTTCCCATTTCTCCACATCCCTGCCAACATTTGTTTTCATTTGATTTTTTAATGTTTGATGTCCTTACTGGGGTAAGGAGGAATCTCATAGTTGTTTTAGTTTGCATTTACTTAATGGTTAGGGATGTTGAAGATTTTCTTAAGTGTGTGTTAGCCATTTGTAATTCTTCCTCTGAGAACTTCCTATTCAGTTCTCTAACCCACTTTTCAAGTGGGTTGTTTGATTTTTTTATTGTTTGGTTTTTTGAGTTCTTTGTAGATTCTAGATATTAGGCTTCTGTCAGTGGTATAGCTGGCAAAGATTTTCTCCCATTCTGCCGCTAATCGATTGGCTCTGCTTATGGTATGTTTGTCTATGAAAAGCTTTTTCACTTCATGAAATCCCATTGGTTGAGTGCTTGTTTAATTTCCTGGGCTACTGGTTTTTTTTTTTTTTCAGGAAGTCTTTTCCCAGTCATATATCATGGAGTATGCCTCCTATTTTTTCTCCCAGTGGTTGGAGAGTTTCAGATCTTATATTGGGGTCTTTAATCATTTGGACTTGATTTTTGTGTATGGAGAAATTAGTGGGTCTAATTTCATTTTTCTATATATGATCATCCAATTTGTCCAACACCATTTGTTGAAGATGCTATCTTTTCTCCAGTCTACATTAGTGGTGCCTTTGTCAATGATCAGGTAGCTGTAGTTACTTGATCTAAAGTCTGGGTATTCAGTTCTGTTCCATTGGTCTATGTTTCTGTTTCTATCCCAGTACCATGCTGTTTTTGTTACTATGGCTTTGTAATATAGCTTTAGATCAGGTATGGTGATACCTCCAGAAGGTGTTTTATTTATTTTATTTATTTATTTTTTTTGCTGAGGAAATGTTTGGCTATCCATATTCCATATGAATTTTGAGAGCATTTTTTCAATCTCTGTGACAAATGAAGCTCCAGGAGCTGGTGGAGTTCTTGATGTATCTCTTGTTGTTAATTTCTAGCTTTAAAGCATTGTGATGTGACATGATGCAGGGAGTTACTTCAGCTTTCCTGACTTTATGGAGGCATGATTTATGGTCTAACATATGGTTAATTTTAGAGAAGGTTCTGTGGGCTGCTGAGAAGAATGTGTATTCTGTAGAGTTGGCATGGAATGTTCTGTAGATGTCCATTAGGTCTAGCTGAAGTATGATATTGTTGAGCTCTATTATTACCCTGTTGATTTTCTGCTTGGATGATCTGTCTATTGCTGATAGTGGAGTATTGAATTCTCTGACTATGATGGTGTTGGTGCTTATTTATGTTTTATTGTCAAGTACATTTTCTTTATAAACTGTGGTGCACATGTGTTTGGTGCATATATGTTTATGATTGTGATGTGCTCATGTTGGATTATTCCCTGGATGGTAAGAAGTGGTCTTCTTTGTTCTTTTTGATTACTTTTGGTTTGAAGTCTATTTTGTCACATATTAAAATAGCAACACCTGCTTTTTTTTTTGTATTTCCATTTGTTCAGAGTATTATTTTCTATCCTTACACTCTGAGGAGATGTCTATCTTTAGTGGTGAGGTGGGTTTCTTGAAGATAGAAGATAGAAGGGTCCAGTTTTTTGATCCACCCTGATACCCTATGTCTTTTGATGGGTGAGTTAAGACCATTAGATTGTTACTGTGAAGTTTGAATTAATCCCTGCCATGATGAGGTGTTTTATGGGGTTTGGTACTCTCTGTGTTTTGTACTGTGTTGAGCCTGGTCTATTTTTGGGTATTGTGCTCTTCTTCTTGTTGGTGGGATTGGTTGTTTGACTGTTCTGTGTGGAGTATTCCCTCAAGTACTCTCTGTAGGAATGGCTTTGTGTTTATGTAATCATAGAGTTGGCTTTTTTCATAGAAAGTTTTCTTATCAACATCTATTATGAGGGATACTTTTGCTAGGTAGAGTAGCTTGGGTTGGAAGCCATAGTTTTTAGACTTTAAAGTGTGCCATTCCAGGCCCTTCTGGCTTTCAGAGTTTCTACTGAGAAATCTGACATAGTTCTGATAGGATTGCCTTTGTATATAGTGAGTTACTTCTCTCTTGCTGCTTTTAACATCTCTCTTTGTTTTCATTGTTAAGAGTTTTAACTGTAATGTGCCTTGGAGAGTTTCTTCTTTGGTCCTGTCTGTTTGGTGGTCTGTGGGCTTCTTGTATCTGAATGGACCTCTCTTTTGAGAGATTCAAAAAATTTTCTTCAATAATTTTGTTAAATATGGTCTCTATGCCTCTGGCCTGGATTTCCTCTCCTTCTGACATACACCCATGATCCTGATGTTTAGAACAAGTGTCTGCTGTCAATTCCATGGTTTGTGTACAATGCTCATTCAGAGGTAGCAGTAGCTATCTGTTGTCAATATTAGGATTTGACAAGCTTTCTTAACTAGTGAGTAGTAAATATTTTGGGCTTTGTGACACACCACTTCCTGTCACACTTATTCAGCTCTTCTGTTGACCTTTAGTGTTGACAGAGAAAACAGCAGTAGATCATGTAGACAATGGCTAGATTCCATCAGAATTTCATTTATAAAAGCAGACAGCCCATTCCTGACCTGTAAACTGTAGTTTGCTGGCCCTTAGTTTATGTTGTTTTCTGCCTGTTGCCTCTGTGTTCTGAGCATACGTCCAGATTCACTAAGAGACCTGGAAAATGTAAATCAGAAAAGACAGTTGGTTCCTCTCTTAGCCTTCACTGAAGCAAAACTTAGTATTATCACTATGCAAATGTACAGCATATCCATTTTTCCTTAACTAATCAATAGGGAAAAATTTAATTTTCTAGTTGGGTGACTTGACATCACTGTTTATGAAATTAATTTGATGCAAATCAGTAGGCATGCCCTGTGCTTTAACTCCTGAGCCATCTCCCTGCACCAGACAGTGGGACAGTGTGTGGATGGGTGTGGTGGCCAGCAGTGAGTAGCCCAGACCCCTGTTTCCTTGCTCCTCCCAGCTCCCTGGTCCATGATCCCTGTGCCCGTCAATGGGGCAGTATGCGGGCAGCGTGGAGTGGATAGGCCAGATCCCTGTTTCCTGCTACTACCAGGACTGTGCACACCTGTAACCTCAGCACTGAGGGAGGCAAAGAAAAGATAGTCACTAGGGCTGGCTGATCAACCAGTCACAGGGAGCTTCAGGTTTGGAGAGAGACTGCAGGTTCAGTGAGAGGCTCTGTCTCAAGGAAATAAGGCAGAATGCTGATAGATGAGAATGCCTACAGTCCTCCTCTGTCCTCTGCATGTGTATGCATAGGGGTACATGCATCTGCATGCATATGTGTATCTACCATGAGCATGCACCACCATACCTACACAATACCAAACAATTAAAAAATTAGTCTAGGGCTGGAGAGATGGCTTAGTGGTTAAGCGCTTGCCTGTGAAGCCTAAGGACCCCAGTTCGAGGCTCGATTCCCCAGGACCCACGTTAGCCAGATGCTCAGGGGGGCGCACGCATCTGGAGTTCGTTTGCAGAGGCTGTAAGCCCTGGCGTGCCCATTCTCTCACTCGCCCTCTATATCTGTCTTTCTCTCTGTGTCTGTCGCTCTCAAATAAATAAATAAATAAATTTTAAAAAATTAGTCTAAGATTCCACAACAAGAAATATTAGAGGTTGGAAATGTGGCTCAGGAAGCAGATCAGGCACCTCTGGATGGAGGGTGGTGGGATACACTGGGCTTCCGTGACCTCTTCTTAGTGGATGTATGGGTCAGGAGGTTAGATCGGGATTAGAAAAACCACAGATACTAAGAACTGTCCAAAGCTGAATAGGAATCAGATGTCAGATGCTATTGGTTCCCTGTCTGATCCACTTCAAACCCTTAATTCTTTGTCTCTGTCCTTGCGCTCAGTCTCCCACCTGTGTTATTTTTTTTTTTAATTTTTATTTATTTATTTATTTGAGAGCGACAGACACAGAGAGAAAGACAGGTAGAGGGAGAGAGAGAGAATGGGTGCGCCAGGGCTTCCAGCCTCTGCAAACGAACTCCAGACGCGTGCGCCCCCTTGTGCATCTGGCTAACGTGGGACCTGGGGAACAGAGCCTCGAACCGAGGTCCTTAGGCTTCACAGGCAAGCGCTTAACTGCCAAGCCATCTCTTCAGCCCCCACCTGTGTTATTTTTGAAGGGGTTGCATTCTCTCAGGCTGCCACAGCCTATTTTTCCCGTACTCCTGAAGTGCAAATATGATTGGGACTATGCTGTACCCCATGTCCCCAGGCCCCGGAGGCACCTTTATCCACGCTTCCACTCCCTCGCTGGTAGTTGTCGCTAGAGCTCTGTGAGGTTAGGGTAAAAAGAGGCCTGTGGAGCTCTGTCGAGTACTACCTTTCTGACAAGTAAATGTCACAGAATTCTTTATCTCAGAGTCATTTTCTAGGGAGAGTAGTCTAAGACATCTACCTTTTTGGGAAAAAAACAAGTAATTTTTGGCTATTCTAAGAGATCTGGTGGAGCTAGACTATTAGCAATGGTGGTGGTGGTAGTGTGTGTGTGTGTCTTTGTTGGTGTGCCCTCTGTGTCCCAGGATAGCCATTTGAATCACTACATTAGTGATGAATAAGGAACGTGATCCTAATGGCAGTGAGCTTTCTGTGCCAACACTCTCCCTCTGGTATGACACAGCACAGAGCATCATGTCGTCCAGAAGAGATGTGTCCAGGAGCCCTCGGTAGGGCAGCCTTCTTGCCTCGGTTTGCCTATGATAGATATTGACATCTCAGCCCAGATGGACTCATGAGAGAGGTTTAAAAATCTACGAAGTAAAGAAGACAGAATTACCTCTGAACAGCTGCGAAAGAGAAATTTGCCCAAGAAAGTTTACTGGGACTATATCCAGAAACAGCTTTTCAGGGCAGGATATAGATTTTTATAGTAGTTTGATGTTTCTGTGTTAAGAAATCAGTGATCACCCTTCCTTAACCCTCGTCATTTAAATGTCAAGATGGTCCTCAGTACCGGAAGTAACCTGAAACTCTTGAGATGTTTGCAACCTGAGAGGGTGATTTGAGATCACTGACAGCCTCATCTTCTGCACCAGAATCCAAGTTGGAAAGAACACTCTTACTGGGCCCTAGGATGATAGTTCATTCCATGTGTCTGTTTGTCATCACTGTGGTCATCAGGTTCACTCAAGTGCATTTTTTTTTTTAATGAGATAAACCTTCAAATCAGTGTGTTTTGAATGGGCTTTATCCAGTCAGTTGAAAACACTATGTGAAAAAGACTGACCTTTCCCCAAAGGAAAAGGAACTCTGCCTTTAGATTTTCTTTGGACTCAAGATTACAATACTAACCCTTCCCAGAGTCTTCAGCCTTCTGACTGCTGGTTTTCCCTACAATCTATCCTACAGGTTTTGATCTTGCCAGCTTCCATAACTGCGCCAATGTGAGCCAATTCTGAAAGCCTCTCCCCTCATAATAAAACATGTAATATATGTTTTCTTCCTCTTTCTATTCTGAGACCACGGAAATGGAAATGTTTCCAGATTTTATAGCCATGAAAGATTTTCCTCCTTTAAATTTTATTACTGTCTTTATGTGTGAGATGTGTGTGTAAGGGTGTGTGCCACAGTGCATGGGTGGAGGTCAGAGGACAATCTCGGGTGTCAGTTCTCGCCTTCCAGCCTGTTGGAGGCAGGGGCTCTTGTTCACTGCTGCATGCGTAAGGCTAGCTGGCCTATGAGTGAGTTTCCAGGATTCTCCTGTCTCTGCCTCCCATCTCATCACAAGAGGTCTATGCCCAACTTTACATGGTTCTAGAGATGTGAACTCAGGTCATCAAGCTTGCACAGTAAGCTCTTTTACCCTTTGAGCCATCTTCCCAACCCCCAATTCTTTTTTGTTGTTGTTTTGTTTTTAGATAAAAAGAGAATTACCATGCCAAGGCCTCAAGAGCCTCAGCCACTGCAGAGGAACTTCATATGCTTGCGCCACCTACTGGGCATGTGTGACCTTGTGCTTGCCTCACCTTTATGTGTCTGGCTTTTGTGGGATCTGGGGAGTCGAACATGGGTCCTTAAGCTTCCTTCTCTCCAGTCCAAGATTTTCTTTAAATTTTGAATTTACCTAGAGCTTTATGAGTAAATCATCATCTCAACAGGAAGTCCCCCAAGTCAAGAAAAGGCAGGTTACCAAGAAAAAAAATATCAACTTCCTGACACAGAAAATTCTCAGTACAATCAGAAAAATTTGCCTTCATGGATGTATATGATGTACACTTCCTTTAATGTAAATTTTTAAATGAATATCATGTTCACACTGTCCATGTAGCAGCCTTCCTTTGTGCTTATTAATTTTTGTTTTTTTTTTTTTGGGTTTTTTTTTTTTGGTTTTTTTTTTTTTTTGGTTTTCAAGGTAAGGTCTCACTCTGGTCCAGGCTGACCTGGGATTAACTCTGTCATCTCAGGGTGGCCTTGAGCTCATGGTGATCCTCCTACCTCTGCCTCCCAAGTGATGGGATTAAAGGTGTGTGCCACCACGCCCAGCTGTGCTTATTAAATTTGTGCTTTTAAGTTTTCCTTTCCATGTCGTAAGCTAAGTATGCCTCACACCAGCAGATAACTTCTGGCATTTTTCTGAGTGCCTCTAGCAGGCTAGTTAGCAGAAGAGCCAGTGAGAGACACATTTTCCTGGAGACTGGAGAAAAGGAAGGTTGTGGCTCCAGGAATTTATCAAAGGGGAAATCTGATTTGGATTCCAGCATGCTTTCTGTGCCAGCAAACACATTGCCTGAAGCACTTCAATGTATGCAAAAGAAACTGATAGTGAGTTAATACAGCCAGCATGGGACAAAAAAGGCAGCAGGGGCCTCATTTTGGTAATAATTTAGGTTATTTATCTTTGTGAAAGCCATAGTTATAATCCTAGATCTTGACAAATGCTTGGTGGCCAAGAGTAGAAAGCACCGGTACTCTTGTGTTAGCCTTTGTGCTGGCTGTTGGGTAAGCAGCATCTGTCACCAAAGTGACTTCTTACGCACTCTGGTTGTGATGAAGTGCATGGGTGTGTGCCTCCCTATTCATATACTGAATCCCTGTCTCCTGGGAGAGGATTGGATCATGTGGATAGAACCTTCATAATGATATTTATGATGGTTTATATTGATGACCAACTTGATAGGACCTTGTGAGGGATGAGATTAGCCTTTGGGCATAGCTGTGATTAGGTTTCTTGAGATGGGAAGACCCACCTTACCTTTGGGAGGGGTCCTGGGCTGCGTAATAGAGAGGGCTGGCTGAGCACCAGCACTGATGGCTCTGCTCTGCTTCCTCTCTGTGGACTGAATGGGCTGTGCCTTCTCTGTTATGATGGACTGTCACCTGGGGCTGTGAGCAGCAGGAAACCCTTTCCTTCCTTAAGCTCCTTCTGGCTGGCTATTTCGTTCCAGCTATGTGACAGTAATAGAGTGTCCTTGTGAATACAGGCACAAGGTCATTTGCTTCCCGTTGCTTTGTTTGCCACCCCGTGAAGATCAGGAAGAGGTGTGGCACCCTTCTGCCAGCACTTTAACGTTGGACCTCCCAGGCTCCGAAACCATGAGAAGTAAATTTCTCTTGTTTAAGCCACCTGCTCAGTAGTGTGGTACGACAGCCAGCTAGAATGACTGACGCATTGGTCTACTCCATTCATCCCGTGTTATGAGTGACTAAGCCTTAAAACGGAAGAGTAAACACAAATCATTTAGTTCAGACTGACTTTTTAGGCTGGCAAGTTATCACACACACACCCATGTTATAAGTGAGACACTGAAGGCAAGGCCAGCCCAGTTAAACCAGTTGTCTAACATCACAAAAGTAGGTCTCATGTGCCAGGGAGCAGTGTCCAGCCATTGCCTCAGCTCCTTCAGCTCAGTGTGGGGCTATATTTCCCCTTGAAAAAGTGGGTGTCCTGGCCTGGGTTCATCTCTCTGGACCTGGTAGAGAAAAGATACATTTTACCCAGTCATTTTGATTTTTGCTCTCCAAAGCAGAGAAAAAGAAAACAGTTTAGAGAAATAGTTTTGTCCAAGGGAGAATCATCCTGACCCATAGGACAAAACCAGATTCTAGAGCTCAAGGGAAACCTATTTACAAAGGACTGTGAAGCTTATTTCACCCATCCTCCCTCCCTCCCTCCTGTCCTCCCTAAGTGTATGTGTGTGTGATGGGGTGGGGGTGCGGAGGACGGAAAACCTGAAAGCCTTTTGTGAACTCAATTAAATATAGAGATGTCACTGTGAGAAAATAGCAGAATCTGCTGATTTTATACATATATATATATGTATATATATATATATATATGATACTGTACTGTACTTAATTTAGCTCTTAATACAGAAAGGGTCATGAATATGCATTTTGGCTAAGAAAATCATTTCTTTTCAGTCACATGTGTGATACAGTAGGCTAAGCTAATCAGTGCAGTTAATTTTAGCCTAGTTTTGAGAATTCATTTTGGAAAAGGTCATCGTTCTAACCTGTAGCTTGTCACATGAAAGCAGAAAGTATGGAAGAGATATAAAAGCACCTGACACCTCCTGTCCCCTTGGGCTGGAAATGTCTCATCTATACGTGAGTCTCAGCTCTACCTGCAGTTGGAGGTACTATGACAAAGTGGACTTGATTGCTGCTTGCTCATGGAAGAGACTGCCTTCTGTGGGACCCAGGAGTCCATAACAGCCTTCTTTGGTGGAGGCTGAACATCTATCAAAGTTCTTTGTGTAAATACTGTGTAAAAGGAGATAGAGAAAGGCATCTCACAGATTTGAGGGTCTGATGTGGTAAGTCTTTTAGTGTGTCTTTGGCCCAGGGCGGATGTGGGATGGAGTCACTATCCCTCTCTCATTAAGCCCAGAACTGGGAGCGCAAAAGTCCCTCCAGGGTCCAAGGTTTCTGCTTCTCTTTGCAGATATGGTGGTGAGCACCCATGAATGGTGTGCTGGCCAGGTGACAGAAGGCCTTGCTAGTCAAACTGTATTTTCTGTATGGTTTCACTGACAGAAAAGAAGAGGAGAAAAAAGAAAGGAAGGAAGGAAAGAAGGGAGAAAGGGGAGAAAGGAGGAAAGGAGGAAGGAAGAAAACTGCCAGGTAGGGAAAAGTAGGTAAAAACTAGGTGATAGAAAACCTTGCTGGTCAAACTACACTTTCCGTATGGTTTCATTAGCAGAGAGGGAGTCACTGAAGGGGAGAGTGGCGTCGTTGGTGTTTTCCATGAGGTTTGCGGCAGACTGTAGGACTATGGTGGTGGGAGGCAATAGCAGAAGTTAGTGTTAAAAGGTGTCTGGGGGCTGGAGAGATGGCTTAGCGGTTAAGCACTTGCCTGTGAAGTCTAAGGACCCCGGTTCAAGGCTCGATTCCCCAGGACCCACGTTAGCCAGATGCACAAGGGGGCGCACGCATCTGGAGTTCGTCTGCAGTGGCTGGAAGCCCTGGCACGCCCATTCTCTCTCTCTCTGCCTCTTTCTTTGTCTGTCGCTCTCAAATAAATAAACAAAAATAAACCAAAAAAAAAAAAATACGGTGTCTGGGATATTCATTTCTCCCTCAGAGTAGGAGCGTGCCCATTTCACTGAGGGCTGTCCACGTTTTCCCCTGGACTGAATATTTGTTCAAAATACTCCTTAGCAAAGATGCTGCTGCAAGCTGCCAGCCAGCCCCGCTAAATGTTACAGTGATTGAAAACTGCAATCACTTCCATGGGCCCAGAAGAGGGCCCTTTTATAATAAAATATGGATGCTGTAGCCATTCTGGGATCTCCAGCAGGGGCCCAAGGTGTCCATAAAAGGCTGACTAACCAAGGGAAGCAATGATAGGTGCCTTAAAGTGGCCACCATGCTCTTGACTTCTGAACCTAATGATTGCCTTAGTAGCTACCGTTGGGAACCGTGACACCGTGAGAACCGAGGTGTAGGCCCAGCCAGTTACTGACTGAATAACCTTGATAAGACATTTCATGGTTCATGGGAGAGGTGGCTTTTGAAAATTGCAAAGGAAAAATAAAATCCAGTGTTTATTTTAAATTTAAAATTTGACTTTTTTTTTCAAATCAGCAAGTTCCGGAGTCAGTTTTTGGTATTTTTCTTGTAGTCATGCTGGAGAAGGCATATCAAGAGGCTAGGGAATAGGACCACATTGGCTCTGGGGAGAATGAAGGCTGGGAGTTCAGGAGCCTTTTTTTTTTTTAACCTATGATGGGGTTCACTAGACAAGTACTTCCAACTCAGGAATATATGTCTATAGATATACTCTTTCTTTTTTTATTAAACATTTTTATGTTTATCCATTTATTTATTTGAGATAGTATGTGAGAAAGAGGCAGAGAGAGAGGGGGAGAGAATGGGTGTGCCAGGCCAGGGTCTCCAGCCTCTGCAAATGAACTCCAGATGCATGCACCACCTTGTGCATCTGGCATACGTGGGCTCTGGGGAATTGAACTGGGGTCCTTTAGCTTTGCAGGCTAGTACCTTAACTACTAAGCCATCTCTTCAGTCCTATGTTCTCTCTATATATAAAGATTCTTCCTTTGTCCACTGGTGATGATGCAACCTAGATGTCAGAGAGGGCATCTGCCTGTGGGGGATGGAGTAATCTTAGTTCAGACCGCTGCCTGCCCACACCATTCTTCATATCTGCTAAAATTCATTGCTGCAGGCTGCCCTTGGCCCTTGTGGATGTTTGCACACTGAAGGACCATTGTTCCCAAGCTGAAGGTTCCAGTGATCCCAGGATGAAGGTTTTAGGGTCCCCAGGCTGAAGGTTCCGGTGTCCCCAGCCTGAAGGTTCTGCTGTTCCTAGGCTGAAGGTTCCGCTGTTCCTAGGCTGAAGGTTCTGGAGACCCCATGCTGAAGGTTCCATTGTTCCCAGACTGAAGGTTCTGGTTCCCAGGCTGAAGGTGCCAATATTTCAAGGATGAAGGTTCTGTGGTTCCCAAGGCTGGAGTTTAAAATTAACTCTTCTCTGTTCTGAAATCACAGTATGCTTTCAACTTATGTGTTTGGACTCCTACCTTCTCCGTGGCTTTGACCTCTCCCACCTCTCCTTCCCTGGTCCTTTCTAAATTAGGGTCCGACCCCTTGTCACTAGCAGTGGGGATCATATGGTTTTCTTCCTAAGTACATTTGTTAAGTATTTTTCTTTTTAAAGCTTTTAAAACAATTTTTTTTTATGTGTGGTATATTTCTAACCCATTTCTTAAGAATTCTCACTTCAATTATTGAGGAAACCTATACTTTCTGCCTGCTAAAGGAATGATAACTACCATTTTGACACTGACTGTGCTCTGGTACTCTGCTAGATGGAACAGTTTGAGAAGATGATGAGCAGAGCCAAAAGACTCAATTTCCAGAGAGAAACAGCTTAACTGAGGTCCAGCTGATCTCTGAAAAATGATTAGCTTTAGCAGTGTATGTGGCTGTGCACTGTGTTGTTTTCTAGAATGTATGAGGATACTAGTTACAAGATTAACAAATGTAGCAGGCATCAGTTCTTTCTCCTTTTAAGGGATGTTGATCATCAGGCATATCATCACTTTTTATAATGTTTTATGTTGTAGCTATGTGTTAAAATATTATTAGTGATGCTCATATTTGGCTACATGCATTTTATTGTAGATGAGCTCTAAGGTTTGGTGTGGGGAATATGTCTGGATTGAGCAGGGGAAGGAGTGTGGCAAGGATGTAATCTTAGCTGCAGACCAGCCCCAGCCTGACCACATGGGAGAGTAACACCAAAGGGCAGTACTATCCCAAGTTGGTCACTGGATAAGACCACCCTTGGGTGTGAGGGCATAGCGAGGCTTCTCCCCAACGATGGGGAGGCTTCTCTGGACTGAGATGATGGGATCTTGGATGAAGGGAGTATCTGTGTGCTCTTAACAGCTATTAGGTACTAAGTTGTGTCCCCCCGGAAATCTTGTGCTGAAGTCTTGACCACCCTCCCACACATACACACTTGAGAATGTACTATGCTTGGAGATAAGACCCTTTAAGGCATGGTGAAGATGAAGTGAGGCTGTTTGAATGATCCTAGAAAAGAGTAGCTGGTGTACTCACAAGAACAGCATATAGAGAGATGCTAGGGGCTCCTGTGCACAGCGATGCGTCTGGTGAGGAAGCAACCAGAGGGTGGCCAGGGAGAGGGGCCACAGAGGACTCTAGCCCTGCCACCCCTGTGACCTTGGACATTTTAGCCTCCAGGATTGTGAGAAGGGCGTTTTCATCATTAGGGCCACCCCATCTGTGGTGTCTTGTTACAGGAACCGAGGTAGCGGAGGTCATAGCAGCCCCCACAGCGGCTAGAACATGAGCCTAGCAATCACATGCCGGAGGACATCTGACGGGTGTCAGGCAGGACTGCAGTAGTAGTGACCACCACACACCGCCACAAACGAGAAAACTTTGGCCCACGGGAGTAAAGTCACCTAAGGTCACACAGCCAATAAGTATAATTGTCCTCTTGGTCACTGCTTTGTGACATCACTCCTGGTAGAGAGTAGTTTTTCTCAGAAGCAGTAGCTATCCTCCAGGGTTTCAATTTCTGCTTTAATTTTTTTTTTCTAATTTTGGCTTGCCTTGCACAAAATGGGGGCCCTGGAGGCAGCTCAGCACAGACACTGGGTGTATCTATCTGTGTCCCTTTTAAAGGTGTTGTCCTTGTCATTTTGAGAACGCTGTAGCGTGCAAGTAAGTTTTCTCTGCATATGAGGAAGTCATTTTTTTTTTATTTAAGCCACTTTCATTAAAAAAAAATGAATTTCAGCAATCTTTCATGCTCATAAATGTCATTTTAGGATATATTTTTTTAAAATTTTTTATTTATTTATTTGAGAGCGACAGACACAGAGAGAAAGACAGATAGTGGGAGAGAGAGAGAATGGGCACGCCAGGGCTTCCAGCCTCTGCAAACGAACTCCAGACGCGTGCGCCCCCTTGTGCATCTGGCTAACGTGGGACCTGGGGAAGCGAGCCTCGAACCGGGGTCCTTAGGCTTCACAGGCAAGCGCTTAACCGCTAAGCCATCTCTCCAGCCCCATTTTAGGATATTTTGAAATCCTCCAAGACCTGCATTTTCAGTGAAATAATAACTATTACTATTCTGAGTACTGCCAGTCCCAATTTGTCGTGAGAAAACATGGTCTTTGGAGAAAGCACAGTGACATATAACAATAAATTGGTTTGTACTTATTGAAGTCTTCTAATAACTTTTGTTCAGTATTTTCTGGCTTGATGGAATATTACCATTGTCCTCTTCAAAGCAATAACACGAAAGGAAAAGAAAGAACATCTCTGGGCGGCTGTCTGTTGCTGAGGACCACCGCCTACCCCCAGTCTGTCTCACAAAACTAGAACAAATAGCATTCTCTTTATAGAGATTTTCTAAATGGTAGATAAAATGGAAACTATTTAAAGTGTCTTTTAGATATTGTGGTTTCTGGGTGAAGGATGCAAGTGAATCTCCCAAGTCACAAGACATTCGGTCACTGTCCCCAGCAAGCATTGATCCTTACATGCTTATTAGAAACACAAAGAGGAAGGAGAGTGGCCTTGTGGCTGGAGCAGATCCCAGGACACGTGAAGTAAGCAACTCTACCAAGGAATGGTATCACACTCTGGTCATCTGAACTTGAACATCCACAAATCTGTCGGGGCTGTCGGATGGACTTGGACATTTTGTATATATAGAAATGCGTTCTTCATCATCACCAGTACCCGGGTTGAGTTTTCTCTTTATCTTGGCTCACAGTTTCTGGGGGTGGGGGCCTCAATCCGTAGTCAGGTGTCACTATTGCACTTGGGGCCTGGAGTGAGGAAGCACATCATGGTGGAAAGTATATGATAGAGCAAAGTTACGTCACAGCCAGGAAGTGAAAGAGGAACGTTGAGACATAGGGCCCACTGCACCCTTTAGGGGATACGCTCCCAGTGATCCAAGATATGATGTCAGGTCCTACATCTGAAAGGCTCCACTACCTCTTAGTGGCCCCATGGGATGGGGACCAAGCTTGAGCTCCAACATACACAGATGGGCCTTGACATTCATGATCCACAGTCTACCATCTGACAGATAAATTCAGCATGGATGTGAGAGAAGAAAGGAGGCGGAATGCTTGGGGGGGGGAATCTATCTCCTTCCGCTTTTTCTTTGTGTGCGTGTGTGTAATATGTGTGTATATGGGCACCCCTGTGTCATAGCACGTGTATGCAGGACAGAGGACAATTTCTGACTGTTGGTCTTTTCCTTCCACCTTGGGAGAGTGTCTCTCTTGTCTGTCACTGGCTAATGTGAGCTTCAGGATTCTCCTGTCTCTCATTGCTTTAGACGCATTGGGGTTACAGATGCATGGACCACTTTGTATCCGGCCTTATATGTGGGCTGGGGATCTGAACTCCAATCAGCGGACTTATGGAGCAAGTACCTTTAACCACTGGGCAATCTCTCCAACCCCTCCTTCCACCTTTCTTCCTTCCCTCCATTACTCCCACCCCCAACAAAGATTCAGAAGTTGTTTTTATATGACATTGTGATTTTGTAGGCCCTTATCTTTTAGAGATCTATGAACTCATTGATTCTGTAAGTTTGGAGTGTCTTCCTTGAGCCATACACTTGAGATGCCATGGAGAACAGGACAAGTGTAGCTTCTGCCTTTGGAGTTTCCTGTCTACCTGGAGCATTAGTATAAATGCTTTTTATTTTGACAGATGTTAAGAGCCAGTTTTGTGCTAAAGTAGTATGAATCAGGTTCACCTGGAAGACTCATTCAAACGTTGTGATTCAGTTAAGTCAGGGATGAAAGCGGCTGAGAACTTGTATTTCTAAATTATTTTATGTATTTACTTATTAGAGAGAGAGAGAGAGAGAGAGAGAGAAAGAATGGGCATGCCAGAGCCTCCAGCCACTGCAAACAAACTCCAGATGCATGCGCCCCCTTGTGCATCTGGTTGATCTGGGTCCTGGAGAGTTGAATGGAGATCCTTTGGCTTTGCAGGCCAAGGTTTTAACCTCTAAGCCATCTCTAGCCTTGAGAACCTGTATTTCTATTACGAGCCCAAGTGGTCCTGTTGATGTTGTTCTGAGGACTACCTTTGAGAGCCAATATGGAAAGTCTGTCACACACATTTGCTCAAGGGATTACCACTGGTTATAATAAATTGAAATAGCAGTGAGTGCACAGGGCAGACCTTCCTTGTAAATAACTAAGCTTTTTAAGAAAAAAGAAGAACCTTGGTTTTTGCCTGAGGCAATGTCCCTGTTTCATGAAATATGCTCTTTAGGAAAAGATAAACGTTCTGGCCCTGCAGAGGCTGAGGTAAGAGGAGGATTGTTGTGAATGTGAGACCAACCTGAGACTACATAGTGAATCCCAAGTCAGCCTGGGCTAGAGTGAGATTGTACTTCAAAAAAAAAAAAAAGATAATGTATGTATTATTATTATTTTAGAATCCTGAGCAGCTGGTACCGAGGCTTTGAAGATGGCTCAGTTGGTAAAGTGCTTGCCATGCAAGCATGAGGATCAGAGTTCAGATCCCCAGTGCCTAT
This sequence comes from Jaculus jaculus, assembly GCF_020740685.1. NCBI lineage: Eukaryota > Metazoa > Chordata > Mammalia > Rodentia > Dipodidae > Jaculus > Jaculus jaculus. The sequence goes on from NC_059118.1 coordinate 21,778,107, forward strand.
GTCAGAGCCAGGTATGGCAGCAGGCACTTGTATGCTAGGGCTGGGGAGGCAGGGACAGGAGGGTTTCTGGGGCTTGCTGGCTAGCTAGTCCAGTGGAATTGGGGTAAGCTCCAAGTTCAGTGAGAGAGTCTGTCTCAGTGATTAAGGAAGACACCCAACTTTGGCCTGCATCCTCCACATATATACTACACACACACACGCCCACACACATTGAAACATGCGTACACACATGTTCACACATAAACAAACATATAAACCATTTGCACATACCACATCTACATGCATATTCAAACAAAGGTGTGGTGAAATAGAGCTGAAGTAACAGAGAGTACCAGCTCACCTCTAGGCCTGTTTTTTCCTCCTTGAGGGTCCTATGCAACACAGCCAGTGCTCTCCACGTGTGGGCAGCAGCATCTGCAATGCAGGATCCCAGGACCTGTCCCAGGTCTACCAACTCAGAAATGTTGGGGAACATGAGTCTGCTTTAACGAGCTCTCTAGGTGATGCTGATATGCACTCAAATTGGAGCCATCTGAGATTGAAGGTAGTAGCAATGGTGCTATGTTTTTATAGGGCCCCTAGCATCTAATAGTGTCATCTCCTTTAAGACAATTTGCTGGCATAACTAAGCTTTAATTTTCACTTTGTTTTCTCCCATAAGTCAAAATTCCATTCCTTATTGCTGAATATCTCTTTTCAGTGTGTCTGGGAAGACAATTGTGACTTTACTCTAAAACAGTTTTACTGGCAAAGATGAAAGTCCCAAATTAATGTCAAAATGGTACTAATTCAGCAGGAGAAAGATGGGCTTCCAATCATCTGTATTCTAATTTCATGTCCACTGTACACGCACCTGGGACCTTTGGTTGGTTCTTAGCCTATCTGAGCCTTACTCTCTGTAACTGAGAAATGGCCAGAAAAAAAAAAAAATGTTATCCTGGGGCTAGAGAGATTGCTCAGTGGTTAAGGCACTTGCCTGCAAAGCCTAACAACCGAGGTTCAATTCCCCAATGCCCATGTAAAGCCAGATGCAAAAAGTGGCGCATATGTCGAGTTTGTTTGTAGTGTCTACAGGCCCTGGCTTGCTCATTCTCTCTGTCTCTGTCTATATGCAGATTATATATATTAATATATAAAGTGTTATCCTGGTCTAACCAAAAGCCTTGTAACAATGGTCAAGCATTACAATGGTTACGAGTGTGTTTTTGAAACTTTGCAAGGAAGACTGACTTCAGACTACTCATGGCTTTGTGCACCCCTGCTAATGAAATGAGAATAGTCTCATTATTGGTACTCTACATAAAGACTGGAAGTAACTGGCAACTCATAGCACAGTGTGAGCTCTTCTAAAGTAGTCTATTTCTGTTCATGCTTTGTGTTTAGTGTGCAAAGACTGGAAGATGTAGAGTCAGAACAGAATAGAACAGAACTGAGCATGCTATCTTCTTGCTTCTGGCCAGTGTCTGCCACTACTTTCCTTTGAGCTGGTCACGTCCCAGAGCAGCGGTTGGCAGAGTGCAGTCCCTGAACCACCAGCACCAGTGTTGGCACAGAATTTGTTAGACGTCACATTCTCAGATACTGCGCCCAGACCCACTGAATCAGAATCTTCGGTGGTGGGACCCGGTACTGTGTGTTAATTTAATGAGCTCTGCCAGTGACCCTGATGCTCTGTCCTCTTAGAGAGGATTTATTTGTGTCTTGACTGAAGGATCTAACAAAGGCCACCATTTTCCTGGAGCAAGGTGGTGGCTTCTAATTTTCTCCAGCATGGATTTGCAACACGGGTGTCCAAGCTCTCAGACAGCAAGCAGTAATTGGATTCCTTCATACACATGCCGTGTCACCGCCCACCTAGCACAGAGGAAGTCTGGAATGCCACTCCAGTGCATCTGTTATGAGGCTGACTTCAGGGTGTGAGGAAATGAAAGCTATTTATCATAGGTCATTTTCCCTCAGTGACAGGAGAAATGAGCCTTAGCTGAACAAGCCTTCAAATTGGGCCCACATAAAAAAAAAAAGAAAGAAAGAAAGAAACACATGCAGATTGACAAACAGTTTAAATACGCTCTTCTCCCTCTGGGAGCAAACCCTTTTCTAAGATTCACCATGGTTGTGAAGCATCCCGAAGAAGTTCTGCAGGGCTGGGGAGATGGCCGGAGGATAGAGGCGCTTACTCCGTGAGCCAGACACCAAGTGACTGGCAATAAGGGGCACAGCCAGGAATGGGAGGTGGAGCTAGCAGAATGCCAAAGCCTACAAGGCCAGTTTAGTGACCCTCCCAGGTGCAAAAACAACAACAGGAGAGACTGTCTCAAAAAAAAGAGGGCAGGGGGGGGAAGGAGAGGACAAAACCCTGAGGTTACCACTGGCTTCCACATGCATGCCATGGTACCCATGTACATAGACATACACATGCCGTGTCACCGCCCACCTTCCTTGTCACCCCCAGCAGAAGAATTTCTGCAGGTGGAGCCTTCCCAGTCTGTCCCGCAAGTCAGGCATCTGGAGCAGAAAGGAACTTTCCCTTGATCATGCCTTTTCCTCCTAGGAGGGAATCGTAGGTTCTAGAGGGAGAGGGACCAAGACTGTGTGCCCAGTGAGCCCTGCCAGAGGAGGAGGGACTGGGTATTTCTCAAGGACAAGATTTGTCTGGGTCGTACAGATGTGACTTGGTCTCCTGCATGCCTTTATAAAGTCTTATTGAAACATAGCCACACATTTGTTTGTGTATTGCCTGTCTGCTTCCACACAACCAAGTCAGTCAGGTAACTGTGACGGAGACCATATAGACCTGAAAACCGCCCAGTGCGGACTAGCTAGGCCTCTGTAGAATCCCCACTGAAGAACTCCCGTGGCAGGAGCCCCTCCCTCCCTGAGCTGCTTGAGGGGAACCTGCAGGCTCCAGTGGACTGAAAGGACATTGGGAAAGAACAGAGTGATGCAGTGCCCATGGGTCCCTGTGGAGTCTGGCAGAAAGAAAACCAGAGAGAAGGCCATCATTTCTTACTGCTTATTTGAGTCAGTTACTATATGCATTATAAGAACTGACATAGTTAAAATAAAGAAACACTTTGTACTGGGCATATATTTATGTTTATCTGATATGTTTCTTCCTGGTGTTGGGTATTAATAGGCAAAACTTTAGTGTTTGTCATACTGTACCATGTCCGACAACATTTGTTTGATCATACTACACTACCATATCCAATGCTTTCCATCTTTTATACTATTTATTGTTCACAATAATTCTGTGAGGTACATTTATTCATCCCTATTTTATATATGAGAAAGTTTAATTGGTTCCCAATGTTAAGGAGCCACTGTTAGTCTTGATGTACACATGGGTCTTTTTCTATGCCAAAGCCAATATTATAAGTTAGCCTTGTTCAAGCTGGGCGTTGAGAAGTTAGTTTTGTGAGTTCCAAATAGCATTAATTTTTTTTTAATAGAATGGAAACCACCAGAGTTTGTCACGCATAGCTTGAGTGGTGTTATAGTCAGCTCCCTGCTGCTGAGATGAACCTCCAAACCAGACACAGTCTGTGGGAGGAAGGGATTTATTTCAAGCTTACAGCTCCAGAAGTTCCACTGATGGCAGAAGAGTCTGGCCCCCTTTTATAGATCCAAAAAGAGAGAAAATAAGCCACCAGCACCACCACCACAATCAAGAGCAAATCTAAATCAGCATAGAAACAGCAGGAACCCAGGCAGCACTCAAGCACTCTGCATACATTTAGGCCAGACCCCACAACCCGTCCCCAGTGACACCTCTTCCAGCCAGGCTGTCAGAAATCCAAGTTGTAAGCTTTAATAAAACAGTTGAGTCTATTGGGGGACATAAATTCAAACTACCACAAGTAAACTTTGGAGCATTTAACTCTCAAGATGAGTTTGTAAGTCATTGTGTTGTCAAGTCTAACATGTATACACACGCAACACATTTCTCTGCGCTGGACAGCAAGGCAGATATTCCCCTACTATGTCATAATCAAATTTGAAAGCAAAGGAAGGGCAGGAGGGGTGAAAAAAGAAAGGAGGGAGGAAATATGAGTGAATCAATGAATAACTTTAAAATAGACTCTGGGAGGAGAGAAATAAGAAATAAGATGGAATATGCAACTGTGAAAGAGACACAGAGATTCAGGGAGGTGGGGAGGAGAGAAGGAGGACAGCAGAGGGAAGCTATGTGATTCTGTCCATGGCTTCATCTAGCACACGGTGAAGCTGAAGATGGTTTCTATGTACTTCACTTGCTAGGGCTCTCGGTCACTCTGAATGTGAAGGAACTATAAATAGTCTTATAAAATGTGCCCCTTCCATACAAATCTCTTACCTTACCTGGTCCTCAGTGGAAAGTGGCAATGTGTAAAACAGGCTGGGTTGAAATTATGGAGTGAATAAACTCCTCACTGCATGCCTTCCTCAGAATGGATAAAGGCTGCTCTGAATATGAGTAATCTTTGTCTTTTGACTGAATAGTTTTGAACCTACCATATAATATTTCGTATTTTAATGGGAAAACATAGTTAATGAATGGATGTTCAAGTTTTCTTTTACCTGTATTTTTTTAACTTCTATTATATATTTTACTATCAAATGGCTCTAGAGTCAGTTAATTGAAAACCCCATTTTTACAGAAGTAGAAATGAATGAGAATTTCTATGAAGCATCCCTATATATTTATACTTTCATCAACTACTTATTACAGAATCTTCAAGCTACTCATCTAGATTACCCTTATGTAAATTTAACTGCAGAAATTGGGTGCTGTCATTATCTTCATGTTTCTGGGACACGCCTCATGACCAAAAGCAGTTGAAGGGTAGAAAGGGTTTATGTTGGTTTACAGTCTTTTTATGAGAGAGAGAGGGAATTGGCACACCAGGGCCTGTAGACACTGCAATCAAACTTCTGACATGTGTGCTACTTGTGTGCATGTACAATCTTGCACACTTGTGTCACTTTGGTTGTCTGGCTCACGTGGGACCTAGAGAGATGAACATGGGTCCTTAGGCTTCACAGACACGCACCTTAACTGCTAAGCCATCTCTCTAGTCCTTGTTTACAGTCTTGTAAAGGTTTCAGCATGGGTTTTAGCATGGCAGGTTTCAGGTTTCAGCATGGCAGGGAGGAGGATGATAGAGAAGAAGCTGGGGCATCACATCTTACCACATCAGCTGACTGAAAGCAGCAAGAGTGAGCTGGGATATGGAAGGAGGGAAGCTGGACTATAACCCCTCTATGCCCACCCCCAGCCACATATTTTCTCCCAGATTTCCCAGCTAGAGACCCAAGTATTCAAAACACATGAGTCTATGAGGGACATGTGACTCAAACCACCACATCGAGGCTCAATAAATTTAAATATTGTTTTTAAATTGTTTATACAAAAGGAGATAGAAGTAAATGCAAATGACGCTTTTTGTGGCCCCAAATTCTGTATTTCCCCATTAGAAAGAAAGTAGAAACCAGGAATTAAAATTAGTGCTTTATGTTGCAATTCAGAACAATTGTTTCTCTTGGAAGTCAGTGTGGTGCCATTTTACTGTGGTAGAGTATCGTTGTATGATTCCTGCTCTTCCCATCTAAAGACATTTCTCTACTTCTTGTCCCTGTTAGCAGTTTGGAGTATATTGTTATATTGCTATGTGATCCATTTTCCTTTCTTTGTTGAAGATTGCAACAGGCACCAACTCTATTTTAGTCATGAATAACAGTGTCTCAAGTAACTTGGGTTATTGGCATCAGCTTAAATGGAAAGTCTTTCCTCTCCTTTTCTTTTCTTTTCTTTTCTTTTTTTTTTTTAATAAATGGTGCATGTGGGTGTAAATGAGACCTATCAGAATGAACTCCATTTCAAAAGCCTCCATAATCTGTTACAAAAGTATTGTGGTATTTTCCCCAGCTTGACAGAATGCCATTGCTATAGTCTACCCATGTTGTTTTGTCTCACTACTACCATTTTCCTTTTTAAAAAAGAAAGTTCCAGAACACTGCTAATGCTACTTCATTCCTGTCACCTCAACTCAAAATTTTGTGTGTTGTATCACAGGGCCCTTCTGCTTGGTTATTTCAGCCTAATTTTCCTCCTAAAGACCTCCATATTAAATAAGGACTCATGCTTCTAAATGCAAAAGTTTTAGCATGGATAATTTATTCTTGTTCCGTGGTTTTGCTCTCCTAACATCAAAGGTCACTGCAAGCAAGTGTGTTCTTCCTGTCTCTCCACTGCTTTCATCTTGCCTAGTGCTGCTGTTACATTCAGCCAGATACCTTCAGAAAGCTGTTCCAAAGATTCAGCCTTGTGCACCAGGAAGTTTTTATCAGGGCCAGTCTTCGGGGGAAATACAGAGTTCCTAGCCTCATTAACGCCTTGATAATGGTACTTGTTGGTTATTCTTTACTTCAGAGATCCCAGAAGACCCGCTTGTGGCTGAAGAGTATTATGCCGACGTATTTGATTCCTGTTCTGAAGAGAGTGAAGAGCAGGAAGATGAAACCTTGTCCTCAGAACCAGCAGGGGAAGTAAGAGATGAGGGAGCTCCGCCAGCTTACCTAGCAAACCAACAGGTATACAACCTGCTCCCAAGGCGTGGGAGGAGGACCTGTCCGAGGTACTGCCTGGACTTGCTCCCAACACAGCTTGAAGGGGAGGTGGAAAGGCTTTGGGTTTTTATGATGGCTCCATATGATAAGCCCTGATTCCCAAGGTGAAGAGGTAGGTAGGACCCCATGGAATTTCAAGATGGTTCAGGGAAGGGCTGACCACTTCAGTACCCCATAGGACATGGTGGGGAGTGTGTACAATGTATAGCCTGAATACTAAGTCATGCCTCCTTTATTTAATAAGCACTGTGAGTGTCCCTTTAACAGGGGCAATGGGACATTTTAATATGCTCTTCTGCCTGGTAACTAAACTTTTTTTTAGTCTTTTCAGCAAGTCTAATGCAAATACAAATATATAAAGACTGGTTTAACTGTGGAGTCACAGATCCTAATCTCAGAGGATGCCCTTTCTAGCTACTTTCAGTCCCTGTGCTCCATCCTTACAGCAAGTCAGAAATCCATCATAATGTTCAATAAGAACACTAAAAATGTGTCTTGATTTTTATGTAAGAGAAGTGAGAAGAAGTTAGAAGGCAACTAGTAGGGTGTGGGTGTAAATCCAAGCAAAGGAAAGGATGGGGGGGGAGAGAAAGGTGAGAGACTTTAGATAACAAATACATGAGTAAAGGGCAAGAACCTGCCTCCTGGAGGCATATGCCCATATTGTACCTGAGGAAACAGTCAAGACTAATGAAACAGGGCTACCTTGCACATGCCAGGTGCTGTGCTAAGCCCTATCTCATTTTCTACTCACAAGTTCTTTTTTATGAGATAGAGAGCACACTTGCAAGAGAGAGGGGGGAGAGAATTTGGTGCAGTAGGGCCTGTAGCCACTGCAGCCAAATTCCAATCGTGTGTGTCATGTTTTGCGCATGCATCACCTGGTGCGCCTGTCTTACATGGGTTCTGGGGATTCAAACCTGGTCCTTAGGCTTAGCAGCCAGTGCCTTGACTTCTAAGCCATCTCTCCAGCCCTGCTCACAACTTATGGGGTTGCAACCCATTTTACAAACTAAGAAATTACAGTGCAGAGAAAAGATTTAACTTCATCTAAGTGCAGTGACTGCTGGGAATCAAACCAGCAGACATGCACTGTGGAAACTCTTGGGCATGAGGGTGAGTCTGGAACTTACTGTGGAAGTTAGTATGGTAGAAGAAAAAGGAGATTCTTACGCCCTGCCATCAGCTTTGAAATATGCAAACCTGGATCATGATGTAATGAATTTCATACCATATTCAGAACCAAGTCTTCTGCTTACTTGCTGGGATTTACTTGTTTATTTTAAATGTAATTGACTGGGCATACTGGCACATGCCTTTATTTATTTTGTTGTTTATTTATTTGCAAGCAGATTTAGATAGAAAAGAGCTAGAGAGAAAGAATGGGTGTGCCAGGGCCTCTAGCAACTGCAAACGAACTCCAGAATGCATGTGCTACTGTGCACCTGAGTTTATGTGGGCACTGGGGAAGTGAACCCCGGTCATCAGGTTTTGAAGGCAAGTGCCTTAACTGCTGAGCCATCTCTCCAGCTGATTCTCTGAGATTTAAATGAGAATAAAGCTGAAACTCAAGTTGAGAACAGTCATCTGTAAATATGTGCATAAAGCCAGGACTTCCTTTCAGAAACTTGAAAATTCTTTCTCTTTTTCTCTCAGTATAACTACTTCATTTTTACATTTGTTTTTTATTTTTATTCATTTTTTGTTAAATCAGGGTCTTGCTCTAGCCCAGGATGACCTGGAACTCACTATGTAGCCTAAGGCTAACCTTGAACTCATAGCAATTCTTCTATCTCTGCCTCCACACTTCTGTGATTTAAAGGCGTGCACCACCATTCCCGGCACAATACACTTACTTGAAATTGCAGGGCTTTCTTCCCTATACTATTGGACTAATGTTTTGTAAAGAGATTAAACAGTTAATCAAGAATGAGTGGGGGTGCTTGACTGCTGGACCTTGGGGAATGGTGTGCAGCAGGAGGAACCTGGGCTCACCAGCACCTGGGAAATCCATCACTCCATGTCTTGAGTGAGTGTTACATCTCCAAGTCCACCAGCCCCACTTTCTTTTTCTCCTCTTCTCCACACTGTGATCCAAAATGTCTAAAGAGTTGTGCCGTTGGCTACCTGTGAATGTCTTTGAAACCTTAAAGCAAGCCCTGACTTGCCTGGAGCCAAAGCATTAAAAAGAGAAAGTTGCAGTTTGAGGGTTTTAATAATGCAGGGTAAACAAGGCATCCATTCGCAGCAGAATGTGGACCCAGCAGCAGTCACGTGTCAACAGCTCTGAATTCAACAGCAGAAGCGGTCACGGTCACTGTCGTGGGAACCAGGAGGACTCGTTTGCAGCCGGAGTTTTGCAGATGTGGCTCTGCATTCCCATCGCTATGGACATGTTAGGGCAGAAGGTGGCCTCAGCAGTGAGCCAGGAGCTGTGACCTCAGCCTCCTGATCCCCGGGCAGCCCCCACAGAGGTACCCTCTGGCTGCCCTAAGGGCAGCAACATCCTCTGTCTTCCCCATGAATTATGGATGCGTACAAGCAAGGGCCTGACAGCTGAGGAGACCAAACTGAGATATGGAAGGTGCATCTGAGTACACAGGAAAGGGAGACGGTCACCTCGGCGTTCTGGTGTCTGAAATTTAGGGCTGTCGTGGATACAGTTTGAAGAAGAGAGGTAGTTTCCTAGTAATATAACTCACAGAAAAGAAAGTAGGTGGGTTGTCAATTGTATCATTTATCCACAGATTATATACTTGAGTGTGGTAGGGATTGCATCTGTGGTACAGAATAGATACAGTCTCATCTTCATGGACATTACACTCTCATGTATTTAGATAGGATCTATTAATGGAAAATCCCTCAATCTGATCATCATTTCTGTCTCCTTAGAGAATCTAGCTGGGTGTAGTGACTCATACCTTCAATTCCAGCAATTGGAGGCTGAGGCAGGGGGATCACCATGAGTTTAAGACCAGTCTGGGCTATAGGGTGAGTTCCAAGTCAGTCTGAGATAGAGGGAGACACTGCTTCAAAACAGCTAAAAAAAAAGGTATGCCAGAACTCTAGTATCCAATAACATGTCTGTCTTGTGGATCTACTGTAGACTTTCTGAATTCAGCAATAAACTCCTTGGCCCCGTCCACAGTTCCTCCTAAGGTAACCTTGGCTTACTGCTTTTTACTCATATTCACACCCACTCTGTAAACAAAACCGACTGGCTTGACCTTCAGTGTATGGAGTATGACCACAACTTAGTTCCACTCTCCCTACCACAAACCCTGTCACTTCCCCAGGGGGATTTTGTGGTGACTTCAAACTGACTTCCCAGTGACACCCCCCCCTCTCACCTCACACAAAGTAAAAGGCAAAGCCTGTGCACGGGTCTCCTGCTCCCCATTACCTCACAGAGCCCCTTCCCCTTGTTACCACGTGAGTCGCTGTTAGAGGCCCGTCCACCCGCACTAGCCTGCTCCCCGTTTCGGAAACACATAGGCACACATCTGTGTTTGGAAGCCTGGAATGCTCTGCTCACGAGTACAAAACTAACTTTCTTCCTCCCTATCTTCATGCTTTTGCTCTGCAACGTCTGCCCGGGGAGGTCTCTGGCCGCCTCAAAGAATCTAGCCCTCGTGGGCCTGAGAATTCTCTCTGCCACCTTCCTACTTTACTTTCCTTTGTAGTCTTTTTTTTTTTTTTTTTTTTTTTTAACATTTGAGTTACTACAATTTACTTGTGACCTATCTCTATCTTAGAATGAACCAGGAAGGAAAATATTCTTTGTATTTCTTTGTCTGCAGTTGTATTCATAGCACCTTGAATAGCATTTGGCACAGAGTAATGCTCAGTAGACATTGTGTAATGAAAGAATGAACGAGCAAATGAATATTTGCAGGGTGTAATCTAATGGTGCAGTTAGCAAATAAGTCAACAAACGAACACATGCAAGAAGCAACCATGAGCTGAAGAAGCAGAACTGGTGGAGGAGATGGATTCTGAGGGGCTATGAGGTGACTTAGAGTCAGTGAGAATGTCCCGATGACATGTTCAGCTGTGGCTTGAGGAATGAAAAGCCAAGTCCCTTGAGCTGAGCAGAGGGAATGGGGGAGGAGCGTTTCAAAGCAAGGGAGCTGTATGTGGGAAGACCCAGGTTGTGAAGGCCGGGCAATTTTGAGAAGCCACAGAGTGGGCAGGAAGATCATGCAGTTGGAAATGCCAGACCATCTGTATTTGTACCAGGAAGAACTTGTGGATTTTGGAAGGAGGGTGCATATTTTTAAGTGAAAGGCTAATTTAGTGAAGAATTGATGATGAGTTGGGGTGGATGTGACTCGGTAGGAGAAAGAAAGAAAGAGAAAGGAAGGAAGGAAGGAAGGAAGAAAGGAAGGAAGGAAGGAAGGAAGGAAGGAAGGAAGGAAGGAAGGAAGGAAGGAAGGAAGGGGGAGGAGGAAAGAAGAAAGGGAAGGAGAGAGAAAGAAAGAGAGAAGAAGGAAGGAAAGAAAGCAGAAAGAAGAAAAGAAAGGAAGGAAGGAAAGAAAGAAAGAGAAAAAGCAAGAGAGACAGAGAGAGAGAGAGATGAGACATCATGGTAATAGAAATTAGGACACGAGGTGGAGGGACTGGCTGGAAGGAAGCCAAGGGAACTTCAGAGGATGACAGGGATATCTTCATTTCTTTTCTGATGGCGCCTATTTGGGAACGTGTAGTTTTGAAAGACACATGGCATTGTACACACAGATCTGTACACCTCAGTATATGCAGGTTTTATCTCACCAAATAGAGTTACAATTGGAGGGAAAACAATTTTAAACCCTAGAAGAGTTGCAATATCTGCATTCGTGTACGAGCCATGTAACTCCTTCGCTGGTGTCGCAGCCACTGCCTGCTGCTCATGGCCAGATGCAAGGTGGTCCTGACGCATGCAAACGAGGCCTCTCAGGAAGACACGGGGTCCAGAATGACTGTGCATGAGCAGAAAAGATGGTGCCTTATGTTGATTACTTCCTGCGAGATGACTTTGAGAGAAGTGACAAAAATGGAGAAGTCAGCTCCTTTACACCTGCACATCAACTGAAACCGAGGATCAGTGAGTGTGGCAATGTGCCTGGGGTCTCCTTAAGACGGAGCTCAGCTGAGCACTTCTCTGTTGCTCAAGCCATCACGGAAGGTGTGTCTGTTCTGAGCTCATATCTATAGATTTGTGCCCACTTGGGATTAATCACCAGATGGATAACATGGTGCCAGGAGCCAGCGGCATACTGTGAGGGCAGCCACACGTCTCTTCCCACTCATTCTGAGCAGATTTTAGCCACTGAGAACAGAAGACACGTCTGCATCTTAATCTATGCAATGCCTACTGTAGACTTGGATAAATACACCTTTTGGAGCTGGGCATGGTGGCGCACACCTTTAATGCCAGCACTTGGGAGGCAGAGGTAGGGGGACCGCTGTAAGCTCAAGGCCACCCTGAGTCTGCATAGTGAATTCCAGGTCAGCCTGAGCTAGAGTGAGACCCTACCTCAAATAAATAAATAAATAATAAATCTTTTGGCACTGGCTTCTGATTGGTTGCTCTCTAATCAGTATGGCAACACCTCTTCTGTGTCATTGTTCATCTTTACCACCGCACAGTTGCAGCTTGAATGGTACACCATGACTGGAGTCTCTAGAGTCAGTGATTATGGAAATGGGCCAGGAGACAAGCTGCCTTGGAATGGCATCTCTCCAGTTGCCCTCATCCATTCCAGCAGTTTAAAAGGAAAGCTGGGCTGGTTTTACCTTTAAGTCAACACTAGTATATCTAACACCATGCTTCATGCTCCCAGTTCCTTCAAATATTTCTTGAATCAAAAAGGAGATTTAGCTAGCATTTTAATATTAATGAGTATATTAATATCAAATGTACTGGGGTAAATTATATAAGTGATATGGTTATAAGCTCATACACACATATATGTGGATATATATGTGTGTGTGTATTTATATACACATAATAGGCAGGTGTCCTGGCATTAATTTAAATGTAAATCTCAGTGAAGAGAGGACATCATGTTCTTGTAACTATATAGAGAAGGTGAGCTGTCTGAGTCTTAATATTTGAACAGCACTTTTAGAACACATCTTGAGATTTTCATGGATTTAGCTTAGAATTGAAAAATATGTTGTATTTCAAGAAGACTGAGACTCATGTGAAGAATAATTGCCTGCGTCAACTTGACAGAACTATGGGGTGCTCAAATATCTGATTAAACATTACTCTGAGTGTTCCTGTAGAGATGTTTGGGTGAGATAAACATCTAATTGAGTTGGCCAAGTAAAGCCTGCTGCCATTTAGTGTGAGTCTCAATCAGTGGAAAGCCTGAATAGAACATAGGCTGACCTTTTAAGTAACAAATTCTTGCTTAACTGACTTTATATTGGGACATTTCCCCCGCTGTCTTCAGACTCAAACTAAACCATCTGTTTTCTTGCAGACTTGCCAATCTTGGGACTCACCATAATCACATAAAAGAATTCCTTATCCTCTCTATCTCTCTGTGTCTCCCTCCCCCATCTGTGGAGAACCCTGAATAGTTGTCCCATGAACTTGTAGAATGAACCGGGATCCTACAAAGAGTAAACTACAACAGGGAACTCTGCAAGTAGATCTGTTCAGATGGAGATTTCTCAGTGTTTCTGGGGCTTCCACCAGTGCACTGGGCCAGTTAGATTTGGGAGGGTTAGATCTTCCTTTTCTGGAAGGATTCTGAGAGCTTTTCATATGTCCATGAACCCCATGCATCTCTGAGACAGAATATATGGCATTTATGAGGCATGTTCACATATCCCTTAAGGAAAGTTCTTTCAACATATTTTTCTAACTTAATACCTTGGTAAATCCATGTTGTTGGACAGATAGTATAGGGAAAGTTTTATAGGTTGAGTTATTGAGTAGTTTGATCTAAACCAAGGGATAGCCTATGGACCACACAATAAAAGGTTGTTTGTTTCTCAATGTTAACAAGATCTGTAATGTGAATAGCCATCTGAATTGAGAAATATAGTGATTCATCCTCAGAAAGCAAACAAACATAAAGCAAGTAAATCCTAAGACCAGTAAACACAAAGCTAAATTTGAGGTAAAGAACCTAGCCTATACTCACATACACATGGAAGGTTTAGCCTGACCACCTCCACAGTTTCACATCCCACAGTGGCTGATTTATGTAACCCACAATCCAGTGTCATCTCAGGAGCAGAGAGCTTTAAGGTGAGCACCAACTCACAGCAGGGCCAGTTTTTGTCGGGAAAGTTTCTCCAGCGGCAGCAACTGAATTTTCCAGAGGGTTCATAAACAGGATTCTATCAAAGAGAGCTCCATTTGGGGAGGTCATATTATGTTCTGTGTTTCTGGGGTCACCTTAGAGGCTGACAGAAAATAGCTGTGTGATATAATATCTGAGAGCCAAGAGGAAAAGGCAGGGGAGAAAGGTGCCGAGTCAGCTGACTTGGAAGGGAGCTCTGCAAACAAAAGCTTCAAACAAATGTTCACTTTCCACAAGACAAAGAAGCTGTGCATCCAAAGAAGGACATACATAGTAGGGTAAAGACAGAAAGACATGCTTTATTTGATTGTTCCTTACTTGTATGTGTGCTTTCTTTTGATTGGATTATTTAAAAAATAATCTTTATCAAGCAGGGCTTCAGTGAAGGTGAGGGTAAGGAGTGTGGGGGCAAAGAAGGTTAGTGGGTGGAGATGATGATCATGACACGTCGTATATATGCATGGAGATTGTTGGCAAAAAGTTAAAAAAAAAAAAAAAAGATTTAGCAGTTGCCTCTGAGTCCAGCTCTGAGCTAATAATGACTCAACCAGGTTTGGTCTCTGCCCTCACACAGATCATTATAACAAACAAAACATAGATTTATTTATTTGGGCGTGTGTGTGTGAGAGAGAGAGGTGAGTGTGGGCATACATGTGTGTCGCGATGTATGTCAGTTGGAGAACAACTTCGTGGTGTTGGTGACCACCCTCCGCCTCACTGGTCTCTTGTTCTTTGTTCACCACTCGCTCCCCACGCTGGCTGGATTGTGAGCTTCCGGGAAATCTCCCTGTCTCTGGCTCCCACCTCATCTCAGGTGTGCCTGACAGCCTCTTGTTTTTCACACGGGCTCTGAGAATCCCAGCTCAGGCACTCATGCCTGCACAGCAAGAGCTTCCTCTCTGGGCCGTCCCTCCAGCCCCCAACTATTCATTTCATCTATGTATCAAAAGAAAACGGCGTTATGGCAGAGAATGACCACAGTAGTGGTAGAAAACTAATGAAGATAAATGTTCAGAGGACCTCTGGGCAGGTGACAAAAGTCAATATCTAAGGATCTAGAAAGAGTCCCATAAATTTATGAGGCAAGTACATTCTTAGCTAATGGCAAGATCTTCACATGGGAAAGGTCTTAATACATCTGAATAACTGAGGGGGAAATAAAAGCAATGTGGGGGGGGGGGCTAGAGAGATGGCTTAGTGGTTAAGGAGCTTGCCTGAGAAGCCTAAGGACCCCTGTTCAACTCTCTAGACCCCATGTAAGCCAGATGCACAAAGGTGAGGTAAGCACAAGGTGGCACAAGCATCTGGAGTTTGATAGCAGTGGCTGAGGCCCTGGTGTGCCAGTTTTCTCTTTCCTCTCTCACTTTCTTTTGAAAAAAAAAAAACAGCAATGCACACGGAACAACAGAGTGAGAGAGAATGGACTGAGGAAGTCAAAGAGGTCCACAAGGGCTATAGCACACAGGGTATGACAGGGTTTTATCTTATGCATATGCTGATCAGGATTTTACTCAGCTACTCACATGCTCCTGACTATATCTGCTTTCTCCATAACTTGAACTATGTGTCCCTTATTGCCTTTTTTATGAGAGAGAGAGAGAGAGAAAGAGAGACAGAGAGAGGGAGAGAGAAAGTCCCTTCTGTGCATGCTGTGTTTACCTGGAGAACTGATATTTTTCTTTTTTCTAAATATTTACCCATTTGTTTTCAAACAGAAAGAGAAGAGAGAATGGGTATTTCAGGGGCTCCAGCCACTGCAAATGAACTCCAGATGCATATGCCACTTTGTGTATCTGGCTTTATGTGGGTCCTAGGGAATTGAACCTAGGTCCTTAGGCTTTACAGGAAAGTACTTTAACTGCTGAACCAGCTGCTCAGCCCCTTGTTGTCCTTACACCACCCTTCAGAAGCTGGGGTTGGAATCGCGGATGCAGAACTCACCTTCTCCCCTGCCCCTCCTTAGCTGAAACTTGCCTTGATCTATCACATGGAATTGTTCTTGGTCTTCTTTGTTAATTCATACCCTATTTTCTGGGCTCACTGGACAGTTCTTCCACTCTATGATATTTTCCAGAGGTTCCTGTGGCTGCTTTCAGCTGGGAGCTTAGTTTGAGGGTCCAGGGTGGTCTGAGTGGCATGTATTAAAGTTGTTGGTTGCCATTGGCCTCTTTTCCTCTTATGACTTCTCATGTTATGTGGCCTCCCATCTCGTGATTTCTCCAATGTGATAGCCTGGGCTTCTGTACATGATTTCCAGCTTCTCATGGAGCAGAAATAGAATCAACGTGTCTAGTTGTAGAAGTCAAGATCGACTTGTGGAAGTTACCCAGCATTGCCTCGGTCCTATTCTATTATCCAAAGCAAGTTACAGGGACAGTTCAGATTCAGAGGGCTGGTAGAGAGACTACTCCGTGAGGTGAAGAATGGCGTAGGAACACCTGTCAGGGAAGGATTATTGCAGCTGCATTTGGAAACAGTCTGATCCTCACTGTCCATCCAGCTCTTACACCAGAATAACAGAGTATTAGCACTTGGCTGAGTCTTTAACTGCCGTCTTATTCAACCTCTGCTGTGGTCTGCCCGTTTAGGTAGCTCTCAGATCCATGTGCTGACAGGTTGTCCCTCATGCAGTGGTATCACGAGGAGGAGACCCTGGGAGCTGATTGGATCATGATGACTCATGAATGCGTTATTCACATATAAAATTGGCCCAAGCAAATCTCCTTTCATTCATGTGAGAACACAACAACAGCCACAAAAAGGTGTCATCTGAGAACCAGGAGTTGGGCGTTCAATAACAGCCCACAGTGCCTTGATCTCAGACTCTGCAGCCTCCAGGACCATGCAAAGTAAACTCCTGTTCTTTGTAAGCTACACCGTCCACAGTACTTTTGCTACAGCATCCCCCATGGTCTGAGAAGACCCCTCATTGCACAGGCATAAAAACTAAGTCCTGGGAGGTCAAGCCCCTTGCTTAGCCAGAACACAAAGGGGAGGATCCAGGCTGAGAAGCAGGGCTTTCTTGGCTGTTGTGATGAGCAGTGTACTCAAGTGTGCGCTTCCTTTGGTAGAAGGTGCCTCTTTGCTGAGGTTTTCTCTGAGTCAAACCTCCAAACATAAGTTTGGACAACACAAGGGGACAGAAGGTAAAGTCCGTTGACTTTCTTTGGTTTCTATGCTTGGTTCCTACCTCCCCATTCCTAGGCTAGTCCCCAAGCATCTGCACTTGGTGTCTGAGTTCATTGACAAGCGATCAGGCAAGCCTTCCCCATGGTTACCACTTCTGTACATGCTGAGAATGAAATGACACTGTGTTCTCATCACTTACCCAAAGATGTAGCTGCCCAAACCTTGGGAAATGTTATCGCTTGAAATCTGGCATGTTCCTGTAATGTGTTAGTGTAGCCTACCGTAATAGGCTCCATTTTCCTAAAACCCACAGACAGTTGCTTCAATATGAGATGTGTTGCGTGATTTAAAATGGACCAGCTTATTCGTGAATGATTAGTTTCCTCAACGGCCACAAACCTGGACGTAATTGAGAGGTTCCATTTTCTAGATCATTAGAATACTATTTTGGATTATTTATGGCCTGCTGGGTGAAGGACCTATATTTATTTTGCACTTAAGATAATATTTGTTATAAAGTACAGTTCTGGGATTTCCCCCTACCCTCATAGGGGTTGGCTTATTTTTTTTGAAGATTAGGGTGAATGAGTACAATTCTTAAATTCATGACTCATTGAGGGCCATACACTTCCAAAAAAGAAGTAGGAGAAAAACAAACCGTCCACTTAATTTCTTCATGCTAGTATATTATTGATTGAGTCAAACCTTGCCCTTCATTCTAATAATCTTTATTTTTTTGGAAGATTAAAAATCATGTGTTCATTATAGAAAATTTGGAAAACACAGTGCACAAAGGAGACAATCAGAACATTCACAATCTTGCCTTTTTGTTGAAACCATTTTTTTGGAAGGCGGATCAGGGTCTCACTCTAGTCAAGGCTAACCTGGAACTCACTGTGTAGCTCTAGCTAACCTTGAACTCATGATGATCCTCCCAGCCTCAGGATCCTTAGTGCTGAGATTGAAAGCATGCTCAGCTTTGAAACCACTGTTAAGGGTAAGAATGTCATTTAGTGGTAGAGCACTTGCCTGGCATTCACAAGACCCTAGGTTCCAACCATAGTACCATAAAAAATAAGTAAAAAAGCTAAACCTACCCTTTACCATGTTTAAAAAGAACATTTTAGAATATTTATTTGAGAGAGAGAGAGAGAGAGAGAGAGAGAGAGAGAGAGAGAGGAAGAAAGAAAGAAAGAAAGAAAGAAAGAAAGAAAGAAAGAAAGAAAGAAAGAAAGAAAGCGAAAGAGAGGAAGGAAGGAAGGGAAGGGAAGGGAAGGGAAGGGAAGGGAAGGGAAGGGAAGGGAAGGGAAGGGAAGGGAAGGGAAGGGAAGGGAAGGGAAGGGAAGGGAAGGGAAGGGAAGGGAAGGAGAGTATGGATGCACCAGTGCCTCCTGACACTGCAAACAAACTCTAGACACATGAGCCACTTTGTGGATTTGACTTTATGTGGGTACTAGGCAATCAAACCTGAGCCAAGCTCTACAAGTAAGTGCCTTTAACCACTGAGCCATCTCTCCAGCCCTAAAACCTTTCACATAACAGTGTTAGCCTATGTTCTTTCCATCAGATAGATAAAGCAAAAAAAAATCTAGTGACTAAAATATAGCATATTTATGTATACATCTAGAGAGGCGTAGGCACACATGAGAACTCATATGCTTTTCTTTTTAGAAAATGTGGTCCCATTGCAAACTCATTTTGCCAGCATTGTGTGTGTGAAGATGTTTTATGTAAGTATTGCATGGACTGTGATACATGGAGGGAACAAATCTCTCTCTCTCTTGTTTTGACAGGACAGTGATATTGAAGCATTGGTCAAGTGTTTGGAAAACGTCTTAGGTTGCACCTCTCTAGGTAAGTTCCCTCAGATTCCAAACTGTTACTGATTCTGTTGGAATACTCTAGAATAAGAAAGCTTAGAAAGAATCTACCAGATATTCTGCTCAACCTCTCATTTTACAGATGAGAAAACTGAGGCCAATAGAGATTGAGTGTCAGGTGCAAGGGCCAGGAGACTCAAGGAAGAATTGTTCATACTTGTTATTGGCCTTCAGTCTCCAAGGGTGATATGAAATATGGAAATTTGGTGTTCCTTTATGATCAAAAGGTTGCCTGGTGGTGCATGATGATAGATTGAGCCCTTGGAAGGGGACTCTGCCTACCCAACTGCTCCTATAGACAGCGGCTGCTTTCAGTCAGGCCGAAAGGACCATCATTCTGAAGGTCGTTCAGTTATTGGAAAAGATTTGGTCTGAAAAACAAAGTGGAAATTTCTTTAGCATTGTCAGTCTCGATAAATGGGATTGCTGCGCTTCAAGGGCAAAACCCTATTTCTTAGCTTCTTTCTTCTTTTTTAATCCAAAAATGCCCCAACTGTGATAACTTCCAGTGCTAGACTGTAAATTTTCACACAGTGTATTCTTAAAGCTCCTAGATTAAAAAAAAGAAGAAGCAGCTAAGAATTTTTTTCCTTTCAGATTTGATTATGAATTCTTATGAATCATAATTATAATAATAAAAGCAATCTTTCTAAGTGGATGGTGGGACTAAAGATCAACAATAATGTTTGTATGTGGAGAAACATTCACCACTATTTTGTTAGGAGCTTTATGCATCATTTATGCCACATCTTTCTTCATGTGTAAAGTCACAGTCATAACATAGCTCTTTGATTTTTTTTTCCTCCTCTGATCTGATTTAATTGTATACTAGTGTTTTGGGTTTTGAGAGTAATGGGCCCTTTCTTGGATCTAAAAGACCTTAGTTTAGGATTAGAGCTTCAGATGCTCAGAGTCATCAAAGCTTCCTAAACCAGTGGCTCTCAAGTTTGTTGTCTTGCGCCCCACAAAGAATGAGGAGTGCAGACACAGCAGAAGTGCAAGTTAAACTAGAGTTCATTAGGGAAGAATGTGAAATAAGTCAGAAAGTGAAAGTAAAGCAGAAAAGCTTCTGAGCTGGATGGGGTCAAAAGCAGATAGCCACATAATGACTTGGATTAAGGGCTTTTACATCCTTGGGGAGATAAATTAAGTGTCAAATTGAGGGGGATTACACTGCTTACTTTGTATGTTTTTTTTTTAAAGTATTTTGTTTATTTATCCACTAACAGGGAGAGAAAGAGAAGAGAGGAAGGGAAGAAGGGAGAGAGAGACAAAGAGAGAGCGAGATAGAGAGAGAGAGAATGGATGCACCAGGGCCCCTTCTTGCCACTGCGAATGCACTCCAGACACACAGGCCATATTGCGCACCTGGCTGTATGTGGGCACAGGGCTATCGAACTCAGGCTGTCAGGTTTTGTATGCAAGCACCTTTAACTACTAAGCCATCTCTACATAAAAATACCGGAGCAGCCCAGGCATCGTGGTGCCGTCTCTTAATCCCAACACTTGGGAGGCAAAGTTAGGAAGATCACCGTGAGTTCCAGGCAGCCTGGGGCTACAGAGTAAGTTCCATGTGAGCCTGGGCTGGAGTGAGACCCTAAAAAACAATAGGAGTAACTCAAGAAAGACTAAGACATGTACTTCCAGTGATGGAAGATTCAACATGGGAGAGAAAATAAGAGGATTCACAGAATGACGGATGGCAAGGCCCTGAAGGACAACTGAGCAAGCAAGCCTGGGAAAAGTCCATTCTGCTTGGACCGAGTCAGAGTGCTTGAAAGCCGACTGGGTACACTTTGAGGAGAAGTGGAGGTCACAGATGGCTCACTGGTGTGGGTCACAACGCCAGTTTTCACTTCCTTTGAAAGGACTAGGGAAGGATGAGAAAAGTAATCAGAAATCTGAACGATATAAAAACTTCAAGGCAATTGCTAGCCTCTGGAGACACAAAAGGTTGGAAAGGAAATGACATCTACATATATTAAGGGTTTATAATATCTACATAGTCATAATAACTTAAACAACTATTTAATAACTGTGATATAAATATATTGGGAAAATAGAGAGTGAAGAAAGAGAGAAAGGAGAGGAGGCAGGAAGAGAAGAAGAAGGGATACAGAGATTAAGAGACAGGAAAAACAAAATTAAATCCAAATTCCCTATACATAGTAGAAAGTTCTTAGGTAGTGTAGAATAGAAAATTTAAAAATATAATTACCTGATATAGAGAAACAAGGGTAAATATAAAACAGTTTACAGAGTTGAATGTGTTTTATTTAAGGGAGGGGAATTTGGATGTGAATCATGGGACTGTTTTTTTTTTTTCAAGTTGCTAATGTTGACTTTAAAAAGTAATATATATATATGAATTATTAGATGATAACTCAATTTGTAAATGAACATTGGGATAAAAATGAGAGTAGAAGCATCTCTCCTATATGCCAATTCTATTTCAGGAGTGGATAGCTGGACATACCTATTTTTAGGTTTTTAAGACACCTCCATGCTATCCCCCATAATATTGATACTAATTTATATTCCCATAGTAAATATGTACATTTGAATGATCATCAATCATCAAAAAGCATTAGAAAATAGATCAATTCTGTTTTCTTCTTCTTTATTTTATTTTATTTTTGGTTTTTTGAGGTAGGGTCTCACTCTCACCCTAGCCCAGGATAACCTGGGACCTGGGATTCACTATGGAGTCTCAGGGTGGCCTCGAACTCACAGCCATCCTCCTACCCTTGCCTCCCAAGTGCTGGGATTAAAGGCGTGCGCCGCCACACCCAGCTGTTTTCCACTTCTTTAGTGAGCCTACTATCAAGGCTGAATTAAGACTTCTGGACCCTTTGATTACTGAGGAGAATATAGTAAATCTACTTTTATTTTAATATTTTTTGCATTGTATGTGTAGTATGTATATGGTGTGGTATGCACATGTATGTATACAGATGTGCATGCCCCATGTCTGTGCAGAGGTCAGAGAAGAACAATGGTGTCCTTCTCTTTTTTTTTAAGTTTTTGTTGTTACGTTTTATTTGAGAGTGACAGAGAGAGAGAAAGAGGCAGAGAGAGAGAGAGAGACAATGGGTGCGCCAGGGCCTCCAGCCACTTTAAATGAACTCCAGATGTGTGCGCCCCCTTGCACATCTGGCTAACGTGGGACCTGGAGAATTGGGCCTTGAACCCCAGGGTCCTTAGGCTTCACAGGCAAGCGCTCCACCTCTAAGCCATCTCACCAGCCCTGGTGTCCTTCTCTTATTGCTTATCTGCCAGTCTGTGAACCCCAGTGATTCATGGTCTACACCCTCCTACATCCCCACAATGAGGATTAAAGACATGTATGGCCACTCCCAGCCTTTAAAAAAACTTTTTATTGACAACTTCCATAAATACAAATAATATACCATGATCATTATATCCTTCCATCACCCTCATTCCCCCCCACCCCCCGCCAAGTCTCCATCCAGGGAATCCTTTCTTCTTTCCAAGTAGTCTCTTTTCTGTTTTGATGTCATTTTTTATCATGATACTGGATTTATGTAGGTAGCATCAGCCACTGTGAGGTCATGCATATCAAGGTGACTTTTGTCTAAAGGGCAGTATTGTAAGCACTCCTCTCCTTCCTTTGGCTCTTATGTTCTTTCTACCACCTTTCTGAGATGGTCTCTGGGCCTTGGAGAGTGTGATAGAAATATTTCAGTGCTGAACACAACACTGTAATTTCTTCTCAGTAGTTGGGTGAGTTTCAAGTCACCCCAGTAGTCACTAAAATCCAAAAAGAAGTTTCTCAGATCAAGAGTTAGAGTAGCATTAATATATGGGAATATGGGAATAAACCTAAGTATTTAGAAGGCAGTTTGGTGGTATGCTTGGCTTTTGAATATAGGGTCTGGGGAGTAAAAATTGGAAGTTTCTGGCTGAAGAGACCCTCATAATTAACTGACAAGTGCTGCTAACTACTGGGTCCTTACCCTAGCCCTATCAACTTAAATTTTTATATAAAAAGGCTAAATTGCCAAAGAAAGCATTATATGTAGCCGTTACCTTCTTGTTGCTGGGAGAAAACACCTGACCAAAATCAGTTCATGGGAGGAAAAGATTTATTTCAGTTGACAGTTTTGAGGAGAAGTTTGACTGTGGCAGAGAAAACATGGCAGAGCAGACAACTGAGGCATCACATCTTGTCATATCAGCTGAGAGGAAGCAGCCAGGGTGAGCTACCTCTGAACACCCAGTGGGATGAACTAATAAACCTCAAGGCTTCAAAGCATCAGAGACACACCTCTTCCATCAAGGCTGCCACCCCCAAAGGCTCTACCAGCTGGGGACTAAGTAAGAGGTTTATTTATAAACATATGGGGCCATGAGAGGTTTATACATTCAAGCCGCTACATTAGACATATTCTGCAGTTTGAATGGCTCCTTTCCAAATTCTCCGACTGCAAAATTCATCAACGCTGAATGATTTCTACGTTGGGGTATCCCTCTTCTTGTTATGTCTTGTCATCTGCTGGGATGGCTTAGAGAACATTTCAGTGTTAGCCCCAAGTTAAGAGCCACAGTGCTTCCTGCTGAAAACTGTGCAAGACAGGAAGCTCCTTACCCCAGCACTGTTTTTTATGAATGTTAGCCTCTTGTAGTGATGTCTCATGCACCCTGAACAATGGAGTCTGACTAATGGAAACTACTCAACTATAGGAGGTGTCCTTTGCTTATGGCTGCAGACATTGGGATGATGGCAGCATGCACTTTTAAAACCTCCATCTGGGGAAGAAACTCACAGAATGATGCTCGTTATGCATAAGAAAGATTATTTTCAGAACTCCAGGTACTTCTGTCATTCCATACAAACCATGAAGATAATCTCTTCTTACAGTCTACAGGGAATGAGAGCATGAGACTGCTCAGGTAGTTAATACTTGCTTGGTTCTAACTACAGTGGTAGAAAGCCAGTTGGCTGTAATAATAGAGCATGGTAATCATTGTGGCCATTAATGTATCTCAGAATGTTAACAGGATCCAAGAGATAACTTAAACTTAAGCCTTGTCACTTAAAATGAAACCTCTGAATAGAGATGGTTTTACTCCTACTCAACATCCTCCTATTCATTTTTTGAAAAACACAGTGGCATGCTGAGCATGTTAAAATGTGTATTCCACTGATCTCCTCAAGAGCCTCTCTTACCCTTCTATAGGAAACAACAGAGATATTCTCTCTTGTGATTACTGGGGAAGTTTCAGCTTTGAAGCCCTGACAATATGGAGTACTTTGAACCCATTACAGATCCCAAATATGTTTCTTTTTATTTAATTTTTATTTTTTTATTTTAGAGAAAGACAGAGGGAGGTAGGGAGAGAGAATTGTCACACCAGGGCCTCAGCCACTGCAATCGAACTCCAGATGTTTGCGCCACCTAGTGGGCATGCGCAACCTTGTGCTTGTCTCACTTTTGTGCATCTGGTTTACGTGGGATCTGGAGAGTCGAACATGGGTCCTGAGGCTTTGCAGGCAAGCGCCTTAACTGCTAAGCCATCTCTCCAGCCCCCAGATATGGTTTTATTGTAACTCAAAACAGAGTCAGTGACATTCCCCCTTTCTGTGTCACACGTGACTCGCCTGGGTAAATGAGCTGGAGCTTGCGTGGGCTCCGGAGAGTGTGAATCAGAAGCGCCCGTGGTTCCTCAGTTGTCTTAGTCTCTGCCACAGTATTGAGGTTAGGTAAGGTCTGTAATTGCCATGTGCGGGCACAGGTCTGAGTCACTGGAGGACGTAAAACACGTGAGCACGGGTCTGAGTCACTGGAGGACGTAAAGCACGTGAACACGGGTCTGAGTCACTGGAGGACGCAAAGCACGTGAGCACGGGTCTGAGTCACTGGAGGACGCAAAGCACGTGAGCACGGGTCTGAGTCACTGGAGGACGCAAAGCACGTGAGCACGGGTCTGAGTCACTGGAGGACGCAAAGCACGTGAGCACGGGTCTGAGTCACTGGAGGACGCAAAGCACGTGAGCACGGGTCTGAGTCACTGGAGGACGCAAAGCACGTGAGCACGGGTCTGAGTCACTGGAGGACGCAAAGCACGTGAGCACGGGTCTGAGTCACTGGAGGACGTAAAGCACGTGAGCACGGGTCTGACTCACTGGAGGACCTAAAGCACGTGAGCATGGGTCTGACTCACTGGAGGACGTAAAACATGTGAGCATGGGTCTGACTCACTGGAGAACTGAAAACATGTGTCTACTGGGCATGGCGGGACACACCTTTAATCCCAGCACTTGGGAGGCAGAGGTAGGAAGGTCACTGTGAGTTCGAGACCAGCCTGACACTACATAGTGAATTCATTCCAGGCCAGCTTGGGCTAGAGTGAGACACTACCTGAAAAAAAAAAAAAAAAGAATAAGTAAATAAATAAATAAATAAGAAGTAAGAAAGAAAGAAAAAGAAAAAACAAAAACAAAAAATGTGTCTGGTGTGTAGCCATGGATAATTTATATTGCATGTTTGTGAATGCATATATGTGTGTGTATGGACATGTGTATGTCACTGTACATGTGTGGATTTCAGAGGACAGCCTTGAGGTACTGATCCTCTCCTTCTACCTTATTTGAGTCAGGATCTCATTCCTTTTCTTTCCTTTTTTTGGGAGGGATCGCATTTTGCCTGGTTGGTCCATTGTGTAGGTTGCAGACTTAAGACTGTTGATGACTTTTCTTCCCCAGAAGTCTGCATAGAACTTTCTGGTACTATGTCAGCTAGACAGCAGGGAGGAGGTCTCTAGCATACTTCCAGCTTAGTGTCCTGTGACTGAAGCTTGTGATGCCTTCAGCAATGGTGTCCTGCCATCTGGTTTTGGTAGAGGACCAAGATTACTGGTTGGCAATAGCCTGTATTATTTTGGGGAGCTCATGGGCCTCCCTGACCACCCCTGACACTGGAATTTACCTGTAGCAACCTATTAGATGACATTACCACCACAAGATCGGCACAACATTGAGCCCATCAACATTTTGACATAGAGGATAGAGGAGGCAAAAAGAATGAGACATCTGAACAGAAAAGGAGCTGGTTGAGAAGAGGAGAGGTGACAAAATAGGTGAGTAGGAGGAGACTTTGATCAGATTATAGTATGTTAATGTATTAAAACCCTTAACAAAAAGAAAAACTTTGTACATCCAAACTGGAGGCTAGACAGAAGTGTTCCAAAACTTCACTGTCTGTTCAGATTCCTTTAGTGATCAATTTGTTGGGTTAGGAGTTTTTACCCCTCAGCCCTTCCATTTCTTTTGTAATGACTAATATATACTAAACAGTGTGATTGCGCCTGGCCACAGGAGACATCAGGGCCTGCCTCCTTGAGAACCCTCCTTCAATGTGCTTTCAGTCTCTGAGCTGTTAGGCATGGGGTAACTGACAGCCACTTAATCTTGCACTACCATGTTTTTCACCTCGACAAAAAAAGAACTTCTCAGAATAATGGAAGTGAATTCAACAGGGTGTTTGGAATCGTCATCCAAGTCCCTAAAAATAGAATAGCCTAGAAGAATATCCAATCAGTTGGATCATTTTGATGGGATCACACAATGTATATTTGCTATTATCCTGCCTGGCTTTTTCTTATTGACATTTAAAGTTCTATATCTTAGTTAAAACTGGAAAGGATGCAGCAGACTCAGAATTAGTGACAATTTACCAAAACCTGATACATGACTGCTACATTGCAATGGGGAGCAGATAGAGGGAAGCCTTTGTGATACCACTAAATCTTTCTAGAGTATCATTAGTCATCCTAATTAGTATATGCTCATCGAAGAACTTTCCTATTATCTAGAAAGTGATCCAGTAATCTAATTTGTGTAGCAAAATGAGAAACTCTGCCATCCTTAATCCGTTATAGTTTCAGTGAAATCATCCAAGTTTGCAGAGGGATGCATTGTAGGGGGTTTCAAAGAGAGGTCTAATTTGAAGTCTGTCCTCGAGGGCTCAGGATATTTCAGAGGAAACAAGACTGTAAGTTGGCTCAATGGGTAAAGCACTTGTCATACAAGCATGAGGACCCACGTTTGAATTCCCAGCACCCATGTAAATGTAGGCGGGTGAGGCGGCGGCCTGCCTGTAATCCCAGTGCTCAAGAGGCAGAGAAGGTGGGTCCCTGGGGGGGCTAGCTGGCTAGCTAGACTAGCTACATGGGCAAGCTCTGGGTTCACGTGAAGATGTCCTGTCTCAGTAAATAAGGTGGGAAGTGGTGAAGGAAGACTCTTGACTTTAACCTTTGGTCTCTATACCCACATGCACACATGTGCATTAACTTACCACCGTACCCCCACAGGCACGCCCACATAAACACCCATCTACACGTGCCCGCACACCACACGCACATGCACACGCAGAAAAATAAATAACTAAACTGAGACTAGAGTGTAAGAGTTGAGAAGAAGGGGAGATTGCTTTCAATTAAGACAGCCCAAGTCACGAAGGAAACTTTGAGGATGTAATAGCATCTGAGATCATTCCCTATGCAGAATAAACCTGGCCACGAGGGGATGAGGGTGAGACAGGGGAAGGGACAGCGGGAAGAGGCACAAGGCTGGGGACGGGAAGATGCAGACAGCCTTGGCTCGGGAGTAGAGAATGATCCGACTGGTGTGCTCTGAATCATCTGTATGAGTAGGTAGGGTTATCCTGGTAGTTATATTTTTATTCTTTCTCTAAATAAATAAGGTCTTTTCCCTATAAGCCATGGCCAGAGAAAAATATGAAGCCAAAGTAACACAATCTGCTATAGTTAGGAGCTTTATTATTACAAGGACAGAACTTTAAAAGACCTGTAGAGGATAGTGTAGAAAGAAAAGAAATGGCCTTCTTTTTTTGGTGTGTGGTTGTTAAAACAAGGTCCCATGCAAGTGCTGGGAACATGGGCAGGCAGGCACCACTATGCCCAGTTCATGGGGTTCTGGGGATTGAACCTAGAGTCTCATGAATGCTAGGCAAGCACTCTGCCACTGAGCCACATCCTCCCCACACACACACACCCCCGCCTCCCGGCAGTGTTTCACAGAAGCGAAGAAGGAGATGGTGTAAGGTAGTTATTTTTGATTTGCCTTCTGTGCTGCTATCTGTAGAGGGAGCACGTGCTTCAGGCAGCAATCAGCACGTTGACACCACTGAAGTGAGACCTGCCCTGCGTTCTCACCTGCACAGAGGACCGTGGCAGAGCCTGCTGTTGGTACAACGTGGAGTGCCTGCTGGCAGAGCCCTGGGCTTGCCTGGCTCAGTGCTCAGCTGAGGCTGAAATTCCATACCATTCAGCTGAGGGAAGGCGATAGGAACACAGACTGCCTGGATCCATCTCAGCCCCTGACTCAGCTTGGGGATGCTCCTGGGTCTTCTGACTGCATGCCTCACAGGAGGCCGTGCCTGCACCCCAGGAAAGGAGTGGGTTAACCTTGCCATTTGACCTTCAGAACTTCTGATCTGAGGGAGAATATTCAGCAGTTCTTTCTAGCTGTAATTAGACACCAGACCATTGTTTCTTTCTTGGGGCCAGTTATGATCTAGTCAGCAAAAGAAATTTACCCAGTTGTTCAAAGGTGATATGAGCTGGGCGTAGTAGCACACGCCTTTAATCCCAGCTCTCGGGAGGCAGAGGTAGGAGGATTGCCGTGAGTTCGAGGCCACCCTGAGACTCCATAGTGAATTCCAGATCAGCCTAGGCTAAAGTGAGACTCTACTTCGAAAAAAAAAAAACCTGATATGAATTAGTTAGGGTTCTCTGATGAAACCCAGCCACTTGTGTTGGTGGTGGTGGTGGTGGCGTGTGTTGTGTGTACAAATTATAAAAGGGGATTTAGGGCTGGAGAGTGGTTAAGGCACTTGCCTGAAAAGCCAAAGGACCCAGGTTCAATTCCCCAGGTCTCCCGTAAATCCTGATGCACAACATGGTACATGCATCTGGAGTTCATTTTCAGTAGCTAGAGGCCCTGGCATGCTCATTCTCTCTCTCCCCCCCGCCACTCTCTCATAAATAAAATTTTATTTTATTATTTTTTAATTTTATTTAATTTAATTTTTTGTCTTTTCACAATGAATAAAATTTTTAAAGGAGGGAATTCATTGAATTGGCTTACATCTTTGAAAGCTGGCTAGTCCCAACAGTGGCCATCTGCAAGCTTGAGAGGCAGAAGACTCAGTAGTCAGTTATTGGCTTAGTCCAAGACCTGGAATTGGCAGGAAAAGAGAGGAACCAATGGTGCAGCCCCAGTGTTACGCAGCGGGAGGTCTGGATGATCCCTAGAGAGCTGCTGGTGTCAGTCCGTGTGGAAAGAAAGACGAAGAGGCTGGAGTCGCACCCTTGAGAGCTTCAGACATAGATGCACTCACTCGCGAAGCACGGAGCTTGCACGTGCGCGCTGGTTTGCTCTTCTTCCATGTTTTGTTGTGCATGTGTGTATGTGTATCCGTGCTGTGTGGGCACACGTGTGTGTGCGCAGGTGCATGTGCATGTGGAGGTCAGAAGTCAATGTCAAGTGTGTTCCTCAATCCCTTCCCACTTAATTTTTGAGATGCTGGACCCAGAACTCACCAACTCAGCTAAACTAGCTACCTGGCAAACCCCAGGGTTCCTCCTATCTTTACCTCCCCAGTACTGGGGTTACAGACATGTGTTACCACGCCTGGCTTTTACATGAGGGCTGGGGATCCAAACTCAGGTCTTCATACTTGTCTAACAGGCATGGTATCAAATGAACAATCTCCCCAACTTCTCTTCCTTCATTTTTATTCCGCCTGGCCCCCCAGCTTATTTGTGCCCCCCCCACATTCAGCTCAAGTATTTCATCCTCGCCTTGAGTGCCCTAGCTCTCCCACATGCCAGTTCTGTCTGGAAAAATCACATGACAGAAACACCCAGAAGTGTGCTTTACTGATCTCTTAGTCAACTCTCAATAAAATCAAGTCAGGGCTAGAAAGAAATCTCAGAAGTTAGAGGCACTTGTTTGCAAAGCCTGATGGCCCAGGTTCCCTTTCCCAGTACCCACTAAAGCCAGGTGCACAAAGTGGCCCATGTGTCTGGGGTTCACTCACAGTGGCTAGAGGCCCTGGTGCTCCCATGATCTCTAGATAAATAAATAAATGTACTTTAGGGCTGGAGAGGTGGCTTAGCAGTTAAGGCACTTACCTGCTAAGCCTAAGAATGCATGTTTGAATCTCCAGGTCCCATGTAGCCAGATGCAAAGTGACACAAACATGCAATGTTGCACATGTGCACAAGGGGGTGCACATGGCTGGGGGTTTTTGTACCGTGGCTGAAAGGCCCTATCATGCCCATATTCTGTGTGTGTGTGTGTGTGTGTGTGTGTGTGTGTGTGTGTGTGAAAAATAACATAATAAAATATTTTTAAAAATTAATATTAACAATCATGATTAACCATCATATATTCTCACATCATTCATGTGACCAGTTAGACATGAGGATAAGGTTGCACTAACCTGCAAATCATATAGTTATTCAGCTTCTATGAACCATTTCCTGGCACGCAGCCATTCTGCAGATGCAGCTCCTGTTTTCAAGCAACTTTCAGGTCGGTAGGGGTGTTGACACACTGTGGTCACATACCTGAACACTAGGCAGGATGCAGTGAGCACCAGAGAGAAGGAGGAGAGCCGGGCTGATGCTTCCCACCTGCCAGTGAGCATCGCATTGGCACTGGAGGATGGCCAGCTCTGTTCCCCGGAGCTTCCCATTGCTGATTCAGAAGCCTGGGAATCTGCATACTGAACTAGTCTCAATGCCGGCCCAGAGACCATACAAGCACCAGGATCTGAAACCAGAGAAAGAAATGCTGTCACCACCAGCTCAAACATTCAAAAGTGCATCTTGTTTGGCCAGGCGTGGTGGCACACACCTTTAATCCCAGCACTCAGGAAGCAGAGGTAGGAGGATCACCATGAGTTTGAGGCCACCCTGAGACTACATAGTGAATTCCAGGTCAGCCTGAGCTAGAGTGAGACCCCACCTCAGAAAACCAAAAAAAAAGTGCATCTTATTGATAAAATTGTAACATATTGAACAAGGTTTTAATGAAAATTCTCATACTTAAATTTTAATATTTATGACTCCATTGAAGTGTTACTTATCAGTGAATGCTGGTACAGCATCTAGAACGAAAGGTTTTTTTTTTTTTAACAGCTTATTAAAATGGTGATACAGCTACATGTTTGTTGGCATGAAAGGTGTTATAAAATAATGAAGTATGCAAAATAACAGCTCATTTATACACACATGTACACACACATGTGCATGCCCACATAACCTGGAAATACCAGGGTGTTAATAAAGTGTTCTGGGGCTGGAGAGATGGCTCAGTCAGCAAAGTGCTTTATGAACAAGTACAAGGATCTGAGTTCAGATCCCCAGCACCCACCAAGAAGCCAGGCATAACAGTACATGCCTCTAATCCCAATGCCGGGGAGGTGGAGACAGGTGGCTCTCTAGGGCTTGCTAGCAAGCTAGTTTAGCCCAATCCATGAACTCCAGGTTCAGCAAGAGACCCTGTCTCAATAATAATAAAAAAAAATGTGAAGAGCATGGACTGGAGAGATGGCTTAGCAGTTAAGGCACTTGCTAAGGACTAAGTTAAGGACTCATGTTGGACTCTCCAGATCCCACATAAATCAGATGCACAAAAGGTGAGGCAAGCGCAAGATCTCACATGCCCACTAGGTGGCGCAAGCCTCTGAAGTTCAGTTGCAGTGACTGAGGCCCTAGCATGCCAATTCTCTCTCTGTGTCTCTAAAATTAAAAAAAAAATGTGGAGAGCAATCTAGGCAGACACCTGATGCCAACCTCTGCCTTTCATACACAAGTGCACACACGTGTTTTGCAACTGCACACATAGTACACCCACACACAGGCAAGCACATATGCACACACATGTTTAACACACACACACACACACAAGCAGATACAAAATAAAACTTTTATGAATTAATGTTTTTTCTCAACTGCTTGCCTTTTTTTTACCTTTTGTGTTTTCTAACTTGCCTGCAGTGAACATGAATGACTGGGGTGATTCATTTCAGTGAAAAGACAGTGAAGCGGTGATTTGTTGAGGGGTTTAGTCAGTATTAAGTCAGCCCAACCCACTGCCCCAGGATAGCATGTTTTATTTTCAGTACTAAAATACTTCACATTGGCTGACTAGGAGAGCCAACTCCAAACACACTGGCTACCACATGATGAAAAGTTAGGGTGTAACTCCCACGTATCCCTTCTTAAGCTGTACCCACATTGAATTACTGCTTGTCACTCCAAAATCAAGCACTTCTGCTTTTCTCCTTATTGATATATTCTGTTCTTATAGGCCTCTACTTTTACATTTAAAGGAAATGAAAAAATTCCAACCCCCTGAACTATTGTTATTTTTTATATTCTATAAAATTCAGCTGAATATTTGTAGTAGAAAATAGACATGCAAAACAAAGAAAGTTTATTCATTTCCTATCTTCTGGCATTTGCCATCTCCCCTGTGAGATGGCAAGGGCATTTGCTTTTCCAAGCTGACCTACTTTTCCCCAACTATTTGATGTTGGGGTAGGCACTGGGGTATTGTTTGTTATTGAGACCGTGCCCTGAGCAGAGCTCAGTGAGGTGCCTCAGGGAAGAGCAAGGCTGTGTAAATTTGTCCTGGACCTTTATCAACAACCATGCATGCATATACACACACACACACACACACACACACACACACACACACACACATGTTTGGAAGCTGGTGGCCGTCTTGTCACAGCAGCTCTGTCAAAGCCCTCCCACCCCACAGGAAACACTGCAGCTTCTTTATTTGGTGACTTTTACTCTGTGCCAGTATAAACAACTGTCCAAAAGAACTAGAATGGGCACAGGGTAGTAGAAATGATTGCACCTCCATTTCTACTGTTGTTTTTTTAAGTTTTTTTTTTAAATTTTCATTTGCATTTGTGTGTGCACACAGCACACACATGCCTGGCTGCGCCTCCCATCACTGTGGGCACGTTGGGAACACACATGCATGCACCACGCTGCATGCCACTTTGCATCTGGCTTTCCACGGATGCTAGGGTTGGCAGGCTTTGGAACCAGATGCCTTTGACTACTGAGCCATCTCCCCAGCTCCTAGTATCGGTTTTTCATGCACACTGTCCGGCCCCAGTTGCCGTGATTGGGGAAAGGGAGGCTAGGTTCAACAGGAAGCAGCCTCTGGCACAAAGTATAGTGGGTGGGATATTTATGCATGGGTATCCTGGGGATTGATCCCTAGGGACTTAGGGGGATGGACACAGGATCAGGCAGAGGAAGAGGCTGAGCAATGGTACAATCTTGAAAAGCCTCATCCAAACCCTGGGGAGTTCTGATCTCATTAGAACTGTCTGCATGGACCCAAATGGCCAGGCTTTCAACCTGTAGTATGATCAGTCACTAAGGGTGGACCAACTAGAAGGCATGGCTGGCTTTCTGTGGCTGAAACGATCCTAACAAGGTCCCTATAGCTGGAAGGTGCTACAGCAGTGCCAACAGCTGGAACATCAATCAGGACCTTCCTTGAGAGGGGCATCTGGACAACGTATCTCCCTCCTTCGGGTGTTCTGGGATAGAATAGCAAAGCTAATCAGCAGTCTGCTTGTAGATTTTGGGAAATTTTCTTGTCATCTTGATATTCACTGTCATCATAGAAGTTCAAGAAACAAAAACAGCTTCCCAAAGGTTGAGTCAGCTATTCCTCACATCCGACTGGAACATCCTTCACAGTGCCCTATCACCATCAAGAGAGGTGGAGGCATGAGGTAGAAAATGTCATTGTGCAGGCTGGAGAGGTGGCTTAGCAGTTAAGGTGCTTGCCTGCAAAGCCAAAGGACTTAGGTTCAATTCCCCAGTACCCATGTGAAGCCAGATGCACAGGTAGCATATGTACCTGGAATTTGTTTGCAGTGGCTAGATGCCCTGGTGTTCCCATTCTCTTTCTGTCTCTCTCAAATAAATAAATAAGAAAAGAAAGAAAATGTAATTCCCCCCCATAAAAAAAATTATTTCAGCCTTTTATTTTTGGTATTGTGTGTGTGTGCAGACATTCACATGCCATGGTATACATGCCACAGTGTGTGTGCAGAGGTCATAGGTCAACCTCAGCTGCTTGAGGCAGGATGTCTCATTGTTCACGGCTGTGTTCACCAGCCTAGCTGGCCTGTGAGCTTCTAGGAGATTCTCCTGTCTCCTCCTCTCATCTTGCCAGGGGCACATTGGCATTATTGACACACACTACCACACCCAGCTTTATGTAAATGGGCCCTGGCGATCCAAACTCACACTTGCATGGTGAATGCTTTATCCATTGAACTGTCTCCCCAGCCCCTTTTGGAGGAAGGGTTTTGTCTGGTGAAATGACTTTTAAGATATTTCATGAAAATCCTTAGATGGGAGATTATACGTAGCCCTCATTTGGAGGTGGGGTCAGTCAACCATGGCTCTGCTCCAAGCTCAGCCCCTTCCCAGTTTAGTTCTGCAGCCCTGGGCGAGCCATAGTTTCTCTTGACTTTAGTCTCCCCATCTATTAAATGAAAGCATTTGTCTTGAGGAGTGCCACACTTTAATTTCCAGCTCAGAGTCCAGATTCTCCATCATTGAGGTCAAGGGTCAGAAGATTACAGCCTGCAGGCCAAATCCAGCTCACTGCTTGTTCTTGTAAGTGAAGTTTTCCAGGCTATTTTCGTGTTATGATAGCAGAGTCAAATAATTCATGGGCTACAAAGTTTGAAACGGTGACTACTGTCCCTTATCAGAAAAAAAAAAAAAATGTTTATTAACTCTTAGTCTCTGGGAATCTTCCATTTTGCCCCATTCCAAGGAGAAGGAGGAAAAATATGGGCCGTGGGAAACATGGTTTTACGATCATTTGGGCAAAGAGTTGGCATGAGTCACCTGAGCATGCCTTAAGAAATAATGCTAAAGAGTAGGCAAGTAAAGGTGTGAGAGTCATGGTGCCTTGAATGTGAAATGTTCCCCATAGCCTCATGAGTCTTGAATATTTGGTCCCCCAGCTGGTGGCAATCTAGGAAGGTTATGGAGCCTTTGTGAGGTGGTTGGAGGAAGTGAAAGATGGGCTTTGGGGTCATCTAACCCAGCCTTTACCCAGATGATGTGACCGAACGTCACACCCTGATGTTCTGTTTTTGCTATGCTTCCCCCACCATGATGAAACCGACCCTCAAAATGGTAGGCCAGAAATAAACCTTTTTGTCCATGGACCACTTCTGGTGGGGTGTTTTGTCCCGGCAATGAGCAGGTAACTGCCGCAGGGGGAAGTGTTTGTATAGCCAGCACACCAAGGGCAGAGTCTGCAAGAATTCCTGAGTAAGCAATGTCCCGGGTGCTTAAGTACTATCGCCTTTGCCAAAACACCCTCCCCTGCAGGCCCGTGTCAGCTCTTTCCCACCGCCACGGCAGGATGGTTAGCATGGGAGGCACACACAGGCTTCGGTTTTGTGATCAAGGTCATTTGTCCAGCAGCTGAGATGAGCGAAGGGAAATTTCAGGAGGAAATTTTGGAAGCAACGAGAGAAGAATCCCTCTCTGTTTGGTGAAATGTCAGCAGAATCATGCCGTCCTCTCGCCCCTGCTGGTGGAGGGACCAAAGAGGTAGGCAGGTTCCTGAAGATCTCCTTATCATGAGCCCTGCTCTGCATTCTTCAGAAACACAGCCTCTGGTTGCTAAATGCCTCTGGACGTCATTTTGTTTTCATCTCACTGTCAAAACATCTCCATGGGGTAGTGTCAAGTGTTATAATCCACAGTTCACAGGTGGGAAGCGACTGAGCAGTGATCTTGCCTGAATTACAGGAAGCCTGTGACATTTACTGTTGGTCCCAGCCACTTGTCTCTGAGCATTTGGTTCCTCTGATTGCCCTTTATCTAAATTAGAACAGATACTCTCTCCCCTAATAAACTCCGCACACTGTGCCTATGTCTTATGCCAATTCCTAGAGTGTTAGAATTGGGAGAAAGCTCTTGGTTTGATGAAATCCCTTGAATATAAAACAAGGAAACCGAGGGTCAGGGAGGTGGCTTGGAGCCACGTAGTGGTGGGAGTAGACCTAGAAGAGTAACTGGGGCCCCCAGGAAGGAAGTGCTTGCTCCATTACCCTCATTCTACTTCTTTATTTTTACCCGGCTTCATGGTGTTATGCGTGTTTCAATAACATGCATGAGTGCTTCTGAAATTGTGTAGATGTCCTGCAAGTCTTAATTGGTCACAGCTACCATTTACATCATCTTTGGTGTTAACTCTCACCCAGTGAGCACATACAATATATGCCTTAAGAACCTGTGGAAAAGAAGCAAATTGAACTTGAAGCAAGCAGAAGGAAGGAAATAACAATGACTAGAATGAAATGAAACAGAAATAAGAAAAACATTAGAGGCCAATGAACAAAAATTGGATCTGAAAAAGATCAACAAAATTAAAACTTTTTTTTTCAGCCCTACTGATTGTCATAGTTAATCTCTGGTTGTCAGTTTGACAGGATTTATAATCACCATGGAAACAAATCTCAAGGCATGTCTGTGAGGAATTTTCTAGATTAGGTTCATAGAGGTGGAAGGACCCACCCTAACTGTGGGTGGCACCTGTCCTTGCACCGGAGTCATGGACTTAATAGCAGGGACAGAGTGAGCTGAGCATTGGCAACCCTTGCTGTCTGCTTCCTAGTTACGGAGTCAGAGTGACCAACTGTTCCTCATGCCACGCCTTCCTCAAACTGCAAGCTGAAATGATCCCTTCCTTCCTCAAGTTGTTTCTGGTCAGGTATTGGTTTTGGTCACAGCAATGAGAAAGTAATTAATACACTGAGCAAGAAAGCAAAGGAGCAGAATGTATTGTGTATGTACAACGGAGTCATATCACACATTAAAAAAGAAGTTCGCCTGCATGCTATAATGTGGAATTGTCCAACCACAAAAGGACGCATATTGTATAATCCACTTGTATGACATACTTGAAGCAGTCAAATTCATAGACAGAAATTAGCTTAGAGCTGCCAGGAGTGGGATGGAGGAGAAAATAAAGAGCTATTGTTTGATGGTCCTAGGGTCTCTATTTGGGATGATGGAAAAATGTTTTGGAAATAGATCACAGTGATTCAGGTTATACAACATCACAAATGTAATTAATGTCACTGAGATGTAAATGTAAAATTGATTTAAAGAGTTTTTATATTTTATTTATTCATTTATTTGATACAGAAAGAGAGGCAAAGAGAGAGGGAGAGGGAGAGAGAAAAAGAGAATGGGTGCACCAGGGCCTCCAGCCACTGTAAACGAACTCCAGACACATGTGCCACCTTGTGCATCTGGCTTACGTGGGTCCTGAGGCGTCGAACCTGGGTCCCTTGGCTTTGCAGGCAAGTGCCTTCACCACTAAGCCATCCCCCCAGCCCTGATGTAAAAGTTTTGAGAAGGTGAATGAAGCACAATTCTCTGTGCTCAGAGAGTGTACTCTCTAGTTGCAAATGGCAAGGGAGAGAAGAGAGAGATTGACTCTGATAGCTGAGAGCTTTGAAAAGCAAATTGTGGTAAGTGGTGTCAGCCAGCTCAGTGGTCAGCATGGGGTTGGTTCTCCTTGGGTGATCCTATCATGGAAGTGCAGTGCAGGAGGCCAACGTCTAGAAATGCAGAATAGGGGACGAGGGGGAGATGGCTCAGCAGCTAAGGTCCTTGCCTGAAAAGCCTAATGCCCCAGGTTCAGTTTCCCAGTACCCACATAAAGCTGGATGCACAAAATGGCACGTGTGCCTGGAGTTCATTTGTAATGGCTGGAGGCCCTGGTGCACCTGTCTTCTCTCTAGCTGTCTCCTCTCTCTCTCTTCCTCTCTCTCTCTCTCTCCTCTCTCTCTCTCTCTCTCTCTTTGTCTGCTTGCAAATAAATAAATAAAAACAATACAATAGACTATAGAATGAAACAAGGCCTGGCTTCAATTCCCAGTGATATACCATTTTCAGTTTATGACCTTGGGAAAGTAATTTAATGTCTCAGTAACTCATTTCCATCTTGGAAAGATGTGCTAATTTTCTAGAAACCTTACATGAAATGATACAGGTAAATGTTCAGCACCCAGCCTGGTTTGACCATTATTATTGTTGACATTGTGGTAGTTGTTTTTGTTACCAGTTTGTCTTTTGTTTCTGGTTTTTTTTTGTTTGTTTGTTTGTTTTGTTTTTTGAGGTAGTGTCTTGGAATTCACTAAGTGTCTTGGAATTCTCATGGTGGCCTCAAACTCATGGCAATCCTTCTACCACTGCCTCCCAAGTGCTAGGATTAAAGGCATTCACTACCATACCCGGCTTGTTACTGGTTTTTTTGTAATGGTCCTGAGGATTGAACCCAGGGCGCTGTGCATACCAGGCAAGTGCCCTGTGACTGAACTATATCCCTGCCCCTCCTTTTACTTTTTAGTTTGAAAGAGAGCCTCAGTAACTTTCCTAGGCTACCCTTGAATTCACTCTGTAGCCCAGGCCGGCTTTGGATCTGTGATCCTCCTGCCTCAGCCTCCCAAGTATCTGGGAGTGCAGGCCTGCCCCACCACAACTGCCTTGTTATTGTCGATGATGAATGGGAATGATTTCCTGTAGAAATCAAGATGGAAAGACAGCAGACTCAATGAACACACACACAGACACTAGTGCATGCACACCCACACATGTGAACACAGACACATGTGCATACACCCACACCTATGTGTACCCATGTTCATGTGAACACACAGACACATGTGCAGGCACACCCACACCTATGTGTACCCATGTTCATGTGAACACACACACAGACACATGTGCAGGCACACCCACACCTATGTGTACCCATGTTTATGTGAACACACAGACACATGTGCAGGCACACCCACACCTATGTGTACCCATGCTCATGTGAACACACACACAGACACATGTGCATACACCCACACCTATGTGTACCCATGTTTATGTGAACACACAGACACATGTGCAGGCACACCCACACCTATGTGTACCCATGCTCATGTGAACACACACACAGACACATGTGCATGCACACCCACACATAGGTGTACCCATGCTCATGTGAACACACACACAGATACATGTGCATACACACCCACACATAGGTGTACCCATGCTCATGTGAACACACACAGATACATGTGCATACACACCCACACATAGGTGTACCCGTGCTCATGTGAACACACACAGACACATGTGCATGCACACCCACACATATGTGTACCCATGCTCATGTGAACACACACAGATACATGTGCATACACACCCACACATAGGTGTACCCGTGCTCATGTGAACACACACAGATACATGTGCATACACACCCACACATAGGTGTACCCATGCTCATGTGAACACACACAGATACATGTGCATACACACCCACACATAGGTGTACCCATGCTCATGTGAACACACACAGATACATGTGCATACACACCCACACATAGGTGTACCCATGCTCATGTGAACACACACAGATACATGTGCATACACACCCACACATAGGTGTACCCATGTTCCTGTGAACACACACACACAGGCACGCATACCCCACACACATGGACATGCAAAGGGGAAAAGAAGGAGGAACAAAGGAAGGAAAGAGGAAAGAAGTAAAGGGAGGGAGGGAGGGAGGAAAGAAGGAAGGAAGGAAGGAAGGAAGGAAGGAAGGAAGGAAGGAAGGAAGGAAGGAAGGAAGGAAGGAAGGAAGGAAGGGACAAAAGAAAAAAGGGAGGGAAGAATGAGGGGAGAAAAGAAAGAACGAAGGAAGGGAAGGAGGGAGGAAGAGAGGGAGGAAGGAAGGTAGACAAGCGGGCAGAAGGGAGGGAGGAAAGGAAAAATTCTGGAGCTAAAACTCATGGGTATGTGGCTTATGCAGTTACATAAGTCCTCAGATACAGGTCGGAGCCATCACTCAAGATTTAATGAAATCCTATTTCTGAAAAAAATATTTTATTATATTTTATTGGATACAGAAGGAGACACGTGGGGTGGGGAGATGAGTATGGACACTCCAGGGCCTCCTGCCACTGCAAACGAACTCCAGAGGCACACAGCACCTTGGCTGTCCGGCTCCTCGTGGCCACTGGGGAATAGCACCCAGGCCACAGGCCCCACCAGCAAGTGTTTTCAATTGCTGAGCCTTCTCCCCAGCCCTGAAATCTTGGTTTTTAATCTGCTTGGGGTTAAATTTGATGAGACCATGGTGGGTCTTAAAGCTTTGCCATGCTGTGCCATCTCTTCTCTAGCCACCCCCAGGGGAAGGTCTTCCACCCCCCACTCCTTAAATCCCCTTCTGTGATCACCTTCACCTCCATCTTCAGAGAGGGCTTGGGCAAGACCGGGGGAGAGCTAAGGTCTCGTGGGGCTCCCAAGCCTCTGTGAGTGTCACTTGTTCCAGAGGATGAGGAAGAGCAGTACTGCAGACTTAGAACAAGAAAGGAAAAGGGAGGGGACGAGAAGGAAGGAAGAGGAAATGGGAGGAAGGGGGAGCCGCAGAGAAGGAGGAAAAGGCAGCAGGACGGGGTCAGAGAGTGATGCAGAAGACAGGAAACATCTCCAGCTTGTTTATGAATGAGGGATCCTGTGTTGTCATTTCTCACTGAACCCCTCAAATTATGAAGCCCAAAAGCCTTGCTACTCAAAATGTGTTCCCATGACCAGTAGCATCACATGGAAGTTTAGTAAAAATACAGAATTTGGGGCTGGAGAGATAGCTCAGTGGTTAAGGCACTTGCCTGCAAAGCTTAAGGACCATGGTTCAATTCCCTACTCCCCATGTATAGCTATAAGAACAAAGCATCTAGATTTCATTTGCAGTGGCAGGAGGCCCTGGTGCACCCATTTTTTTCTCTCTCTGTTACCCCCTCCCTCTTTCTCTCCCTCTCAATTAAATAATTTTAAAAAAATTTAATATACAATCCCCATTCAGAATTGCTAAATCTAAATCTGCTATTTTTTTCTTTTTTAAAAAAATATTTTATTTTTATTTATTTGAGAGAGACAGTGTCAAACAGAGGGAGAGAGAAGGAGAGAGAGAGAATGGGTGCGCCAGGGCATCCAGCCACTGCAAATGAACCCCAGACGCATGTGCCATCTTGTGCATCTGGCTTACGTGGGTCCTGAGGAATCGAACCTAGGTCCTTTGGCTTTGCAGAAAAGTGCCTTAACTGCTAAGCCATCTCTCCAGTCCCTGAATCTGCTTTTTAACAAGATCTCTGGGTGACTGTCATTACTTTGGCACTTGAGAAGAAATAATCTAGAACATTCTGGGATCCAGAGACTGACTAAATGATGTCTGTGATTCTGGCCCCACCCACAGTGGCTTCTGCCACGGCCATTTAGGATGTCATCCTTTCCCCTGACACCAAACAACCACTGTTCATGTTAGAAAGTGGTGTGGAGAGGACAAAAAGCTGACCAATGAGAAACACAAAAGAAGGGATTTATTTGCCTTGAGCACTCAGCTTTCCTGACTCTGTTGCTGGAAATCATATAGGGCTGGCATCTTTCCCAGCAGTGCTGACAACCTTCTCAGTGGCACAGTGACCAGCTGAAAATAACCTGCAGTTTCCCTGAAATCACTTTGACCTTTATTTGCATAAGCCTTCTGGACTTGCCAGCGCTCTCTCGCTCTCTCTCTGGAAGAGGGGAAAAGCAGAAGTTTACCTTGGCAGCACTGATTTTTGAGCTTGACATGATGCGGTGATGTGATGGTTTGAACATAAAATGTCCTTCATAGAATCTTGTGTTTTGAATACTTGGATGCTTTGAATACTTTGTCCCCAGCTGGTGAGAATTTGGAGAAAGTTGTAGAGCCTTTGGAAGGAAGAGGAGCTTTGCTGAAGGAGGTGTGTCGATGTCAGTGGGTAGGGACCTAGGGGTTTATTAGCCCAGCTCCTCTGAGTTAGACTACTTCTCCCCAAATGATGTGACAGTGTGATGCTCTGCTGTCTGCTCTGTCAGACTTCGCCTGCCAGGATGAAAGTTTCCCTTGAAGCTGTAAGCTGAAGTAAACCCATTCCTTCCACCAGCTGCTTGTGACGGGTTGCTTTGCTCCAGCAACGGCAGAAAACAGCTCCAAGTTGTTTTTGTAACTTTTCAGCATAATTGTAGGCAGCAACCTAAATGTATATGAAATGCACTCCTAAAGCTTTATTCCTCTCCACTCCAAGCTTTTCCAGGGTCAAGTGTCTGTCCTGGCTCGGGCAGGTGGGAGGTGGGGGCTGACATGCAGTGCAGTGGCAGAAGTGAGAGAAGTGGGGTCACCCATTGTTAACACGTGAGTCTCTCACACGCAGGCATGTGGTCATGTTCTAGGAAGGTCCGTGAGGCTATCCAGTTGTAATGGGCCGTAGTCAAAGTTCATACCTAGATCCGGTGATTTGATATCTAGGGACGTAGCCTGAGGAAAGGTCAGAGAGTTTTAATACGGTTAAGCAGAATAAATTTCATCTCTAAGAAATCTCTAAGAACAAAGTCAAAGTGGAATGCATGGTCTGATGGGGTGTGCAAAAATAGGGTCCATGTGAAAAATGCTAAGGTTTGCATTTAATTTGTTATTTAAAAATATAAAGATGAAAAAGATACATCAATATGTAAAATGAAGATTGACCCTTGCTTACTTGGGTGTT
Organism: Jaculus jaculus; assembly: GCF_020740685.1. Lineage (NCBI taxonomy): Eukaryota > Metazoa > Chordata > Mammalia > Rodentia > Dipodidae > Jaculus > Jaculus jaculus. Next base: position 21,820,737 of record NC_059118.1, read on the forward strand.
CAAGTCAGTCACACATGACAAAATAGCAGTAATTTCATGCCATGGGTCCCTTCTCTAACATAGCAACTACATGAATATAATGTACAAATGAATATTAGAGTATATAAAGATGTTTGGTTTTGAGTAAATACCTCCTGATATAATTTTTTTTTATTTATCAAATTGTGTGTGTGTGTGTGTGTGTGTGTGTGTGTGTGTATGTGTTTTGGTCACAATCCACCATTAACTTCTCTTGATCCTACCCCATTCCACTAACTCTTCTTCCCAGCTAGTCCCTCTTCTATCTTGATGTCTCTTGTTTTTCCTGGTGTGCGGGTTGGACTCACTGAGTTCAATTAGGGTTACCTCCATGAGCATGGGCAGGGAGGGAGTCATTTACACGTGGGTCCTACCAGTGATTGCACCCTCTAGACACTGTCTCCTACTCTCCCGATACCATTAACTTGCCTCAGGAAAATATAGGGGTCCCATCTCCTCCTCCATCCATGAAGGAACGCCAGTACGTCAGTGTTGTGTCATGACAGTCACCGTGGGGCCACGAACGCAGTGGCCATGTTATGTTGGGATGGCATCATTTTACAACACTCTTCCCCATCCCCCAGCTCTTGAATTCTTTATGCCTTCTCTTCTGTATTGTTCCTCGTATTGTTCAAGTGGGGTGATATAGATGCCCCATTTAACGTTGAGCATAGTTTAAGTTTAATGATGGGTTGAGAGGTACCTTGGGCGATGGCTCAGGGAGTTTGCCCCTGGCTCTAGAGAAGTCCCTGGGGCTCCTTTGTAAACCCTGCTCCGTGGGTTGCTCCAGAGCCTTCTCCAGTGAGCGAAGTGAAGCTTCTTAATGGAAAGGCGTCTCGATTCAGCTTCCCTCCCCTCAGCTCCACTATGTTCTATAAGGGCCTCAGGATATCTTCGGAAAAACTAGCTGTCAACAGATTTCATAGCACCTGATTCTCCACCAACAACTCTACCCTCTCAACCAACTTTGGCCTCCTACTCCATTCTTCCAGAGTTCAAGGCTGCTAGTGACCCTGACCAGCATTCTGCCTTCTATTGAAAAAAATAAAAAGCACAAATGATCAAGTGTGTGATTAATATAAAGAAATAACTAAGTTTACTAGCAAAAGTCCTTAGTCATGTAAATGAATGCCCACGCCTGCTAAAAAGAATGACCAAAGGCTCCCCAAGAATGTTGGTTTATTATAGATACAGCCCGCCCCCCCCAAGTTTTCTAATTTTAAAAAATCTTTTTTGAGCCGGGTGTGGTGGCACACGCCTTTGATCCTAACACTCGGGAGGCAGAGGTAGGAAGATCACTGTGAGTTTGAGGCCACCCTGAGACTACATAGTTAATTCCAGGTCAGCCTAAGCCAGAGTGAGACACTACCTTGAAAAACCAAAAAAAATAAATAAATAAAAAATAAAGATATTTTTTGAGAGAGGCTTGGTTGTGGAATCCTTTGTGTACATTGGAACTGTAAATGAGCTCATCATCTGGAAAAAAAATCTCATTCATGTGCACGTTATAATCGAATTCACCTCTAATTAATGAAGCATTCCTGTGGCAAAGGTGGATTAGCTTCTGTTCTCTGATTGCCCTTCAGTGGTGCCCTGAGGCTGTAGGCATGCTGACAAAATCAATAAGAGCTGTGCATTAATTTTCAGACACAAGGACCATTACCAGCGAGGCTGCAGACATGTCCCCAGGACCAACAGTTTTCAACAGTGCAATGGCCAGGACCAAGATGAAATGCATGAGGGAGTAAGTAACAAGCTGACCGACCCATATTCTATTCTGAGGAATTTTCCATAAATTGGGGCCTTAATCCCATTCACCATGAGGAGCCCACATGACCCCATCACCTCCAGCTGTGGAACTATGAAATTAAGGTTGTTTCCAAATTACAGTGGCATTGGCAGATACAGGATAGATCTTTCCACCCCAAAAGGGGGAAATTTGAAAGAAGAAAGGAATAACTAGTCCTGAAGTTCAAAGTTCAATGAGGCAAACAAAAGGAAATTTTTTTTTAGTTTTTATTTATTTTTAACTGAAAATGTTATTACATTAACATACTGTAATTTGATCATGTGTCCTCCACGTTACCCTCTTGTGCCCCTCTCCCCTACTGTATTCCACTGAGGCCCTCCTCTTTCCAAGTACTCCTTCTTCTGTGGTGATGTCTCATTCTTTTTATCCTCCTCCATCTTCCATGTCAAAATGTTGATGGGCCGGGCATGGTGCCACATGCCTTTAATCCCAGCACTTGGGAGGCAGAGGTAGGAGGATCGCCATGGGTCCAAGGCCACGCTGGAATGCAGAGTGAATTCCAAATCAGCCTGGACTAGAGTGAAACCCTACCTCAAAAAGCCAAAAAAAAAAAAAAAAAAAAAAAGTTGACAGACCCAGAATTGTGAAGTTTTTATGGGGATAGCAACAATCACAGTGAGGTCACAAATGCACCAGTCAGTTCATGCTTGGAGGACAGTGTCCCAAGTTACTCCATCCCACCCTGTTGCTCTTAAAAATCTTTTCACCCCCTCTTCCACAATGTTCCTTGAGCCTTAAAGGGTGTGATACAGATGTCTCATTTAGTGTTGCGCTCCCAATAGCTCTTATTTTCCATTTTGATGAGTTTTGAGTCTCCTCAATGTCTACCATTATCTCCATAAAAAGCTTGTCTGGCTAGCAGTGAGAGCACTGCTTCCTCTGTGGTGTTTCCTGCACCCTGGCAGTTTTCATAGAGATGCCCCGTCCCATGTGAAGCACTCACTAGCTTTCACTTCTCATCATCTTAGTGAGTCTTGGATCTCCTCGGTATTTTCTTCCACTTGTGAAAAGAAACTTCTCTAACTAAAAATGAGAATAGTATTAATTAATGGTCATAAATATAGACATCGAGAAAACAATTCAATGTGATCAACCAAAACAATAGTAAATCTTGAAGCTTGAGAATAACCGTTGGCACCATGTTCCACCTTAGACACAGTGGGGTAGGCGTTGGGCCCCCAAGAATCTGAAAAGCCCTGCCTGTACAGTTTTGCTTGGCCACCCACAGTATGGCTCTCATAGGTTGGAGTCTCATACCTGAAGCTCTCACAGGTTGGCGCCACATGCCGGTGGCTCGACCTGAGCAGCCCTTTCCCATACTTCCACTAGGTACCGTGTTAGTAGGGTCTCTGCGGCAGTCCTGTCCCTGTGGCAGTTCTCTGTCTGGGCCACAAGGCTCCCTGATGTCTGCTCTGAGTCGAGATGGAGGTGTCTATGTGCCCACAGCTCTTATACTCTGTACACCTGCATAGTTGGCACTGCACAGATCCCCCCCCCCCAAAGTTTATAGCTCATGACTTTCCAGAGTAGTGGTCTAAGATATGTCTAGGCCCACTTAAGCCACAGCTGGGGTGGACATGGCGTCTATGTCCTAATGCACGGAGCAGAAACTCAATACTGTGTTGGGATGCAAGTTCGCCTAGGACCTGGGCCACTCCTTTGAAACCATTCTCAAAGCCCAGGTACTGCTGTGTGCCTGAGATGGAGCCACATCTTGGAAGATCTATAAGGTGTCTTTGGTTCATTCTTTCATTGCCTTGGTAAATAACATCTAGCATCCTTCTACCTAAGTAACTCTCCTTACCAAACATTGATTTGGCCAAACCCTTGGCATTCCCTCCCAAGCATGCTTCTTTATTGTTTATATGCCCAGGCTGAGAATTTTACAGATCTTTAAGTTATGAACAAAGAGAAGCTTTGTTCATAAACTACATCTTTAATTCACTTCTCCCTTCTCACCCTTTACTATTTGCAGCCAAAACAAAGCAAGTTCACCCTCAACACTGCTTCCCAATGTCTCCTGCAACATACTACAGCTCGTCACTCTCAAAACTTCTGTCCTCCAAAATGAACTTGGACATGAGCACTTTATAACATGGATTGCTTGCCTCCAGTTTCCAAAAATAATAATTTCCTCGGTTCCTCCTCAGAGTGCACAGGAATAGTCTTTACCGTCCACCTATCAGTATTGTGTTCACAACCACTGAGACAGTCTCTAAAAAGAAGTGCATGTTATAGTCTAGCCGCTCCCTCTTACCCAGCTCCTAAGCTGCATTCACATTTTTAGGAATTTGTTGTGGCAACACTACATTTATTGAAACCAAATTCTATCTTTTTCCTTTTGGCTGCCATAACAAAATATAACAGTGCAAATTTATTATGAAGGCTAGGAAGTCTGCAGTCTAAGAATTAGCAGGTTCAATGACTGTTAAGGAGTCAGTTTTTGCTTCCAGGATGGAATCTTGAATGCTCTGTCCTCACATGTCAGAAAGGACGGGCTGGAAGGGGGGCTCTAGCTAGTTACCTACATACAGCCATTTCTGTTAATTTGCTAAACCAGTTCATGATGATGGAATCCCCATACTCCAATCTGGTACCACTTCCTAAAACTATTGCACTGGGGATTCACCTTCACTGTGTATTTTGGAAGGGGGCACAAGCATTCAGATGGCATTCTAGTTGTTCTCTACAACAATGCAATTGCATTCCTATGTGCACTGGTAGATGGAACAAGCAAAACTCACTGGAAAAGCCTGGCTCTCAATCACAAGCTCTTGTTACCCACTGCACCAGGTATAGTTAGTTAGCTTCTTCTTGTTGAGATAAATCACCTGGCTAGAAGCAGCTCATGGGAGGGAAGGGCTCATTTCAGGGTTATGGTTTCCAGGGGAAGCTTCATCGTGGCAGAAGAAGCTGGCTCGCTCCATCATACATCTACAACAGAGAGAAAACAAACAGCCAGAGCTCAAGTGGGCTCTGAACACACCACAAGGCGAGAGTCAAAATCTGCTCCTGGTGATGCACCTCCAGACGAGCTCCCCCTGCTGGAGACTAAGTGGGAGGCTTAATCAAAAACACCTGAGGCTATCGGGGATATTTATATTCAAACCACCACACGGGGCATAGTCTTAACTCCTCCCATATAATCTATGTCTATAGGTCAGAGTTTGGCAAACTTTTCCTGTTAAAGAAAAAGCAAGTATTTCAGGCTTCAGAGGCCCTATCACTAGCTTGTAATTTCCACCTCTGCTCTCATAACACAAAAGCAACTATCGGCAGGATGCAAATAAATGTTCACAGCTGTGCTTCAGAACAACATTATTTTGAGGCTAGAATACTAATTTCATGTAATTTTCAGTTATCACAAATATTTATTCTTCTTTAGATTTTTTTTTTTTCACAGTGCTGATGATCAAACCCAGATCCTTGGATATGTTAGGCAGTTACTTTACCATTGAGCTCCACCCACAGCTCTGTTTTACTCAGCCATTAAAAACATGAAAACAATTCCCAGATGAAAGAATGTACTAAAGGAGACATGGCCCAGATTTGGCCTGTGGACTGGACTTTACCAGCCCATACTCTATAATATGACAGCTCAGAAATCTCTCTCTAAGATCTGCTTGACTGCACTGACACTGAATGAATAATTTGAGACATTCAGCAAGAATTGTTCTTCCAGTTGATTTGTATATGAATTATCTTTGTAATATCATCATCCATGCTGTTGGTTGAAAGCAAAAAAAAATGCTGAAAACTATTTACAAACCTAAAGCTATTAGTATGTTTAGATGCTTATTGTACTGTCCTGCCCGTAAGAAAGAAGTCTCACAATAACGTAGTCACCATGACAACAAGTGATTCCCAGCAAGTGTAAGTGAGGGGATTTGGATTATCTTTCCCATTTCTACTTACCTCCATCTCTCCTTGCTAGGAGGAGATAACATAGAAGAATGTATTAATCTCCCATTTGCTAATCTTTAAATTAGAGGAAAGAAATTGGCTCACTTCACCCATGCAATTTCATAATATGGCATGAGTTTTAAAATTACTTTTATTTACTTATCAAGAGAGAGATAGAGAAAATGGGCATGTCAGGACCTCTTGCCAATGCAAATCAACTCCAGATGCATGTGCCCACATTGTGCACCTAGACTTATGTGGGAATTGGGAAACTGAACCTGGGCCTTCAGGCTTTGCAAGCAAGTGTTTTTAGCCTCTCAGCCATCTCTGCAGCCCCTGGTATGAGATTTTTAAATCCCTCGTTACTTTTACAATGGACACAATATTTCATTACTTGCACATTATAAAATGCCTTAAATAACTGAAATCAAAAACGTTTTGCCAAACTAATAGACCAAGGTACATTCTAGTTGATTCCTGGTAGGTTGCTTTCTTCCTTATTGCTAGACTAATTCTGACCAAGTACTGTGCAGCTCACCTTCAAATCCCCTCACATGCATGCACCGTCTACAGTTGGCTGAGTTGCTCCTTTATGTATGAGTATATAAGGCTTACTGGTTTCTTTTCATTTCAGTTTTTTGAAATAGTATATTTTATTTATTTTGTTTAATACTTATGTAATCAGTTCCCATAGGTTCAGAGCCAAATCTATTTTTTAATTTATTTTAGAGAGAGAGGGAGAGGCAGAGAGCAAATTGGCCCACCAGGGACTCAGCCAATGAAATAAAACTCCAGACACTTGTACCACCTAGTGGGCATGTGCAACCTTGCGCTTGCCTCACCTTTGTGTGTCTGGCTAACAAGGGATCTGGAGAGTAGAACAAATCCTTAGGCTTCTCAGGCAAGCACCTTACTCACTAAGCCATCTCTCCAGCCCCTATTTTTAATTTTTTAAAAATATTTTATTTATTTATTTGAGAGAGAGAGGGGAAGAGGCAGATAGATAGATAGATAGATAGATAGATAGATAGATGGATAGGTATAGAGAGAATCGGTGTGTTAAGGTCTCTAGTCATTGCAAATGAACTGCACACACATGCGCCACCTTGTGCATCTGTCTTATGTGGGTACTAGGGAATCGAACCTGGGTCCTCAGGCTTCATCGGCAAGTGCCTTATCCAGTAAGACATCTCTTCAACCCCCAAATCTATTTTTTAAATGTACTTACAGAAAAGTAGTTTCCTTACTTGATCCCTTATCCTCTTTTTCTTCCTTTCATTAAAATAAAGTTCAAGATTCATCATTTCATTTAAAAGTAACTTCAAATAAGTTCAGTCTTAATTTGGTAGCATCTTGTACCTTCATTTAGCAATACACACTGGAGGCTGTTTCACAGTGATGAATTTACCATGCTTCATTCCTTCACCACTTCCACATCCCCTTGTGTGACGCTACACCACTGTTTAGTCAGCCTGTTCCCAAAGGATGGCAAATGAGTATTTCTAATCTTTATCTATTGCATATAACTCTGAAGACTAACCTTGTGCCCTCAGCTTTTCTGTCATTCAATTTTTTTTTCATTTTTTGCCATCTTATCTCTTAGATATGTTTGTAGAAGTGGGATGGCTTGGTCAGAGTTCATTATTCAGGTTCCCTAGAGGAACATGACCAAGAATGAGCAAGTATTCTAGAGGGGATTTGTTGAATTAGCTTATAGGAGACAGGCTGGGCAGCTCAGCAGCAGCCGCCTACAGGCTAGAGGGCCAAAGAACCTGCTAGCTGCTCAGTCCTTGAGGCTGAGTACCTCAACAGTCCCAGGCTAGCACTGAAGGCTCAGAGGATTCCTGGAGAACTGCTGATCTTCATTCCATATGGAGGGCTGATGGAACTGTACACTCACACAATACACACACACAAAAAAAAAAAAAAAACAGCGGAGATACATGCATGTGCAAGTGTCATGGGCAGCCAGGCTAAGGGTTTTGTGTTCTCTTTGAGCCTCCACTGAAAGGGCTGCCCGCTCTGGAGGAAGGACTTCCTCCCTCAGTTACTCCTCCCTGGAGGTGTTCTCACAGACCCACGGAAGAGGCATGTCTCTTTACTTGATTCCTAATCCAACCAAGTTGACAACAGAATGTAACCATCACATAGACAATAAATGTATATAAAACTCTGGCAGGTATTTCCAAATGCTCTTTTGCATTTCCACCATCAATGTATGGGAATGCTATTTCCTTCCTCACAGTGTGTGTTATTGAACATTTAGGTTTTAACTATCATTTATCCATCCATCCATATGTCTGCATCTCATATATGTATGTTTCTTTTTTTATTTTTATTTTTTTGAGTTTCAAGGTAGGGTCTCACTCTAACTCATGCTGACCCAGAATTTACTATGTATTCTCAGAGTGGCCTCAAACTCACAGTGATCCTCCTACCTCTGCCTCCATAGTGCTGGGATTAAAGGTGTGTGCCACCACGTCCGGCTGGCTGTATGCTTCTTTTTGATAAATGTCATTTTCATTTTACTTGTTTTTTTTTTTTGGAGTTTAAGAAGCTGCATTTTCTTCCATCTGTCACAGCAAGCACACTTAGTATAAAGTATGCAAACGGTTCTAAGACCTCGATTTGGAGTGGAAGAGAAGGGTCCACTTCTGACTTCAGAGTTCTGCTGTGATACACAACACAGTTTGCCAGATAGAAACCTTGCTTATTGGAAATCAAATGATGCTACTTGTAAAAGTTAATAAAAATGTTATTTTTTTTTCATTTCTCAGAGATCTTTGTGGAGTTTTCTTAATGAAGTAAAGTGAATATTAGTGCTCAAATTCCTAATGCCTGGGAGGAATCATCTTTCCAGGGTACTAATTTGTGTGTTAATCAGAGTTCAGTCTCAGGTGATTAATACCTAGAGAGCAGACACCAGTATGTGGTATCCTGTGCATGATGTCAAGCAGACTTTATTTCTCCTACAAGTGAGCATTTCATATGTAGTTTTCGCTGAAGACGATGGGACACTGTCTAACGCCCTGCTGTTTAATAGGCTGCCGCGCTCATCACGTTGCCTTTGCCAACAGAGCTGGTGCAGTGTGCGTGCTTCTGGTGCTCAGCACCGGTTCCTGTCCTTGTCCTCCACGGCAGAGAGCACTTGGTCTCGTGTCTCCACAATCCTTCCAAGAGTGCTTTGCGGTTGGAGAGAGCACTCAGCAACTTCATTGCTGAACTTTCCTATGAGCTGATTGAGAGGTCATGCAGGGTCAGAAAACAGCCCTGGCAGAGGGCTGAAGCCCGCTATTTAGAGGTCCCAGAAGGTCCAGACACGTTGCAGGAGAAACTCCGAGGTCACGTGGAGTAATTGGTTTGGTCTCAGAGAGCCGGCTCACGGGCTCCTACGAATTTCCTTTCACTTTCAATCACCAGAAGACCTTGGCAGGGCCAGGTTAAGCTGAAAATGAGAAGACCACGGCCTTTATTGACCTTCTCATTAGCCCGACGCACAGTTCAGGGTGCAGGAGTGATGCCTCGGAAACATCGTGGTGGGGCAGTACACTTGCTTAAGAAGTTGTCAACATGGAGTAAGTACAAGGTTCGTCCTGCTCTCAGCTCAGTTCTCAGACCACAGCTGTGAAGCGCTGCTGTGGAAGGAGGCTCACTCCGTGCACAGCTCCCCTGGGCGGGGCGCCGCCGAGGCAGACACCTGCTGCCGTAGGAAGCTCTCACCTTCTACCCGAGAGTGGCCAGGACGTCCCTTCTTGTTGACAAAGAGATTGTGTTTCAGGAGGTTATGGAACTTTCCTACTGTTCCTCCAGGAAGCTAGCAGGCTACATTTCCAATGTTTGGTTAAATTGGATTAAAAACCAACGCTGGGCTCAGTCAGAAAATAAAGTGCTTGATTTTCCAGTATGAGGACCTGAGTTCAGGCTTCAGAGTCCATGTTAAAACGCCGGGCATGGTGGCATGTGCCTGTGACCTCAGGCTGGGACGGGGAGATAGGTGGATTCCTGGACTTGCCAGCCAGCTAGTTTAGCCTAGTTGATGAGAGCTGGGCCAGTGAAAGACCCCATCGGTGGTGGTTTGATTCAGGTGTCTCCCATCAACTTAGGGGTTCTGAATGGTAGATCCCCAGCTGATGGAGATTTGGGAATTAACACCTCCTGGAGGTGGTGTATTGTTGGGGGCGGGCTTATGGGTGTTATAGCCAGTTTCCCCTTGCCAGTGTTTGGCACACACTCCTGTTGCTATGGTCCACCTTATGTGGGCTAGGGGGTGATGTCCACCTTCTGCTTATGTTGTCATTTTCCCCTGCCATCATGGAGCTTCACCCTCGAGCTTGTAAGCCAAAATTTTTTTTCCCACAAGATGCTCTTGGGTGATTTCTACCAGCAATGCGAACCTGACTGCAACACTATCTTTAAAAAAAAAAAAAAGTGGACAATTCTTGAGGAACTGTAACACCAAGGCTTGCTTCTGACCCCCATGCACATGTATATCTATGTGCCCACACACATGTGTATACACACATATGAACACACATACACACATGTATATCCACACACATATGTACATACACACATCAATGCTGATAAGCACTGCCAAGGTGATGAAAGCAGTGAGAGATGAGTGACAAAAAGCCTGGAACCCATCAGTAACTACATTCTTTTTGTTTTATTTGTTTTTTTGAAGTAGGGTCATGCTGTAACCCAGGCTGACCTGGAATTCACTATATAGCCCCAGGCTGGCCTCGACTCACAGCAGTTCTCCTACCTCAGCCTATGCTACCATACCTGGCCCCATAAGGAACTCTGAAGGAGCTTTGTCATTACCACTGGAATTTTATGTACCTGCATGTGAACTCTGGACCTGTTCAATCTCATTTCATGTCATAAGTGCATGCCAAGCCCCCTTTAGACATGATGGATCTGTGATGCGCTCCCCAGGCTGAGCTTGGCATCCAGGGCTGGCCTGTCCTCTCTCAGGCTCTATGCCGTCACATAATTTCCTGTGTCGGTACAGACTTGGTATCTGTTATACACACACACACACACACACACACACACACACACACACACATACACACATATGCAAAGAAGTCTGCTTCCAAGCAAACTATCCCAGGGAGGGTCCTCTGGTTATTGGGAACTATAAAGCATGTCCTGGGATGGCAAGTGGGTGGCTGTGGGGAGCGGGGGGTTCCTCACATGTGTGTGTGTGTGTGTGTGTGTGTGTGCGTGCGTGTGTGTGTGTGTGTGTGTGTATCTATATCTATCTATCTATCTATCTATCTATCTATCTATCTATCTATATATATATATGTGTGTGTGTGTATGTATAATATATTAACTAGGAAATTACTGTTCCGTCCTTTCAACCTTATGGATAAAGCTCATTCTGGCTTATTGATTGTAATAACCCTTCCGTGGAGAAACAGAGAAATCTGATGGCAGAAGAGTTAGTTACACTGTAAACAATCCCTTTCTTTAATGAAAGGTCAGTATCAGGGAGCATTTCTGAAGGAGCAGCTGACCAAATGAAACCAGCACTTCAATATTAAAATGGCCTAAGCTAAGGCCTGGGAATTAGCAAACAAGGGCTCCTCATCCTAAGAGCAGCAGTCTTAAATTTGCATGTAAGGTGTAAGACATCCTTGTAAGAGCTAGTCTCAAGGCCTGCCATCCATTAGTGGCACTTTTCTTGGTTCTGTTTGGATATGAGACATGCTGTTCTGGGCACACAACAGACACCTCACAATCTAGCTAGGGTTAGTGGATCACTGAAAGTGTGATTCCAGTGACTGGAAGTAAATGCCAAGTGCCGGCCGAGTGGCACTGCCGGCCTGGTATCCATACATTTTCCTGACATCTCACTTTTAACCCTTTATAATGAACCAAGAAACCATTTCTCATGCCTCGTGGGTTTTGTTCATACCTGAGTCCTCAGGCTCACTTTCCCCTCAAAGTCTTCTCTAGGTATTTTTATCTAAATAAGGGAGTGCATGTGCCAATATGCCCAGCTGAGGCCCAACATATTTGAACCCCAATTCTATAAGTTCCTTTAAATACCGAGAGGCCCCAGAGGTGAGTTGTTATAATGAGAAGAATGTAGATTTCAGGATCTGAACATCTACGTTTGCATCTTGGTTCTTCTTTCTCCGTGGTTTCAGACAAAGCCCTTCACTGCCCTGAGCCTCAGTTTTTCCACCTGTGAGAACTTTGCATAATTAGTGCTAGGTGTCAAACGTCCCTCTACATATCATGAGGGAACCCAGTAAATGCTCGATGTCACCCTTGTCTCGTCTCGCCATTTTTGGGTGCCACTCTACAACCCTGGCATTGTGATCTGTTGTCTCATTGGTTTTGAAAACACTTGGTTAGGTTTGTTTTTTATTTTTTTCATTGCACAAGTTTGAAGACCAGGGCTAGGGAGATTGCTCAGTGGGTCAGAGCACTTGCTACATAAGTGTGAGGGCCCAAGATGGCCTGAGTTGGGTTCCATAGCACCCACATAAACAGCTAGGCATGGCCACACATACCTATCGCCCCAGATGGTGAGTAGTGGAGATTGGAGAATCGCTCAAGCTTGTTGGTCAACCAAACTGACTCAAAAACTGTACCTCTGAGTTCAAAGAGAGACTCTATCTTGAGGAAACCTATGGATGAGCTCTAGGAAAGGACAATCTTTTACTCTGGCTTCCACATGTACATGGGGGTGTGCACATTGCACACATACACATGTACACTGTACATGCACACACACATATACTACCTACTACTACTACTACAACACACACATGCAAAGAAGTCTGCTTCCAAGCAAACTATCCCAGGAGGGTCCTCTGGTTATTGGGAACTATAAAGCATGTCCTGGGATGGCAAGTGGGTGGCTGTGGGGTGCAGGGAATTCAAGGTCTTAAGCAACATTCTTTTTTTTTTTAATTTTTTTATTTTTTTGAGAGCGACAGACACAGAGAGAAAGACAGATAGAGGGAGAGAGAGAGAATGGGCGCACTAGGGCTTCCAGCCTCTGCAAACGAACTCCAGACGCGTGCACCCTTGTGCATCTGGCTAACGTGGGACCTGGGGAACCGAGCCTCGAACTGGAGTCCTTAGGCTTCACAGGCAAGCACTTAACTGCTAAGCCATCTCTCCAGCCCTTAAGCAACATTCTTATCGCAAATTCATTCCAGCATCTTCTATTTTCTCCTCATTCATGTTTTTCTTCTTTCTTATTTTCCTAACTAACAGCAATAGGTATCATTTTAATATTTTTTTATTTTTATTTATTTATTTATTTGCAAGCAGAGAGAGAGAAGAGAGACAGAGAGAGAATGGGTGGATGCACCAGGGACTCTAGCCACTGCAAACGAACTCCAGCTGCGTGTGCCCCTTGTGCATCTGGCTTACGTGGGTTCTAGGGAACCGAACCTGGGTCCTTTAGCTTTGCAGGCAAATGCCTTAACTGCTAAGCCATCTCTCCAGCCTCGTATGTATCATTTTAAAATCACTAAGTCTATTTACAATAAAATTACAATAAACTAACAGCTGGTCCACTATTATTTGAAATAGTGATCATCTGCTTGGTGCTAAAAACCTAAAACATCACCAGGTATGGCATGTTAAGCCAGAAGTCTGTGTTTCTTGCTATGTTGAGTTTGGCTAACAGTTTCCAACTCACAAATCAGACAAAGAAAGCGCTCAGCACAAATCTTTCAGTTCCCAGCTGTGGAATGAACTGCCCCGTTGGACCTTGGGGAAATGGCTGGCAGCTTCCCTTCAACTGTAAGGCGTGAAGATATTAGCAATGAAATAACTTAAACAAGTGTTACTTTGGACTCTTGATAATGTGGGATGGAGTCAGGGAATTTGAGCTGGCCTTCATTAAGCCTGTCTTGGTGTAGAACAGCCCAAACAGTCTCAGTATAGCCAGCTGTGGGATAATGAGCAAAGCTTGGAACAATAAAAGAACATGAGAAGTAGTACCTGTGAATCCACATGAGAAAACAGGTGTTTTCTTTTTTATATAATTTATTTTTTTATTAATTAGTTTTGTACTCAGTGAATACAGTCAAGTTGGTACCATTGTTAGGCTCATCTATGTCCTACCCTCACACCTGAGCCCCTTCTTGTTGAGGTATATGGGTCATGCATTGTGGAGTTAGCCCACAGTTATGAGTAGGAGAAATGTCTCTGCATATCATGACCTAACGTGTGGCTCTGACATTCTTTCCGCCCCCTCTTCAGCAAAATTTCCCTGAGCCATGTTGGGTTCATTTTTGGTCTGCTTCAGTGATGAGGTGTTGGGGGCTTCTGGGTCTCTGGATATCTGATTTGGTAGGAGTTGATTGTTCTCTGTGTCAATCTCCTTCATCCTTGTGCTGGTACCCAGAGAACAGGTGTTTTCTATCCACCTTATGGAAACTGGGCTGGGTGGAGAGGTGACCTTGTAAGAACAGGCATAATCTTTGGTATGGCCAAGAAGTGTCCAGAAGATACAGAAGTCCTTGCCATTGGGCCATAAGAGCCAAGACTGTCATTAGAATTGGACTTAAAGTTTATCTACTTAAACTGCTTCAAGACTGGTTTAGAGATGCCCAACTGCATCTCAGATTTTTTAAAAGACTGAATTGTTATTTCTTGACTGATGTGCTAAATGATACCTGAATCCCAAGGGTCTTTCAGAGACGCTCTCCTCTCCTTACGGAGCTGGGAAGGCCATGGCTTAGACTTACTTGCCCCAGGTCTTTAAACTTCCAGATACTAAACAGAGCCACTCAACATGGTTCAGTTCAGGAGTGTCTGGTTTGTGCTTCCTCTTAAATCTCAGCTCTGGAGAAACTATCATGCCAATAACACTCTCCGAGGAAGGCTGAGGTCTTGGTGTCACTTGACATTCTCCAACTTATCCCAGAGCTATCACTAAAAAAATGAGTAGGGGACTGGAGAGATTGCTTAGTGGTTAAGGCACTTGCTTGTGAAGCCTAAGGACCCAGGTTTGATTCCCCAGGACCCATATAAAGCCAGATGCAGAAGGTGGCACATGCATCTGGAGTTCCTTTGCAGTGGCTAAAAGCCCTAATATTTCCATTTTCCCTCTCATAAATAAATATTTTAAAATATATTTTAAAAAAGAGTAGGGCCTGCCACACCCTTAGTAGACAAATTATAGATATATTTTCCCATGCAAGTCAAAGATGGTTTGACCAGGCCGGATGGATGGCTCAGAGTAAAGTGTGCTTCCTGTGCAGGCATGAGGGCCTGAGCAAGGGCCTGAAACTGCCTAAGTTTGAATGTCCAGATCCTGTGAAAAAAGCTGGGGGTGGCCACACACACACCTATAACCTCAACCCCCAAAAGGGGAGCAGAGTCCAGGAAATCACCCAGGCTTTACATGGGAACTGGGAAATCAAACTTGGGTTCTTAGGCATTGCAGGCAAGCATCTTAACCACTGAGAAATCTTTCCAGTCCTCATGTTCCGTGTTTTTTTTTTTTTTTTTTTTGAGTTGATATGTTTTCAACTCTTTTCTAAAAATTATTTATTTGAGGGCTGGAGAGATGGCTTAGCAGTTCGAATCTCGATTCCCCAGGACCCATATTAGCCAGATGCACAAGGAGGCGCATGCGTCTGGAGTTCGTTTGCAGTGGCTGAAGGCCCTTGCACACCCATTCTCTCTCACTCTTTCTCTCTCTCTCTCTATCTGTCACTCTCAAATAAATAAATAAAGATAAACAAAAAAATTAGTTATTTGAGAAAAAGAAGGGAGAAGAGAAAGAGAGAGCGAATGGGCACACTAGGGCCTCCAGCCACTTCAAACAAACTCCAGAGACTTTATGTGGGTACTGGGAAATCACAATCAGGCCATCAGGCTTTGCAAGCAAGTGCCTTTAACCATTGAGACATCTCCCAGTCCTGTTTTCAAATCTTTTGGGTAAATAACAAGTGTATGACTGCTGTATCGTGTGGTAAAAATATATTTACTTTTGTAGGAAACTGCCAGACTGTTTTCCAAAATGACTGAATTCCATCCAAAACTGTATCAATATTCCCATTATTCTATATCCTCACCAGCGTTTGGTGGTGCATGTGTCCTGACTTTTGGCCACTCCAAGTGTGTAATGGTATCTCATTGTTGCTTTAGTGTCTGTGTCCCTTGTGATACATGATTGGGGAGTATCTTTTTTGACCTATTTTCCACCTGCATATCTTTACTGTTCAGGTACCTGTTAAAACCTTTGACCTTTTTTATCTAACCAAGTTTTCTTATTATTGAGTTCTAGAGTTCTCGTTATATTTTTATAATAGTTTTTCACTGGATTTGTCTCTCCGCAAAGTTTGTCGGAGTCTGGGAAGTGTCTTCTTTTTCAGTCAGTAGTGTTTTACAGAACAGAAGCTTTTCTTTTTTCAATCTTAACACACAATAACTTGTCATTCCTTTCTTTTAGAGGCTGTGCCTTTGATAGTGTGTCTAAAGTCATTGCCATGCCCAGGTCATCTGAGTCTCTTGCTGTTGTTTTCTAGGATTGTACATTTAAGTTTATGGTCCATTTTCATATAATTTTTGTGAAAGGTGTCAGGCATGTGTTTAGATTCAGTTATGCACATATGGATGTCCGATGGTTCTTTCTATGGGAAAGACTGCCTTTTGCCATAGTATTGTGCTTGTTCATTTATCAGTGACCACGATATTTATGCCAATCCACTTCTGGACTATCTATTCTGATCCACTGATCTATATGTCTATTTTTTCCCAGTACCACTGTCTCTATTACTGTAACTTTATAGTAAAACTTGACATTGAGTGGTATCAGTCCTCCAGCTCTGCTATTCTTTAATGTCATGTGGACTATTGAGAGTCTTCTCCCACTCTACGCCAACTTTAGAACCTGTCAATGTCCATAGAATAACTTGACTGTGAATACATTGCATCTGATTCATATTGGGAAGAGCTAATATCTTGACAGTATTCAGTCTTCCTATTCAGGAATGGAGAATAAACATCTCTTCATTGAAAAAAAATTACTTGATTTATTTCATGAGAATTTTCTCATATAGATATTATACATATTTTGCTAGGTTTATACATTAATTATTTAACATGCTTAAAGGATATGGTATAGTGATTTTAAAAAATATTTTATTTTTACTTATTTATTTGAGAGAACTAGTTATTAGTTCCAGGAGTTGTTTTGTTCAATTCTTTTTTATTTTTTTTCCATATTTAATTTTCATTATTTATTTGCAAGGGGGAGAAATGGTGCACTAGGGCCTCTTGTAAACAAACTCCAGATGCATGCACCACATTGAGTCTCTGGCTCTATGTGGATAATGGACAATTCAACCCAGGCTGTTATGATTTGCAAGCAAGTGCATTTAACCACTGAGCCATCTCTCCAGCACACCCCCTTTTATTTTTTACTTATTTATTTTTCCTTGGTTTTTTGAGATAGGGTCTCACTCTAGCTGAGGCTGACCTGTAATTCACTATGTAGTTTCAGGGTGGCCTTGAACTCATCACGATCCTCCTACCTCTGCCTCCTGAGTGCTGGGATTAAAGGCGTGTGCCACCACACCCGACTATTGTTTTTTTTTTTTTCTTTTCAAATTTTTTTTTTATTAACAACTTCCACGATTATAAAAAGTATCCCATGATAATACCCTTCCTCCCCCAACTTTCCCCTTTGAAACTCCATATGTATAGATAATCATGACTACTGGCACAAAGCAAGTCTTTCTCCCAATCTATATCCCTGCTTCTCCTTTTCTTATTGTATTAGTTAGAACTTCCAGTACAACATTAAAAACAACTAGTCAAATATTCCTGCCTTGTATGTGCTCTTTGTAGGAAAGCTTAAAGTTTCTCTCACCATTAAGCATAATGTTAGCTTCAGTTTTTTTTTAATAT